>NC_086452.1:456980527-457580527 GCF_028390025.1 Pseudophryne corroboree | reverse complement strand
CATTATAAATTTCAGTTTGAACACACCCCCACCCAAATCTAACTCTCTCTGCACATGTTATATCTGCCCCCTTCCCCCTGCAGTGCACATGGTTTTGCCCAACTGCTAAAAGATTTGCTGCGACGACCAGGTCTGAATTACCCACTACTATGCTTCAAAAAAAATGAAAAGGAATATAAAATGGAATAACCACGTACCTATGCTCTCCAATCACTGTGTGGCTTTGCGGTAGTAACACCTGACACCTTACACAAAATGTTAAGCCATGACATGTCTTGATTGTCATAGTGAATAGGGCTCTTTGGAAAAGGGGTTTAGTAGTTTAGGTGGATCAATGCATGGTCTCAGCAGAATGTGGTGGTTTGGGGGGTGAATCAGTTTATGTCTTACTATGGCCTGGGTACACAGTTGGGAATACAGAAACAACTAATTAGTCACATACAGTAATCTGATAAAGTTGATTGCCCTTTATGAACATCAGTTCCTGCAAGTTAACCCATTAAAAAAAGTGGGTGGAAAAGGTCACAAAACATTAAGCAATAAACCATTCCTGGCTCCACAATGGTGGGTTTACCCAGGCCAGAGATCTTCCTGTGTGTGACGCTGCATATTGCATAGCCCCCTTCATCTGCAGAAGACCCCAATACTCTCACAGCTGTCTTATTATCATTCTGCCTGGTTCAGCCCGGTATTCCTACACACATACCAGACACCAGGTGCTTCATCGCGCCCTACGGGCGCTCTTCACACCGTCGCAAGGGGCTACACCCCCTTAACCCTTTCTGGGGTTCAATATTTGTATTATATGGAGTATTACCTGCATTCCTTTGTTAGTGGGGACCGCGGATGGGGGAGGGTGTCTGTAGATGCTGCGGGTGGAGGGGGGGCAGGTGTGGGGGGAGACATATATGGAGGGGGGTGGATGGTGGAGGGGGTCTGGAGGTGCTGTGGGTGGCGGAGGGGCGGGGAAGTGGGAGCCGTGGGTGGTGTAGGGGGTCTGGAGGCACAGCGTGTGGGGGTGGGGTGCCGCATGTGGTGGAGGGGAAGGTGCGGAGGTGTGGTGCATTGGGGAGGGGTCTGGAGGTGCTGTGGGTACTGTACCTGCCAAAAAGGTAGTTGGAGGGTATGCAGTAACAGGGCCAGGACAGGGGTGACTAGGTCAGAATAGGAGTGACGGGGCCAGGTCAGGGGTGACGGGGCTAGGACAGGGGTGACGGGGCAAGGACAGGGGTGACGGGGCAAGGACAGGGGTGACCCGGCCACGACAGAAATGACAGGGTCAGGATAGTGGTGACAGGGCCAGAAAAGGGGTGACAGGCCAGGATAGGGTTGACAGGGGTGACAGGGCCAGGGCAGGGGTGACAGGGCCAGGATAAGGGTGAAAGGTCCAGGATAAGGGTGACAGGGCAAGGCCAGGGGTGACAGGGACATGACAGAACACAGGGCATGGGAGAGATTGGTATTAGGGACAGAACAGTGGTGACAGACAGATGTGTCTTACCGGAGTCACTGCTGCTGGCTGCTGCTGTTCCACTCCAGCCTGTTGGGATCTGCTGCTGGTGGAGACTTGGCATGGCTGACTCTCTCAGGCTGGAGTCCTGCTTCCTCTGCCCACCCGCATCCCTCCCCCCACTCCTCAGTCACACACCGCGGACCTCGCGCGGCTGCCGGGCACTGTAGTAAGGGGAGACTGGGAGTCACTGGTTAGCCCCGAGGAGACGCTGCGGCTGGAGGGAGGAGGGGGTCATGGCATGCACGCGGCACAGACCTCGCGGCTGCCGGGCACTGTGGTAAGGGGAGACTGGGAGTCACTGGTTAGCCCCCAGGAGACGCTGCGGCTGGAGGGAGGAGGGGGTCATAGCATGCACGTGGTGCGGACCTCGCGACTGTTGGGCACTGTGGTAAGGGGAGACTGGGAGTGACTGGTTAGGCCCCAGGAGACGCTTCGGCTGGAGGGAGGAGGGGGTCATGGCATGCACGCGGCACAGACCTCGCGGCTGCCGGGCACTGTGGTAAGGGGAGACTGGGAGTCACTGGTTAGCCCCGAGGAGACGCTGCGGCTGGAGGGAGGAGGGGGTCATAGCATGCACACCGCGCGGACCTCGTGCGGCTGCCGGGCACTGTGGTAAGGGGAGACTGGGAGTGACTGGTTAGCTCCCAGGAGACGCTGCGGCCGGAGTTAGGAGGGGGTCAGAGCATGCAAGCAGCGCGGACTTCTGCAGCGCTGCCCGCCGGCTAAAGTGTGTGAAGGAGCTGGGTGCACCACACTGCGGGCGGCCGCGCTGCAGCTAGTGGTGGGGTTGCCGGGGCTGGAGATAACAGAGGCAGTACGGAACCTGCACAGCGGCAGGTGCCCGCGCCAGAGAGCCCCTGCTGAGTATGCTGATGTGGGGGGTCAAGCACACAGTGAGCCGGTGCCCGTCTGTCTGTACGGCATACCCCCTCACACACCCCTGCCTGTGACATGCCCATACCATCTGCTTTTGCTCCTAGTCTCCTATAGATTTGCCCAGATCTGTGACTCATTTGACTAACTCCGCCCAGTGTTGTGACTCCACCCAGCGTTAGCAAATGAGGCACAAAGTCACAGATCTGAGCTAATATATAGGAGATTATGAGGACAGATGAAAAAAGGAGGAAAGATTAGGAGGAGGGATTGGCAATCTCCCATATATATGATGAACATAATGAGGCTCTGTGAGACATATATACGATTGTCCCACTTAGCTCTGTACTTGACACCTACTGTTACTAGCCACTTTGGTTTCTCTAAAAGGTGGCAACGCTATTGAGAAGCTCATCAGTAGTAAGGATATATACACCCTGCATTTCTGGGGAAGATTGTCTCTATAGCACTCTAGCGTCTGACACTCACATAGTGTTTTTCTGAAGTCTATTGAAGGGCCACAGTAGGAAACAAATCTTAGCCAATTACTGGGGAGACTGCAATGCAATCTCTCGTCACTTAGCGCTCTAGCCACAGTATATTTATCCAATCAGCTGACCAGGAGGTCTAAAAGGATGACAGCTAAATCAATTTACTCTGGTGCAGAAATAATATTTAATGTCTGGTATTCTTCCATGGGAATATGAGGAAGAACCCAAGACGTGTGTTATACTGTAGTTACGGCGTCCAAAACACCGACTCAGTTTTCCAGTTGGTTAAATGTGAAGTTCTCTTGTCTGTGGTATACAGTAATTGTGCATGAAAGGGTTACTTTTTGCTATATTTATATGTACAATAGTAAAAAGAGGCACTAGAATAACTTTCTCCAGTAAAAATGTATAAACAATATGAGATAGATAGAGATACTAGAATTATTGCTTATTCCTGGCTCACCTCTGGTTTTAGCCCATGAGCAATTGATAGTTGACATTAAACAAAGGCAGCAGGTATCACTTCCTATATGAGCTGCCTGTCTCACAGTCTCAGAACTGTCCTTGTACGGAATACCCGCAAGATATAAAGCTACAGCGAGCAGCCAGCTCGCAAACGGTTCAGCACCACAATTCCACGGACAGCTAAAACCTTACACCCTTTGGAAGAAATTCTGTTCATCTGAGAAAGTGCTGTTATATACACAATGGGGCATTTGTTTTATTATTATTTTTTAATGTGGCTGTAAAGATGTTGAACACCTAAATTCACAAAGTGAAAATGTCAAATTTCATACAAATTTAACAAAAAGCTCTATGTGGAACAGAGCTCCGATAAGAGTCTGTAGCAGCGAAGGCTGGAAGCACAGTGATAGCTTACAGTATGCAGGGCCGTATTTTCTTATGGGCTTAATGGGCAGTTGCCCAAGGGCCCCAGGAGTATAATGGCCCTAGGTTGATAGCAGAGGATCCCTTTTTTCCAGGGGTACCAGATTTTTTAAAATCGGCCCTGGGGAACCAAAGATATCCGACTTTAAAGCAGTGGTCCCCATCCCAGCCTGTTAATTGCTATTTCCAGCCAGACATCTAGGGTTCTGTCTGACATATAATTTACTGAGGGTATACTCCAAAAGCTAAGACTCTTTCCTTTCAGTGGACACTGGCAGCTTGTCTCTACTATGCCCAGAACCAGAGATATCAGCCTCCCAGCAGCCGGTCCCTGCTCCAGCTCCACACGCCTGGTATGCAGTTTTATATTTACTTCGCGGGATTGCTCTGGCTCCTGAAATCTGATCTCCAAGTCCTCAGTACCTCCTGAAAGGTGTCCCCAGTACCTCCTGAAAGGTGGGACTCACTAGTTTTTTATCCAATTGAAAACTAAGAAACCTATATCCAGGAACTACAGATATCTGCAGTCAGGCAAGCTGCCCTCCAACTGGAAAATTATGAGTATTAAGCCCACTCCACTATCCACCCCTCCCCTGTGTATTAAATGCCCCCTACCACCCTGGAAGTCATGTACCGGGGCCCCTTCATTTCATCCCAATGTCCCCTTCTGCAGTTTACTGTTCTCCCTTCCTCCCCATCTCCCACCATCTGTGCAGTAAAGGAGCAATTAGCAGAAATTACTGCTCCAGGTCCTACATGCTGAGCAAAAGATAGAACACCCCCTACCGCCCGCGGGACATCAAAGCTGTTGCTGATAGCACCCCCCCCCCCCTTACTGCTGGAGGATGGATAGGGGCCCCGGTGCATTGCTTTGCCCAGGGGTCTACACTGCGGTTAAGACGGCCCTGACAGTACACCAGAGTTTCCCAAACGCTGCCAATACAGTCAATGTAGGCCAATATACACCTGTTAGGAGGCATATCCTCTAAGTACTCACTGATGATGATGACCTGTAGAAAACCAGGTGTGCAAATATACACATTTTAGTTGGAGCAAAAGACACCCAAGGTATTTCCAACTCTGCCTCAGTGACTTCAGATCCAAAGTAAAAGATTCTAGCATTATTTGCAAAACGGTATCATTCTATTTGACAACACATTCACCCATTTTGTGTTTAAATAACTCTAGATAATATTATTATTGTAGCAATTAGACCCTCTCGCCCGCAAGTGACAAAACCATGGATGCCCCATATCCAAACTTTCACACTTCCAGAATAATTCCCCACTTCTGGCACCAATAACGTTTCATTCTACAAGGCTTGATACATTGACATTAATAAATTCATACCAGAAAAAAACAACAACCTCCCACATTATTCAGCATATGTAACATCCTGCATAGTGATTTAATATAATGCAGCATCACTGAAAAAAGTAGCAGAGTTGAATGTGCCACCTCATTGGCTGTACATGAAAGAGGGAAGAGAGTAGCATCTGTGTAGAATGGTGATGATAAATCTCATTATTATACTGTCATGGCTCCTCCCCTGAGGAGGCACCAGGCGTGCGGCCACACAAAATGGCCAAGGGGAAGAAAATATGGATTGGTGATGCAATATTTTTTCTCCCCTAGCTATGTGTGTGCTGCATATTTCTGCCCACATAAAGTACGTCATCTTGAAAATATAACAAATATACAAAATAAATTGGCTTCAATCAGCAAGTTACCTATGTCTCTGCAGCCATTATTGATTTGAGAGGTAACCCCCTCCCCTCCCACACACACACACACACACACACACACACACACACACACACAAAAACATCTCAAAAGATTTTTTTATAAAATCAGTATCTAGCACAGAGTTTTTTTAACACTCCACCTCCAATAGAAAATGTCCATAAAATATAAAATGTAATTCATATAAAGATTTCTCGCAATGACTCTCAATGTGAAAGCACTTTTTGTTGTGAATATCCTTTTATCCCCACAAGATGTTACTGAGCAGGTGAGAGGAACCTAGACCTCAGTGCAAGAAACCCCCAGGGATCTGACCGATCGGAGAAATGTGGTGGTAGCAGTGTGCCTGGGATATACCATCCTACATGCTACACACTCATCCTGATATAGGGGGTGTGAGGAGACCAGGGAAAGGGATGTCTAGGACTTGCTTTCATGTTAAAAAGGAAAGAGTTAATCCTATGGCCCAAGTTCTGAGTTCTTAAATTGAAGCCCTCAGTCTGCAGAAGTCACACACAGGAAGTATCCCAGAAGCAGACAGCAGGGGAGTGTTCCTTTTAGAAAAGCCCTCCTCCTTCCCCTCTGGAAAGACTGACAGCATGATCCACCAATCAGAAAGGAGGAGAGAGAAGGAACCAGCAAGGGAGAATTGTGGGGGGAGGAAGTGGCTGGGAGAAGGAGACTGTGTGTGTGGAGGTGATGGTGCACAGCTAGACTCACTGGAGGTTGGGGTGTTGTCCCCTCTCAGTGTCATCATTGACCAGCCACTCTGTGTGCCCTGCTTCAGCTGTCATTACTGCCCAGGCCTGGAGGAGATATACAGCAGCTGGTAAGGACTTTGCTGAACTCTGAGTGGACATTATTAGTATAACCCTGCTTGCTGTTCACTGGATATCTGGGTCTCCCTGAATAAAGATCACCTTGATTTTCATTATAACTGGCTCCACAGTGTGATCCCTGAACCCCAGGATACCCAGGTCACCCGGTATCCTCACATTTGGCGGCAGCGGTGGGATATCACACAGTTCCTGTAGTGTGTCCAGGGAGAGAGTTTCCAGGGAGCTAATACACAAAGTATCAGCATGGAGAGTCAGCCAGCAGTTGTGGCCAGCAGTCAAGGGGAGAATGCAATGAGAGAGCAGGAGAAGTTTTACCGTACAGCTCGGAAACCTCACCTACAAGGATTTTGCAGGATGAAGGGAATTACTTATGATGGGACTGAGACCAGGGAAACTCTGGTACTTCGATTGTTGGAGTGGGATCGGGGGCACCCAGAGGATCCTGACCACCTGAGTGATGATGAAGAGGGACCAACAGGCATTGGTAGTAATTCATCTAATAAGTTACCAGAGTTGACCGATGCCACTCCTGCCATACTGCAGAGCTTGCTGGGGGCGCTAGGTGAAGGTGCGACCCCACAGGAGAGAGCTGGAGTGATCCAAGCTATACTAGGAGTGCAAATTCCTGCTGGCAGTGGAATACCGGAGTCCCCCCGAAGTTTTGAACAAGAGAAGCGACGCTTGGGATTTAAGGATGTTCCCACATTTCGGGAAAATGAAACAGACATTGACACTCACCTCCAGATCTTTGAAAATCTCATGGGGGTGCATGGAATACAGCCAGCTGACTGGCCAAAGTACTTGGGGCCAAGTCTCACTGGCAGGGCTCTGGAAGCCTATCGGGCCCTAACCCCCCCAGGAATGTGGAGTCTATGCCTTTATAAAGAAAGCATTGCTTGCTAAGTTCCAGATAACTGCAGAATCTTATCGTCTTAAATTCAGGACACTGAATAAAGGTGGAACTGATTCCTACCAAGAGTTTGCTAGTTAGCTACGGCAAGCCTGTGGGAAATGGCTTGAAGGAAGACAGGCCTCCACTGTGGAGCAGATTGTCAACTTAATTGTGGTAGAACAGCTAATGATTAAGATGGCACCAGAGGTACGGGAGTGGGTCGCAGACAGGAAGCCCAGTACACCTGAACAAGCTGCGGAATGGGCTGATGAAATATATAGCCAATCGTCCGCAATGGAGAATCTTCAGTGCAGCAGGCGGTACAAGAACCCCACGAGTGGAGAAGCTCTCTGATAAAGAAACGCAAGTCAAAGATAGTAATAAAGGAGGCCCTATCAAAAACATCACTTATCAGCCACCCAGATTCAGAGTGGCTAACCCAGAACCTCGGAAGTGTTATCGCTGCAATCAACCAGGGCACGTGCTTAGGGACTGTCCACGCACAAGAGGGCCATTCCCTGGGGCTAAACCGGCTCCAGTCTCTGTGGTATGTTACCCCACGGGGATTATGGTGAGGAGGTCGTCCAGTCAGATATGGATGGGATGATGGATGGGGTGTATATTGTGGACTTGGTTCTGGGGGAGGAGAAGGCGACTCCCTGGAATATGCGAGGGCACCTACAGACTGTGATAGTGGAGAACCAGCAGGTACAGGGCCTACGAGACTCTGGGGCCTCACTTACGTTGATTGAGCCAGACCTGATTCCTGCCTCCCAGGTGATACCTGGACAGTATGTGCGAATTGCCACTGCCGGGGGACAACAGGCCGATATCCCTGTTGCCAAGATACATCTGGACTGGGGAGCTGACCAAGGAATCGTGGAAGTCAGAGTACTCAAGGGGCTACCAGCCAAGGTAATCCTCGGGAATGATCTGGGACAAGGACTAGTGACACACTTCGTCCAGGTGGTAACCAGAAGCCGAACACGAAGAGAGGTGACTCAGGCTACAGATATGGACCAGAATCAGCCTACCCAGACAATGGTGAGTGACTCTAGTTCATTGTCCAGTACTTTAGAGGTAGACTTGGGGGAGGTGGACAGGAGTGAGTTCCGACAGGCCCAACGGACTGACCCCTCCCTGAGCAAATTGAGGAGTGCAGCCGAACTGGGGTTGGAAACAGCTGATGGAAGTAAGATAGTGTGGGAAGAGGAATTACTGTACCGAGTGGTCATCCCTCGGCCCGGACAGGAAGCAGTCATGCCTACTAAACAGTTGGTGGTACCTACACAATACAGAGCACAATTACTAGCTCTTGCCCACGACATCCCTGCAGCTGGCCATTTTGGCACCCGGAAAACATTGGCCTGACTGTTGCGGAATTTCTTCTGGCCACGGATTTCTAGAGACGTTAAGCAGTATCGGGACACCTGTGATACCTGTCAGAGACTGGGAAAGCCCCAACAGAAAGCTTTTCTGCACCCATTGCCTATTATAGGGGAGCCCTTTGCCCGTGTTGCCATAGACCTAGTTGGACCATTAGCTATTCCCAGTCACACGGGCAAGAAGTACATCTTAACACTGGTGGACTTTAAGACACGTTAACCTGAAGCCGTAGCCCTGTCATCCATTGACACGGAACATGTTGCACAAGCACTGACGGACATATTCAGTCTGGTCGGATATCCACAGGAAGTCGTCACAGACCAAGGGCCTCAATTCCAAGGTGAACTAATGCAAACCCTGTGGGAAAAGTGGGGGGTTCGGCCTCTTCGGACCACCCCTTATCATCCTCAGACCAATGGACTATGTGAACGATTCAATGGAACGCTGAAAAGACTCCTACAAGCTTACGTACAGTCCGAGGGGAGGGACTGGGAGAGAGCCCTGCAACAGCTTCTATTTGCTTATCGGGAAGTTCCACAAGCATCTACCAGATATTCCCCGTTTGAACTTCTGTACAGCCGGAAAGTGCGGGGGCCCCTAGACCTGGTCAAAGAGAGTTGGGAGAGAACTTTCCAAGAACACCAGCAGCCCATTTTACAATATGTAGAGAACATGCGGAATCGGATGAGAAGATTGCTACAGTTAACCCAAGAGCATCTCCGGGAATCACAAGAGAAACAAAGGGAATGGTACGATGCCCACGCTCAAGACCGTGAGTTGAATCCAGGGCAAAAGGTCTTGGTGCTTATCCCAGTGCGTAGAAACAAACTGCAAGCCACCTGGGATGGACCGTATACAGTGGTAAGGCGCACCGGACCGGTCAATTATGTGATCGCCCTGGATAAGGGAGGGAAGCGTCTACGCACCTTCCATATAAATAGAATTAAAGCTTATAGAGATCGTCAAGTAGCGGCCATGATGGTATGTTGCCCTCCGATGGAGACACCAGAAACTGATCCATTGCCTGACCTTTTGGGAGCTGCTAAAGAGAATAAGGGAGTGGAATCAGTCCAGGTGGGACTACAATTGAATACGGCACAGCAGCAAGAGATGCAGAGGATCTTAGAGGCTGAACAAACCCAGTTTTCATGTCAACCTGGTCGAACTCACCTGACCACTCACCATGTGGACATTGGGAACAGTAAGCCCATCCGACAAGTTGCTTACCGAATGACCCCAGATGTTATGAGACAGGGGAAGACTGAGATCAAAGAGATGCTAGCTTTGGGGGTCATTGTGCCATCTAAAAGCCCATGGGCCGCTGGGGTCGTGTTGGTTCCCAAGAAAGATGGGACTACACGGTTTTGCGTGGACTATCGCAAATTGAATGAAGTAACCATAACTGATGCTTACCCTATGCCTCGTATTGACGAGCTACTGGACCGGATTAGAGGGGCCAAGTTCGTCTGAACACTGGACTTAAGCAAGGGTTACTGGCAAATCCCACTTACCAAAGAAGCCCAGGAGCGTTCTGCCTTCATCACACCGATAGGACTCTTTGAGTGTACTACCATGCCTTTCGGGATGAAGAACGCCCCTGCCACATTCCAGCGAATGGTGAATGACATACTGGAGGGATGTCAAGACTTTGCACAAGCCTACCTCGATGATATCGCCATCTTCAGCCATACCTGGGCAGACCATTTAACTCATGTGGCAGAAGTGCTCAAAAGGATCAGACAGGCCGGGCTCACCATACGCCCAGATAAATGTCAGATGGGGATGGCCGAGGTTCAGTACCTAGGACATCGGGTTGGAGGAGGATCTATTAGACCAGAACCGGCAAAGGTGGAGGCTATTGTCAACTGGCCCCGACCTGTCAACCAGAAGCAAGTGCGGGCCTTCCTTGGGGTTGCTGGCTATTACAGAAAATTCATACCACATTACAGCACCGTGGCCAAGGCCCTAACGGACTTGACCAAAAAGAGATATGCTCGGAAGATCGAATGGACTGTTGAGTGTGAGCAAGCCTTCACCATCTTAAAAGACACGCTGACTCGAGCCCCAGTGTTGGCTGCCCCTGACTACAATAAAAAGTTTATTGTGCAGACAGACGCTTCGGGGTGTGGACTTGGGGCAGTGTTGTGCCAGGTGGGAGAAGATGGTAGGGAACACCCACTTGTGTATCTATCTCGTAAGCTAGCTGACCGAGAGATAGCCTATGCCACTATTGAGAAGGAGTGTCTAGCCATAGTCTGGGCCTTAAAGAAACTACAACCTTATCTCTATGGTAAAGAATTCACTGTTATTACTGACCATAACCCGTTAAATTGGCTAAACAGAACCTCAGGGGAAAATGGGAGGTTGTTGAGGTGGAGTTTGGCGTTACAAGGTTTCAACTTTTCTATTTCTCACAAAAAGGGACGAGACCATCACAATGCTGACGGGTTATTGCCAATGTAGCGGAACGTATACTGGCCCTACCGGCAAGATTTAACTCACCGGCTTCATCAGTCACGTCGCATGCATGTGGGAATCAGATTGTCGCATTTAGGATTAATAAATAAAATTGAAGAAAAAAAAATGTTTAAAAAACCTAAATATTCACACATGTATAATCTATAACATATTTTATATAATGTTTTATGTTAACATACGTTACTAAACACAATGTAATTTCTTTTGCTAAATATATATACAGATGGAGCCCTGCTCATCTATGTCTTTAAAAGGATTCATTGAGCCAGGGCCGTCGGACTTAATCTCCTGCTGTAATGACTTAGGGGGTCATTCCGAGTTGATCGTAGCTGTGCTAAATTTAGCACAGCTACGATCGTAAACTCAGACATGCGGGGGGGGGGGACGCCCAGCACAGGGCTAGCCCGCCCCGCATGTCAGTGCCGGCCCCCCGCACAAATACAAAAGCATCGCACAGAGGCGATGCCTTTGTATTTGAGGAGTAACTCCCGGCCAGCGCAGCTCCTGTAGCTGGCCGGGAGTTGCTCGTCGCTCCCGCTGGCCGCAGCGGCTGCGTGAGACGTCACGCAGCCGCCGCGGCCCGCCCCACCCCCGACGGTCCAGCCACGCCTGCATTGGCCCCACCGCTCCCCCTAAACGCCCCCTCCCGCCTAGCGACCGCCTCTGTCTCAGAGGCGATCGCTAGGTAATGAAAGCTGACATGCGCCGGTGCACTGCGGCACTGGTGTATGCGCAGTTCCGACCAGATCGCTGCGCTGCGACAAACTGCAGCGAGCGATCAGGTCGGAATCACCCCCTTAATCCCCTGCTGTATTGTATTGCAGCTCAGAACAATAGATGAAAGGCTTATGCTAATAAACCTCGGTGCGCCTAGGTGCACCTAGGTGCAGCAGAGAAGGCTAGATGAACATGGCTCCATCTGTATACATTTTTAAATGATTAAGCTGGTTACGCACTGTAACGATATACCGTAAGCCGCTCGGCGGGTCTGTGAACAGTGTCATTCACAGAAATATAGCATCGGCCTTGCAACACCGGTGATACACAATACATCTGAGTGGTGCATCACCCCAAATGCTGAATGCCAACATTTGTATAACTGACCAGTAGGGGGCGATTTGTGTCTTCTGTCCCCCGGCCCACCAATTCTCTAGGTAAGTGGGCAGATTCCAGGAGGCTTAGGGGATTATTCAGGTCGCATCACTAAGCGATGCGCAGGTACTGTTCTGGAACGTGCACGGCCGCCGAATGGGTTTGGGGCGCAGTAGGTGCGAACGCCTCTGCCTGATTGACAGGCAGTCGTGTGCACAGGACGGGCGGGGGTCTGCAACGGAGCACTCTGGGGACGGCATGAGGAAAACGGGGGCAGGTCGGCTGCATTTATGGGGCAGCTACACGACATCACACGTAGCCACTGAAATGAGAAAAATGGCGGCTGACCGCCTGCATACGCAGCCTAGCTGCAGGGGTTCGTCCGCAGTTACTGCGATCACAATAAAATTGCGGTCGCAGGTTTTGTAGGTTTGGGGGCAGAGGTTTCTCCAACCGGCGCATGTTTTACTGACCACATAGTGATAAATACGATGATGTGTTTCATCTCAGTGCTACACAGTAGGCCGAGCCATTTGCCTGATTGGATTTGACACGTCTTCCTTCTCTCTGTGTGTATTACGCTGAGCTGTGAGACAGCCTCAGGCTATTTCTGTTACTGATAACTGAGCACGCTGTATAATATGGGGAATAACTTCCACCGGAGAACCAATCATTTTAAAGAATATATTTTTTATTTTATTTTGTAAAATTGAAAAACAAATAAATAAACAAAATAAATCTATAAGGTGAAGGCAACAGGCACATTAAAAAGTTTTAAAGATTACCTCTGATGAACCTGAAATGTTAGACTTGAACTACTTTCCCAACTAACAGCATCAATGGAGTCCCTCATGTGCCATAAACACACAGTGATCTACAAGAGGGATTAATTTAACTTTCTCTGACGTCCTAAGTGGATGCTGGGGACTCCGTAAGGACCATGGGGGATTAGCGGCTCCGCAGGAGACAGGGCACAAAAGTAAAAGCTTTAGGATCAGGTGGTGTGCACTGGCTCCTCCCCCTATGACCCTCCTCCAAGCCTCAGTTAGGTTTTTGTGCCCGGCCGAGAAGGGTGCAGTCTAGGTGGCTCTCCTAAAGAGCTGCTTAGAGTAAAAGTTTTGTTAGGTTTTTTATTTTCAGTGAGTCCTGCTGGCAACAGGCTCACTGCAACGAGGGACTTAGGGGAGAAGAAGTGAACTCACCTGCGTGCAGGATGGATTGGCTTCTTAGGCTACTGGACACTAGCTCCAGAGGGACGATCACAGGTACAGCCTGGATGGGTCACCGGAGCCGCGCCGCCGACCCCCTTGCAGATGCTGAAGAGAGAAGAGGTCCAGAAATCGGCGGCTGAAGACTTCCCAGTCTTCTTAAGGTAGCGCACAGCACGGCAGCTGTGCGCCATTGCTCTCAGCACACTTCACACCAACGGTCACTGAGGGTGCAGGGCGCTGGGGGGGGGCGCCCTGGGCAGCAATGAAAGTACCTATGCTGGCTAAAAATACATCACATATAGCCTCTGGGGCTATATGGATGTATTTAACCCCTGCCAGGTTGTCAGAAAAACGGGAGAAGAAGCCCGCCGAAAAGGGGGCGGGGCCTATTCTCCTCAGCACACAGCGCCATTTTCCTACACAGCTCCGCTGCTAGGAAGGCTCCCAGGCTCTCCCCTGTACTGCACAACAGAAACAGGGTTAAAACAGAGAGGGGGGGCATTTTGTGTGGCGATATTATTATATATTAAGATGCTATAAGGGAAAACACTTATATAAGGTTGTCCCTGTATAATTATAGCGTTTTGGTGTGTGCTGGCAAACTCTCCCTCTGTCTCCCCAAAGGGCTAGTGGGGTCCTGTCCTCTATCAGAGCATTCCCTGTGTGTGTGCTGTGTGTCGGTACGTGTGTGTCGACATGTATGAGGACGATGTTGGTGAGGAGGCGGAGCAATTGCCTGTAATGGTGATGTCACTCTCTAGGGAGTCGACACCGGAATGGATGGCTTATTTAGGGAATTACGTGATAATGTCAACACGCTGCAAGGTCGGTTGATGACATGAGACGGCCGGCAAACCAATTAGTACCTGTCCAGGCGTCTCAAACACCGTCAGGGGCTTTAAAACGCCCATTACCTCAGTCGGTCGACACAGACACGGACACTGACTCCAGTGTCGACGGTGAAGAAACAAACGTATTTTCCATTAGGGCCACACGTTACATGTTAAGGGCAATGAAGGAGGTGTTACATATTTCTGAAAAAACTACCTGTAGTTTTTCCTGAATCAGATAAATTAAATGAAGTGTGTGATGATGCGTGGGTTTTCCCCGATAGAAAATTATTGGCGTTATACCCTTTCCCGCCAGAAGTTAGGGCGCGTTGGGAAACACCCCCTAGGGTGGATAAGGCGCTCACACGCTTATCAAAACAAGTGGCGTTACCGTCTCCAGATACGGCCGCCCTAAAGGAGCCAGCTGATAGGAGGCTGGAAAATATCCTAAAAAGTATATACACACATAGTGGTGTTATACTGCGACCAGCGATCGCCTCAGCCTGGATGTGCAGCGCTGGGGTGGCTTGGTCGGATTCCCTGACTGAAAATATTGATACCCTTGACAGGGACAGTATTTTATTGACTATAGAGCATTTAAAAGATGCATTTCTATATATGCGAGATGCACAGAGGGATATTTGCACTCTGGCATCAAGAGTAAGTGCGATGTCCATGTCTGCCAGAAGATGTTTATGGACACGACAGTGGTCAGGTGATGCAGATTCCAAACGGCACATGGAAGTATTGCCGTATAAAGGGGAGGAGTTATTTGGGGTCGGTCCATCGGACCTGGTGGCCACGGCAACAGCTGGAAAATCCACCTTTTTTACCCCAAGTCACATCTCAGCAGAAAAAGACACCGTCTTTTCAGCCTCAGTCCTTTCGTCCCCATAAGGGCAAGCGGGCAAAAGGCCAGTCATATCTGCCCAGGGGTAGAGGAAAGGGAAGAAGACTGCAGCAGGCAGCTCCTTCCCAGGAACAGAAGCCCTCCACCGCTTCTGCCAAGTCCTCAGCATGACGCTGGGGCCGTACAAGCGGACTCAGGTGCGGTGGGGGGTCGTCTCAAGAGTTTCAGCGCGCAGTGGGCTCACTCGCAAGTGGACCCCTGGATCCTACAAGTAGTATCCCAGGGGTACAGATTGGAAGTTCGAGACGTCTCCCCCTCGCAGGTTCCTGAAGTCTGCTTTACCAACGTCTCCCTCCGACAGGGAGGCAGTATTGGAAACAATTCACAAGCTGTATTCCCAGCAGGTGATAATCAAAGTACCCCTCCTACAACAAGGAAAGGGGTATTATTCCACACTATTTGTGGTACTGAAGCCAGACGGCTCGGTGAGACCTATTCTAAATCTGAAATCTTTGAACACTTACATACAAAGGTTCAAATCAAGATGGAGTCACTCAGAGCAGTGATAGCGAACCAGGAAGAAGGGGACTATATGGTGTCCCTGGACATCAAGGATGCTTACCTCCATGTCCCAATTTGCCCTTCTCACCAAGGGTACCTCAGGTTCGTGGTACAGAACTGTCACTATCAGTTTCAGACGCTGACGTTTGGATTGTCCACGGCACCCCGGGTCTTTACCAAGGTAATGGCGGAAATGATGATTCTTCTTCAAAGAAAAGGCGTCTTAATTATCCCTTACTTGGACGATCTCCTGATAAGGGCAAGGTCCAGAGAACAGTTGGAGGTCGGAGTAGCACTATCTCAAGTAGTTCTACGACAGCACGGGTGGATTCTAAATATTCCAAAATCGCAGCTGATTCCGACGACACGTCTGCTGTTCCTAGGGATGATTCTGGACACAGTCCAGAAAAAGGTGTTTCTCCCAGAGGAGAAAGCCAGGGAGTTATCCGAGCTAGTTAGGAACCTCCTAGAACCAGGCCAAGTGTCAGTGCATCAATGCACAAGAGTCCTGGGAAAAATGGTGGCTTCTTACGAAGCGATTCCATTCGGCAGATTTCACGCAAGAATTTTTCAGTGGGATCTGCTGGACGAATGGTCCGGATCGCATCTTCAGATGCATCAGCGGATAATCCTGTCTCCAAGGACAAGGGTGTCTCTTCTGTGGTGGCTGCAGAGTGCTCATCTACTAGAGGGCAGCAGATTCGGCATTCAGGACTGGGTCCTGGTGACCACAGATGCCAGCCTGAGAGGCTGGGGAGCAGTCACACAGGGAAGAAATTTCCAAGGAGTGTGGTCAAGTCTGGAGACTTCTCTCCACATAAATATACTGGAGCTAAGGGCAATTTACAATGCTCTGAGCCTAGGAAGACCTCTGCTTCAAAGTCAACCGGTGCTGATCCAGTCGGACAACATCACGGCAGTCGCCCACGTAAACAGACAGGGCGGCACAAGAAGCAGGAGGGCAATGGCAGCAAGGATTCTTCGCTGGGCGAAAAATCATGTGATAACACTGTCAGCGGTGTTCATTCCGGTAGTGGACAACTGGGAAGCAGACTTCCTCAGCAGGCACGACCTCCACCCGGGAGAGTGGGGACTTCATCTGGAAGTCTTCCACATGATTGTGAACCGTTGGGAAAGACCAAAGGTGGACATGATGGCGTCCCGTCTGAACAAAAAACTGGACAGGTATTGCGCCAGGTCAAGAGACCCTCAGGCAATAGCAGGGACGCTCTGGTAATACCGTGGGTGTACCAGTCGGTGTATGTGTTCCCTCCTCTGCCTCTCATGCCCAAGGTACTGAGAATTATAAGACGGAGAGGAGTAAGAACTATACTCGTGGCTCCGGATTGGCCAAGAAGGACTTGGTACCCGGAACTTCAAGAGATACTAAGAAGGGACTTGCTTCAGCAAGGATCATGTCTGTTCCAAGTCTTACCGCGGCTGCGTTTGACGGCATGGCGGTTGAACGCCGGATCCTAAGGGAAAAAGGCATTCCGGAAGAGGTCATCCCTACCCTGGTCAGAGCCAGGAAGGAGGTGACTGCACAACATTATCACCACATTTGGCAAAAATATGTTGCATGGTGTGAGGCCAGGAAGGCCCCACGGAGAAATTTCAACTCGGTCGATTCCTGCATTTCCTGCAAACAGGAGTGTCTATGGGCCTCAAATTGGGGTCCATTAAGGTTCAAATTTCGGCCCTGTCGATTTTCTTCCAGAAAGAATTGGCTTCAGTTCCTGAAGTCCAGAAGTTTGTCAAGGGAGTACTGCATATACAACCCCCTTTTGTGCCTCCAGTGGCACTGTGGGATCTCAACGTAGTTCTGGGATTCCTCAAATCACATTGGTTTAAACCGCTCAAATCTGTGGATTTGAAATATCTCACATGGAAAGTGACCATGCTGTTGGCCCTGGCCTCGGCCAGGCGAGTGTCAGAATTGGCGGCTTTGTCTCACAAAAGCCCATATCTGATTGTCCATTCGGACAGGGCAGAGCTGCGGACTCGTCCCCAGTTTCTCCCTAAGGTGGTGTCAGCGTTTCACCTGAACCAGCTTATTGTGGTACCTGCGGCTACTAGGGACTTGGAGGACTCCAAGTTGCTAGATGTTGTCAGGGCCCTGAAAATATGTTTCCAGGACGGCTGGAGTCAGGAAAACTGACTTGCTGTTATCCTGTATGCACCCAACAAACTGGGTGCTCTTGCTTCTAAGCAGACGATTGCTAGTTGGATGTGTAGTACAATTCAGCTTGCACATTCTGTGGCAGGCCTGCCACAGCCAAAATATGTAAATGCCCATTCCACAAGGAAGGTGGGCTCATCTTGGGCGGCTGCCCGAGGGGTCTCGGCTTTACAACTTTGCCGAGCTGCTACTTGGTCAGGGGCAAACACGTTTGCAAAATTCTACAAATTTGATACCCTGGCTGAGGAGGACCTGGAGTTCTCTCATTCGGTGCTGCAGAGTCATCCGCACTCTCCCGCCCGTTTGGGAGCTTTGGTATAATCCCCATGGTCCTTACGGAGTCCCCAGCATCCACTTAGGACGTCAGAGAAAATAAGAATTTACTTACCGATAATTCTATTTCTCGTAGTCCGTAGTGGATGCTGGGCGCCCATCCCAAGTGCGGATTGTCTGCAATACTTGTACATAGTTATTGTTAACTAAAACGGGTTATTATTGTTGTGAGCCATCTTTTCAGAGGCTCCGCTGTTATCATGCTGTTAACTGGGTTCAGATCACGAGTTATACGGTGTGATTGGTGTGGCAGGTAGAGTCTTACCCGGGATTCAAAATCCTTCCTTATTGTGTACGCTCGTCCGGGCACAGTATCCTAACTGAGGCTTGGAGGAGGGTCATAGGGGGAGGAGCCAGTGCACACCACCTGATCCTAAAGCTTTTACTTTTGTGCCCTGTCTCCTGCGGAGCCGCTAATCCCCCATGGTCCTTACGGAGTCCCCAGCATCCACTACGGACTACGAGAAATAGAATTATCGGTAAGTAAATTCTTATTTTTCCCCCCATGTTTTACTTGTGTATCACCCATACAGAGCCCCGCTTGGTGATCTCAATGGGCCGTGCCAGCCTGCCTCGCATCATGTCACAGTTAGGCGTGGAACATTGACGTAACTACTGCTGTTGGGGGCACAGCAATTACAGGGTAGAAACAAGTGGTGTTAGTTCCTGCCACTATCATCAATAAGAACAGAGTGGGGACCTGAAGAGGATGATCTACATCTCCGCTTTGTCCCTTCAGTTTGGCGATGGGGCACGGCGATGTAAAGTTCCACTCCTATATAGTTATGTATGTAATACTTCAGATCCAATGCTTGAAGGCTCCAGCCTAGGGACAGCCATCGAAAAGCGGCATTTCTGCTGTCATCGCAACATGCTGTGTGTTGCCATGTAAGCGCAGCAAGGCAACCATTCGATCACTTAACCATCGATGGTAATGAAGTGCACAGTGGATCCAGGAATTTTTCATA
Source organism: Pseudophryne corroboree (assembly GCF_028390025.1). Taxonomy (NCBI): domain Eukaryota; kingdom Metazoa; phylum Chordata; class Amphibia; order Anura; family Myobatrachidae; genus Pseudophryne; species Pseudophryne corroboree. The sequence continues at coordinate 457,561,400 of NC_086452.1, read as the reverse complement.
TGTGGACACCAGGAATGGATATCATCAACCATTGTATGAGCCATCGGAAAGAAGTATGTGATGGTGGCAACCAATGCAGCCCCAGCATCGAATGCAAAAAAGGATTTCCATTAAGTCAGAAACATCGATGGATCACAGACCTTGGTTTCTGATGGCCATCCCTACTCCAGTCAAATGGAATTATTGAATATCTGGTGGAAGATTCAGTTAGCCAACAGGTTCCTTCAGAATCTCATGCCCTAATACAATGTGAGTTATCCGAAAACCTTGATTGCTTTTACTTGCACCCCAAAGAGGTATGAGGTTTTCCTCCCATAATGACCCAGTAGATGTTGGCTCAATGTTCTCTTAGTATATTGCCCAAATATCAAGACAATATGGTTATATGTTGGGTTCCATTTACAGTGTACAGCAAATTATATCTGCCTCACTTTTTTTTTGCCGCCTGCAAAGAATGCAAATCGCTCAACTGTCAATTTAGATGAAAGTGAGGTGTAAAAAGTTTACGGTCCAGCTAAATTCTACGTGCATCCACAAAGGGTCAACGGTGGCTCATTAACATAAACATCAGGCACACAGAACTGTCTATCATAAATGACTCCCAACGCATTGCATACATTACCGTTGATGTTACACGTCTATTTTTCAAGAAGAAACGCTCCAGGCAGCTTCCAGCTCAGTATTATTGACTCAACGTGGATGTCTCATGATTGCTGGATCCTACAATTTCTGATCATCAACTAAATGGGAGGCCATTAAACCGAGGGCTGAGGAGAAATAACACCCCCCCCCTCCCCCTTCACCAGTCCAGCTTAGAACCACAGAAAATAATGTTCAATTAAATGTTATGGGCGGAATGTCGGAGGTAGGAATGGATTGTACATTTGTGTTTGTAGGGACTGAGCGATGACTCAGATCCCCGGACCCCAAAGATTCCTGCAGAGAATAATGTGTCTCTGCCGCAACTGGAATCTGCTGTCCCTATAATACGTAGCTAGTGGCCACACAGAACGAAATGGTCAAATGCATTTAGAAGAATATATGGCCTGTACTTGTATATTTATTACAAACTTTATTATTATTATTTTTTTTTAAGCAGTAAAGGGGGTATACTCTAATTTGCAAACTATCTGCCCCAGCTGTAGTGCAACATGGTTTTGCCCATTAATGTGCTTTTTTGGTTTGCTAACAAACTTAAATAAGGCCCTAAGGGGGTCATTCCGAGTTGATCGCACGCTGCAACTTTTTGCAGCCCGTGCGATCAGATAGTCGCCGCCTATGGGGGAGTGTATTTTAGCTGTGCAAGTGCGCGAACGCTTGTGCAGGGGAGCGGTACAAAAACATTTTGTGCAGTTTCTGAGTAGCTCACTCAGTAAGTTCACTCAGCCGATGCGATCACTTCAGCCTGTCCGGTCCCGGAATTAACGTCAGGCACCCGCCCTGCAAACGCCTCAACTCGCCTGCGTTTTCCTCTCCACTCCCAGAAAATGGTCAGTTGCCACCCCGGGACGCCTTCCTGCTGTCAGTCACCTTGCGATCGCCGCTGCGATCGAAATCTTCGTTAGAACATTCGCTGCCTGGCGTTCCCCGTCGCCGGGCAACGACGCACCTGCACATTGCATCCCAAGCGTATGCGCATTTCGGACCCGATCGCACGGCTGCGAAAAACTGCAGCGTGCGATTGGGTCGGAATGACCTCCTAAATACGAAAAAAATCTGTTTTTAGTACAAATAGGGATGTTAGGTACAGTATATAAGGCAAATTTGTCAGTAGGAGGAGTCAATATACAATTAGCCAATCAGAAGTAGCTAAGTGGCTGGAAACCATGATCATTGCGTATTGCTGCTCCAGAACCCGCAAGACACACGCTCCCTGACAGGCACATTGTCTGCGGCATTCAAGTCTATGTGTGCCGCGCTTACGTAATCACACCCTAGCTGTACTTAGCTTGACTCTGGCACCATGGGTTGGGTCCTTGACTCCCCTGTTAAAACACATTAATAATAATTACAGCTATGGTTTTGTTTTGTTTCAAATGAACATACACAGCCGGCATCCTGAAAGTATACCGCGAAAACCCACCGTTACCAATAGCAGATCAGATGTCATCTGTGACCTATCCACACAAGGACACATCCAAGGTAGGCTGGGTCTAAACATGACCTTGGCATGTTAACCGCTGCATGCAAATGCCCAAAGCCAACAATGTATTTGCCCAGTCTAATGACACTTGTGTCTACCACCTTCTGACCCTGCCAGCGACCCTTTATATGTGTAGCAAGCAAACGCAACTATAAGAGCAGACTATTGCGTAGAACACTCCCTCTAATCCAATCCGGTCACCGGACCTTTGTACAGTTGCCCCAGTTGTCAGTGTTGCCAATCCAGGCCTGGGAACATCTGACCGTCTCCTCTGGGTTACGTCGTGTTCCATCTGTAGTATACATTGGGGTCGATTCAATTTGGCAACTTATGAATAGCGCCGGGAATTAGCTCCCGACGCTATTCAATTCAGCTGCTAGTTACCCGCAATTGTCGGGAATTCTTCTCTCATCCCCGGGGAATGAGAGAAGAAACCCTGACAAAAGTGCTGCCTCGCGGCCGGCGCGAGGCTGATTCTGACGGGAACCAGCCTCGCGCCGGGGAGTTAAGTCGGAGAATGCTCGTTCTCCCGACAATTCAACCTGTTTAGTCGGCGAGAACGGGCCATCGCCGACCTAACTGGAGCTGAATTGAATAGCGTCGGGAGCTAATTCCCGTCGCTATTCATAAGTTGCCGAATTGAATCGACCCCAATGTGTAGTTGTTGTTACCCAGCAGGAATACTCTGATACATTGGTACAGCTAGCCCAGTGACGTTAGCCATCAGTCTATGAGTACATTCAGCTTTGTGATTCTGGAGCACAGTGGAGCCGGGCGGCAGATATTCTGCATGGCCTGCAGGGATCTAGTGAGTAATGGATGTGACATCTTGGGCTACACCCAGCTCCCCCTCTATTCCATGCCTGACATTTTATTCCACCTGAAGGGCTTTGTGCTATTTGGGATAGGATCACCAGCCGAGTGCAGCGTTACTCCGCCGTCACTTCGTATCACTTGCTGCTGCTGGCGTGAACTTTAAAAGGCGCAGATGATGAGGTGGGCGCCCTGGCTGTGTCAGCGGAAGGCTCTCTCCATCTGGCTGCGTCTCTTCTGCTTCTTTATCTAGACCAGACTTTCTATATCACTTAATGTGAATCTGCTTTATTCTCATCTAATCATTAGGGATCTTCCAGGTGATCATTACTCCGACTGCTTTACAGATGGAACATAAGAGCTTGATTTAGAGGTGGACACAGTTGCTACTGAGTCTTTATACTAATGCCGTGGCTGATGGTTATTTTACTGAGAGGTCCACAGGCTGTGGCGCTAATCCCCCGCTGTGCCACACACCATTAGTCGCACCATCGGAGGATGCACCAGCACTATTGAATGAATCTTCATCTGAACATGGCCGCTGGGGTCAGTGTAGCTGTGTCTTTAGGCGCAGTCGCTGACCCTGCATGCTCGCGTCTGGCTAGCCAACCCCCATGTTACCATGAAGAAATGTCCATCAAAACCAGTGGTGCAAGTAGAAATTTTTTCTTAGTGGTACTGATAGTAAAAATGGGCATGGGCACGTGTCATGAGGCGGCATGGTCACATGAAACTAGGGGGTAGGCTACATGACAATAGGGGCATGGCCACATTATGCCACACACCCTAATGCTTATTACACATTATGCCACACACCCTAATGCCCATTACACATTATGCCACACATCGTAATGCTCATTATACATTATGCCAGACACCATAACACCCATTACACATTATGCCACACACTGTAATGCCCATTCCACATTATGCCACACACAGTAACGCCTATTCCACATTAATCCACATACCGTAATGCCCATTACACATTATGCCAGACACATAACACCCATTACACATTATGCCACACACCGTAATGCCCATTACACATTATGCCACACACCCTAATGCTTATTACACATTATGCCACACACCGTAATGCCCATTAAACATTATGCCACACACTGTAATGCCCATTACACATTATGCCACACATCGTAATGCTCATTATACATTATGCCAGACACCGTAACACCCATTACACATTATGCCACACACTGTAATGCCCATTCCACATTATGCCACACACCGTAATGCCCATTACACATTAATCCACATACCGTAATGCCAATTACACATTATGCCAGACACATAACACCCATTACACATTATGCCACACACCGTAATGCCCATTACACATTATGCCACACACCCTAATGCTTATTACACATTATGCCACACACCCTAATGCTTAGTACACATTATGCCACACACCGTAATGCCCATTACACATTATGCCACACACTGTAATGCCCATTACACATTATGCCAGATGCCGTAATGTCCATTACACATTATGCCACACACTGTAATGCCCATTACACATTATGCCAGACGCCGTAATGTCCATTACACATTATGCCAGACGCCATAATGCCCATTACACATTATGCCACACATCATAATGCTCATTATACATTACGCCAGACACCATAACATCCATTACACATTATGCCACACACTGTAATGCCCATTCCACATTATGCCACCCACTGTAATGCCTATTCCACATTAATCCACATACCGTAATGCCCATTACACATTATGCCAGACACATAACACCCATTACACATTATGCCACACACCGCAATGCCTATTACATATTATGCTACACACAGTTATGCCACTGACACCATTTTATGTCCACACACAAAAATACTCCTTATAAATTATGCCCCAGTGGTGGGCTGGTTGTACTGAGTACCACCACCATATTTCTTAATGGTACTCCGTACCACCCCGTACCACCCCATCTCACCCTACTTTCAGCACTGATCAAAACTGCATGTAACTGTCTGCAATTTCCATCTGCGTCTTTGTGCGGTAACCGACAGGCTGCAAACTCTAAACAGGGATTAGGTAAAAACTGTAACGGTTCGGACTCCAAAATGCCGGACCGGACCAGCTTCTTCCAGCATTCTGAAGCTTGTAGTGCTCGTCCCTGTCCAGGGGGTGTCCTGTCAGGTGGCGTTGTCACCAGAGAGTTTGAGAGGGGGAGATTACAACCTCCCTGTATGGTCCAGGGATGGGGTAATAGCTGGAACGGTCCGGCCCATACAGCATGGCTGTAATTTCTCCCTCACCGCCTCCCTGGTGACAGCTGTCACAGGCACCCTCCTGGACATGACACTACCCGGACAAGGATAAACACTACAAGCTCCAGAATGACACTTTGCTGCAGGGAGCAGGTCCTGTCCGGCGTTCCGGGGTCCAGACCATTCCGGTTGTTACCCAATCCCGACTAAACACTGCACCGGTGGTAAGATTAAGATTCAGCACCAGAGACATCACAGAGGCACTTCATGCCTCATGCCTCAAAAATGGACAAACATAATTCAGCAGAGAGATACAAATCCCCTATACCTCATTTAGGTTAGAGGCTGCAGTGCTTTTGGGGGTAATTCTGAGTTTATCGCAGCAGGAATTTTGAAAGCAGTTGGGCAAAACCATGGGGGGTCATTCCGAGTTGTTCGCTCGTTATATTTTTCTCGCAACGGAGCGATTAGTCGCTAATGCGCATGCGCAATGTCCGCAGTGCGACTGCGCCAAGTAAATTTGCTATGCAGTTAGGTATTTTACTCACGGCATTACGAGGTTTTTTCTTCATTCTGGTGATCGTAATGTGATTGACAGGAAGTGGGTGTTTCTGGGCGGAAACAGGCCGTTTTATGGGTGTGTGCGAAAAAACGCTACAGTTTCTGGGAAAAACGCGGGAGTGGCTGGAGAAACGGAGGAGTGTCTGGGCGAACGCTGGGTGTGTTTGTGACGTCAAACCAGGAACGAAACTGACTGAACTGATCGCAGTTGCCGAGTAAGTCTCGAGCTACTCAGAAACTGCTAAGAAGTGTCTATTCGCAATTCTGCTAATCTTTCGTTCGCAATTTTGATAAGCTAAGATTCACTCCCAGTAGGCGGCGGCTTAGCGTGTGCAAAGCTGCTAAAAGCAGCTTGCGAGCGAACAACTCGGAATGAGGGCCCATGTGCACTGCAGGGGAGGAAGATATAACATGTGCAGAGAGAGTTAGATTTGGGTGTGGTGTGTTCAATCTGCAATCTAAATTGCAGTGTAAAAATAAAGCAGGCAGTATTTACCCTGCACAGAAACAAAATAACCCACCCAAATCTAACTCTCTCTGCACATGTTATATCTGCCTCCCCTGCAGTGCACATGGTTTTGCCCAACTGCTAACGAAATTACTGCTGCGATCAACTCAGAATTGCCCCCTTTATTCAATCTGATTATCTCCTGCTTTACTTTAGAATGGCTTAATCTTCCCCTGAGGAAGGGGACGGGCCCCCCAAAATCTAATGTTCCTACATGTTGTCGTGTCATAATAAAACAGCTGTTATTGGCACTCATTCCGAGTTGTTCGCTCGCTAGCAGATTTTAGCAGCATTGCACACGCTAGGCCGCCGCCCTCTGGGAGTGTATCTTAGCTTAGCAGAATAGCGAACGAAAAATTAGCAAAACTGCTACTAAATAATTCCTTGCAGTTTCTGAGTAGCTCCAGACCTACTCACAGATTGCGATCAGCTCAGTCCGTTTAGTTCCTGGTTTGACGTCACAAACACGCCCTGCGTTCGGCCAGCCACTCCCCCGTTTCTCCAGCCACTCCCGCGTTTTTTTCCTGACACGCCTGCGTTTTTTTGCAAACGCCGGGAAAACGCTGAGTTGCCGCCCAGAAACGCCCCTTTCCTGTCAATCATTTACCGAACAGCAGTGCAACTGATTTGCGCCGCAAAAGCCACAGCAAAACTGCTAAGTTTTGTGTTAAATAACTAAGCGCATGCACCCTGCGTGCCTTGCGCATGCACAAATTGCAACAAATCGCAGCATAGAGAAAATCGGCAACGAGCGAACAACTCGGAATGACCCCCATTGAGCATACAATAATCTTTGGGGGTAATTCAGACCTGATCGTAGCAGCAAATTTGTTAGCAGTTGGGCAAAACCATGTAGCGTCTAGTTTCACTTCATGGAGAGGACCTTTGCTGTGCGGTGCGCGATGACGTCATCGCGCACCGCACAACAAAGGTCCTCTCCATGAAGGGAAACTAGACGCTACGCATCTGGTTCCCTTCAAAGCGGGGGGCACAGCGGGGCACTGCGGGGGGCACAGTGGCAGAAGGCGGCGCCCCGGTCAAAAGTCCTGCTTGCCCGTGGCAAGATCCGCTACTGATGCTTGGACACGCCTGCGTTTTTCCAACCAATCCCTGAAAACGGTCAGTTACCACCCATGCCTTCTTCCTGTCAATCTCCTTGCCATCGCCTGTGCAAATGGATTCTTTGCACAAACCCATCGCTGAGCGGCGATCCTCTTTGTACCTGTGTGATGCACCTGCACATTGCGGTGCATATGCATGCGCAGTTCTGACCTGATCACTGCGCTGCAAAAAACACTAGCGAGCGATCAGGTGTGAATTACCCCCATGGTTTTGCCCAACTGCTAACAAATTTGCTGCTACGTCAGGTCTGAATTACCCCCGTTATCCGCTCCACTGGGATGCAGCGGAGGCTCTTCTCGGAGATTTATTCGGTTCGTGCCTCGGTTATGTCATTGTTTCCTGGTGAATTGATTATTTTTTATGAACAGTGATCTGTGTAGCGCACACATATTGCACAGCGATATATGGAGAATTTTTAGCCATTCGCATCAGTAAATATTAGTTCCCCCCTACAATGGCCGCCTCGGAGGTCTGCAAGATACATGTGCCTTTGAAACAGTAAGTAACAATGGCCCTCATTCCGAGTTGTTCGCTCGCAAGCTGATTTTAGCAGCTTTGCACACACTAAGCCGCCGCCTACTGGGAGTGAATCTTAGCTTATCAAAATTGCGATCGAAAGATTAGCAAAATTGCGAATAGACACTTCTAAGCAGTTTCTGAGTAGCTCCAGACTTACTCGGCATCTGCGATCAGTTCAGTCAGTTTCGTTCCTGGTTTGACGTCACAAACACACCCAGCGTTCGCCCAGACACTCCTCCGTTTCTCCAGCCACTCCCGCGTTTTTCCCAGAAACTGTAGCGTTTTTTCGCACACACCCATAAAACGGCCAGTTTCCGCCCAGAAACACCCACTTCCTGTCAATCACATTACGATCACCAGAACAAAGAAAAAACCTTGTAATGCCGTGAGTAAAATACCTAACTGCATAGCAAATTTACTTGGCGCAGTCGCAGTGCGAACATTGCGCATGCGCAATTAGCAACTAATCGCTCCGTTGCGACAAAAAAATAACGAGCGAACAACTCGGAATGACCCCCAATAGCACTATAAATACTCTAATACCTGCATTTCTGCAGTGGGATCCTTACAATTGGCGAGCAGCTGCTTTGATAGTATCGGTGTATGCACAATATGCACACAAGATCTATACAATGTAAGCGGCTGAAATAGATTACCATCTGACCTCTGCCTATGCTTCACAATAAAACATTACCAATAGACTTAGAAAAGCAGCTTTACATTGCTTTGTCCTGGTATAGCTGTATACATCCCTTCACCAGCGCAAAATGAGGGAAGACTCAAGGACACCACTGAGAAACTGTACAACTTGTTAGAGGGGGTATAGCAAGACGGAGGCTACATTTGATCTCAGTACGCTTTTAGCCATGACGGAGGTCTAGTACAATTGCATACCATCTGCTGTTGTTCAGGAACTTATGGACAGTTTGCCAAGAAGGGTGTCTACAGTGATCACTGCACGTGGTGGATCTACAAAGTACTGACGACAATAAAATCCCGTTGATCTATTTACTGTCAGTGTCCAATCACTTTAGTATTTTACACTCGTGATGTGATTCACACTGTGGGGGAAGGAGATGTATCAAATCTTGGAGAGAGATAAAGTACCAACCAATCAGCTCCAGTAATTTTTCAAACAGAGCCTGTAAAATGGCCGTTAGGAGCTGATTGGTTGGAACTTTATCTCTCTCTTTACCTTCTTGAGCTTTTTTCATGAGACTCTTTACAGTTTTTACTGAACTTTCCACCAACCCATTTGAGCGTGGATAGTGGGGACTTGACGTAGTATGGACAAATTCCCACTCATCAGCAAATTGTCTAAATTCAGCACTGGAAAACTGAGGACCATTGTCAGTGAACACTTCCATAGGAACACCATGCCTTGCAAAGATTGACTTCATGCAATTGATTACGGCTTTACTAGTAGTTGTATGTAGTGTCTTCACCTCAGGGTAGTAAGAGTAATAATCAGTCACGACAATGTACGTTTTTCCATTACAATCAAACAAATCTGCGCCAACTTTCCGGTACGGTCTCTCTGGCACTGCATGAGGACTCAGTGGCTCGACTTGTTTCGGTCTATATGTAAGACATAATTCACATGTAGCTGTAGTCTGTGCTATGTCTTGGTTCATTCTTGGCCAATACATAACTTCACGCGCTCTCCGCTTACATTTTTCTTCTCCTAAGTAGCCTTCATGTATCTTGCACAGCATAGTTTTTCTTAGTCGTGCAGGTATGACAAACCTATTGTCTTTGTAAATAATACCATCGACAACTGTAAGGTCACTGCGGTACATCCAATAATCATGAATAGACAGCGGGCAAGCATGTTTTTCTGCTGGCCAACCTTTCAGAATGATATCTTTCAACACTTTCATTGTGTCATCTGTCTCAGTTTCTTTCCTAATCTGTTCTTGTCTTGCAAGAGACACTGGTAGAGAAGCTACGATCAAATTAACATAGGCTTCTATCTCTTCATCCATCAGACTTTTGGAACCTTCACTTTTGTCCACAGCACGAGAAAGTGTATCAGCAATGTACATGTATTTGCCGGGACAGTACAGCAAGTGTACATCATATTTCTGTAGTCTGATAAGCATTCGTTGAATTCTCATGGGACAGTCATGTAATGATTTAGTCATGATAGCTATCAATGGCTTGTGATCAGTTTCCACTGTAAATGTTTGTCCATACACAAACTGATGAAGTCGCTCACATGCATATGTGATCGCTAGAAGTTCTTTTTCTATCTGAGCATACCTTGTTTCAGCACTTGTCAGTGCTCTTGATGCATAGATTACTGGTTGCCATGTATCCTCATGTTCTTGTAACAGCACTGAGCCTAGGCCAAATTGCGAAGCATCTGCCGAAATTCTTATTCTTTTCGCAGGATCAAAGAATTTTAGCACTGGTTGCTCTGTAATGATCTGTTTCAAGTTTTGCCAACTTTCTTCTTGTTCATGTGACCACATCCACTCGTTATCTTTGTCCAACAACCATCTAAGAGAGGCTGTTCGTTCAGAGAGTTGAGAAATAAACTTTCCTAAGTAAGTAATCATTCCTAGGAATCTTCTGACGTCGTCTTTGTTGTTAGGACGTTCCATGTTCACTATGGCTGATATTTTCCTTGGGTCTGGTTTTACACCTTGATCCGAGACCACGTCGCCCATAAAGGTAAGTGTATTCACGCCAAATTCACATTTGTCCTTGTTTAGCTTTAGATTCACTTTCTTGGCAAGTTCCATTACTTGTCTCAATCTAGAATCATGTTCTTCCTTTGTAGATCCCCAGACAATAATGTCATCCATCATTGTTTCAACACAAATCATGTGTATCTTTTTGTGATATACTTCTGGAGCAGACAATATTCCATATGGTAGTCGAAGAAATCTGTATCGACCTTCTGGTGTATTAAATGTACAAAGCTTTGAGCTGGCCTCATCTAGCTTCATTTGCCAGAATCCTGAAGATGCGTCCAATTTACTGAACCATTTTGCTCCCGCAAATTGCGACATGATTTAATCTCTGGTTGGTAGTTTGAAATGTTCTCGTTTAATAGCTTTGTTTAAATCTCTGGGGTCTAGACATATTCTGAGTTGTCCATTTTTCTTTTCAACAATTACTAAGGAGCTTACCTATTCAGTAGGCTCATCAATTTTCTGTATCACACCCAAGGCTTCCATGCGATTTAACTCTTGTTCAGTTTTTCTCTCAGCGGAAACGGCACTTTTCTACAGGGGTGTATCACTGAAGAAACTTGCGTGTCTATATTTATTTTATGCTCTCCAGGCAAACAACCTAGACCTTCAAACAAGTCTCTGTATTCTGTAAACATTGATTTGCAGTCATCTTCTACTTGTGATGTCACCATAAAAACTTTCTTTAGCAAGCTTAGTTTCTCACAGGAACTTAATCCTAGAATCGGTTGCACATTTTTATCCACAATCAGTAGAGATGTTTTAAACTGTTGTCCCCAATATTTCAGTGTCACTAAGCATGTACCTTTCACAGGAATTTCCTCCCCAGTGTACCCTGTAACTTTCACTTTGGCTGGATGAATTTTAGGTTTTACTCTAAAAGTCTTATAGTCTTGAAACGATACTAAATTCACCTGTGCGCCAGTATCAAGCTTAAAGGGAATGACAATCTCGTGCACAGTTAAAGGGACAATCCATTCTTTCTTATCTGCACTGCAAAGTTCAGTGCAATCCACAAAGAATTCCTCTGTTTAACAGCATGCACATTGGTTGTTTCACTTTTCATTTTACAGCATTTGGCAAAGTGATTAAGTCTACCACATTTCATGCAGGTTTTACCATAAGCCGGGCACATTTTAGGATTGTGAGCATTTCCACTAGCGGCGGTGCTCAGGGGCACCAGCCAAAATCTTGCCTTAGGGCCGCCTCTGTGTGTAGGACCCCGCCTTCTGTTAAAAGGCCACACCCCCAATAAATAAATAAAAATAAATAAAATGAAATAACATGGGCCTGGCCAGGCTCTCTACTGCCCTGGTTGATTATTTCTGCAGATCTACATATAGTCACTGCCTTGTCTAGTGTTAGGTCTTGCTCTCTCAGCAGTCTCTCTCTGAGTCCATTATCAGGTATTCCACAGACAATACAATCTCTAATCAGTGAATCCTTTAAATCACCAAACTCACAGGTTTTACTTAGTGATTGCAGCTCTGTAACATACTGATCAAATCCATCTACAGACTTATGATCACATGTGAAAAACTTATATCTTTCATATGTCACATTTTTCCTTGGCACAAAGTAATCTTCAAACTTTTGCATTATATAAGATAGCACCATATTATGCCCCTCAGCAAACTGAAAACTATTATAAATGTCCAGCACATCCTCTCCTATCACATGGAGGAAAATGGATGCCTTAGTTTTGTCAGCCTCTGTATCAGCTCCACATGCAGCAAGATATATATTAAACCATTGCTTAAATCTTTTCCAGTTTTCAGACAAGTTACCAGACATCAGCATGCCGGTTGGAGGAGCTAGTTTATCCATGGTTAGTCACTGTTTGAAGAGAGGAGCACACGGCAGGCTTTGGAGACACTGAGTATCACAGCCTTACAGACTTCTGCTAGATTCTTTCACACTCTGAGAGCACTAGCAGTCCAAGTTAAACTTCTTCTGACACCATGTTTTGTTCATGTTTGTAAATCTAGTCATCAGGACACAGAGACATGTGAGTTCACTGCTGTGCTGTTTTATTCTATCACCAACTCCAGACACACTGCACACTGGACGACCCACTTCCCAGCATCCCCCTGGTCCCAGGGACCATCACTGAAGACCCAGGCCCACACACATCAGCAAGGGAGTGTCCACAAATATTAAGCATTCCAATACACTAACATCACAGGAGTGAAGTTTCTTCACTCCCTGACGTCACCTGGCCCCATAGCCCTGCATGTTACTATGGACAATATTGTCCATATTGGCTTGGATGTATAAACGAGCCGGAACCAACAATGCGGGGCCGCGCATCGTTCATCGTTGGTGCCTACACACTGAGCGATATTAACGATATCTCGTTCATTAATAAACGTGATCGTTCATATCGCTCAGTGTAATCGGTAAGTGTGTAGGGCCTATTAGAGTCTTGGTACGCAAGCTAGTGGTTTACTTAGGCAAGGGTTAAGGTTTTGCTTAGTATGTGAGTCAAGCGATTGTAAGGACCAATAAAGGGTTAGGACAGTGGTTTCCAAACTTTTTTGAATCACGGCGCCCAAGAATATCAGAATTTTTTTCACGCCACCCCTAGGCCAAAAATTTCTTATTGAGAAATTTAGAAATAAATATTACATTAAGTAGATCACGTTTATATGTCATCCTTAGGTTCAGTTGTGTGGTTAGGGACAAGATTTGCTACTGTTTGGCCACATATTTTATGACTGGCAGCCACCAGCACTGGTTTTGCCTATTATATTGACCATGAATAATTTGAATTGGTCCTGGACCACCAACCCAGGGCACCCCTGCAAGTGTCCCGAGGCACCCCAGGGAGCCACGGCACACAGTTTGGGAACCTCTGGGTTAGGAGATGGGCTCAAGTGTGTAGGCAGAGCCGGCTTTAGGCATAGGCAAACTAGGCAAACGCTTAGGGTATTTGGTATGCCTAGGGGCACAAGCAGCTTCTGCTGATTAAAATGATATGCGGCATGCCTATATTCTGCGTGTGACTGCGGCTGTATCTGCATACGAAATGCTATGTTACAGTGTATTCCTGGAAATCACTGTAACATAGCATGTCGTATGCAGATACAGCCAAAGTCGCACACATAATATAGGCATGCCGCATATCATTTTAATCAGCAGAAGCTGCTTGTGCATCCTAGGCACAAAGCAATTAAAAAATGATGGATTTTCAGCAAAAAAAAAGGCGCCCGATGTTAGCAGAGATGCCAGCTGACTCACGCCAGGCATCTCCTGCTACACTGCGCATTGAAGCAAGATGTATGAGGACACATCTGTATCCAAGCAGAGGTGACAGTGGTAGCAGCCGTGTGAGTGCTGTGTGCGGGTGGGTTAGTTGTGCAGTAGTGTTCGACATATGTGTATGGGGCAGTATGCATGTCATGTGTATAAATGCATTAAAAATGTGCGGCAAATGTGTAAGGGGCACTATGTGTGTCATTATGTGTAGAAGGGCACTAATAATGTGCGGCATATGTGTAAGGGACATTATGTGTATGAGGGCATTAATAAAGGTTTGCATACTGTGTAAGGGGCATTACTGTGTGGTATATTATGGGTATAAATGAATTACTAATGTGTGGCATTATGTGTATAAGGTGCTCTACTGTGTGGCGTAACATATAGAAAGGGCACTACAGTGTGGTCTAATGTGAATAAAGAGTAATATGGTGTGGTGTAATGTGAATAAGGAGCAATTCAGTGTGATGTAATGTGAATAAGGGGCTCTACTGTGAGGAGTAATGTTTATAAGGTAAAGTGGTACTACAGTGTGATGTAACGTGAATTAGCAACACTATCACATGATAAAATGTGAATAAAGTTTCCTTACTGTGTGGCGTAATTTGAATTGGGGTTACTATTGTGTGGCCATGCCCCTTCCCAGCAAGAACACGCCCCTTTTTGGGCTGTGTGCTGAATGTGCGCACTGTTCCTATTTAAAATATAGGTGGTAGGAACACCAAAATGAGGACTGCTATGTGTGAGGGGTAATGGTGGAACTAGCGGCGGTGCTCGGGGGCACCAGCCGAAATCTTGCCTTAGGGCCGGCTCTGTGTGTAGGACCACGGCTTCTGTTAAAAGGCCACGCCCCCAATAAATAAATAAAAATAAATAAAATGAAATAACCTGGGCCTGGCCAGGCTCTCTACTGCCCTGGTCGATGCCCACCCACATTAAATTCCCATAAGCATGGCTTGGTGAACTCCAGGAGCCCCTACCCTTGTGCTTTGGTCCCTCTTTGTTTCTTTTGCAATCTTTATCAACCGTCCATAACTCTTACGAATTTGCCGTGTGGATTTCCTGGCTTGCCCTGTAGCCTAGCAGCAATGTATATATGTAGCACAACAGTTATACACCTATTATACCACCGAAGAAAGAAACATTTTGTTTACTCAATGTAAGAACGCCTCAGTTTTCCATATCTAAATGCCTCGTATTATACATCTGGATATGATTAAATAAAACAAATGACAACTAAATACATTTAAGTAGCTAGAAACCTCTAATGTATGCAGTAGTCAAATCATATTGCGCCGATGTGACAGATACAATACAAATAGCTGACACAGCGACAAGCGACACATCAAAATGTAGTTCATTCGTAAAAGTTCACGTTCTGCAAATAACTGCACTGTGTTGCCATAAGAGAACAGCACTACACACCAGATAAGTGTCACATACAGTCACATGCAAAGCCACTATTTGTAGACGATACACTATAATTGCTATACGAGCCTAATTCAAGGTTGATTGCAAAAGCAAAATCTTCCTCTAATGGGCAAAACCATGTGTGCTGCAGGTGGGGCAGATGTAACATGTGCAGAGAGAGTTAGATTTGGGTGGGTTATATTGTTTCTGTGCAGGGTAAATACTGGCTGCCTAATTATTACACTGCAATTTAGATTTCAATTTGAACACACCCCACCCAAATCTAACTCTCTCTGCACATGTTACATCTGCCCCACCTGCAGTGCATATGGTTTTGCCCATTAGAGGAAGATTTTGCTTTTTGATCAACCTTGAATTAGGCCCAATATACTGTAACTACAGTAGGTGATTCTGGCGCTCTTCACACCGTCCTAAGGGGCTACGCCCCCTTAACCCTTGCGCACCGTTGTGGCGTGTAATATTTTTATTATACGGAGTATTACCTCCAATCATAATTGTGTGAGTGGTTAAATATTGCACGGACAAAGGGCGTGCAATGGATAAGGGGTCGAAGGCCCTTGCAACGGCGTGAACAGTGCATGCAGGGCCTGATGTATCACCTAGTACAGGCTTTTTCAACCAGTGTGCCGTGGCACACTAGTGTGCCGCGACCAGTTGCAAGGTGTGCCGCGGAGTCAGAGTCACTGCCTGCACCTTCAGAGCAAACTGTGGCCCAGGCTCTTCTTATAGAATCAGTCGTGCACTGCCTGTGACCTATGCCTTGAACACGCGGCGGTGTGACATCATAGGTCATGGCCACCGCGTCTCAACAAGCCTGCATACTCATCTTTTAGTTCCGGCCCACATCCACAACTTTCCCTGCTCACCCTCATACACACTTGCCCGACCGCCTGCTGCACAGTATTCGCAGCACTCCACTATGAACATCCCCCACCACTGAGGGACAGGGAGGAGGACAGCTGACAGGTAGGGGCTAATATTTGTTATTTTATTTCTCCTGGGGAGCAATAGGATTTATGGGGGGGAGCAATGTGATTCATTTGTGTGGGGAGCAAAAGGATTTATGTACGGAGCAACATGATTTATGTGGGGAGCAATGTGATTGTTTTTTCTGTTTAGGCCAATGTATGTGTGGATTCTTTTTTTTACTGTGAGGGCCAATGTGTGTGTTTTTTTTTTCCCGTGTGGAACTGATGGTGTGCCTTGGCAATTTTAAAATATTGTTCGGCGTGCCGCAAGTTAAAAAAGGTTGAAAATCACTGACCTAGTAGGTGCTTTGGTTGGGGGAGTGGCGGGTGCGGGGAAGACGCGGATGGTGCTGCGGGAGGGGAGGGGCGGTTGCGGTGGTGCCGCAGGTGGGGGAGGGGCTGGTGCAGTGGTGCAGCGGGTGGGGGAGGGTGCGTGGGTGCTGCGGGTGGGGGTCCAGAGCCACCGCGGGTGGGGGAGGAGCAGTAGCGGGGGTGCCCCGGGTAGGGGAGGGGCGGATGCAGTGGTGTGGCAGGTGGGGGAGGGGTCCGGAGCTACCGTGGGTGCGGGTGACAGTGGCTCTCCCGGAGACTCACACAGCAGCCAAGCAGCCAGTCACTATTGTTAGCGCCGGTGTCCCAACGCACCGCATTACAGGGAAGATGCACTCAATAAACTACAGCTCCCAGCAGCCCTAAGGGCTGGAATGCTTCGGCGCTAAGGGCTGCTGGGAGCTGTAGTTTATTTAGTGCGTCTACTTCCCTGTAATGCGGCGCGTTGGGACACTGGTGCTAACAATAGTGACTGGCTGGCAGAACTGAGTGACTCACTGAATCAATGTAAAAGGTGAGAGTGCTGTGCAGTGTCAGTGACACTGCACACAGGCGCGGCGCTAGCCGCTCAGGAAAGGGATGCAGTGCAGGGAGGCACCAGGAAGGAGAGGCGTTCTCCCTGCTCTGCATCCCTGTGCTGAGCTGCTGCTGCTATCCCTGCTGCTGCCGGCTGCTGTCACACATGAAGCAGTGCTGGCAGCACAAAACCTCCTCTCCCCCTCGGTGCCGGCAGCACAAAGCCTTCTCTCCCCCCTCCCCTGTGTGACATTCAGTGGCCGGGCGGGAGCCAAAGGGGGCGGAGTTAGATGGGAATAAGGGACGGAGCTAGACGGGACCATGCTGCAGCAGGAGGATGAGCTGCTACAGCTTCAGCCAGCCAGACTTCATTAGATAAGTATCTGGAAAGAGAGTGAGGGTGTGTGTGTGTGTGGGTATATACAGTGTCTGTGTATACTGTATATATGTGTGACTGTGTATGTGTGTAATGTATGTACAGTATGTATGTGTGTATGTGTGTGTGTTTGTATATATATATACATATGTGTGTATGTTGTGTGTGTATTTGTGACTGCAGCATAATGTGGGTAAGCGTCACTGGTACAGAGGGCGTTACGTGTATAAGCGGCACTGGTACAGAGGGCGTTACGTGTGTAAGCGGCACTGCTACAGGGGGCGTTACGTGTGTAAGCGGCACTGCTACAGGGGGCGTTACGTGTGTAAGCGGCACTGCTACAGGGGGCGTTACATGTGTAAGCGGCACTGCTACAGGGGGCGTTACGTGTGTAAACGTCACTGCTACAGGGGGCGTTACGTGTGTAAGCGGCACTGCTACAGGGGGCGTTACGTGTGTAAGCGTCACTGGTACAGGGGAGCGTTACATGTGTAAGCGGCACTGGTACAGGAGGCGTTATATGTATAAGCGGCACTGGTACAGGAGGCGTTATATGTGTAAGTGGCACTGCTACAGGGGGCGTTACATGTGTAAGCGGCACTGCTACAGGGGGCGTTACGTGTGTAAGCGGCACTGCTACAGGGGGCGTTACGTGTGTAAGCGGCACTGCTACAGGGGGCGTTACGTGTGTAAGCGACACTGCTACAGGGGGTGTTACGTGTGTAACCGTCACTGGTACAGGGGGGCGTTACGTGTGTAAGCGTCACTGGTACAGGGGGCGTTACGTGTGTAAGCGTCACTGGTACAGGGGGCGTTACATGTGTAAGCGTCACTGGTACAGGGGGTGTTACTTGTGTAAGCGTCACTGGTACAGGGGGTATTATGTGCGCAGTCCCTTTGTAAAGTATGCAAGGGTGCAAATGTATAGTTTTCAGGTGGGCGCCGAACACCCTAGCACCGGCCGTGACTGCACACCCACTGCACTGCACAGCACTGTCACCTTTTACATTGATTCAGCGTCCAGACATTACCCTCCGTGATATCACCCACTCTGTTACATTAGCCATCTCGGGGCTTCCAGGCCGGCAGCCCAGGTGCTGTGTTGCGGAGTCAGGGCCTCTAGGGATCTGGGCGCGGCTGTGGTGGGGAGGCACTTCTGTGACATCACGCGCAGAGGAGGCTCCGGGGCTCAGAGAGTATGCGGCGCAGGGAGGACTATGAAAGTCTTCCGCTGCGCCGCTTTCATACACATCTATGCCGGTGGCCGCAGCAACTTTTGTTCCACCTGCGCCGCGGCTAGGGAGTGGGGATTGTTGATGGCGGAGGGGGCAGGTGGACTGGCAGCAGGACATAGGACGCTGCAGTAAAATATTTTTTTCCCCTATGTACAGTGCAGAGACTAGCTGCAGATGCAGTGGCATACCCTCCAGCTGCACCTTTTTGGCAGGCTCTTGGTAGGATGACTCCCGCTTCCTAAAACTGACATTCCGCTTCATTTGCTGTCATTTGTTAGTTGCTTTCTGTGAAAGACTTTAGTTGGACTGTTCTATACCATTAATGCTCTTATTGATATGTGAATATTCGTTCGGTCAGTGTATATTCCCCTCCTTCTACTCTATGGGGGTCATTCTGACCTGATCGCTCGCTGCAGTTCTTTGCAGGACAGCGATCAGGTCAGAACTGCGCATGCGCCGCTGCCGCAGTGCGCTGGAACATGGCTGACAGCAGACGGCTGTCGTTGCCTAGCGATCACCTCTGCCTAATTGACAGGCAGAGGTGGTCGCTGGGCGGGAGGGGCCGGCACTCCGGCATTTGCCCGGCATTTTAGGGGCGCAGTCCGGCCAACGCAGGCATGGACGGACCGTGCGGGGGGCAGTGACGGATAACTCCCGGCCAGCTGCAGGAGCTGCTCTGGCTGGGAGTTACTCCTCAAGTACAAAAGCATCGCCGCTGTGCGATGCTTTTGTACTTGTGCGGGGAGGAGTGGGGGTGGCCTGACATGC
This sequence comes from Pseudophryne corroboree, assembly GCF_028390025.1. NCBI lineage: Eukaryota > Metazoa > Chordata > Amphibia > Anura > Myobatrachidae > Pseudophryne > Pseudophryne corroboree. The sequence goes on along the minus strand of NC_086452.1, from coordinate 457,541,898 downwards.
GGGATGGACTAGCCCTGTGCTGGGCGTCCCCCCGCATGTCTGTGTGACTGATCGTAGATGTACTAAATTTCGCACAGCTACGATCAGGTCGGAAAGACCCCCTATGTCCCATCCTTCCCAGTGTCTTGAGTTTTATTTTATATCATTTTCCCCGCATTCTAAATAAATCTGAAAGTTGACAGTTTGGTCTTTAAATCTTCACCATTATTATTATTATTTTTTTCATCTGCTTTGTAGATCTGTTTGAAGATGCTGTACTAAGATATTTATGTTTAATAGTCTTTATGTTCTCTGTAATGCATACCCAACTCTTGTCTCAATGTAATAGTTTTTTGGGGATTTCTGATACGTCTCAATAAAAAGTAAAAAATAATAATAATACATAGTATCGCCTGTGGGTGTCACTGTTGTTAGCTCTGTCAAACAAGATCTAGGTGGTCATTCCGAGTTGATCGCTAGCTGCATTCGTTCGCTGTGCAGCGATGAGGCAAAAAAATCGGCACTTCTGCGCATTCGGCGCAATGCGCACGCGCGACGTACTATTACAACGAACGATGTAGTTTCACACAAGGTCTAGCGAAGCTTTTCAGTCGCACTGCTAGCCGCAGAGTGATTGACAGGAAGAGGGCGTTTCTGGGTGTCAACTGACCGTTTTCAGGGAGTCTTCGAAAAAACGCAGGCGTGCCAGGAAAAACGCAGGCGTGGCTGGGCGAACGCAGGGCGTGTTTGTGACGTCAAAACAGGAACTGAACAGTCTGAAGTGATCGCAAGCGCTGAGTAGGTCTGAAGCTACTCTGAAACTGCACAAAATTATTTTGTAGCCGCTCTGCGATCCTTTCGTTCGCACTTCTGCTAAGCTAAAATACACTCCCAGTGGGCGGCGGCATAGCGTTTGCACGGCTGCTAAAAACTGCTAGCGAGTGATCAACTCGGAATGACCACCCTAGTTCGTGTCAAGGAAGATAATAGATGAATAAACAAAAGGTACGGCCGGCGGTCTCCTGACTCTCTCTGTGCTTTACACTACTGACTGTACATCACAAAGATACAACTTCTCTTTTTCAGTTCATACACTGTATTTTCACGATGGATGATTTAAATGTCTTAAGAGCTGTAACTAAAAGGCCCTACGCACTACGCCATATAACGAAGAGATATGAACGATCTCGTTCATTAATGAACGAGATATCGTTCATACCTTTCAGTGTGTAGGCACCAGCGATGAACGATGCGCGGCCCCGCGCTCGTGCATCGTTGGTGCCGGGTCGCTTATGCCAGTATGGACAATCTCGTCCATGGGTGCGGTTCATTAGGATGACATGAGTTAGGTCGACATACATTGGGTCGACATGATCACTAGGTCGACGTGGTCATTAGGTTGACATGTGCTTGGTCGACATGGAAAAAGGTCGACATGAGGTTTTTTTAAACTTTTTTTGGTGTCGTTTTCTTCTAAAAGTGACGGGGAACCCCAATTAGTGCACAGTGACCCCCCCCTCGCTCCGAAACCGGCACAGGTTACTATTCCCAGTTGTAGTCAACGTGGATTGTTAAGTATGAAAAAGGTTTAAAAAAAATAAGAATTTACTTACCGATAATTCTATTTCTCGTAGTCCGTAGTGGATGCTGGGAACTCCGTAAGGACCATGGGGAATAGCGGCTCCGCAGGAGACTGGGCACAAAAGTAAAAGCTTTAGGACTACCTGGTGTGCACTGGCTCCTCCCCCTATGACCCTCCTCCAAGCCTCAGTTAGGATACTGTGCCCGGACGAGCGTACACAATAAGGAAGGATCTTGAATCCTGGGTAAGACTCATACCAGCCACACCAATCACACCGTACAACCTGTGATCTGAACCCAGTTAACAGTATGATAACAGAGGAGCCTCTGAAAAGATGGCTCACTACAACAATAACCCGATTTTTGTAACAATAACTATGTACAAGTATTGCAGACAATCCGCACTTGGGATGGGCGCCCAGCATCCACTACGGACTACGAGAAATAGAATTATCGGTAAGTAAATTCTTATTTTCTCTGACGTCCTAGTGGATGCTGGGAACTCCGTAAGGACCATGGGGATTATACCAAAGCTCCCAAACGGGCGGGAGAGTGCGGATGACTCTGCAGCACCGAATGAGAGAACTCCATGTCCTCCTCAGCCAGGGTATCAAATTTGTAGAATTTAGCAAACGTGTTTGCCCCTGACCAAGTAGCTGCTCGGCAAAGTTGTAAAGCCGAGACCCCTCGGGCAGCCGCCCAAGATGAGCCCACTTTCCTTGTGGAATGGGCTTTTACAGATTTTGGCTGTGGCAGGCCTGCCACAGAATGTGCAAGCTGAATTGTACTACAAATCCAACGAGCAATAGTCTGCTTAGAAGCAGGAGCACCCAGCTTGTTGGGTGCATACAGGATAAACAGCGAGTCAGATTTTCTGACTCCAGCCGTCCTGGAAACATATATTTTCAGGGCCCTGACTACGTCCAGCAACTTGGAGTCCTCCAAGTCCCTAGTAGCCGCAGGTACCACAATAGGCTGGTTCAAGTGAAACGCTGAAACCACCTTAGGGAGAAATTGAGGACGAGTCCTCAATTCTGCCCTGTCCGTATGAAAAATTAGGTAAGGGCTTTTATAGGATAAAGCCGCCAATTCTGAGACACGCCTGGCTGAAGCCAGGGCTAACAGCATTACCACTTTCCATGTGAGATATTTTAAGTCCACAGTGGTGAGTGGTTCAAACCAATGTGATTTTAGGAACCCCAAAACTACATTGAGATCCCAAGGTGCCACTGGAGGCACAAAAGGAGGCTGTATATGCAGTACCCCCTTGACAAACGTCTGAACTTCAGGAACTGAAGCCAGTTCTTTCTGGAAGAAAATCGACAGGGCCGATATTTGAACCTTAATGGACCCTTATTTTAGGCCCATATACAGTCCTGTTTGCAGGAAATGCAGGAAACGACCCAGTTGAAATTCCTCTGTAGGGGCCTTCCTGGCATCACACCACGCAACATATTTACGCCAAATACGGTGATAATGTTGCACGGTTACATCCTTCCTGGCTTTGATCAGGGTAGGGATGACTTCATTCGGAATGCCTTTTTCCTTCAGGATCCGGCGTTCAACCGCCATGCCGTCAAACGCAGCCGCGGTAAGTCTTGGAACAGACAGGGTCCCTGCTGGAGTAGGTCCTTTCTTAGAGGTAGAGGCCACGGGTCCTCCGTGAGCATCTCTTGAAGTTCCGGGTACCAAGTCCTTCTTGGCCAATCCGGAGCCACGAGTATAGTCTAGTTTTTTGTTGAGGCGGGACGCCATCATGTCCACCTTTGGTTTTTCCCAACGGTTCACAATCATGTGGAAGACTTCTGGGTGAAGTCCCCACTCCCCCGGGTGGAGGTCGTGTCTGCTGAGGAAGTCTGCTTCCCAGTTGTCCACTCCCGGAATGAACACTGCTGACAGTGCTATCACATGATTTTCCACCCAGCGAAGAATCCTTGCAACTTCTGCCATTGCCCTCCTGCTTCTTGTGCCGCCCTGTCTGTTTACGTGGGCGACTGCCGTGATGTTGTCCGACTGGATCAACACCGGCTGACCCTGAAGCAGAGGCCTTGCTTGACTTAGGGCATTGTAAATGGCCCTTAGTTCCAGGATATTTATGTGAAATTACGTTTCCATGCTTGACCACAAGCCCTGGAAATTTTTTCCCTGTGTGACTGCTCCCCAGCCTCTCAGGCTGGCATCCGTGGTCACCAGGACCCAGTCCTGAATGCCGAATCTGCGGCCCTCTAGAAGATGAGCACTCTGCAACCACCACAGGAGAGACACCCTTGTCCTTGGAGACAGGGTTATCCGCTGATGCATCTGAAGATGCGATCCGGACCATTTGTCCAGCAGATCCCACTGAAAAGTTCTTGCGTGGAATCTGCCGAATGGAATCGCTTCGTAAGAAGCCACCATTTTTCCCAGGACCCTTGTGCATTGATGCACTGACACTTGGCCTGGTTTTAGGAGGTTCCTGACTAGCTCGGATAACTCCCTGGCTTTCTCCTCCGGGAGAAACACCTTTTTCTGGACTGTGTCCAGAATCATCCCTAGGAACAGCAGACGTGTCGTCGGAATCAGCTGCGATTTTGGAATATTTAGAATCCACCCGTGCTGTCGTAGTACTACTTGAGATAGTGCTACTCCGACCTCTAACTGTTCCCTGGACCTTGCCCTTATCAGGAGATCGTCCAAGTAAGGGATAATTAAGACGCCTTTTCTTCGAAGAAGAATCATCATTTCGGCCATTACCTTGGTAAAGACCCGGGGTGCCGTGGACAATCCAAACGGCAGCGTCTGAAACTGATAGTGACAGTTCTGTACCACAAACCTGAGGTACCCTTGGTGAGAAGGGCAAATTGGGACATGGAGGTAAGCATCCTTGATGTCCAGAGACACCATATAGTCCCCTTCTTCCAGGTTCGCTATCACTGCTCTGAGTGACTCCATCTTGAATTTGAACCTTTGTATGTAAGTGTTCAAGGATTTCAGATTAAAAATAGGTCTCACTGAGCCGTCCGGCTTCGGTACCACAAACAGCGTGGAATAATACCCCTTTCCCTGTTGTAGGAGGGGTACCTTGATTATCACCTGCTGGGAATACAGCTTGTGAATGGCTTCCAATACCGCCTCCCTGTCGGAGGGAGACGTTGGTAAAGCAGACTTCAGGAACCGGCGAGGGGGAGACGTCTCGAATTCCAATTTGTACCCCTGAGATACTACCTGCATGATCCAGGGGTCCACTTGCGAGTGAGCCCACTGCGCGCTGAAATTCTTGAGACGACCCCCCACCGTACCTGAGTCCGCTTGTAAGGCCCCAGCGTCATGCTGAGGACTTGGCAGAAGCGGGGGAGGGCTTCTGTTCCTGGGAAGAAGCTGCCTGCTGCAGTCTTTTTCCCGTTCCTCTGCCCCGGGGCAGATATGAGTGGCCTTTTGCCCGCTTGCCCTTATGGGGACGAAAGGACTGAGCCTGAAAAGACGGTGTCTTTTTCTGCTGAGAGGTGACCTGGGGTAAAAAGGTGGATTTCCCAGCCGTTGCCGTGGCCACCAGGTCCGATAGACCGACCCCAAATAACTCCTCCCCTTTATACGGCAATACTTCCATATGCCGTTTGGAATCCGCATCACCTGACCACTGTCGCGTCCATAACCCTCTTCTGGCAGAAATGGACAGCGCACTTACTCTTGATGCCAGAGTGCAAATATCCCTCTGTGCATCTCGCATATATAGAAATGCATCCTTTAAATGCTCTATAGTCAATAATATACTGTCCCTGTCCAGGGTATCAATATTTTCAGTCAGGGAATCCGACCAAGCCACCCCAGCACTGCACATCCAGGCTGAGGCGATTGCTGGTCTCAGTATAACACCAGTATGTGTGTATATACTTTTTAGGATATTTTCCAGCTTCCTATCAGCTGGCTCCTTGAGGGCGGCCGTATCCGGAGACGGTAACGCCACTTGTTTTGATAAGCGTGTGAGCGCCTTATCTACCCTAGGGGGTGTTTCCCAACGCGCCCTAACCTCTGGCGGGAAAGGGTATAATGCCAATAATTTTTTAGAAATTAGCAGTTTTTTATCGGGGGAAACCCACGCTTCATCACACACCTCATTTAATTCATCTGATTCAGGAAAAACTACGGGTAGTTTTTTCACACCCCACATAATACCCTTTTTTGTGGTACTTGTAGTATCAGAAATGTTCAAAACCTCCTTCATTGCCGTGATCATGTAACGTGTGGCCCTACTGGAAAACACGGTTGTTTCCTCACCGTCGACACTGGAGTCAGTGTCCGTGTCTGGGTCTGTGTCGACCATCTGAGGTAACGGGCGCTTTAGAGCCCCTGACGGTGTTTGAGACGGCTGGACAGGTATTAACTGTTTTTCCGGCTGTCTCATGTCGTCAACAGTCTTTTGTAAAGTGCTGACGCTATCACGTAATTCCTTCCATAAGACCATCCAGTCAGGTGTCGACTCCCTAGGGGGTGACATCACTATTACAGGCAATTGCTCCGCCTCCATACCATTTTCCTCCTCATACATGTCGACACAACGTACCGACACACAGCACACACACAGGGAATGCTCTGATAGAGGACAGGACCCCACTAGCCCTTTGGGGAGACAGAGGGAGAGTTTGCCAGCACACACCAGAGCGCTATATATATACAGGGATAACCTTATATAAGTGTTTTTCCCTTATATAGCTGCTGTATTTATTAATCTGCCAAATTAGTGCCCCCCCTCTCTTGTTTTACCCTGTTTCTGTAGTGCAGGACTGCAGGGGAGAGTCAGGGAGACGTCCTTCCAGCGGAGCTGTGAGGGAAAATGGCGCTTGTGTGCTGAGGAGATAGGCTCCGCCCCCTTCTCGGCGGCCTTTCTCCCGCTTTTTTAAGGAAAAACTGGCAGGGGTTAAATGCATCCATATAGCCCAGGAGCTATATGTGATGTATTTTTAGCCATCTAAGGTGTTTTTATTGCGTCTCAGGGCGCCCCCCCCCCAGCGCCCTGCACCCTCAGTGACAGGAGTGTGAAGTGTGCTGAGAGCAATGGCGCACAGCTGCGGTGCTGTGCGCTACCTTATTGAAGACAGGACGTCTTCTGCCGCCGATTTCCCGGACCTCTTCTGTCTTCTGGCTCTGTAAGGGGGCCGGCGGCGCGGCTCTGGGACCCATCCATGGCTGGGCCTGTGATCGTCCCTCTGGAGCTAATGTCCAGTAGCCTAAGAAGCCCAATCCACTCTGCACGCAGGTGAGTTCGCTTCTTCTCCCCTTAGTCCCTCGGTGCAGTGAGCCTGTTGCCAGCAGGTCTCACTGAAAATAAAAAACCTAATTTAAACTTTTACTCTAAGCAGCTCAGGAGAGCCACCTAGTATGCACCCTTCTCGTTCGGGCACAAAAATCTAACTGAGGCTTGGAGGAGGGTCATAGGGGGAGGAGCCAGTGCACACCAGGTAGTCCTAAAGCTTTTACTTTTGTGCCCATTCTCTTTGCGGAGCCGCTATTCCCCATAGTCCTTACGGAGTTCCCAGCATCCACTAGGACGTCAGAGAAATGGGGGGAAAAAATGTGAAAAACTTATGTCGACCTTTTTCCATGTCGACGTAGTACACGTCGACCTAATGACCATGTCAACTTAATGCATGTCGACCTAACATGGTCGACCCAATGTATGTCGACCTAACTCATGTCGAACTAATGACCGCCACACCTCGTCCACATTAGCATGCATTGCAATGGGGCCGGGTGACGGGGGGAGTGAAGAAAAGTGGCTGGCCGAACGCAGGACGTGTTTGTCACGTCAAACCAGGAACCAAACAGTCTGAAGTGATCGTAAGCTAGGAGTAGGTCTGGAGCAAAGATTTTCAAGCAGATCTGCTAATCTTTCATTCGCTCTTCTGCTAAGCTAAGAGACACTCCCAGAGGGCGGCGGCCTAGCGTGTGCAATGCTGCTAAAAGCAGCTAGCGAGCGATCAACTCGGAATGAGGGCCAATGTGTAGTACCCATAAGTCAGTGCAACATGTACCTATCCTCCCCCAGGCTGCAGCTAACTCAGCAGTTTTTTATTTAACTACTTTCAATAAAGCGCTGCTGTACTGGATATAAATATATACCATACACCGACTGCCCTGTTTCTGCTCATGATCAGGGGTCAGTATCTGACTGGGGTATGAAGGGTCCACGGGGGGAATGCAGTGATAGGGGCCCATACATAGGGGTGTGGCCAGCCTACAAAGGGGGTGTGGCCAGCCTCCACAGAGGCTTGAAATACACAATAGACTTGTGCAGTGTAATGTAACATATCTACCATGTATAATACAAGTGCACAGTCTGGAACCTGGGCCCTCATTCCGAGTTGATCGGTCGCAAGGCGAATTTAGCAGAGTTACACACGCTAAGCCTACGCCTACTGGGAGTGTATCTTAGCTTCTTAAAATTGCGACCGATGTAATCGCAATATTGCGATTACAAACTACTTTGCAGTTTCTGAGTAACTTCAACCTTACTCTGCCTGAGCGATCAGTTCAGTGCTTGTCGTTCCTGGTTTGACGTCACAAACACACCCAGCGTTCGGCCAGACACTCCCCCGTTTCTCCGGCCACTCCTGCGTTTTTTCCGGAAACGGTAGCGTTTTCATCCACACGCCCATAAAACGCTGTGTTTCCGCCCAGTAACACCCATTTCCTGTCAATCACATTACGATCGCCGGAGCGATGAAAAAGCCGTGAGTAAAAATACTATCTTCATTGTTAAATTACTTGGCGCAGTCGCAGTGCGAATATTGCGCATGCGTACTAAGCGGATTTTCATTGCGATGCGATGAAAAATACAGAGCGAACGACTCGGAATGAGGGCCCTGATCCCTAGAGGAAGGAGTGGGAACTCAGGCAGTGGGGCCTAACGGTGGTTTCCCCTGTACCCCTGTGGGCCAGTCCGACCCTGTCAGGGGTGTATTTAGGGGTCCGAGCGCCCCTGGCAAAGTAAGAGACTGGTGCCCCCCCTCCCCATATTTGAAATGAGGAAGGCTGAAAAAAGTGTGGGGCCACGCAATAGTACCCCCAACTCAAATGACATTACATTATGAAATGATATTATATATAACACATGCAGCAGTGTATCTGGAGCTGTGTGGCACTCGGGAATCAGCATAAGGCTTCACACACTCCTTCTAAGCCTGCCCCCAGACTCCCATTGGCTAGTTTCACAGGAGTCTGGGGGCAGACTTACAAGGAGTGTGTGAAGCCTAATGCTGGGTACACACTGGTCGATATATATCGGCTGTTCAATTGAGCGATGGATATATCGCAGGTGCGTCGGCCAGTGTGCACCAGCGATATGTCTGTGAACGACTTTGCCTGTGCAGCACAGCGGATGACCAATATATCTACAGACCGCCTGTACACTCGATGCACAAGCCGATGCCGTAATTGACAGCGCAACTGGGCGGGCGCATGTAAATGTCCGTCCAATTGTGACGTCAGTCATGACGGATCGGGTAGTGCGTATGCAGAACACACTGCCTGATCCGTCTACAGATGTATGCTGATTCCCGGGTGGCGCACGGCTCGAGATACACTATGGGGGTAATTCTGAGTTGATCGCAGCAGCAAGTTTTTTAGCAATTGGGCAAAACCATGTGCACTGCAGGGGGGGGGGGGCAGATATAACATTTGCAGAGAGAGATAGATTTGGGTGGGTTATTTTGTTTCTGTGCAGGATAAATACTGTCTGCTTTATTTTTACACTGCAATTTAGATTGCAGATTGAACACACCACACCCAAATCTAACTCTCTCTGCACATGTTATATCTGCCTCCCCTGCAGTGCACATGGTTTTGCCCAACTGCTACCAAAATTCCTGCTGCGATCAACTTGGAATTACCCCCTATGTGTGCCAGATTCCTGGGGGAGCCAGCCAGCACATATATTACATACATGCACTATATGGTCAGGGCTGCAGCCGTGTGTGTGTGTGTGTGTGTGTGTGTGTGTGTGTGTGTGTGTGTGTGTATGTGTATGTGTATATATATATATATATATATATATACACACACACACACACACACACACACACACACACACACACACACACAGTGATAAAATTCCCATTAGGCATATATTATACATCTATAAATACATGTGTGTGCCGGATCTAGACCTTGTGGCGCCCAGGGCGAACGTTTCCTTTGGTGACCCCACTCCTCCCATGCAGGGTGTGACAGAGGAGGGGTGTCAGGTGCATGGGGTGTGTAATGTGGGAAGGGGGGCATGAGGGGTGTCTGGGGTATGAGGGTGTGGGAGGGGGCATGAGGGATTCTGGGGTATGTATATTTGCAGTGTAGGGAGGGGCATGAGGGGTGTCTGAGGTATTAGGGGTAGGAGGCAGTGGCGGAAGTACTGGAGTCAATGGAGTCGGCTACCGCCGGGCTCCTGCTCTGAAGAGGGCACCTCCTCCATTGCCTCTGGTCACTTCAACCACTGTGCGCCAGTTAGCAATGATGTGCACTGCAGCTCTCAGGTCCGTGTAAGGGGAAGCGGGGGTTACCAGCAGTGTTGAGCAGCAGAGCGCACGCCCCTTACAGCCTGGCTCCCGCACGCAGAGCCAACCAACCTCCCCCTCTTTTCCCCTCTGCTGTACGTCACGTGAGCGCCACGGTCCTGCACTGTATCGTCCTGCAGCATGGTGACACTGACAGGGCTGGCAGCAATGGGGGCAGAGGCTGGTAGCGAATGTGGGAATCAGCGTCCAGCACTCTCAACACTGGGAGAGGTGCTGCAGCCCGCGGCTGCCAAACACCACTGTGTGGTGTTTGGTCATAAGAAGGAATGGGGGGGGGGGAGGGGGGGTGCAGGTCTCCAGGGACGCCTGTGTGTGGCCCAGGGCTGTGGTTATGTGTGTGCATATGTCGCTGTGAGTGTGTATATGTGGTTATGTGTGTCTGTATGCATATATGTGGCTGTGAGTGTGTGTATATTTGGTTATGTGTGTATATGTGGCTGTTTGTGTATGTACATATGTGGCTGTGTGAGAATGTACTGTATATATGTGGCTTTGTGTGTGTATATATGGTTATGTGTGTATATGTGGTTGTTTGTGTATGTACATATGTGGCTGTGTGAGAATGTACTGTATATATGTGGCTGTGTGTGTGTATATGTGGTTATGTGTGTATATGTGGCTGTGTGTGTATGTATATATGTGGCTGTGTGTGTATCTATATATGTGGCTGTGAGTGTGTATATGTAGTTATGTGTGTATATGTGGCTGTGTGTGTATGTATATATGTGGCTGTATGTGTATGTACTGTATATATGTGGCTGTGTGTCTATGTATATATGTGGCTGTGTCTGTATGTATATATGTGGCTGTGAGTGTGTATATGTGGTCATGTGTGTATATGTGGCTGTGTGTATGTATATATGTGGCTGTGTGAGAATGTTCTGTATATATGTGGCTGTGTGTGTTGGTGGTGAAAGTGAAGGTGGGGGGGGGGCACCATTAGTCTGGTTCACCTCTGGGCATCTGCTATAAACTTACACCCCTGGTGGGAGGGGTAATAGGGGTGTGACAGTGGAGGGGCATGAGGGATGTCTTTGGTATGAGGGTGTGGGGAGGGGGCATGAGGGATGTCTGGGGTATAGGTGGAGCATTGTGTGACAGAGGAGGGGTGTCAGGGGCATGGGGGGGTGTATTGTGTGTGGAAGGAGGCAGGGCAGTGTAATGTGTGGGGAGGACGGAGATGTTGGGGCAGGGGATACAGCAGGCTGGAACAGTCTCATAAACACAACAAGATCCTCTTACCAGTTCCTCCAGTCACCACAGCAGCAGCAGCACCGCGACCCCCCACATGCCGCCATCTTCCTGTCACCCCCGGAGCCGCCGGTCACATGACATGCCCAGCAACAGTCATGTGTAATTAGCACCTATGTCCGGCACCGCACTTTAGTGAAGCAGCAATAAATTAAACAACAGCTCCCAGAAGCCCTTGCTGTCGCGAGCTCCTGGCAGCAATGGCTGATGGGAGCTGTAGTTTTTGAGCTGCCTCACTGAAGTGCGGTGCCGGACATCGGCGCTAATTACACTGATTGATGTCTCCTGTTCGGTCGCACAGGTCACTCACTGCCTCTACTATGCAAGTGACAAGTCTACCCCCTGGCCGCGGGTGGCACCTCCGGGCAGCGCCCCTCTTCTGCCATCGCCCCTGGCGAGTGCCATCCTGGCCAAGGGGTAGATACGCCTCCGCTCATGATGATCCACACCCTTCTAGGGCTTTCAGAGATTATGACCCAGCACGCAACTCCTTGCTCTGTCATGATTGGTGGAAACGGAAGAAAGCAATGTCCTTTTATGCTCATTAACGGCTGTTGGCAATTTGAAAATGCATCAGACTGATCAGTAAGTGAGACTACTGGTGGTATTTACTTAGGGATAGACACATCGCCAGATTAAGGGGGGGATGCAGGGCATACTGTACCCCGGGGCCCCCTTTGTCAGGGGGCCCCCTGGCCGGAGCACCGTGACATCACTAGCTCTTCTTCTTGTGCAGTAGCAGAACCAGGCAGCAAGAATGTGAGCAGGACAGTATGCAGTGCAGGCAGAGACACAGGAATATCAGGTTTCATGAGCTACCGATGGAGCTTCCCGACCAGAGGAGAGCTAAAAGGGGGAGAGAGCAGTAAGTGACCAAGGGATCCCAGATTCTCCTTCTCCCCGCCTGGGTCCTTTGTAACCTGTTATGTAATGAGAGCATTTGGATCTACAGAGAGACACACAGAGGGTCCTCCTGATTCCTGTCCCAGTGTGTAAGTAGTACAGAGGCTGCTGCTACATGTGACACCATAGATGATAGATTTTATTTTTCTACGTGTATTTTAAGATTGTTTAAGTTGTTTTTGTTCCACTACAAGAAAACTTTCTCTCAAATAGGTGAACCTATAAACAGTACCCAGGCATTATTAAACTATTCGTTTAAATCTAATATACACCATTGATTTAAATGTAATAGAAACAATCCATACCTCCCAACATGATCCATTCCAGAAGGGACAAAATGCTCTCTACCTGGAATTCCTTCTTAATTTATGATTGCAATCACCTGTGTTGAAAGTACACCTTTCTTATAAATTAAATAGTTCAACACAGGTGACACCAATCATATATTAAGAGGAAAGTCCAGGTAGAGAGCATTTTGTCCCTCCTGGAATGGGTCATGTTGGAAGGTATGCACAATCTGATATATACCCCCCCCCCCCCTTCCACCAGGGCCCCCTTGTCTTAAGTGCCCCAGGCACCTCTAAGGCTTAATCTGGCCCTGGGTAAACAAGCAAAGTTCTTGAATTAATAATATGCGTCAATAGAGGATCGGCATCACTACAGCGATGATACGTGACACAGCTAAAAAAAAATATCATCAATATTTTTGGAAATCAACGCGCGCTGCAAACACCACTGTGTAGCAACTTATCTTCGGTCGCACTGCTTTATAGGCTAGAAGGAGGAGGGACTGTTGTGCTCGGCGAACGCGTTTCTCCATTTTTATTTCAAGTCCTTTTAAGAAGAGAGTGAGAGTCAGCAAGAGTGGAATACACGTTCTGTCTACAATGACATATATCCTTTTTGTACAGAGATATAGCCAGCTGGTAAATAATATTTTGAAACATTGGGATTCAAATTATTTATGCAGACTATATTCACTGATCAAAAACAAAAAAAGCAAAAAATCCATCAATCTCTAAGGTCAGTCCATCTGGTTACCTTGGTGTTAATAGGGGCAATGAGAGTACCATCAATAAGGTCTATTTTGGTATGGATGAGAAAAGCAGGGTGTGTCTATTTCTTATTGGGATGCTTTATCCAGGGGATTCGGTCAAGATGCCGGCTGTCGGGATCGCGGCAGTTGAAGTACTGACGCCGGAATCCCGACATCCTTTAGAATCTCAGTGGCGGAACTTAGAAAGAGCCAGGAAAGCAAAGCTGGAATCCCGAAAGCCGGCATCTCGACCGTAAGTATAGCCGGCGGGCTAAGTTTAGGGGGGTTAGGTTTAGGCACCAGACAAGGGGATAGGTTTAGGCTGCGGGGAGGCCAGGTTAGAATTAGGCGCCCCCCCGGGGGTGGGTGGGGGAAGGAATGTTAGGTTTAGGTGCAGGGAGGGGGGGGGGGGTTAGGCTTTGGCACCTCCTGGGGGTGGTTAGGGTCAGGCACTAAGGAGGAAGGTTAGGGTTAGGCTGCAGGAACAGATGGTTAGGTTAGAGAGTAGAGGAGCAGGGAAAACAGCCCACACTCACCCTTGTCGGTCTTTCATTCATCGGGATCCCAGCGTCGATATTATGAGGCGGCATTTCATAATGGAACAATCTATAGCACAAGTGAGGTCAGTGACGTATTTACAAACGATCTGTGCTGCTCCGGAGTGCAGCACCATAGGTGTGATTACTGGATTCTTGTATTGATCAGTTCTGCAGAATGCTTTATCCAGTCATCATCTTAAAAATATGTAATGGATTCAAGAAAAGGTGAATATGACATACACCAACAAATACATCTGAATGTGGAACACACCTGTAAACTCTTTTTACAAAAGAAGAGAATATTTCTATATAGTGACTATGCACTGCGCCCAAGCAGCTGAGGAACAATTATTCAGACCTGATCACATGCTAGGTTTTTTCGCTGCGCTGTGATCAGGTTAGAACTGAAGAATTGATCGCAAGGAGATTGACAGGAAGAAGGCATTTGTGGGTTTCAACTGACCATTTTCTGGGAGTGTTTGGACAAACGCAGGCGTGTCCAAGCGTTGGGTGTCTGACGTCAATTCCGGGCCTGGACAGGCTGATGTGATCGCAGCGGCTGAGTAAGTTCTGGGCAACTGTTTTTGTAGCGCTCGGCTGCACATGCATTCGCACACTCGCAAAGCGAAAATACACTCCCCTATAGGCGGTGACTATCTGATCGCAGCGCTGCAAAAAATAGCTAGCGAGCGATCAGGTCTGAATTAGGCCCAGAATTCAGTGTGCTGTTTGTTGCAGTATACACAATAGATGGCTCCAGAAGTGGTTTTGTACCTGTACGCCTTAATGAATAGTGTTCTGGCATTTTATCTTACGCTTCTGCATTGTTAGATACCTTGCAGCCACTCTTTTGTCCTTGGAAGGTCCATACATAAACATTTGTTCCTTTGTCACTTCTAGAGAGTGCAGTGCATATATAATAGCATCTACAGATTCATTGTAGCTCTATCAATAGTAACACACTCAGAGGGAGCAGCCGCTGGAGAAGTATGACAAAGCATGAACTGCAAAGGTTTATTCGTTGCCTCCTGTGTGTTGGCCGCAGCCCCTCCTATTATTACCTCCTCCAGACTGGGGTGCAGTGTTCTCTCTTCCCCTTGGAACTAAAATAATGATTTAAAACAGGGGTAAGCAACCTGTGTTACTCCAGCTAGGGATGGCCATCGACCGTCGATGATTCGAAATCATCGATGGTCTATGACCGATGTTGCATACTTTTACCATCAATGGGGCAGAACCAGATGGTTTCCCTCCATCGATGGCTAGGCCTAAACGAATACATATATATTTTTTCTACAAGATGCTGGAACACGGAGCATAGCTCCGCCCCCGACACCCACGAAGCCCCGCCCCCATGCTGTGATTGGAAACCAACTAATTACTCGGGCCCAGGTCTGATGGAGTGGCCCAGGTCCCCCCTTCACCCCCCCCCCCCCCCCCCCTTCCCTTCAGCCCCTTACCTGGCAGCAGCAGCTGCAGCTCTTCTCCTTAGCCCAGCTGCTGTGTGCTGGGCTGCAGTACGGCCAGGGAAGCACTTAAAATGGCCACGCCTCCTGTGATGAGGCCACACCCCCTGAAAAGTACCTGGGCCCAGCCAGGCTCTCAACTGCCCTATACATACTGTGCCATGCCTATCCACATACATTACTCGTTTCATTCCAACTTGAGAGTACCCACATTGATGCAGTTGTTACAGAGACATAATGCTCATTACCTTATGGGGGTTATTCAGGTCACATCACACCGCAATTTCCCCAATGGTTGCATCACTGCACACGCGCAGGTTCTATCCTGCGTGTGCGCGTCCGTCGAATACTTTCGGTTTCCAATGGGTGCAAGTCTGAGTACGCCGTGCGAAAAGCTTTGCAAACGCCGACCAGCTGCAAATCCATTCACAACAGTGCGATACAAACAGGCTGATCGGGGCCGGAGCTGACGTCACACACCCGCCCTAAAAACGCTTGGCCACGCCTGCGTTATACCTGACACTCCCAGAAAACAGCCAGTTACCACCCACAAACGTCCTCTTCCTGTCAATCAACCTGCGTTCGCCTAGCGATCAAAAAAGACCCTGATTTATTTTGCAGTTTGGCCTCGCGCCTGCGCATTACAATCCATACGCATGCGCAGTCAATCGATAATCGTCCGCTTTGCGAATTCGCACAATAACGATCAGGTCTGAATTAGGCCTTATAGCTGCCAGATTAGATGAAAGATAATTTCAGATAAGTCTTTCAGACAATTTCATAAAGCCAGCTCCTTACCACACATCAACCCACATCCCCTTTAATCTGCGCTCCCAGAGTACTGGCTGAAGGAACCTGGAGATGAAAATCTACAGCTACCTTAATATTTTATTAGTGGCCAAAATGTCCACTTCTTTATCTTTTGTTTTGTACTCGAAATTACTTCCAAACATCAGGATGATTGTATCTTTTGTTGTCTGCGAAATAAAAAAAAACATAAAGAAACCTCGGAGGGAAAGTTATATAATAAAGCAACGGGGACATAATGTAGAAACATTTATTTGACAGTAACATCACATAAGGTCTTTTCAGCGCGACAGTTATTTATTGACAGTAAGTGCATTAGAGGACGTGGGCACCCGTACGGCCGTAACAAGCTTATCCGGCCTGGCGCTGTCCGTTTCAGCGTGGTGCTGATCATACTGACAAGGTGGTGAAAGCGTCTTTCTGATTCTAATATAAAGTAATGAATGCTGTCCTTGTCTCTCTGTACCGTGGAAATCCACATCTGACCTCGCGTTCACTTCCCTGACAACACTGCAAATCCTCTATGCAAAAGCTCTCTGCTCCAAACCTACAGTACACTGACTAATTCTCCAGCATAACAAGGCTGATTGTTTCCTATATTCCTACCTGTGTACATTATAGAATGGCTGGGAATGAATACAACCCCAAGGTCAGTTAGTAGGTTGTGCATACTCTTATCAATGCACAATGCAACTTGAAAACCCTGGAGATGTTTCTGCATCTGCAGAGTGAGCAGCAAAGTGCTTCCGCGTTCTCAAGATTCTCTACGGTACAGCAGGCCTCCAGAAATCTCACCAGAATTACATTGTTATGCCAGTGTCTATATCCAGGAGAGATACTACAACATTGGCAGTGACAAGTGGATGCAACACACGCTGCCATACTCCTCACTGTATCTAACACTGCCCTGATCAGCCCAATCATTCACCGATTTCCCAACAGCTAATCCTACCAGGGGGTCACACAGCCTAGATCCACACCCACTGTTTGTGCTTCTTATTTCTAGTCTACCTTTCCCTTTGTTACAGCCATGAGGCTACATACTGTGGTCAGCCCCAATATTCGGCCTATCCATTCATTATGGATCAGTGACATCACAGGTCATATGTCAGTGAGGTCACTGGATCGGGCCACATTCCCATATATTGTGGTTCAGTCTTTTCAATGGTTGCATATCTATCTATCTATCTATCTATCTATCTATCTATCTATCTATCTATCTATCTATCTATCTATCTATCTCAATGGTTGCATATCTATCTATCTATCTATCTATCTATCTATCTATCTATCTATCTATCTATCTATCTATCTATCTATCTATCTATCTATCTATCTCAATGGTTGCATATCTATCTATCTATCTATCTATCTATCTATCTATCTATCTATCTATCTATCTATCTATCTATCTATCTCAATGGTTGCATATCTATCTATCTATCTATCTATCTATCTATCTATCTATCTATCTATCTATCTATCTATCTATCTATCTATCTATCTATCTATCTCAATGGTTGCATATCTATCTATCTATCTATCTATCTATCTATCTATCTATCTATCTATCTATCTATCTATCTATCTATCTATCTATCTATCTATCTATCTATCTCAATGGTTGCATATCTATCTATCTATCTATCTATCTATCTATCTATCTATCTATCTATCTATCTATCTATCTCAATGGTTGCATATCTATCTATCTATCTATCTATCTATCTATCTATCTATCTATCTATCTATCTATCTATCTATCTATCTATCTATCCATCTTAATGCATCAAGTGATTGCGGATGCATTAAGAATTCAATTGCAAATGGGAGGTAACGGGGAGTGACGTCATGCTGCTTACGGCGCAGCATCTGAGATCCCGTACATTGGCCCTCATTCCGAGTTGATCGTTCGCTAGCTGCTTTTAGCAGCATTGCACAAGCTAGGCCGCCGCCCTCTGGGAGTGAATCTTAGCTTAGCAGAATAGCGAACGAAAGATTAACAGAATTGCGAATAGAAATTTCTTAGCAGTTTCTGAGTAGCTCGAGACTTACTCCTACACTGCGATCAGTTCAGTCAGTTTCGTTCCTGGTTTGACGTCACAAACACACCCAGCGTTCGCCCAGACACTCCCCCGTTTCTTCAGACACTCCAGCGTTTTTCCCAGAAACGCCAGCGTTTTTCCGCACACACCCATAAAACGGCCAGTTTCCGCCCAGAAATACCCACTTCCTGTCAATCACACTCCGATCACCAGAACGAAGAAATTTCTTCGTTAGGCCGTGAGTAAAATAACAAACTTTTGTGCTAATTTACTTGGCGCAGGCGCACTGCGAACATTGCGCATGCGCAGTTTGCGACTAATCGCTCCGTTGCGAAAAAAATATAACGAGCGAACAACTCGGAATGACCCCCATACATGTCTCCAGCGTCTCAGTTACGCGGCGACAATGCTGAGAGCCCATACGCTCAATCACGGAGGCGGTGTCTGCATGATCTGCGTCCGATGTATGTGTATGCAGATGCGGATAGCTGCAGCGGCTGCGGTGGGCGTCTACTCTCAATACAAGTTGTAGCGGCAGATGAATTCGCATATTTTTGCAAATATGAAAATCGCGGCTGCAGCAGCAACATCGTCCAACTATGAATAGTTCAAAAGAAAGTTTATATTTTTAGCCACGTAAATTCTCTCCTCTTAGCACTGCAACGGAACGTCTTATTTGTACCCTCTCCTCAATCGCCCCTCTCCAGACGGTAATGACTTATCGCCGTCACACTGAGCCCCCCATTCTGCTGCAAGCACTCCCCAGCTAAGCCTCACCTACACTCTGCAGCAGTTTAGCCTCACTGTCTGCCTGTCACAGACCTGGCAATCAATCCAGGTCTCCGGCTCCCCACACACTTCACAAAGGCTTTGCTCCTTCCCATGATGAATTGACATTGCAGCCCAAACACGTCCAACAGAGTCGTCTGCGATAAATGAATCAGAGGCCCCCTGTGCTCTGCGCCCAGGCAAATCTTTCCTTCTCTTCTGGCCGCTGATTAAATAGAGGATTCTGGTTGTGTTTTTCAGTCGCATCATCCGCTCCCAGGGACGCCATCAGCAGCGAGTCTCAGCCTTTGAGTTATTACCAGGCACGGCGGCGGCTCTGAGAGAAGTTTATGGCGCGGTGTTGACAGGATTCGTTTATCTCAACATCTCAACACTCCGGGAGTAATAGCGAGTTCCCCGATTATAATATCCATAGGTGGGAAACCCCCTCTATCATTCAGGGTGGGATAGGTGCTAAACGCAAGGATTTAAGTGAAGTGTACGCCGGTGGGCCAGGCATACGGGGAAACGCATCAAGCCTTGGAGAGTGTTGGAAGTGGAGAAGTTGCCCCACCCAACCAATCAGCTTCGGTCATTTCATAGCCTGTGATAGATAAATGAGAGTTTAAAGCTGATAGGTTGCTTTGTTCAACTTCTCCACTGTATTCCTCTCCAAAGCTTGATACATCTCCCCCATAGTGAGAGCTTTTCGCACAGTATATGTCCAGAAAGCGACATTTTACAAAGGCAGACTGGGATGCACTGAACCTCTGTAAATGCGAGGGGATGAAACATGTGCGGTGTAGTGGTGAGGTCTGGTTGATAACATGAAGGGCCTGATTCTGAGTTGGGTGTAAGTGGAAACCTGCATAGGGCTCATGTGCTTTAGAAAGAAATTGCCGACACTGTCAGGGGAGCTCTCTTTCAGTGAAATGGGCGTTTCCAGGCGGTTCATAGTGTGACGGTCGCAGAAGGAATGCCTGTTTCTGACATTTCATTCACACCCATGGCCGGATTAAGGGAGTGATGACAAGGGTGGATGGGAGCAGCTTCGGCAGTGGCTGAGAGCAGCAAAGACTGGGAGAGATACAGACAGAGACTGGGAGTGGTGCAGGCAGTGGCTGGGAGTGGGGCAGGCAGCGGCTGGGAGTGGTGCGCAGTGGCTGGGAGTGGTGCAGGCAGTGGCTGGGAGTGGTGCAGGCAGTGGCTGGGAGTGGAGCAGGCAGTGGCTGGGAGTGGCGCAGGCAGTGCCTGGGAGTGGCGCAGGCACCGGCTGGGAGTGGCGCAGGCAGCGGCTGGAAGTGGTGCAGGCAGTGGAGCAGGCAGTGGCTGTGAGTGGCACCGGCTGGGAGTGGCGCAGGCAGTGGCTGGGAGTGGCGCAGGCAGGGGCTGGGAGTGGTGCAGGCAGCGGCTGGGAGCGGTGCAGGCAGCGGCTGGGAGTGGCGCAGGCAGCGGCTGGAAGTGGTGCAGGCAGTGGCTGGGAGTGGCACAGGCACCGGCTGGGAGTGGCTGGGAGTGGCGCAGGCAGTGGCTGGGAGTGGCGCAGGCAGGGGCTGGGAGTGGTGCAGGCAGCGGCTGGGAGTGGCACAGGCAGCGGCTGGGAGTGGCGCAGGCAGTGGCTGGAAGTGGTGCAGGCAGCGGCTGGAAGTGGTGCAGGCAGTGGCTGGGAGTGGTGCAGGCAGTGGCGCAGGCAGTGGCTGGGAGTGGTGCAGGCAGCGGCTGGAAGTGGTGCAGGCAGCGGCTGGAAGTGGTGCAGGCAGTGGCTGGGAGTGGAGCAGGCAGTGGCTGTGAGTGGCGCAGGCACCGGCTGGGAGTGGCGCACCCGGAGTCTGCACATGGGCCCCCTCCTCTGTAAAAAAAACCCTTTGGATGTGGACCTAAAAACCCAAGCCTACATCTTGTACCGGGGTCACAGTGCTTTATCTAAAGCTGAGTCTGGATTCAAGCCAACACTCAGACGCCGCTCACAAGCAATACAAAATCTGACCTCTAAGATCACCAGTGAAGATATAGCGTGTATGGATACATCCTGCGCCCCTGGGGCCATCAACGTCATTGGCTTGTGTTTTATATAAAATGAAATGCATTGGGCCCTCTGGATACAGTCTGCCCCAAATGTATTACCAAAAATCAAAAATCATTAATGTCCTCCATATAAACACTCATCCTCATGTAGCCTCCCCTTCAGGAGTCAGCGTCAGCCATACGGACGGATGCGTTTCTGTAATTGTGTAGCCTGTAGTAATCCTCAGAATAGAACATGTTGTAACACCTCGAGCTGTGTCGCTGTACTTCGTGCTGTAGTTGTGATATGGCAGAGCATTGCTGTTACACATTATGGGGGTCATTCCGAGTTGATCGTAGCTGAGCTAAATTTACCACAGCTCCGATCATTCACACTGACATGTGGGGGGGACGCCCAGCACAGAGCTAGTCCGCCCCGCATGTCAGTGCCGCCCCCCCCCCCCCCCCAGCAGAAGTGCAAAGGCATCGCACAGCGGCGATGCCTTTGCACTTCAAGAGTAGCTCCCGACCAGCGTGGCTTTAGCGCTAGTCATCGCTCCCCGGCTCGCAGCAGCTGCATGTGACGTCACACAGCCGCCGCGGCACGCCCTCCCCAACGGTCCGGCCACACCAGCGTTGGCCGGACCTCTCCCCCTAAACGGCGGCTTAACGCCGCCGTCCAGCCCCCTCCCGCCCAGCGACCGCCTCTGCCTCAGAGGCAATCGCTAGGCAACGACGGCTGCCATGCGCCGGCGCAGTTCCGACTCGATCGCTGCGTTGCGACAAACTGCAGCGAGCGATCGGGTCGGAATGACCCCCTATGTGCAAATGTGGACGTGTTACTGGGGAATATATACTATCGTTATATCCGAAACACACCGTGAGAAAAATACGTCTGCATTAAATGACATTAAATGTTTCAGGGATGTTCATTTATTTTCTCTCAAGAAGGTATAATTGGCGTTTGTGCTTATAGCATGAGTAAAACTTATTGTCACGTTGTTAGTGCATTATAAGTGTAAACTTTATTCCTTTACTCTGAGGTTTATAGGCCGGTCGTGGGGGTTAATTCAGACCTGATCGCTCGCTAGCAGTTTTTTTGCAGCGCTGCGATCAGATAGTCGCCACCTACAGGGGAGTGTATTTTTGCTTTGCAAGTGTGCGATCGCATGTGCAGCCGAGCGGTACAAAAAAACTTTGTGCAGTTTCTGAGTTGCCCAGAACTTACTCAGCCGCTGCGATCACTTCAGCCTATTCGAGCCCGGAATTGATGTCAGACACACGCCCTGCAAACGCTTGGACACACCTGCATTTTTCCAACCACTCCCAGAAAACGGTCAGACACCTATAAACGCCTTCTTCCTGTCAATCTCCTTGTGATCGGCTGTGCAAATGGATTCTTCGTAAAACCCATTGCACAGCAACGATCCGCTTTGTACCTGTGCAACGCACCTGTGCATTGCAGTGCACACGCATGCGCAGTTCTGATCTGATCGCAGCGCAGCGAAAAAACCTAGCGTGCAATCAGGTCTGAATTAGGCCCATTATTCGGTGTACTCGGCTCACATGTCGATGTCAGGTCCCATTTACAGAATATTATTTGTTTGCCGATCAGCAGAATCACAGCAGTGCAAAGGATTTCAGGAGATGATGTGCCGATCCTATGGGAGGCAGTGACTTGTACTGTTGGATTATGGGAACACCGATATTCCAGGCTACCTGTGCTATTCACCTATGGGAACCTCTTCACCCTCAGGTAGATAGATTTTTATTGTAGAGTTCTTGATGCTTAATACTAAGTTTATAAAGTAAACAACAGATAAGGAGGATGTCAAGCAATGAAGAAGAGCAGCTCCGGGGACATGTACTAAGCAGTGATAAAAGTGGAGAAGTGAGCCAGTGGAGAAGTTGCCCATGGCAACCAATCAGCTGCTCTGTATACTTTTATAGTATGAAAATTATAAATGCTATGTCAATGGTGATTGGTTGCCATGGGCAACTTCTCCACCGGTTAATTTCTCCGCTTTTATCACTGCTTAGTACATGTCCCCCTAGCGTAACCTATTGTATAAGGGGCAATGGACCTGATTAAGTAAGGATTGCAGATGCTGCTAAGCAGCAGAATTTCCAATCCTTTAGATCGCATTCCGGGGATCGCCCATCGCAGGACAACGATGCCCAGCATGCTATCAGCCCCACCCCCACCCCCCACCCCCACCCTTGACCACGCTGAAATTGTGGTTGCACTGCAATTGCAGCGTGATCGCAAAAAATGAGGTAGCCTCCTGCCGCCGCAGCTGGCCCGCCGCCATTTTTCTGATTGCATCGGCTACGTGTGACGTCACGCAGCCACCCCGATCATGCCCCCCGAATGACTGGCGCCACCCTCGTTTCTCCATGGCTAAACCCGCAATGCTCCGTCTCCGCCTTGGAAATGGAGCATTGCCGCACCCTGCACCGCGAAGGCCCCTGACAGGCAGATGCGCCCGCACCCTCTTTGCAGTTTTTTTTGTGGTTGGAACGCGTATTGCGATTCAACCTGAATTAGGCCCTATGTGTACAAATGACAGCAATCCTGTACAGTACCAGCTGCTGTGCCCAGTGTTTCTCCTTCTCTCCTTCCTTCCTTCCTTCCTTCCTTCCTTCCTTCCTTCCTTCCTTCCTTCCTTCCTTCCTTCCTTCCTTCCTCCCTCCCTCCCTCCATCGCCTATATCTTCTGTGGGGTCATCTCTTTCTCCCTGTCTTACTTTCTCTCGCACCATCTCCCCTCTCTCTCATTACAATACAACAAAGTGTCATCATTTCGAGGCGTAGATTTTAATTTCTCATAGGCATGATGTGAGGAGGGGAATGGAGGCAGCAGGAAACCACAGACTGAGAGTTATATAGTGGGAGAAGCAGGGTCCCCCAGCAGCACAGAGTATATCAGGAGATGAGTGATGTGTCAGTGAGGACAGGGCTGCATGTGTCAGGGGCAGTGACATGATGTGAGGAGAGGAATGGAGGCAGCAGGAAACCACAGACTGAGAGTTATATAGTGGGAGAAGCATGGTCCCCCAGCAGCACAGAGTATATCAGGAGATGAGTGATATGTCAGTGAGGACAGGGCTGCATGTGACAGGGGCAGTGACATGATGTGAGGAGAGGAATGGAGGCAGCAAGAAACCACAGACTGAGAGTTATATAGTGGGAGAAGCAGGGTCCCCCAGCAGCACAGAGTATATCAGGAGATGAGTGATATGTCAGTGAGGACAGGGCTGCATGTGACAGGGGCAGTGACATGATGTGAGGAGAGGAATGGAGGCAGCAGGAAACCACAGACTGAGAGTTATATAGTGGGAGAAGCAGGGTCCCCCAGCAGCACAGAGTATATCAGGAGATGAGTGATGTGTCAGTGAGGATAGGGCTGCATGTGACAGGGGCAGTGACATGATGTGAGGAGGGGAATGGAGGCAGCAGGAAACCACAGATTGAGGGTTATATAGTGGGAGGAGCAGGGTCCCCAGCAGCACAGAGTATATCAGAAGATGAGTGATGTGTCAGTGAGGACAGGGCTGCATGTGACAGGGGCAGTGACATGATGTGAGGAGGAGAATGGAGGCAGCAGGAAACCACAGACTGAGAGTTATATAGTGGGAGAAGCAGGGTCCCCCAGCAGCACAGAGTATATCAGGAGATGAGTGATATGTCAATGAGGACAGGGCTGCATGTGACAGGGGCAGTGACGTGATGTGAGGAGGGGAATGGAGGCAGCAGGAAGTCACAGACTGAGAGTTATACAGTGGGAGGAGCACGGTCCCCAGCAGCACAGAGTATATTAGGAGATGAGTGATGTGTCAGTGAGGACAGGGCTGCATGTGACAGGGGCAGTGACATGATGTGAGGAGGGGAATGGAGGCAGCAGGAAACCACAGACTGAGAGTTATATAGTGGGAGAAGCATGGTCCCCCAGCAGCACAGAGTATATCAGGAGATGAGTGATATGTCAGTGAGGACAGGGCTGCATGTGACAGGGGCAGTGACATGATGTGAGGAGAGGAATGGAGGCAGCAGGAAACCACAGACTGAGAGTTATATAGTGGGAGAAGCAGGGTCCCCCAGCAGCACAGAGTATATCAGGAGATGAGTGATATGTCAGTGAGGACAGGGCTGCATGTGACAGGGGCAGTGACATGATGTGAGGAGAGGAATGGAGGCAGCAGGAAACCACAGACTGAGAGTTATATAGTGGGAGAAGCAGGGTCCCCCAGCAGCACAGAGTATATCAGGAGATGAGTGATGTGTCAGTGAGGATAGGGCTGCATGTGACAGGGGCAGTGACATGATGTGAGGAGGGGAATGGAGGCAGCAGGAAACCACAGATTGAGGGTTATATAGTGGGAGGAGCAGGGTCCCCAGCAGCACAGAGTATATCAGAAGATGAGTGATGTGTCAGTGAGGACAGGGCTGCATGTGACAGGGGCAGTGACATGATGTGAGGAGGAGAATGGAGGCAGCAGGAAACCACAGACTGAGAGTTATATAGTGGGAGAAGCAGGGTCCCCCAGCAGCACAGAGTATATCAGGAGATGAGTGATATGTCAATGAGGACAGGGCTGCATGTGACAGGGGCAGTGACATGATGTGAGGAGAGGAATGGAGGCAGCAGGAAACCACAGACTGAGAGTTATATAGTGGGAGAAGCAGGGTCCCCAGCAGCACAGAGTATATCAGGAGATGAGTGATGTGTCAGTGAGGACAGGGCTGCATGTGACAGGGGCAGTGACATGATGTGAGGAGGGGAATGGAGGCAGCAGGAAACCACAGATTGAGGGTTATATAGTGGGAGGAGCAGGGTCCCCAGCAGCACAGAGTATATCAGGAGATGAGTGATGTGTCAGTGAGGACAGGGCTGCATGTGACAGGGGCAGTGACGTGATGTGAGGAGGGGAATGGAGGCAGCAGGAAGTCACAGACTGAGAGTTATACAGTGGGAGGAGCACGGTCCCCAGCAGCACAGAGTATATCAGGAGATGAGTGATGTGTCAGTGAGGACAGGGCTGCATGTGACAGGGGCAGTGACATGATGTGAGGAGGAGAATGGAAGCAGCAGGAAGCCACAGACTGAGAGTTATATAGTGGGAGGAGCAGGGTCCCCAGCAGCACAGAGTATATCAGGAGATAAGTGATGTGTTAGTAAGGACAGGGCTGCATGCGACAGGGGCAGTGACATGATGTGAGGAAGGGAACGGAGGCAGCAGGAAGCCACAGACTGAGAGTTATATAGTGGGAGGAGCAGGGTTACCAGCAGCACAGAGTATATCAGGAGATGAGGGATGTGTCAGTGAGGACAGGGCTGCATGTGACAGGGGCAGTGACATGATGTGAGGAAGGGAACGGAGGCAGCAGGAAGCCACAGACTGAGAGTTATATAGTGGGAGGAGCAGGGTTACCAGCAGCACAGAGTATATCAGAAAATGAGGGATGTGTCAGTGAGGACAGGGCTGCATGTGACAGGGGCAGTGACATGATATGGGGAGGGGAATGGAGGCAGCAGGAAGCCATAGACTGAGAGTTATATAGTGGGAGGAGCAGGGTCCCCAGCAGCACAGAGTATATCAGGAGATGAGTGATGTGTCAGTGAGGACAGGGCTGCATGTGACAGGGGCAGTGACATGATATGGGGAGGGGAATGGAGGCAGCAGGAAGCCATAGACTGAGAGTTATATAGTGGGAGGAGCAGGGTCCCCAGCAGCACAGAGTATATCAGAAGATGAGTGATGTGTCAGGGAGGACAGGGCTGCATGTGACAGGGGCAGTGACATGATATGGGGAGGGGAATGGAGGCAGCAAGCACCTACAGACTGAGAGTTATATAGTGGCAGAAATAGGGCCCCTGTCAGCACAGAGTATATCAGTAGATGAGTGATGTGTTAAGTCTATATTAACTAATATTTATAGATACAGCTTATATATGCATTGCCCTCAGCTATAAAAATACAGTCATAGAAACATATTACATCATGTTATAGTAATATATATGGTGCAGCGGTATAATTTGCACAGTTTGTATATGACCCTCCTCTGACCTGCTCTTAATGTAGAAAGAGCCGCAGAACCTGATGGGGGAGGTAGTGGTAACTGTGCTTCTTTCAGAACTTCTATGAATATTAATTAGGGAAAATATATCAGACTATTTTTAGTTTAGTTTTTCCATTTTAGCTACAGAAATAGGTAGTAACAGCACTCGGCATAAACTTACACTGAAGGTAAATAGAAGACAGCCAGTTCTGGTGAGAGAACATCGTAAGACACTACTAAGTGGTTCCAAGAAGCCCAATCTTATGGCAAAGCAAAGTCACAAGAGTAGGCTGATCGCAACAGCAAAACGCAAACGCTGTGACAGAACCGACCTATACAGTATAACAATATTTACAATCAATGCAGATTATTTATTGCCAGGATGATATCCGCTATGGATATTTAATAATGTGGCTAAACATGTGCATAATATATCTGTTACTGATGCATTTCTCCTTACCATTGTATTGGCATAGAAACTTAGCAGACATCCATCAGAGAGAGAGAGAGAACCTTGAGAACTGTGTATTGACTGGAAGTCTATGACTACCGTAATGATGCGGCCACTGATCCACGGTTGCTTCTGAGATTACGGGGTCTATTTATTATATTTTGTAAATAGGGGCCATAAAATATAAAAATTATTTGTTAGCGCTGGATATGGCTGCAATAAGGAATATTTCTCAGCAATTGATCAGAAATCTCTTGCAGAGATAGCAGCTCTGATAAGTTGCCGACAAGCCTGGTCTTTGCAGTAAGTCGCTAGCTCTTGGGGACAATAGCCCTGATGTTTCAATAACGTGGAAACAGTAGTTACACATGATTTCAGAGAAAAAGGGGATTGATAAACAGGCCACTATATATTATATATCACTCTATATGGCTCATATAGGATAGATAGATAGATACATAGATAGATAGATAGATAGACAGACAGACAGACAGACAGACAGACAGATATGGAAGAGATAGATAGACAGACGGATATGGAAGAGATAGATAGATAGATAGATAGATAGATAGATAGATAGATAGATAGATAGACAGACAGATAGATATGGAAGAGATAGATAGACAGACAGACAGATAGATATGGAAGAGATCGATATATAGATAGATAGGCAGATAGATAGATAGATAGATAGATAGATAGATAGATAGATAGATAGATAGATAGATCTAACCCTACTGCTGACATTACCCTTAACCAGGGATGGACTGGGGCCTGAATTCGGCCCTGGCATCGTCATGCACGCACACGCGCTTGGTGGAGGGGTACATTGGCACAATGCACTGGAGCGTGCCGCGAATCAGAGGGCGTGGACTTGCTGCGGGGAGCAGAGGCAGTGGGCGAGCGGGGTTTAGTAGTGTGTGCCGGCGGCTGGGCTCCCGGCGACCAGCATACCGGCGCCGGAATCCCGACCGCCGGCATACCGACAGCTGGGTGAGCGCAAATGAGACCTTTGCGAGCTCGCTACGTGCGCCACGCTATTTACGCTCCCTCCAGGAGGGTCGCGGACCCCCAAGAGGGAGAATAAATGTCGGTATGCCGGCGGTTGGGATTCCGGCGCCGGGATGCTGAACGTCGGGAGTCCGGCCGCCGGCATACAGAAGACCACCCGGGCAAGCGAACACCAGATGGCCAGTCCAGCCCTGCCCTTAACCCTACTGCTGACCCTAACCCTTAATCCTATTTCATATATTGACATTCTATCCAAGTCGACATTTTTGTCAACATTTTAACCATGTCAACATCATAAATGTGGACATACTGCTGTCAACAGTATGGATTTATATAGTATATTCCATTTGATATAACTTTTTTTTATGAAATGCTGATGATATCCAACCCTTTAATACCCCCCTACAGTGTCTCTTCTACCCCTCCTCACGGTGTAAGCATTAAACAGGAACCGGACATAAAAAACTAATTTACCATTTTCTAATCTGATCCTGTGTCCCCATTTTTACAAGATAATGTGGTAGTGAAGACTAAGCTGGAAGTAGAAAGTTCTCTCCAGTAAATCTGGAACAGATTGCGGGACTGAAATATCTCCATCATAAACTACAAAGTAACTAGATGTAACACAAGACACAGTCTCTTTATTGTATCTTTCACTGCTGTATCAGGATTATTTATTTTCTGGACCAAGAAACTGGTGCAAAAAAAAAAAAAAAAAAAACCACTAAATGGAAGAAGTAAATCCTCGACTTTTCGTGGCGCGTTTTCATGCACTGTGAAGTCATTTATCAATGCCTCCTAGATGAAGAGGAGAGACACATAATCTACAATGGAAGCACAGAGATGAAAATCGCACATGGCAGAGATGGCACAGCCTGTACCGAGTCTACTAGGAGCCCAGGAAACCAGGCAGTACTGTGCCAGGACCAGGTAGACATTCTGTAGTTTCTGCACAGTTGAGTGATCGCCTGATTGCACAGCATATTTTACATGGTGTGCCACTGTGCATGCTCCAGAAC
This sequence comes from Pseudophryne corroboree, assembly GCF_028390025.1. Classification (NCBI taxonomy): domain Eukaryota; kingdom Metazoa; phylum Chordata; class Amphibia; order Anura; family Myobatrachidae; genus Pseudophryne; species Pseudophryne corroboree. The sequence continues at coordinate 457,512,435 of NC_086452.1, read as the reverse complement.
TGCGCACTCACAAGTTTGGGCTATGCAACCATTGAGGCGTAACTGGTTGTAGCTGGGCGTTATCACTTGGGCATATTCAGCAAGGGAATGTTGATGCACCTGTGGTCTATGCAGAGTTGGATGTAAGCGCATTTTTTCTTGGATATCAATTTCTCTAACTTGTTTAAATACGCACTGATGATGATGACAAGTAGCGACAAAGCATATGGATAGGGGGCGGGCGCTCTGCAAGATGCGTGCAGCTCTCTGCATGTAGGTAAATGTATGTATGTATTTCCATGCATAGACAAGGGCGCAACTAAGGACAATTTATGTCACCTTTGCCTCAGGAAACTCGCTGCAGTCAGCTCATAATGCCCACAACAGAATGTTAACAGTTATGACGCTGACAGGGTTAAAATGTCGACACCTGGAAAATGTCAACATACACAAAATGTCGACATATGACATATTGAGATATGAAAATGGTGACATTAACTTTATCATTAGGGGAAAGCATTAGGGCTAAGGATACCATACAAAAGCATTGTCAACATTATGACCATGTCATCAGTGACTGTTGACTTGAACATGTCAGAATGTTGCCTGACAACATTCTCACAATGTCAATATTCTCACGTCGAAATTATGAATGTAGACATGGCCTAAGCAGGCAAAATATGCTAGGGCAGGTGACTACAGTTCAGAAGCATTAAGCCTGGAGACGGCATAAGGAAGTGATAAACCAGTGATAAGCGCAAGGTGATAAACGCACCAGCCAATCAGCTCCTAACTGTTAATTTACATATTGAAGCTGATTGGCTGGTGCGTTTATCACCTTGCACATATCACTGGTTTATCACTTCCTTATGCCTTCTCCAGGTGAATACATCTGCCCCATTCTCTGCAGTGCTGGAAGGAGCTGTCCGGGGAGTCAGTGCTGAAACACCTACTGGAAGACTAGTATCAAACTGCGCCACTAAACATCTTCATTATCTTCTCCATCTCAGGACTTTTATTTCTTTCACAGGTGGAGAGAGCTAGAAGCACGAGTGCTATGGATGCTCTCTCAAACGAGACCGTTCTGTTAACACAGATTTCAATATTTTATAGTACACTATAAATCTCTCTCTCATTATGTTTTCCACGCTGCCAGGATCAGATGAAGGACACAAAGTGCTGCTTGTTCCTTTCATTGAGTTAAGACAGACTTTTAAACCCCAGAAGAACGTTGGTTTGGAATAGCTGGCATTGGAACATAGACATGAACTCAAATTAAATTATTACTACTCCTGTTTGGGAGCGACTCCAAGTACACATTTCTCAGTGACACAGAAGAAAACCTTTAGACTTGTTAGGAAAATGAGGGGATTAGTAAAATGGAAATGCAACATGTGGATTTTAATTAATGACCCCCTCCCCCGCTCCCCCAATTAATAAATACGACAATTTAGAAATTAGTGTGTTTTTTTTTCTTCTTTTCGCTGAAATGTTCTAATTTATTTGTGAGCTGGATATTTCAGAATATGCATCAGTGGTAATCCCTATATTTCCCAATAAATCCATTATCCTGCAGAGAAACTGAGATGTTTCAGCGGGTTGGGTATGAAATGCTAGCTGTCGGGGGTGTCGGCGGTCAGGAGACCGACAGTGGCATCCTGACATTTGTAATCCTGACACGGGCCGGTAAGTAGTATAACCCTCCCCCTACCCTACTCCTCCCTTTTAGGTGCCTAACGCTAACGACACCCCCCACCCTGCAGCCTAGCCCTAACCCCCACGGGTGGCACCTAAACCTAACTGCTCCTTCCCGCACCCAAAATCTAACCATGTCCCCCACAGCCTAACCTTAACCCCCCCAGTTGGTGCCTAACTCTACCCCCCCCCCTTCCCGCACTGAAAGCCTCCCCCCGCACCCTAACCCTAAGTCCGCTGGGGTTGCCTAAACCTAGCCCCCCCATCCCCAGCACAGTACTTACCCACCCCGCTGTCTTAACAATCGGGAGCCTGACGGTCAGGATTCCAGCGTCCTGGCCCCTTTCCCGATCCCGACCGCCGGGATTGTAACTGCATCAAACGGGCACCAAAACCCACCTACTCATCAAAGCGTACCCTTCCAATGCATAACCTAGTCCTGAGGCTGCTCCACCACCCCCCTGCCTCATGCCTTGAACATCTCTGCTTTGCTTACATCCTGCCATCAGGCTACCTCCCGCCTGCTTGCACCTCATGTCTTCTGTCTGTCGCCCCTCCCTACTAGATTGTTAGCTCTTCAGAGCAGGGCCCTCTTTCCTCTTGTTATCTAGGCCCTCTTCTCCACACATTTCACTCGCAGCTCTCTCCTACTCAGCGACCATCTTTACCAGCTTTCTCTCCTGCTCTGAGACAGAGGCGGTCGCTGGGCAGGAGGGGGCTGATCGCTGGTTTATCACCTACAACACAGGCGTGGCCGGACCGTTGGGGGTGGCATGCCGCGACGGCTGCGTGACGTCTCATGTTGCCGCTGCGGCCGCTGTGCGGTGCTTTTGTATTTGTGCGTGGGGGGGGGGCAGCACTGACATGCAGGGTGGACTAGCCCTGTGCTGGGCGTCCGCCCGCATGTCAGGGAAGATGATCGTAGCTGTGCTAAATTTAGCACAGCTACGATCAACTCGGAATGACCCCCCAGTGACTGGGAACCCCAATTAGTGCACTGTGTCCCCATGCATGGCTCACGAGCTTCAGGCAAGGTGCCTCGCTCCCCTACCGCTGCACTTGGCACAGGTTACCGTTCCCAATTGCAGTCCATGTGGATCGTAAAGTATGAAAAAGTTTAAAAAATGAAAGAAAAAAATGTTCAAAACTCATGTTGAACTTTTGTCATGTCAACCTAGAACATGTCGACCAAGAGTCCCTGTTGACCTAGAAACCATGTCGGCCTACTTACTGTCGACCAATAGTGGTCGACCTAGACAGTGTCGACCTACAGGCCGGATCCCAACCGCAGTAGGTGCATTCTGCACAAAGCCTACGGAGGTGAAGCAGAATCAGCATTCAGGAAAGAGGTGGGAGGAAAGATTTCAGTTCCAAGTGATTGTTCTTTGGCAGAAGTTTCATATTCTCCCTCTCAATCTATTTAGCAAATATTTACTATCAGTTTAATGGTACAATTGTAGAAATGTCAAGTTAGCTAATTATATTTTGCTTTAATATCTACAAATAAAGGCGCAATGGAAATATCTTTTTAGACTAGATTAGTATTAATGTATCACCAAAATCTAAGCTCTTTTCCTTTTATGTGCACTGACTATCATTAAGATCGTACAGATGTAACCACCAGAGATAATCCTACATTCGGGAACATGACTTCTGGTTTCCTCTGTCTTTCCCTCCAGTTTATTTAGAGAAGGTCTGAAAGTTGACGTCATTAATTGTTGCTCTTGCACACTGTGGAGTGGTACTGACATGTTATATGTGTGAGGTACAGTTTATAGCAGTGAGGGGCAGCAGGTGGCGCTAGGGACATTTGCGGCCCCAACTCCTTCCTGCTTTATAGTCAGATGTGTTTGTTATAGATTGGAACGCTTGCTTAAAATGCCTGCTACAATCAAGTGTAATGTTCAAAGCTTTAGAAAGTTAGTGCACTGTCCATACAGAATTTTAAGAGCGGTATGCAGCCAGAATGTCTCTGCTGAAGATGTCTACAGTCACAATGTTTACAGCAGAAGGTTGACATCAATGATGTTAACTTGCTAAAAATGTTGAAATTTCCATTAGGTTTAGGGTTACCATCAGAAATTGTGGGCACAGGACTGGCAATTAGGCAGGACCTAATCCCCCCCCAACCCACCGTCATGATTCCCATGGGGGAAAGAGAGAGGAGGATTGGGGGAGAGCAGAAAGAGAGGAGGAATAGGGGAACATGAGAGAGAGAGAGAGAGAGAGGAATATGGGAAGATGGGATGGGGGGAGAGAGAGGAGGAGGAATAGGGCAACATGAGAGAGAGAAAGAGAGAAAGAGAGAGAGAGAGAAAGGAGGAATATGGGAAGATGGGAGGGAGAGAGAGAGGGAGGGAGGGAGGGAGGGAGAGAGAGAGAGGAGGAATAGGGGAAGACGGGAGAGAGAGAGGAGGAATAGGGGAAGATGAGAGAGAGAGAGAGAGAGAAAGGAGGAATATGGGAAGATGGGAGGGAGAGAGAGAGGGAGGGAGGGAGGGAGAGAGAGAGGAGGAATAGGGGAAGACGGGAGAGAGGAGGAATAGGGGAAGATCAGAGAGAGAGAGAGAGAGAGAGAGAGGAGGAATATGGGAAGATGGGAGGGAGGGAGAGAGAGAGAGAGAGAGAGAGGGAGGGAGAGAGAGAGAGAGGAGGAATAGGGGAAGACGGGAGAGAGAGAGGAGGAATAGGGGAAGATGAGAGAGAGAGAGAGAGAGAGAAAGGAGGAATATGGGAAGATGGGAGGGAGAGAGAGAGAGAGAGGGAGGGAGGGAGGGAGAGAGGAGGAATAGGGGAAGATGGGAGAGAGAGAGAGAGAGAGAGAGAGAGAGAGAGAGAGAGAGAGAGAGAGAGAGAGGAGGAATAGGGGAAGATGAGAGAGAGAGAGGAGGAATATGGGAAGATGGGAGGGAGGGAGGGAGAGAGAGGGAGGGAGAGAGAGAGAGAGAGAGAGGAGGAATAGGGGAAGACGGGAGAGAGAGAGGAGGAATAGGGGAAGATGAGAGAGAGAGAGAGAGAAAGGAGGAATATGGGAAGATGGGAGGGAGAGAGAGAGAGAGAGAGGGAGGGAGGGAGGGAGAGAGGAGGAATAGGGGAAGATGGGAGAGAGAGAGAGAGAGAGAGAGAGAGAGAGAGGAGGAATAGGGGAAGATGAGAGAGAGAGGAGGAATAGGGGAAGATGAGAGAGAGAGAGAAAGGAGGAATATGGGAGGGAGAGAGAGAGAGGGAGGGAGGGAGGGAGAGAGGAGGAATAGGGGAAGATGGGAAAGAGAGAGAGAGAGAGAGAGAGAGAGAGAGAGAGAGAGAGAGAGGAGGAATAGGGGAAGATGGGAGGGAGAGAGAGAGAGGGAGGGAGGGAGAGAGGAGGAATAGGGGAAGATGGGAGAGAGAGAGAGAGAGAGAGAGAGAGAGAGAGAGAGAGAGAGAGAGAGAGAGAGAGAGAGAGAGGGGAGGAATAGGGGAAGATGAGAGAGAGAGGGGAGGAATAGGGGAAGATGAGAGAGAGAGAGAAAGGAGGAATATGGGAGGGAGAGAGAGAGAGGGAGGGAGGGAGAGAGGAGGAATAGGGGAAGATGAGAGAGAGAGAGAGGAGGAATAGGGGAATATGGGAGAGAGAGAGAGAGAGAGAGAGAGAGAGAGGGGAAGATGAGAGAGAGAGAGAGAGTGAGAGGAGGAATAGGGGAAGATGGGAGGGAGGGAGAGAGAGAGAGGAGGAGGAGGAGGAGGAAAAGGGAGAGTCAGGAAAGAGAGAGGCTGAATAGGGGGAGATGGGGAAGAGGGAGAGAGGAGAGAGAGGAGGAATAGAGGGAAACGGGACAGAGGAAGGATGAATAGAGGGAGACAGGAAGGAGAGAGAGAGAGAGAGAGAGGGAGGAGGAAGGAGGAAATGGGTGAAAAGATAAATGGGAAGATGGGAGAAAGAGAGGAGGGATTAGGGAAGATGGGAGCAAGAAAGGAGGAATATGGGGAGACAGGGGATAGGAAGGAGGAATAGAGGGAGATAGGAGAGAGAGAGAGAGAGAGAGAGAGAGAGGGGGGGGGGATAGGAGAGAAAGAGAGAAGGACTAAAGGGAAATGTGACTGAGAAAGGAGGAGTAGGGGGGAATGGGAGAGAGAGAGAGAGAGAGAGAGAGAGAGAGAGAGAGAATAAGAATTTACTCACCGGTAATTGTATTTCTCGTAGTCCGTAGTGGATGCTGGGAACTCCGTAAGGACCATGGGGAATAGACGGGCTCCGCAGGAGACTGGGCACTCTAAAAGAAAGATTAGGTACTATCTGGTGTGCACTGGCTCCTCCCTCTATGCCCCTCCTCCAGACCTCAGTTAAGGAAACTGTGCCCGGAAGAGCTGACATTACCAGGAAAGGATTTGGAATCCAGGGTAAGACTCATACCAGCCACACCAACCACACTGTACAACTTGTGATAACTATACCCAGTTAACAGTATGAACAACAACTGAGCCTCAGTAACAGATGGCTCATAACAATAACCCTTTAAGTTAAGTTAAGCAATAACTATATACATGTATTGCAGAGAGTCCGCACTTGGGACGGGTGCCCAGCATCCACTACGGACTACGAGAAAAAGAATTACCGGTGAGTAAATTCTTATTTTCTCTGACGTCCTAGTGGATGCTGGGAACTCCGTAAGGACCATGGGGATTACTCCAAAGCTCCCAAACGGGCGGGAGAGTGCGGATGACTCTGCAGCACCGCATGAGCAAACTCAAGGTCCTCCTCAGCCACGGTATCAAACTTGTAGAACTTAGCAAACTTGTTTGACCCCGACCAAGTAGCAGCTCGGCAAAGCTGTAAAGCCGAGACCCCTCGGGCAGCCGCCCAAGAAGAGCCCACCTTCTTGTGGAATGGGCTTTCACCATTTTGGATGCGGCAATCCAGCCGCAGAGTGAACCAGCTGAATCGTGCTATAGATCCAGCGAACAATAGTCTGCTTCGAAGCAGGAGCGCCAACCTTGTTGGCTGCATACAGAATAAACAGCGAGTCAGACTTTTTGACTCCCGCCTTTCTGGAAACATACATTTTCAAAGCCCGGACTACGTCCAGCAACTTGGAATCCTCCAAGTCCCTAGTAGCCGCAGGCACCACAATAGGCTGGTTCAAATGAAACGATGATACCACCCTAGGAAGAAATTGGGGACGAGTCCTCAATTCTGCCCTGTCCATATGGAAGATCAGATAAGGGTTTTTACATGACAAAACCGCCAATACTGACACACGCCTAGCCGAAGCTAAGGCCAATAGCATGACCACTTTCCACGTGAGATATTTTAGCTCCATGGTCTTAAGTGGCTCAAACCAGTGGGATTTCAGGAAATCCAACACAACGTTAAGATCCCAAGGTGCCACCGGTGGCACAAAAGGAGGCTGAATATGCAGCACCCCTGGAACAACGTCTGAACTTCAGGCAGTGAAGCCAGTTCATTTTTAGAGAAAATGTATAGGGCCGAAATCTTGACCTTTATGGATCCTAATTTTAGGCCCATAGTCACTCCTGACTGTAGGAAGTGCAGGAATCGACCCCGCTGGAATTCCTCTGTAGGGCCTTCCCGGCCTCACACCAAGCAACCTATTTTCGCCATATATAGTGAAAAAGTCTTGCTGTCACGTCTTTCCTAGCCTTTATCAGCGTAGGAATAACTGCATCCGGAATGCCCTTTTCCGCTAGGATCCGGCGTTCAACCGCCATGCCGTCAAATGCAGCCGCGGTAAATTTTGGAACAGACAGGGCCCCTGTTGCAACATGTCCTGTCTGAGAGGCAGAAGCCCTGAGTCCTCTGAGAGCATTTCCTGCAGCTCCGGGTACCGAGTCCTTCTTGGCCAATTCGGAGCAAAGAATATTGTTTTCACTCCTCCTTTTATTACAATTCTCAGCCCTTGGGTATGAGAGGAAGAGGAGGGAATACAGAGACCGACTGGAACACCCACGGTGTTACTAGTGCGACCACAGCTATCACCTGAGGGTCCCTTGACCCGGCGTAAAACCTTTTTTATCTTTTTATTGAGGTGGGACGCCATCTAGTCCACCTTAGGCAGTTCCCATCAATTTGCAAACTGCGTGAAGACTTCCTGATGAAGTCCCCACTTTCCCGGGTGGAGGTCGTGCCTGCTGAGGAAGTCTGCTTCCCAGATGTCCACTCCCGGAACGAACACTGCTGACAGTGCGCTTACTTGATTCTCCGCCCAGCGAAGAATTCTGGTGGCTTCTACCCTCGCCACCCTGCTCCTTGTGCCACCTTGGCGGTTTACATGAACCCCTGCGGTCTGACTAGATCAGAACCGGTTGGTCGCGAAGCAGGATCTCCGCTTGACTTAGGGCGTTGTATATGGCCCTTAGTTCCAGGATATTGATGTGAAGGCAAGTCAGTTGACTTGACCACAGACCTTGGAAATTTCTTCCCTGTGTAACTGCCCCCCACCCTCGGAGGCTTGCATCCGTGGTCACCAGGATCCAGTCCTGAATGCCGAATCTGCGGCCCTCGAGAAGGTGAGCACTCTGCAGCCACCACAGGAGAGACACCCTGGCCCTGGGGGATAGGGTGATTAACCGATGCATCTGAAGAGGTGATCCGGACCACTTGTCCAGTAAGTCCCATTGGAAGGTCCTCGCATGGAACCTGCCTAAGGGGATGGCCTCGTATGATGCCACCATCCTTCCCAGGACTCGAGTGCAGTGATGCACTGACACCTGTTTTGGTTTTAATAGATTCCTGACCAGTGTCATGAGCTCCTGAGCTCTCTCTATCGGGAGATAACCCTTTTCTGGTCTGTGTCTAGGATCGTGCCTAGGAGAGGCAGATGAGCTGTAGGAACCAACTGCGACTTTGGAATATATAGAATCCAGCCGTGTTGCCGTTACACTTCCAGAGAAAGCGATACGCTGTTCAGCAACTGCTCTATTGATCTCGCTTTTATGAGGAGATCGTCCAAGTACGTGATAATAGTGACACCTTGCTTCCGCAGGAGCACAATCATATCCGCCATTACCATGGTGAATATTCTCGGGGCCGTGGAGAGACCAAACGGCAACATCTGAAATTGGTAATGACAATCCCGTACCGCAATTCTGAGGTACGCCTAATGAGGTGGATAAATGGGGACCTGAAGGTGTGCATCCCTTATGTACCGATTCACAATAAAGTCTCCCCCTTTTTAGGCTTGCACTGACCGCTCTTAGCGATTCCATCTTGAACTTGAACCTTCTCAGGTATATGTTCAGGGATTTTTAATTCAATATGGGTCTGACCGAACCGTCTGGTTTCGGGATTACAACATGGTCTAATAATAACACCCTCTTGTTGAAGGAGGGGACCCTTGACCACCACCTGTTAAAGATACAATTTGTGAATTGCAGATAACACTGGCTCCCTCTCTTGGGGGGAAGCCCGCAGGGCCGTCGGTGAGGGGGCATCTTCTCACAGTCCAGCTTGTATCCCTGAGACACAATATCTATTGCCCAGGGATCTAACAGGGAGTTAACCCACTTGTGGCTGAACTTACGAAGGCGTGTCCCCACCGGGCCTAGCTCCGCCTGTGGAGCCCCAGCGACATTGCTGGATTTTTGTAGGGGCCGGGGAGGACTTCTGTTCCTGGGAACTAGCTGCCCGGCTCTGACAAGAAAGGACGCCCCTCAGACTTTCTTGTTTCTTTATACGAAAGGCTGCATTTAATAATGTCGTGCTTTCTTAGGCTGTGCAGGAATATAAGGCAAACTAGCAGAATTACCAGCTATAGCTGTGGAGACCAGGCCGGAGAACCCTTCTCCACACAATCCTCAGCCTTCCATATGCCTCTTAAGTCGGCATCATCTGTCCAATGCATATTCTACAGGACACGTCAAGCAGAGATCGACATAGCTTTGCCTCTAGGACCCAGTATACTCATGTCTCTTTGGGCATGCTTTATAACTATATATCTATCACTTAAGACAGCATCTTTAATATATTTATATTGCATACTAGGGTCTCATCTCTGCTGATAAGGTACCTGTCCACGCTGCCACAGCGCTATAAACCCATGCCGACACAATCGCCGGTCTGGGTAGTATACTAGAATGTGCACGCTATTTGCAGGATCCCTGAGAATAGCAAGTGCTACCGTCTGTGCAAACAGGACACCCTAGGGGAAGATTCTCAACACATCCTGGCCCTAGTGGGGAAAGGATACAGCCTGAGAATTCTCTTGTGGGAAGCTGCCGTCTCTTGTCTGGAGATTCCCGCTCTTTTTCCTCATGAGAGGAGGGAAATTTACCTCAGCATTCTTCCCCTTAAACATGTGTACTCTCGTGTCAGGGACAGATGAGTCATCAGTGATATGCAAATCATCTATTATTTCAATAATCATATATTGAATACCTTATAGCCATCTTGGCTGTAACTTTGCATTATCGTAGTCGACAGTAGAGTTAAACTCCATGTCGATACCAGTGTTTGTTATTATGGATAGTGAGCATTGAGAGACTCTGAAGGTCTCTGTGACATAGGGACAGACATGGGTAGATTTCCTGTCTGTTCCCTAACCTTTTGTGCAATAAATTCACCTTAGCACTTACACATATCCAAACAGGTGTCGGCGTTGTCGACGGAGACACCCTCTCACACACATATCCGCTCTATCACCTCCTTAGAGGAGCCTTTTACCTCAGACATGTCGACACACGCGTACCGACACACCACACACACACAGGGGATGCTCTATTTGAGGACAGTTCCCCCACAAGGCCCTTTGGAGAGACAGAGAGAGAGTATGCCAGCACACACCCCAGCGCTATATAACCCAGGGATTACACTACAACTCAGTGTTTACCCAGTAGCTGCTGTATATACAAATTTTGCGCCTAAATTTATGTGCCCCCCCCACTCTTTTAACCCTTTGTGCACCAGGATACTGCCGGGGAGAGCCTGGGGAGCTTCCTTCCAGCGGAGCTGTGAAGAGAAAATGGCGCTGGTGTGCTGAGGAAGAAGGCCCGGCCCCCTCAGCGGCGGGCTTTTGTCCTGTTTCTGACTAAAAATGGCGGGGGTTTTACACATATACAGTTTTCCAGACTGTATTATGTGTATATATTGCCAAAAGGTATACTTATTGCTGCCCAGGGCGCCCCCCCCCCCCCCCAGCGCCCTGCACCCTACAGTGACCGGAGTGTGTGGTGTGCAGTGGGAGCAATGGCGCACAGCTGCAGTGGTGTGCGCTACCTTAATGAAGACCGGAGTCTTCTGCCGCCGATTTTATCTCCTTCTTCTGTCTTCTGGCTCTGCAAGGGGGACGGCGGCGCGGCTCCGGGAACGGACGATCGAGGTCAGGCCCCGTGTTCGAACCCTCTGGAGCTAATGGTGTCCAGTAGCCTAAGAAGCACAAGCTAGCTGCAAGCAGGTAGGTTTGCTTCTCTCCCCTCAGTCCCTCGTAGCAGTGAGTCTGTTGCCAGCAGATCTCACTGAAAATAAAAAAACTAACAAGCTCTGGCCGGGCACAGATTCTAACTGAGGTCTGGAGGAGGGGCATAGAGGGAGGAGCCAGTGCACACCAGATAGTACCTAATCTTTCTTTTAGAGTGCCCAGTCTCCTGCGGAGCCCGTCTATTCCCCATGGTCCTTACGGAGTTCCCAGCATCTATTAGGACGTCAGAGAAAGAGAGAGATAGAGATAGAAGGATATGGGAAGATGGGAGAGAGGAGAGAAAGAGAGAGGAGGAATAGCAGGAGAGCGCCTTAGTTGTAGGAACATGGGGCCCTTCCATGCCTTGGTCCGGGACTCCATTCCTGGCAGTGTGCCCCTTGATGGTGCTCTGGTCACCATCAGCATTAGGGTTATTCTTCCAGTTGCAGTTAGAGTTAGGGACAGAATAACAAGAAAAAGAGTAACGTCAGTGCCGACCTTTTCAATGTCAACATTAAGACCCTGTTGACATTCACATCAAGAGGGTCCACTGATCTTGTGACCATCAGCTGAAGCCGAAGGTAGAACCCCACTGCTGTCATTGCTTTATTCTAGGGAAAATATTTGTAACCTGCTGTTGTGGGTGACCTGATATTTGACTGCTGAGTTGCAGTGTATAGAACCCTACTTCTGCTATTACCACACCTGCGGGATGTGGTTCTTACAAGCGTCACACTACGCAATGTGTAACGGAATAGCTAGAGAACAAACCTGGAGAAACTACTATCAACATCACGTCTCCTGCCGCCGTAAGAACTTTGATTGCACACAAAATGCAGCGAAGTGACACAGCACAGGTGCCGGTACCAAGACAATGCTAATGATCTCATTACGGATCTCATTAAGCTCTTTCAAGTAGTGGGCTAGAATAAACACAGTGTGCGCTGTAGTATAATGCGACGGAACTGCAGCAGCGGGGCCGCTAAGCTTCTGTTAGGGTCTGGGGTCAGTAGGCAGCAATTTATCATCTCATACTGAAGTCTGCACATCCCTGTGGAGCTCTGCCAGCCGCATCTCCTGCGTTCTGGCAGCTCCTGTATCACACTCCGCAGGAGCCAAATGAAGAAATAAGATTCTGCTGCTGCTCCCTGAGGCAGGAGATGCTGGGGCTGAGCTAGCACTTAACTATTCTTGGCCCACGTAGAACATGTACAAGTTGTCGTCAGATGATCAAGTAACTGGAACACACTCTATAGCGTGGATTTGTTGTGTTTAGTTATAAAGCCTAGGACAGCACTAAACATTCACATCTTTTGTTGCAAAAGTCAGCAGGGTCTGGCGTAGGGATCCACATCAGAGGCCGATGTTTAGCAACCATCAATGGGGGTCATTCCGAGTTGATCGCTCGCAAGCTATTTTTTGCAGCGCTGCGATCAGATAGTCGCCGCCTATAGGGGAGTGTATTTTCGCTTTGCAAGTGTGCGAACGCTTGTGCAGCCGAGCGGTACAAAAAAGTTTTGTGCAGGTTCTGAGAAGCTCAGAACTCACTCAGCCGCTGCGATCACTTCAGCCTGTCCGGGCCCGGAATTTACGTTTTTCCGGTATCCGTTCAGATGGTCGACAGTCATTAGGTCGACCACTATTGGTCGACATTGACATGGTCGACATGGACACACAGTCGACACATGAAAGGTCGACACATGAAAAGATCGACAAAACATTTTTTTTCTTTTGTGGAACTTTTCCATACTTTACGATCCACGTGGACTACGATTGGGAACGTTAACCTGTGCCGAGCGCAGAGGTAGCGGAGCGAGGCACCATGCCCGAAGCATGGCGAGTGAAGCGAGCCATGCGAGGAGACACGGTGCACTAATTGGGGTTCCCAGTCACTTTACGCAAAGAACGACACCAAAAAAGTAAAAAAACTCATGTCGACCTTTTCATGTGTCGACCATTTCCATGTGTCCATGTCGACCATGTCGATGTCGACCAATAGTGGTCGACCTAATGGCTGTCGACCATAACATGGTCGACCATTCATACCGGAACCCGTTTTTCCAACCACTCCCTGAAAACGGTCAGTTGACACCCATAAACGCCTCCTTCCTGTCAATCTTCTTGCGTTCAGCTATTCGAATGGATTCTTCGATAAATCCATCACTCAGGAACGATCCGTTTTGTACCCGTACGACGCGCCTGCACATTGCGGTGCATATGCATGCGCATTTTTGCCGAGTTTTGACCTGATCGCAGCGCTGCAAAAAATAGCTAGCGAGCGATCAACTCGGAATGACCCCGTATGTTCCCAACCTGATGGAAGTATTTTTTTCCATTGAATTGTGGCCATATGATGGTTGGCAGCTATCAGACGCAGCTTTCCGAAGCCCATCCGATGGCTAGCTGCTTCTGTGCATCTGGGGACCCCAAAAGTGGTGCCCACAGCTCAGCTAATGGGGGTAATTCAGACCTGATTGCAGCTGTGTGTTTTCGCACAGCGGGCGATCAGGTCCAAACTGCGCATGCATATGCACCGCAATACGCAGGCACATCGCACGGGTACAAAGCGGATCGCCGCTCAGTGATGGGTTTATGAGACAGATCCGTTCGCACGTGCGATCGCAAGGAGATTGACAGGAAAAAGGCGTTTGTGGGTGGCAACTGACCGTTTTCAGGGAGTGGCTGGAAAAACGCAGGCGTGTCCAAGCGTTTGCAGGGCGGGTTCCTGACGTCAATTCCGGTCCCGGACAGGCTGATGTGATCGCAGCGGCTGAATAAGTCCTGGGCTGCGCAGAGACTGCACAAGATCTGTTTGTACAGCTCTGCTACACATGCGATCGCACACTTGCACAGCTATAATACACTCCCCCTGTAGGCGGCGACTATCTGATTGCAGGAGTGCAAAAAACTGCTAGCGATCAGGTGTGAATTAGGCCCAATGTGCGCATGTGCGCAGCTCTGAATACTTCTGTGCATGCGTACAGTAAACCCATGGATACCATCATAGGGCTGCGATGCAATGGCTAATAGCACGGCTCAGAAACTCACAGAGCTTCGCTATACGCCTACAACGCTCCAACAAGTCAAGGTGGTTACGTGTGGAAAGAGAGATCCGGACAACTTCTGTCCAACTCAGAGAAGCCTGGTCACACAAACAAATGAGCAGATTCGCTTCCGCTCATGCGCTGTATCCGGAAAACTCACCATTTGCGTCTGGGCTAAGAGTCGAGATACAGTATGTCTGACCAGAATCAGCAAATAGATGCATTCTCACACCACTAATACCCCTTTCACACCGCACAAATAACCCGGTATATTACCGGGTCGACGCAGATCGCTGTGCGGTGTGAAAGGGTCAGTTCCGGATTCCCAGGTCGCCTGAGCCAGTAATTCAACCCGGGAAAAAAGAAGGGTTATTCCCGGGCTATTACTGAGTCAGGTGCAGTGTGAACGGGTTTCCCGGGTGGATGTGACCCAGGACCCGTTCACTGCAAAGGGAAAGACGGCGCAGAGATAGCTCATCTCCTAGCGCCGCCGCCGCTCCCGATGACGCCACGGTCCCCGCCCCCGATGGCAACCCAACCCGGCAATATGCAGCCAGTTCTCAGGGTCCAATGCCAGGTTGCACCAGGAAAAGATCCGTTTCCAATTCCTGGGTGCAACCGGGCATTAGCGATCTGAAAGTATATGCCCTTACTGTAGGAACTGTACCTAGAGAGAAAAGTGTATTTCCATAGTTTATTTCCTTTTTCACTATAGAAGACATAAAAAAGAAAAAAGAAATATTTTGAATTGTCCGTAGCAGGTAAAGGACCACCCACCGAGCTGTCAGTTCTTGCTCTGCTTCACCAACCTCTTCTCTAGGACCTGTTACAGCTGGAACACATAGACCAAGACTGGCATCTCTTCCCCTTAGCACTGTGTATGTACACTGATCCCTGTTTAACAAGACACCCCCTTCCCCCCCTCCCGTCTGCCGCAGACGCTCTTTCGGGAAAGCTTTTTACAGCCTATTTAACAAAGACAGTCATGATATAAATACTACCGCCCTCTGTCCTCCTAACGCTATCACCATCTCTAACACGGCGATAGCAGAAGATGCCTACCGATTAAAATTGCTTTATCAGCAAAATAAAACATTTAGGAGTACATTTACTAAGCGAAGAGGTGAGCCAGTGGAGATATTTCCCCATCAACCAATCAGCAGCTTTGTATCATTTTATAGTATGCAAATTATAGATGTTACTTCAGTGGTGATTGGTTGCCATGGGCACTTCTCCACTGGCTCACTTCTACACTCTTATCACTGCTTAGTAAATGTACCCCGTATTCCTTAGAGAAAGAAATATACAATTATTTTATTTCTTATTTTCTTGATCATTTTTTATATCATTATTTTTCTGATTTTTATGTTATAATGAAAGCATAACTGGAATCCCAGCACAATGCAAGAACCGCTGACAGCGAGTCACGCATTGGCAGGACACACCGGTGAAGTGATAAGACTCCTCCTGCCACTGTCAGCCAGTTTCGCCGATGAGTGTCACTTACCCGCCCCAGCGATATTTTGATGGTAAATTGGGCGAAAGTAGCTGATCTATTGCTGCAATAAGTGGTGATACTAAATATTTCTTATCCCTGCGTAAATTGGCTCCTAAGCTTCAGAACAAGGAGCTTAAATAGAATCCCGACCACGAGTGCAATGTGTCCCCCCTCACTGCTGTTGGGATTCCAGCATCGGTATTTTATCTGCCGGGATCCTGTCATTCGGGAAATTAACTGTGTCCCTTTAAAAAGGCCATGCATATATCCACTGGAAATGCGATCAAATATCTTAGGACACAGGTAACTCCAAATAATTGGGTAGGAGCACAACTACATAGCGCACAATCAGGCTGCAAAAACCGTGCTCATCACTAATTTCGGCAGATATTTCCGTGCACTGACTGAAAGGTTCTGAATTTACCACCTGACCCCCAACTTCCTGGGAAGTAAAGCCATACTAAAGTTAACCCTACGTGTACCTCACTGCCAGATGACCGTCTACGATGTCCTCTATGTTGCAGCTTAACCTGCCATAAAGAGGTAATACCAGAATGCTAGAAAATGATATTAGGAAAATGAGCCCAGTAAAAGGAGTGGGCTCGTGTATGGGCCCTCATTCCGAGTTGTTCGCTCGCTAGCTGCTTTTAGCAGCATTGCACATGCTAAGCCGCCGCCCCCTGGGAGTGAATCTTAGCTTTGCAGAATTGCGAACGAAAGATTAGCAGAATTGCGAATAGAAATTTCTTAGCAGTTTCTGAGTAGCTCGAGACTTACTCCTACACTGCGATCAGTTCAGTCCTTTTCGTTCCTGGTATGACGTCACAAACACACCCAGCGTTCGCCCAGCTACTCCCTCGTTTCTCCACACACTCCCGCGTTTTTCCCTGACACGCCTGCGTTTTTTCGCACACTCCCAGAAAACGGCCAGTTTCCGCCCAGAAACACCCACTTCCTGTCAATCACACTACGATCAGCAGAACGATGAAAAAACCTTGTTAGGCCGTGAGTAAAATATCAAACTTTTGTTCAAATTTACTTGGCGCAGGCGCACTGCGAACATTGCGCATGCGCAGTTTGCGACTAATCGCTCCGTAGCGAAAAAATAACGAGCGAACAACTCGGAATGAGGGCCATGGAACACACGTTTCTCCGTTCATCAAAGATCTCACTTCATAATTCAAGACGCGTTAAATAGCTTTGCACAGTTAAGCTCAAAAATTAGATTGTAAAAGCCACGTCAATAAATACACAAGATAAAACATGAGCGGGAATGCAGAGGATTAGCCGGAGCAGCGGAAGGAGCCATTGTGTAACAGTCAAGGAATGCAGAAAAAGACAGCGCAATTTGCAAGCTGAGGGAGCAGAGCTATGTATTGTGACACATTGCAGGAAGGGAAGCTACCCATTGTGACAAAGCAAAGACAAGAAATCACAGATGATGATCCTCACATTATAATATAAATCCGTGCGGCATTCACTTCTTGCCAATGAGTTTTGCCACAGAACGAAACAACAAGGAGCACAAATTATGTCCACGTGAAGACGAATGTCGGTGTCACACAGCGGAGTGTAAGCCGCTGCAGTAGCGATGAACGAAGTTATGGCGTAATTTCACACAAATCGAATTCTGAAGATGTGCAAAGTTCTGTCAAGATAAAACTCCAGTAATAGTTTTGTATTTGCGTCGCTGCTCCACCCGGTGTTTGGATATTTGCAAAAAAAAAAAAATGTCTGTTCAAATGTGAAAGACTAATAAATAATGATATACGGTACCTATTGTGATGGTATGAGATCAAATGGCATTTAATCCTCCATTTTATTTAATTAACACTTATACTTTTATGTGTTATCTGATATACATGTATCTGTGGTTTAACCAATGTTCTTGTGTTTTTGTTCCACTACTATTGCACCTGCTATCAAGATAGCGTTTGTAACTGCTATAAACATGGGCCCTCATTCCGAGTTGTTTGCTCGCTAGCTGCTTTTTAGCAGCAGTGCACACGCTAGGCCGCCGCCCTCTGGGAGTGTATCTTAAGGGGGGTACTCATGGAGCGATTGCTGCTTAAAATCTAAGCAATCTGACTAGATTGCTTAGATTTTAAGCTTGATCGTTCCGTGTGTACCCCCTACAGCGATAGTGATGCGCAGCCCCGCGCCTCGCTATCGCTGGTGCTAGATTGGCCTGCCGTGCAGGCCAATCTAGCGGGTCGCTCTTTTCACCCGCTGGGTGAAATGAGCGCCCCCCCGTCTCCCCCCGCACGCTCAGCACACATCGCACTGTGCTGAGCGGCAGGACAGATGTGTGCTGAGCGGTTCGCTCAGCACACATCTCTCCCGCATTGGCCAGTGAGTACTGGCCTTTAGCCTAGCAGAATAGCGAACGAAAGATTAGCAGAATTGCTACTAAATATTTTCTTGCAGTTTCTGAGTAGCTCCAGACCTACTCCTAGATTGCGATCACCTCAGTCCGTTTAGTTCCTGGTTTGACGTCACACACACGCCCTGCGCCAGCCACTCCCCCGTTTCTCCAGACACTCCTGCGTTTTAGCCTGACACGCCTGCGTTTTTTAGCACACTCCCAGAAAACGCTCAGTTACCTCCCAGAAACGCCTCTTTCCTGTCAATCACTCACCGATCAGCAGTGCGACTGAAAAGCGCCGCACGAACAACAGCAAAACTGCTAAGTTTTTAGTTAAATAACTAAGCGCATGCGCGCTGCGTACCATGCGCATTTAGCAGCAAATTGCAGCATAGCGAAAATCGGCAACGAGCGAACAACTCGGAATGACCCCCATTGTTACCAAATATGTGTTTTCCTCAGCCCTTTGTCCTTATTCCAGACTACATACAGTAAATCCCGGCTCTGCAGTGTTATCTCAGCCTCTTACTTGGTTTGATCTGCAGCAGAGTCAGAAATCTGATGGCTAGGAACCACATTGGAAGCAAAGTGTACTCATTGTTATGTTTTTGTTGTTGAATAAGTAAGTATTCATTTGAAGTACATTGTTTGTCTGCTTTTCTATAACTCTGTGCACCCAAAGAACCTGGGGCCTAATTCAGACCTGATCGCTGCTAGGGTTTTTTTGCAGCGCTGCGAGCAGACAGTCGCCGCCTATAGGGGAGTCTATTTTTGCTTTGCAAGTGTGCGAACGCATGTGCAGCCGAGCGGTACAAAAAATATTTGTGCAGTTTCTGAGTTGCCCAGAACTTACTCAGCCGCTGCGATCACTTCAGCCTGTCCAGGGCCCGGAATTGACGTCAGACACCCGCCCTGCAAACGCTTGGACTCACCTGCGTTTTTCCAACCACTCCCAGAAAACGGTCAGTTGACACCCACAAACGCCCTCTTCCTGTCAATCTCCTTGCAATTGCCTGTGCGAATGGATTCTTTGTAGAATCCTTCGCACAGCAACGATCCGCTTTGTACCTGTGCGACGCGCCTGCGCATTACTGTGCATATGCATGCGCAGTTCTGACCTGATCGCAGCGCAGCAAAAAAACCTAGCGTGCGATCAGGTCTGAATGACCCCCCTGGTGCCGCCAGGAACACCTAACAAAACCAGTGACGTGCTTGGGGGCACAGTATCTAGGGCCCCATAGAGTGGCTGCTCTGCAATGAGCATGGAAAAGGAGTTTAGCTCAATGCTAGACACACTCAGTGGGCCTCAGTCTATTGCTGTTCACACGTCTGTGACTTTATGCTACTGTGCTACAAAGAACAAATGTGCAAGAACGAGATGCCCACAGCATCTGTAGACGTCAAAACACCATTTGGTTGGGGATCTGGACTATGGGTTGACATGCATTAGGTCAACCTTATATGGTCGACAGACAAAAGGTTGACAACGACAAAAGGTCAGAATATGGATGGCCGACACTAGAAAAGTTTGATAGGTTCATATGCTCGACACACTTTTTAGGGGGGGATTTCATCCTCTTTATTTTTTCCATCCTTGACTATCCATGTCACAAATCATAATCTTGAGTAGATTGGGGCGAGCGAAGTGGAGCGAAACACCGTGTCCAAAGTATGGCGAGCAAAGCGAGCCCATGAGGGGACGAGTTTCAACAAATGGTGGTCAAAGATGAAGAAACTATCCACAGTAACCCCAAAAAAGTGTGTCGACCATTTTTGTGTCAACTATTGTCACGTCGACCTTCTGACCCTGACGACCTTTTATCCATGTTGACCTTTTGTCTGTCTACCTAGTGACTGAAGACCTAATGTATGTAGATCTTGCATACCACACCTATTTGGTTGAACCGTCAAAACTTGCATCAGCCCTAAAGCAGGTACAGTTTGTCCGGGGTGTAGTATGGTTTGCCGGCGGTCGGGGTCCCGGCGACCAGCATACCGGTGCCGGAATCCCGACCGCCGGCATACCGACAGCTGGGCGAGCGCAAATGAGTCCCTTGCGGGCTTGCTGCCCTCGCCACGCTGCGGGCACGGTCCTCCCTCCAGGGGGGTCGTGGACCCCAAGAGGGAGAAAAGATGTCGGTATGCCAGCGGTGGGGATTCTGGCGCCGGTATGGTGGTCGCCGGGAGGCCGGCCGCAGGCAACCTGAAGATCACCCGTTTGTCTGAGTATGGCCTCCTATGTGAGCTATTAAGCTTCTGTGTATGAAACGATTTTCAGCAACACACCCGTGACACCCTTATAACACACCCATGACACCCTTATAACTCACCCATGACGACCTCCCAGGAACAGCCAGTACTTTGTCAAGGTGCGTATTAAATTGCAACTGCGACTCTCTACTAACACAATCGGAACACATGCGGAGTAACAGTAACAAAAACGTGGACAACTACGTCCGGCATCGAATGTGCAAGAATCAGGCTATATCAGAGAGTGTATATAACAAAATATGTTAGGTATCAATGTGCTGTTCCTGCAATAGCGTAATACTCCTTTCAGACGACACATGGCGGGTCGCACCCGGGAGCCGTACATGGGTGCTTCCCGGGTGCGACCCGCCTAAGCCCCTTTCACACCACTGCCAGCAGCCCGGCATATTACCGGGCTGGTGATGTCAGCGGTGACGCGTGCCCGTCCTTACAGTGTGAACAGGAAATGGGTGGCATCGACATGGCAACCCGTTCACACCGCACAGCGACCAGGGATGAAACCCAGGATATTTCACCTGGGCCCTTTCAGACCGCACAGCAACGTGGGTTATGCCCGCTCATGTGCTATAACCCTGTTTACAAGCTGGCGGTCTGAAAGGGGAATAAGAGGCTGGCTCCAGACTTTAATAATCAAGGGAATTATGTGCCCACTCTGTACACCATTGTGGCTTGTTGGGTAGTAGTACGGGTTATTCATTAGAGATTTGGTCAACCTATAGCTAGGTGAGAATAATATGCATTGCAAAGCAGGAACAGGGCCGGATCTAGACTTTGTGGTGCCCCGGGCGAAAAAATAGGGGCGTGGCTTCACGGAGAAGGGACGTGGTCAGTTATGCCCCCCTGTAGAGTTGTGCCCCCAGTAGAGTTGAGCCCCCTAGTTGTGCCGTGCCCCCAGTACTGTGCCCCCTAGTTGCGCCGTGCCCCCAGTACTGTGCCCCCTGCAGAGTTGTGCCCCCTAGTTGCACCGCTTAAAAAATAAAAATAAATTAATTAATACTTACAATCCCCGCTCCTGCTTCCTGACCGCTGCTGCCCTCCGTCTCCGGCCGCCGGCGCCGCTCCTCTGCTCTATGGGAGAGACATCATGACGTCTTTCCCATAGCACCGCAGAGACACTAGAGGTCAATTATGACTTCACAGCGCACCGCACAGCACCGGGCATCTACCGAGCACCTGGGAGGCACCAGTAGCGGATCTTGCCACGGCGGCGGCGCCCTCCGGAAGGCGGCGCCCCAGGCAAAAATCCTGCATGCCCATAGCAAGATCCGCTACTGAGCAGGAAACAAACAGGTATCACATACAGCACACACTTATACCAAATATACAAAGCATTATACAATGTATTATTAAAAACCATTTCACATGGAAAGATGATCGCAGTACATAACACATGGTTGGTGGATAATGGAACTTTACAGATGAGGACGACCAGCTGGATATTTGCTTCCAAAAGAAAGCGGCATCCCTCCAAATCCAGCCCCCCCCACCCCCCTTTTTTTGAGCCCCTAAATTGCTTTTATTCTGAATTAAACATGACCTTTTTTGGAGCTTTAGTGAGGCCTGTACGGACGCCGGTGAAAAATGTGGGCAGATCTCGGACATGCGCCATAGAAAGTAATCACTGACTGCTCATGTGTGAGACCAGGCACGGGCAGACGGACGGCGATTGTACGCTTTTTTCAATGGAATAGGTGTTTCTTGGCGGAGGCACACATCTAAAGTTTTAAGCTCTAGAACCAATTAAACAATTCAATTTCAGAACCAATTTCCAGAATCTCTTAAAACTTTATAACCAAAAGATCATGATGGTGAGGACTACAAACGCATTGCAGAAGTCCTTCCTTCTGCTGCCAACTTACGTTATCCCCTCTTCGTCCACCTGAAAGGTTGGAAGTTATGTAAATGTCATCAGAAATGTTCTTTCTTAATTATTTCTTATTTATACATAATACAAATCATGCTTCATTTGCATTTCCTTTCCAGCCCTCGTAACAATTTAATCATCATTTCACTCAGGCCAAAAATGTCAGGTGTGAAAGATTAATAGTGTGAAATGTCTCATCCGTTGCTGCTTTAAAGCTATCTGCCAAAATCATTAGACATCCGCTGCGCGGTGACCTTGGCTGCGCAGAAAAAACTTCCCTGCCCTCATTACAGAAGTCGCTCTTTTCCTTTCCAGCTAAGGAAAATAAAGTTCCCTCTTAGCTGAGCGCAAACCAGGCGGCAACACCCGAACAGGAAACCGGATGGTTCTCCCAGGTGGAAGAAGTTGTAGAAAATGACCACACTGACCCTTGTGGTTTGCGTTGTTAAACTGCATCCATATACAGAGTAGCATAATTAAAGATCTAAAAATAATGGCCCTCATTCCGAGTTGTTCGCTCGCTAGCTGCTTTTAGCAGCATTGCACACGCTAAGTCTGCCGCCCTCTAGGAGTGAATCTTAGCTTAGCAGAATTGCGAACGAAAGATTAGCAGAATTGCGAATAGAAATTTCTTAGCAGTTTCTGAGTAGCTCGAGACTTACTCCTACACTGCGATCAGTTCAGTCAGTTTCGTTCCTGGTTTGACGTCACAAACACGCCCAGCGTTCACCCAGCCACTCCCTCGTTTCTCCAGACACTCCCGCGTTTTTCCCTGACACGCCTGCGTTTTCCGCCCACTCCCAGAAAACGGGCAGTTTCCGCCCAGAAACACCCACTACGATCACTTCAACAGTACGCTATTCCTCTAAGGGTGTCTCAGTCGCACCACATATAGGCCCTCATTCTGAGTTGTTCGCTCGTTAGCTGCTTTTAGCAGCATTGCACACTCTAAGCCGCCGCCCTCTGGGAGTGTCTCTTAGCTTAGCAGAATAGCGAACTAAAGATTCGCAGAATAGCAAAAAGAAATTTCTTAGCAGCTCCAGACCTACTCACAAATAGCGATCAGCTCAGGCCGTTTCGTTCCTGGTTTGACGTCACACACACGCCCAGCCACTCCCCCATTTCTCCAGGCACTCCCGCGTTTTTCCCTGACACGCCTGCGTTTTTCCGCACACTCCCAGAAAACGGCCAGTTTCCGCCCAGAAACACCCACTTACTGTTAATCACATTACAATCAGCAGAACGATGAAAAAACCTCGTTAGGCCGTGAGTAAAATAACAAACTTTTGTGCAAATTTACTTGGCGCAGGCGCACTGCAAACATTGCGCATGCGCAGTTTGCTACTAATCGCTCCGTAGCAAAAAAAAATAACGAGTGAACAACTCGGAATGACCCCCAACATGTAGCTATTTTTATTTTACTTCTTTGTTGCAATGAAGCATCTGAGTCTGACATAGGGGGTAATTCAGAGTTGATCGCAGCAGCAAATTTGTTAGCAATTGGGCAAAACCATGTGCACTGCAGGTGGGGCAGATGTAACATGTGCATAGAGAGTTAGATTTGGGTGGGTTATTTTGTTTCTGTGCAGGGTAAATACTGGCTGCTTTATTTTTACACTGCATTTTAGATTTCAGTTTGAACACACCCCACACAAATCTAACTCTCTCTGCACATGTTACATCTGCCCCACCTGCAGTGCACATGGTTTTGCCCAACTGCTGGCATATTTGCTGCTGTGACCAACTCTGAATTCCCCCCCCCCCCCCCCCCCCCCGATAGATCAGGCTTGTATACACTGTGGGGGTCATTCCGACCCAATCGCTCGCTGCAGTTTGTCACAGCGCAGCGATCGGGTCGGAACTGTGCATGCGCCGGCGCCACAGTGCGCCGGCGCATGGCAGTCGTCGGTGCCCAGCGATCGCCTCTGAGACAGAGGCGGTCACTGGGCGGGAGGGGGCTGAACAGCGGCGTTAAGCTGCCGTTTAGTAGGCGCGGTCCGGCCAACGCAGGCATGGCCGGACCATTGGAGGGGCATGGCACGCAGCCGCTGCGGCCAGCGGCAGCGACACACAACAGGAGCTGCGCAGGCCGGGAGTTACTCTACAGATACAAAGGCATCACCTCTGTGCAATGCTTTTGTATTTGTGCGGGGGAGGGGAGGGGGGCGGCACTGACATGCGGGGCGTACTATCCCTGTGCTGGCCGTCCCCCCGCATGTCTGGAAACATGATCGTAGCTGTGCTAAATTTACCACAGCTACGATCAACTCGGAATGACCCCTAGTATGTCTTATTTCCAGAAGATGAGGAGGCGAGGTAAGGAAAGAAGAAATGGGCAGGGCTTAATTGCGCAATCAGCATCGCCAACACCCACCTATGCAGATAAATGCCTACTGGCAACTTGTGTAACGTCCCAGGCCACCTTGCGGCAGGTAAGCACTGTCAGGGAGACTTGCCGGCTCTCCCGGGTCCCTGATATGGGAGTATCTGGGAGAATAGACAACTCGGATGGGAAATGTATTAAGTCTTCTAAAGAGTGGAGAAGTGAAGGGAGAACCAATCAGCTTCTAGCTAGCATTTATCATGGCACTCCCGGCCCCCTGCGTAAGTAGGCAAGTCTCCTGTATGCTGCTCAATCCCCACCGCTCCCCACCGCTTACCGCATCCCCCCAGCTCACTTCGGCATCCCGTCACGCAGAAAGGGCGGGGCGATGATGCGAATCACGTCACCGTAGCCCCTCCCTCCACTTTACAATGATGGTAATGTGGGCATTGTAAAGTGGGGGGCGGGGCTATGATGACATAATCATGTCACTACGCCCCATACCGCCTCCTCCACGCAGCCTGAATGTAGGCAAGTATGGTATAAAATGATACAGATGTGTAGTTTTACATTTTAGCTTCAGTCGCGTCAAACAGCGTCTTAGACGCGTGTCTTTTCTGCTCAAAATCTGCAAATTATTGTTATTATTATTCGTATTAATGAAACACCTGGGAGCGACACAACTACATTGCTAGATTGATGATAAATGTGATGTGCGACATCTGTACATATATGTGCCAGTCTGCATCTGTGTAAGAAGTGCTATGGTGCAGCGACCGTAGCTGTTCCTTACGCCATGGGGCTTCATCTGTTACTTTATACGTGTGTAAAACCAATTCATGTGCGGTTAAAGTCGCAGCCTGGCGTCTCTGGTACACGGGAGTGGTCTTTTGCGGTGTCTGGCATGTGAGTAATGCAAAATTGAAAGAAAAATACAGTACGCTATTCCTCTAAGGGTGTCTCAGTCGCACCACATATAGGCCCTCATTCCGAGTTGATCGCTCGCTAGCTGCTTTTAGCAGCATTGCACACGCTAGGCCGCCGCCCTCTGGGAGTGTATCTTAGCTTAGCAGAATAGCGAACGAAAGATTCGCAGAATAGCGAAAAGAAATTTCTTAGAAGTTTCTGAGTAGCTCGAGACTTACTCCTACACTGCGATCAGCTCAGGCCGTTTCGTTCTTGGTTTGACGTCACAAACACACCCAGTGTTCGGCCAGCCACTTCCCCGTTTCTCCAGACACTCCTGCATTTTTCTCTGACACGCCTGCGTTTTTCCGCACACTCCCAGAAAACGGTCAGTTTCTGCCCAGAAACACCCACTTCCTGTCAATCACACTTCGATCACTTCAACGATGAAAAATCTTTGTTCGGACGTGAGTTAATCTACTAAATTTTGAGCTAAAATACTAACCGCATGCGCACTACGAACCATGCGCATTTTTTCCTTAATCGCTCCGTTGTGAAAATCGGCAACAAGCAAACAACTCGGAATGACCCCCATAGATACTAAGGGGTCCATCCAATTTCCTGCGAGGGATGCAAGTTGCCGTTGGCGTGGTGTTAACGCACCGCAATGGCACAGCATCTCACACCCCTGGCGGCACAATGTCAGCCTGCATTAGCACAAAACGGGTCACAGCCCTATGGCAGGTTTATGGGAGTTCAGGCTGCGGAATGCAAGGTGAATGGAAGGCGTGTCTTGAACAGATCAGGGGCGAGGTTTATTTTGTCCCGGGTTGAGCCTTGGTAAATGTTTTGAGGCATTTAAAAGGCAAATTAGTACAAAGAGATCTGGCTCCAGATACGGAGGAATCCCAGGCGTGGTTTTGTGGAAAAGCCGCCAAGGCCATGCTTAGGGCTCTAGATTTAGTACTGCGCTCATGTTTCCACTGAAAGTATAATGCAATATACAGATGTGTCCTTATACGTCACTGATGCAGTTGCGCCTTTCAGTCCCTCTCAGCGCACCAGGTCATGTGAGACTCTGCTAGGCTCTAGCCTTTTTTGCTGAAAATGCGTCTTAGTCACAATGCAATGTGACTAGGATGCACCAGGAGACTGTGCTGATTCATTTGATATGAGGCACCTCTATATCTGTGTGCGACTGAGTCTCCGAACCCGTATACGCAGTGCTACAATGTAGCAGCGGCGGCTTTTTCCCAATCCAAGTTCCATGGTGCTCCGTATACAGCCTCAGTCACACACAATATACAAGTGTCACAAATCACATTAATCATCGCAGTCCCCCGGTGGAAGACACATTGTCGGCGAAAAGAGACACCCACTAGCAGAGTTGCATGAGACCTGGGGACTCACTCTCCCCAGGCATCTCACGCTGCGTCGCGCACTGAGGCTAGACGTACGAGGACGCATCTGTATATTCTTATGTTACAAATATATTTTTCCTCTCTTGTGTATAGAGGTGGCGAGTACTGGACTGTACTACGACAATGTGAGCGGGGGGGGGGAAGGAGGGTGGCATAACTAAACGGCTCAGTGGGGCAACAATTCTAAATCCAAATCTACAGATGACAAAGGGACAGTTGAGAGGACCCTCCGCCCTCTGATACAGAAGCTAATCCCGTAACCCAGAGCTAATTTGTAGCTTCCTCGCATGGTTCGGATATGAGGACGACGCTGTACAGGGCCGGATTAAGCCTTGGGGGTGCCTGGGGCACTTAAGACAGGAGGGCCCCGATGGAAGGTTGGGGATGAATATTAAATTGTGCATACTTCCTGACATGTCCCATTCCAGGAGGGACAAAATGCTCTCTACCTGGACTTCCCACTTAATATACGATTGGCGTCACTGTGTTTAACTATTTAATTGATAAGAAAGGTATTTCAACACAGGTGATTGTAATCATAAATTAAGAAGGAAGTCCAGGTAGAGAGCATTTTGTCCCTCCTGGAATAGGTCATAGTGGGAGGTATGGATTGTGTATATTCAATTTAAACCAATGATGTATATTAGTTTTAACTAACAGTTTAATAATGCTTGGGTAATGTTTATGGCTCCACCGAATTGAAAGACAATCATTTTATAAACTTTTCTTGTTGTGGAACAAAGACAACTTCTCCTTAAAATACACATAGAAAAATAAAATCATTTATCTCGTCACATGCAAGAATAGCAGCAGCCTCTGTATTACTTACACACTGGGACAGGACTCCGTGTGTGTCTCTATCTCTAGACCCAAATGTTTTAGTTGCAAAACAGTTTAAACAGGACTCAGACACCCAGGCGGGGAGGAGGAGAAGCTGGGCTACCTGTGTCACTTACAGCTCTATCCACCCACTTATCTCTCCTCTAGCTCTGTCGGTAGCTCATGAAACATGATATTCCTGTGTCTCTGCCTGCACCGCATACTGTCCTGCTCGCATTCTGGCTGCTGGTTCTGCTGCTGCTTAAGAGGGAAAGCTAGTGATGTTAGTGTGCTCTGGCTGCGGGGCCCCCTGTCAAAGGGGGGCCCGGGGTACAGTATGCCCTGCATCCCCCCCCCTTAATCTGGCTATGACGCTGTATATATGAAACGACCAGCATCTGCTAAAACACTGCGTACTGTAGTCATTGTTTCATCGTGTAGCCCCACCATATGCCGGGTTTCACAGGTGTAACTAACCGCAGTATTAACACGGTCGTCTTCTCCGCTATCTATACTGCTCAGAGAACGTGGTGCGGAACCACGCTGCAATGTCTGTCATCTGAAAATGTGCGAGTGACGAGGCGTCTCCCGCTCACTAAGAGCAGCATCAGCACAGGAGTGAATGACAGCAGCGTTAACCCTCTGCTACAGGTGTGAGACATACAGTCAGCTCATCCTATCCCGGGAGTCACCACGATCCCAGTATGAGACGGCCACCAGGGGAGCCACAATCTAATAAATGTATATTACTTTTATTCCTCCAGTGAGTTAGATTAGCAGAGGCTTCCTTGCCGGCTGACAGACCCCTCAATCTCATGAGACATTAATGAGGCCAAACCAAACTATTGTAGCATAAACAAGGGAGAAATGTACAATAAGGACAGGGTATAGGGCCTAATTGAGACCTGATTATGGAATGACTGCGCATGCGTACGGATTGAAATGCGCAGGCGCGAGGTCAAACTGTGAAAAAAATCCTGCGTCTTTTTTAATCGCTAGGCGAACGCAGGCTGATTGACAGGAAGAGGACGTCTGTGGGTGGTAACTGGACGTTTTCTGCGAGTGTCAGGAAAAACGCAGGCGTTCCAAGCGTTCTCAGGCCGGGTGTGACGTCAGCTCCGGCCCCGATCATCCTGTATGTATCGCAGTGTAGGAGTAAGTCCTGGGCTGCGCACACACTGCACAGACTGGAAAATCATTTGATGGTGAGTGAGTTGTGAACGGATTTGCAGCTGACCGGCGTTTGCAAAGCTTTTCGCACGGCGTACGCAGACTTGCACGGGGCGGATTTTCACTCTGTCGGGGCGGCGACTATCCAATCGCAGATCTCTGCTAATTCGCAGAAGAGTGATCAGGTCTGAATTAGGCCCATAATCCCATTTTTCTGGGGGCAGTTCTCAAAACTAGGATGTGAGGCTGCACCTATGAATAAACTCTCTCTAGGCTGTAAGCTCTGACAAGCAGGTCCCTCCCTACCCTACATCCCATGTCAGCACCTCCTTCATCTCCCTCATTACGTTTTTATGCTGAACATTCACTGGTCAGCCTTACACTCCATGTTAATTTTGTACTTGATCCAGTGTCCAACTGACATGGGCCACTATCATTGCTCCATTGTTGTTATATATAGAATTATGTGACATATATAAAGCAGTGTACATATAAATAATTTCTAAGAAGAGCCCAATTCCCTCCCATCCTCTCATTAATTTTATGAAAGGTGGTTTGGGCTTCCTGGAAGGTCTTACTCTTTTCTAGAGACACAGGAAGGTAGGGCTGTCCACCCAATATCGTTATATCAGGAAAATCGATCATCAGGGTTCGAATCTGGTCTGATTTCAAAACAATACAGGATTTTGGGTGGATTGATTATTTCCTGGCCATGCAGAATGAAACAGAGAACATGGAGAAAGAATATGTGCAGCCTGTGGACACAAGGGGTTCTAATGTGCATGGCGCAAATTATCGAAGAAAAAAACTGCACTGCATTGATATCTAAGTAATGATCCCAGATCGATCAAAAGATTGACCCGGACCCTTTGATCCATCCCTACAAGAACCCCTGCATTCAGTAGCGGATCTTGCTACGGGCATACGGGATTTTTGCCCAGGGCGCCGCCATCCGGAGGGCGCCGCCGCCATGGCAAGATCCGCTACTGTTGGTCAGTGCCCCCCGGTGCTGTGCGGTGCTGTGAAGGAAACTAGATGCTACCCGTCTAGTTTCCCTTCGTGGAGAGGACCTTTGCTGTGTGGTGCGCGATGATGTCATTGCGCACCGCACAACATTGTGGGACTAGCAAATAGACGCTAGGGGTCGTAATTAACCTCTAGTGTCTATGCTGTGCTATGGGAGAGACGTCATGATGTCTCTCCCATAGATACGAGGAGCGGCGCCGGCGGTGGTCAGCAGCGGTCGGGAATCAGGAGCGGGGATGGTAAGTATTAATTAATAATCATTTAAAAAAAAAATTTTTGTAAGCGGCGCTACTCAACTTGGGGCACAAACGGGGGTACAACTCTACTGGGGGCACAAATGGGGGCACAACTCTACAGGGGGCACAAATGGGGGCACAACTCTACAGGGGGCATAACTGACCACGCCCCTGTATGAAGCCACGCCTGCATTGCATCACACAGTGCGGTGGGACCCGTAGTCATAACCCTTATGGGTGACCCCTCTGGGGCTTCATATATTTTGCGTTCCACCATGTAGAAAACGGGCCGCATTTTCAAGGCTTACACCAAGTATGGTAACATAAACCAAGACAGGCTATGCCAAATGATAAAAGGGAGCTGAAAGGACACCTGCCTGGCTAATAATCCAGGAAACGGCAGGTCGGCTCCAGCTGCAGAGCTCATCCATCACACACCATTAACTATAATTGCTTCCGCAACTTTTCTCATTTTGTTTTATAACAGATATTTGTGAATATTCATATTTCCAGTGCGTGGGTGAATGTTTGTGTTCTAGGAAGTGCCAGGCTCCGTTCTCTGCACTAAGCAGGGGGATGTCACACTACATCAGCAAGCTGCGTGTCCTCCACTGCGTGGTACAGACACAGAAATACAGTATGCTCCCAGGGTCCATCCCAAAGGTGAAAGGCGACGGCTTGAATCACTCAGATGCTGTAAGATCCAGGAGAAAACAGCAGCTCTCCCGGCGGCTGCAATCAGATTATCTGGGGGGGGGGAGCGGATCCTGTCCGGAATGCTTTGTGTACAGAACGCAGCAGCCAGAAAGGATCGCAGGTGTAGGCGCTCCCCAAGGTTTGGATTAGCGATGCCCAGACTTCTGTTCTATCTTCTTCTCTCAAGCTTACATGAGAGGTATCATACTGTGCCGCTCGTATATTAAATAAGGACAGCGCTGAGTTTTAGGGACAGGTTTATTTTTCGCAATGCGACAAATGGACTGTATAACGGATCCATTTTAGAAGACTGAATACAAAGCGCTCACATTCCCCCCACTGCCAACCCCCCGCGCTACGACCAAGCGAGACAGTCGGTGAAAATGCACCATGACACTCTCATAAGACTCCTACTAGACGGAACAGAGCTGTGCGACGAGGATGCTGCACAGCCACCGTCAATAAACACCCATTTCACAGAGCGCGTGGTCCGTCGTAGGACGGATCAATGACTACGCACTAGCGGACGCTGTCCGTGTGCTCAATTCTGATTTGGCGCATGTACAGTCACCGATTTCCATGTCTGTGGTGTGTAGCTTGCTAAAATTCCCGGGGATCCGTCCGTACCGACACTTGAACCCGACGCAGAACCAGCCAATCAGCTCCTGCCATGTTACAGGCTGTGTTTGAAAAATGACAGTTAGGAGCTGATCAGTTGGTACTTTGTCACCGTGCTATTTATCACTCTCCAAGGCTTGATAAATCTGGGCATTAATATGACAGTTTCATGGGCTGCTTCTATCGGTCACTTGAAACCATTGTGATAGTTGCCCCGGTAACAGAGGAAGCTGCTAAGTTTTCATGGGAATGGGGAAAGAAGTCATGAAGTGATATGGGGGGGGGGGGGGGGGGGAGAACTGCATGACTGGGGTGGCTCTAATGGCACCCCTACATTTAAATTCAAGCTTTCCTAATATCTAGGTCTGCAATTCTACCTGCCAGAGGGAATAAGGCAGGCATGTCCAAACTGCGGCCATCCGGCTGTTGTGAAACTACATATCCCAGCATGCCCTGACACAGTTTTGCTGTCAGAGAATGCTAAATCTGTGTCAGAGCATGCTGGGATGTGTAGTTTCACAACAGCTGGAGGGCCGCAGTTTGGACATGCCTGGAATAAGGGTACAATGATGTTATTCATGTCTTTACCATGCAGTCACGTGTATTCTCATATCAATCCAGACCTACTGTAGGTTTACGGACACTTCGGCTTTTGCAGAATTAGAAGAGGGCCCACTCTTCTATCGATGGGCCAAAATTCAGACTGGATCGCTGCAGCGGCAGCGATCGCAGTCTGAAGCCCTTTGCGGAGTGCGCCCATGCAGTGGGCGCACTGCGCATACGCACCCTGGGAGCCCAATGAGATGCTAAAATCCCGGGGGGCGGCAGGGGGCATGCCAACGTCGTTAGAACGGCATCGGTGGGGCGCGGTCCAGACAGCGCAGGCGTGTCTGGACCGTTGCGGGGGTGGGCCACAGCAGCTGCGTGACGTAATAACGCACCAGCGAATCAGCTCCTGTCATTTTTCAAACCCGTAATGATTGGCTGGTGCGTTATCCCATTCTACTTATCACTTCTCCAGGCTTAATACATTTGCCCCACAATTATAGCATCACAGAATGGGTAGGACAAAAGCAGAGCCTGCCCTAGGCATAGGTAAACTAGGCAATTGCCTAGGGCATCTGGTATGCCTAGGGGCACAAGCAGCTTCTGCTGATTCAAATGATATGCGGCATGCCTATATTCTGTGCGTAGCATTTCGTATGCAGATACAGCCACAGTCGCACACAGTATATAGGCATGCTGCATATCATTTTAATCACCAGAAGCTGCTTGTGCATCCTAGCCATATAGCAATGCAAATAATATGCATTTTCATAAAAAATAGGCACCCGACGTTAGCATAGCTGACAGTTAACTCACGCCAGGAACTATATGTGTCATTATGTGTATAAGGGCATTAATAATGTGTAACATATGTGTAAAGGGCACTATGTGTGTCATTATGTGTATAAGGGCACTAATTATGTGCAGCATATGTGAAAGGGACATTATGTGTATAAGGGCATTAACAATGTGTGGCATATGTGTAAGGGAAATTATGTGTATAAGGGCATTAATAAGGGTTGGCATAATGCGTAAGGCGCATTATGTTTATAAGGATATTAATAATGTGTGTCATATGTGTAAGGGGCATTACTGTGTGGTATTATGTGTATAAATGCAAAACCAATCTGTGGCATTATGTGTATAAGGTGCTCTACTGTGTGGCGTAACGTATAGAAAGGGCACTACTGTGTGGTGTAATGTGAATAAGGAGCAATATGGTGTGGTGTAATGAAAATAAAGAGCAATATGGGGTGGTGTAATGTGAATAAGGAGCAATATGGTGTGGTGTAATGAGAATAAAGAGCAATATGGTGTGGTGTAATGTGAATAAGGAGCAATTCAGTATGATGTTATGTGAATGAGGGGCACTACTGTGAGGAGTAACGTATATAAGGTAAAGTGGTAGTACTGTCTGATGTAATGTGAATAAGGGACACTATCGCATTATAAATTGTGAATAAAGTTGCACTACTGTGAGGCATAATTTGAATTGGGGGTACTATTGTGTGTCCATGCCCCTTGCCAGCAAAAACACATACCTTTTTGGGCTGTGCGCCGAATGTGCACACTGTTCTTATTTAAATTACAGGGGGTAGGAAAACAAATAAAAGAACTGCTATGGGTGAGGGGTGATGGTGCTAGGAAAGGGTTGCAGGGTCAGAGGCGGAACTAGCGGTGGTGCTAGGGGGCACAAGCCAAAATCTTGCCTAGGGCATCATATTGGTTAGGGCCAGCTCTGGACAAAAGTCAGGGGCAGTGTCTTTGAAGGGGTGAAGGAATCATGAGAGCGGATCACTGATATAGACAGAGCTAGCGGGTAATTACTGAACAGCTGGAAGGTAAACTAGGAATGATATACAGGGCTATCTTTCCCAGGAACCAATTCATAACTTATCCCTCCTGCGGTCCTGCGCCGTCTCTGCACGTGCTTCCATATAGTGAATGTCAGCACTTTGATTGGTGGATAGCTCTAGCCATCCACCAATTAGAATGCTGACAGCCATTCACTATCTGGCCGTGATCTGAGAGGCAGGTAGAGAATGCTGCCTCACTGCTATGATTGTGTGACCACCACCCACCTCTGCTCGGAGGCCCTAGAATTGTGGGGCCCCTGGGCTGCTGCCCAGAGTGCCTATCCGTTTAGATGGCCCTGATGATTTATGGTGGAGTGGTGGAGGAGAACAGTGTTGAGTTTTCAGAAGGGCTTGAAGGCTTCAACAAGAAGATGCATTTTAAGGGTACGCTGGGGGAGGTGGGTGTAGAGTCTGATTAGGCGAGGGAGCGTAGTGGGAGACTTAGAGCCTGAATCAGACCTGTACGCTATGCCAAAGTTTTCACAGCTGAACGATTGTCGGTAATCTGCACATGCATCTAAGTTGCACTGTGCATCCGTCAAAGTACATTACCATAGCTGCATGCTGCGAGTCTTTATTAGACTACAACTGTGATCTCGTACGCACAAAACATGGCGCCAGCGTCTTAATTCCCACGGTCATTCTGCACAACAACAGGGCTCTGCGAGGAGTCAAATATTGAATGATCTGTGACTGCATATTTGTACCCAGTTGCTTGATTCTGCAAAGTCACCTGTGAGCACCTCAATAAAAATCCAGGCATCTGTGTCATTTGCATATTTTACCATCCGCTGAGTACAGGATCGTAGTTGCAAATGCATTAGGGTACATCTCTGGACCAGGCCCACAGAGTGTAAGCGAAAGTGGCCAGGGTGGAGGTGAGGCAGTGGATAGAGGAGAAGAGGAAATGGTGGGAGGGAGTGTGCACAGAGAGAAGGTATTAGATATACGAAGAGAAGAGTGGTAAAGAGCTTTATATGTGAGGAGTCTGACCTGGATTCTGAGGAGGATAAGGAGCCAATGAAGCAGCTTGCAGAGATTGGTGGCAAATGCTGTGGGGCGGGAGACAATGAAGCAGCTTGCAGAGAGTGGTGGCAAACATTGTGGGGTGGTAGAGAGACTAGCAGCAGCATTGATACACTTAGGTGAAAATAGACGAGAGAGTGGGAGGCCACAGACGAGAAGGTTACAATAGTGGAAAATGATGAGTGCCGGGGATAAGAGTTTTGGTGGCCTCAGGGGTGAACCGGTAAGATTGAGATGCCATCAATGTGGGAAGTAATGGAGAGAGTGGAGTTGAGGATGACACAAAGGCAGCAAGGGTGGCAGAAAAGAGGGTGATGTTATCAACAGCGAGAGCATGGGGGGGGGGGGTCTGGAAGGAGGAGAACAATGAGGTCTCTGGACAATTTCATTAGGACTCCTTTCATGAGATTTTTATACTGGGTTTTCTTTTGGTATTGAAATATCAAGATATTATGATCAGAACAACTGAAGAGAGATGGTGTGATCTCAAAATAATTAATATGACCAGGATTACGCTTTCACATTTCAAATTAAATTATCTGCAAAGGTCAATGATTCTAATTTTACACAGAAAATGTAAATCACGAATAAAATGTGCCAAAAAGAAATGAGAATAACACACTGCTATAATTACATGACAAATGTACAACTGGGCACTGCGCTATGAAGAGTGGGAATGCAGTCGCGCAATTCATCCCATGTGGAGATGAGTAAGATGACCTTACCGATGGTACAATCCTAAAGTTCTGCTTTGGGGCCACCATTCCACAGAAGAGCCACTCCGCACACAAGTCACCGTATGTATCATCGGGAAACAGAACTGTGGCGACAACAGTCAATTAATTCTACTCTGCGTTGCGGTCAGGTAGGGGTTCGGACAGGATGTAATGCAACAGTCACTACAGCAACAGAAACTCATACAACTAATCGTAATGATCAATTGCCTGACTTTCTGTAAAATAATGAATATTATTATTAGGTTTTTTGAAAACTAGATGTGCAACTACACAGCCCAAAACATGTCACATACACTTCAGGTTAGAGAGAAATTGCCATTGCGCGGATTGAGAAAGAAGGTCCCCATCAGATGAAATAGGAATCTCGATATACTTGTGCAGCGTCATGACCCAAAATAAGCCACCTGGAACATTGAAGACTGCAGGACGTGGCCTACTTACATCCAAGGTAGACAACAACGAGATAGACCAAGCCTTATCCCAGCAGATCACACACTCCGAGGACACGACCAATGCAACCAGTGGAAATGAGACTCATGATGATGACTATAACAATCTCACTCATGTTCCTTCTTGAGAACTCTTATCACTACTACGTAGCACAACAATGGTAATAGCAAAATTGCCGATGGTCAATGGTTATGATAAAGTAACGGCAATGGCTGATACTACAGTATGCAGGAGTGTCTGAGAATTTCTACCAATGCCAAGTCTATACAGGAACCTCTTGCCACTCGGTTAGATCCTCACTTCTAGAATAAAATTAGGGATGTCCAAACAGGGCAAGGCCTGAAGCGGAAGAAGAGCCACAGATTACAATAGTAGCATCATCATACTAACAAGTTCTACTTCATACTACTGAAACTAGTGGTAGAGGTGGTACCGGTGGTGGAGTCAACGGGGACATTAGCCATAAGAGACAAAAACTCACCTCTGCAGATCTTACTCCAGAAGTATTCCGTTGTGAGTGTTGCGATGCAGCAAGGATGCTTCATTCATACATTTTTGTAGAATAGAAGTAGAAATTCTTCATTATTGAATATTCAAATTTCAAATCTGTCTGGCATTGGCAAAGCTGGGCATTTAACCACTGAGACTTCCTTTCACCTGCATGCAACCAAAACTGGATACCAGATAAATAATCACAATCCTATACCCATAGACGAATAAGGTTTTTTATTTGTCTTGACATATGATAACCAAAATATTGAAATTAAGAGAGCGAATCCAATCCACTCTCTAACCAGTCATTTTCAAATGGCTCAGATTCATCAAACCTTGATAAAATGCCAACCAATCAGCTCCTAACTGCCATGTTACAGGTTGTGTTTGAAAAATGACAGGAGCTGATTGGCTGGTACATTTTCACCGTCCAATGTATCCCTCTCCAAGGCTTGATAAACTTGGACCATTATCAGAGAAATGGTCTAGTTAGTCCCCACTCTATAACTTGGTTCACGTTAAAATGTGTACGCATTTACAATATACATGCTCTAAGAATTTGAGTATTGCTCTTCTTAAGATGGATTTGTAAGGCTGTTTCGAAAAACAACAACTCTTTATTACAGAGTAGCTATAAATAGTAATAACCCCTTTGGAGTGATGAACGTTACATCATGGAATAACATTTGATTTATTTGGGAATTCTAACCACTGAACATGAAAAAAAAAATCTGTATAATGTCAATTAGAAAAAACAACAACTCCACAAAACCTAAAGCGTAAAGCTTTTCACTAAATGATTAGCATGTGGGGGTGATAATAATAATGGATCAGGTTAGTTTGCATTTTCCTTCAGTAATTTCAGGCTGACAGACATCCTCCCCCGTTTTCCCAGCATACAGTGCTTCTGATGTGCAAAGCATTCGGTAGGCACGCACAATCCGCTCTCACTTTCATCAAAGCTGCATGGTACAGGACAGGTCACACCACTAGTTTAGCAAGAAATTGTCGTGGCCTAAGTTGAAAATGTAGGTGCTCGTGCTGGTTAATGCACACCAATTCTCCATTGATGACTAAACTATGGAGCATTCCAGGCTGTAGGCAATGGAAAATCATGGATAATTTATGTCAGCTGCAACCGTCAGGAAAACACTGATCTCCGTCTTACATGCAATCATTGGAGCATGGGCTGGAGCCATCAAAGCCATCTCATGACCAGATAAAAAGGGCCCACCATACGCAAGTAATCTGCTCAGATTAAATAAACCGCACGTTTAATTCTCAGTTGTCACCAGAAGCTACGGCTTCCTAAGATTCCTCTCTGACTTGTTTGCCAATAAATACTGCTTGCTATTACATTTCACATTATTCTGAGTGTCCAACTAATGTGATCATACTGGGATGCCGTCATAAGGTCAATACCACAATGTTGACGGCTATGATGCCATCATTATTAAGATGTCGACAGGCCACACACTGACATCCTCAAAATGTCAATATCTGAAATGTCAACACTTGAAATCCCAACATTCACAGAATGTTGACATTAAGGTTAGATTGCGAGGTGGGTGGGTTAGGCAGTGCACTAGGGGAAGGTTAGGGTTAGGCTGTGTGGAGAGGGGCAAGGTTAGACACTATAAGGAGGGTTAGGCTGTGGTATGGGTGTGCTAGGGTTAGGAACTAGGGGAAGGTTAGGGTTGGCTGCCAGGGGATGGAGGTTAGGGTTAGACACCAGGGGGAGGATTAGACTGAGGGATGGATGGGTTAGGGTTAGTCACTAGGGTGAGGTTAGGTTTGGCTGTGGGATGGGCGGGTTAGGTACTAGGTGGAGGTTAGGGTTAGGCTGCGGAATGGGTGGGTTAGGTTTAGGCACTAAGGGGAGGATAAAATTGGCTGTGAGGGGATGGAGTTTAGGGTTAGACACTAGGGGGAGGATTAGACTGAGGGATGGCTGGGTTAGCGTTAGTCACTAGGGTGAGGTTAGGTTTGGCTGTGGGATAGGCGGGTTAGGTACTAGGGGGAGGTTAGGGTTAGGCTGCGGGATGGGTGGGTTAGGCACTAAGGGGAGGATAGGGTTGGCTGTGAGGGGATGGAGTTTAGGGTTAGACACTAGGGGGAAGATTAGGCTGAGGGAAGGCTGGGTTAGGGTTAGTCACTAGGGTGAGGTTAGGATTGGCTGTGGAATGGGTGGGTTAGAGTTAGGCACTAGGGAGAGGTTAGGGATAGGCTATGGGATGGGTGGGTTAGGTATTAGAGGGAGGTTAGGGTTGGCTGCGGGGGATGGAGGTTAGGGTTCGTCACTAAGTGGAATTCAGCAAGATATGCAGCTGAAATAAACAAAAATGGCGAAATACGTGGGGTGTAGAGGGAGAAAGGAGTTTGACGTCACGCTGGATGGCATAACAGAGGCACAAGAGAAGAGCAAATGCGGCAGCTGTCTGATGGAACTAGTTGGGTCATCAGGCTATGGGGAAGTAGCAGGGAACTGACATAATAAAGGAACAGTATAAACAAAAACTTATCACCACAAAAGGGGTTCTGAATAATACACAGACCCCAAATTCTGCTTTCTCACAGAAGTAGCCGTATGAAAGGGAGATCAGGCATTTTCGCCAGAGATAGGGCCTCTCCCAGTGGTGGTATTGTTCGCTGGGTACCGCCGGCGAAAGCTTTCAACAGGTCTGTACGGGTGAATCTTACAGTACAGTCGCTGTTCACCATTCGCTATCTCCGGATAAATAAACTGAATGGAGGTGTGTCCAGGTCAAGCCTTTGGGTTCCACTGCACATATGTGAACCAGTAAATCCGGGTCACTCACTGCATGTAGGAGTGTTTGGCAGGGTGGCCGGACTCCTCTGAATTCCGTATGATGCCCGCTTTGCAGTATATTGAGCCCTGAGTATTTTATAATGTGTTCTGTACATACATTTTTTTTTTCTACTTTGCAATGATGAACAGAACCAATATGGCGGAAGCTCGGGGAAGCACAAATGATAGCAGGAGTTCTGCGCAGATTTCTACTTTTTGACACACCGGACTCGGAGTGATTGTGAGACCCTCTGAGGTCGGGACGGTTCCAGATTGCTACGTCTGCGGCAGTGTGTGGTTAATTACACAAAGTCAGGGCAGAAAAAGTTTTTAATCTCCAAATAAAAAATAAATAAAAAAGTCAACACAAGCCGAGTCTGTTGAAATAAATGTAACTCTATTGTTTTATTGATTGACAAATGTACTTGAATTGCAATTGGTTACAATAAAAGGCAAGTGAATTCATTGCAACCCGGCCTTCGGTCACGAGGGACTACTGGTTATTGATCCTATATCGCTGCAGGATTCTTTATTACAAGGCTTTTATTCCACGCTGCGCACACGGAGAGGCTAGTCTGTGTTGCGGAGGTGGGAGGGGGAGGTGCAATCTCCACTGGTACCAGCCAAGAGACATCCTGTAGCGTAAATTATTTAAAATGACAAAACCGATAAAGCATTTTAATTGTGGGCATTGAGCTTGAGTCCTGTAGCTCCAAACTGCACGCACCTGAACTCTAGAACCCTTCCCGTCTCTTTCTGCTGACTCAGGACAGGAAGTCTGCAAAGTTGGCTAATGACTAATTGCTTTGAGTCTGGTACTCCCAGAGCTGGGTGTCAGCAGGTAATGTATGTACATACTGTATACATTGTACATACATCACATTTACTGTACTGGCCTCCTGCTTGTTGTGGGTTGTGCAATTTATCAAGAATGCTGATTAAGACGGAATCAGGACTATAGATTTATGCTAAAAAGGTCAATGGGTCGACCGCTAATAGTAGACATGCATTAGGGTTAAAAGGGCGACAGGATCAACAGGTGGACATGTAAAAGTTACACAGTTCAAAGGGTTGACATGGTCAAAAGATAAGAATAGTAAATAAAGTCCTTTTGTTATAATGTGCTGGCTTGTGTGCACCCTCTGGCAACTTTGACGAGATACATTGTTTTATCGTCTTGGCTGTTTTCTGTGCTTTTCATTAACTATTTATATCATCAGTCAAACTTGTTGAATTTTATTATCTTATAACACAACAAAACACTGTTCTTGAAATACAAAGATCACTAAAGAAGTAAGAGGGTTCTTCTGTAAGGGACTGGACACACAAGGGCTGTTGTTTTTCGGGCTGGTTGGAGACACAGAATACACCAGAAAAGACAAAAAAATGTGCCTGTGGTGCAGTATATGCTGTTTTTGTTTGTCATTACTCATTAGCAGCCTGGCCCCTGGGCTTTCAGGTATTTCAGGCCCCCTCTGCATACTTACCTACTCTCCCAGAATGGCCAGGAGGTTACAAAAAATCAGGTGCTTTTAACCACTGGGGCCCTAGGCATACTTGCCTACTTAGCTGTCCCCTCCTCATTGTGGGCTGTATCGGGGCTTGATTACTGCAAAGTGGGCAGTCCGGGGGGGGGCGTGGTATCACGATCGTGTCATCATAGGTCCGCCCGCCGCTATACAATGCCGAGAAAAAAGGCGCTGTAAAGCAGGGGCGGAGCTACGATGACGCGATTCAACCCGAATCGCGTCATCAGATTCCCTCAAACCGCCCACCTGTTCCAGCTGTGGGCGGCCCGAAGCGGGGTGCGGAGGGCCTGACAGGGAAAACGGGAGGCTTGCCCACCTTTCCGGGGGGCCGGGAGGGTGACCCGAATTTTGGGTGCCTCCCGGCCATTCCGGGAGGGTAGAAAAGTATGGCCCTTGGGCGGTGGTAACACTGCCTCAGCCAAAATAAATTACAGGTCCCTAGTCCTAGCCCGATGACGTTGCCTAAGTTTCCTGCGAGTTGAAACATGGCGACGGTACCCTGCATACGCAGCCATACTGTATAGGCGTGGGTCTACCTCTATTCCATGCAATCTCAATTGCATTGCAATCGCATCATGGAACAGAGCCACACGTGCTGGGCGGCTGTCCCCTGCGCTGGCCGGCCCCCGGCATGGGAGTAGTATGGTCGCAGACTTTGCTGTGATAGTAAAATCTGCGACCAACTCTGAATAACCCCCATTTGTTGCCGCGTCCCCGCAATGCCGCGTCACCACCCCTGTCAATTACGCAGAGGCATTCGCGTCAATGCGATGCGATTGCATTTGCCGGCCCATGCACGTGCAGTTGCCCGAAAAACGGGGTAATGCGATTGCATTACATTAGCAACCCAAGCTGAATAAGGATCTATGGGGGTCATTCTGAGTTGATCGCTCGCTAGCAGTTTTTAGCAGCCGTGCAAACGCTATGCCGCCGCCCACTGGGGAATGTACTTTATCTTAGCAGAAGTGAGAACGCTTGTGCAGCCGAGCTCTGCAAAACCAGTTTGTGCAGTTTCTGCGTAGTTCTGAACCTACTCAGCGCTTGCGATCACTTCAGCCTATTCCTGTCCGGATTTGACGTCATACACCCGCCCAGCGAACGCCCAGCCACGCCTGCGTTTTTTCAGACACGCCTGCGTTTTTGCAAACACTCCCTGAAAACGGCCAGTTGACGCCCAGAAACGCCCCCTTACTGTAAATCTTCTTGCGGCCGTCAGTGTGAACTAGAACCTGTGCACAACCACAACGGGCTTTGTACCTGTTTTGTTCATATGTTTGTAAATTCAGTCATCAGGACACAGAGACATGTGAGTTCACTGCTGTGCTGTTTATTCCATCACCAACTCCAGGCACACTGCACACTGGACCACCCACTTTCCAGCATCCCCCTGGTCCCAGGGACCATCACTGAAGATTCAGGCTTACACATATTAGTAAGGGAGTGTCTACAAATATTAAGCATTCTAATACACTAACATCACAGTACCCATACGTCGCGCGTGCGCATTGCGGCCCATACGCATGCGCATAAATGCCGCTTTTTCACCTGATCGCTGCGCTGCGAAAATCGTCAGCGAGCGATCAACTCGAAATGACCCCCTATATTCCATACTTTCTACTGTCCCGGAATGGCTGGGAAGAAACCTGAGATCCTAAACATGCAGAGAACATACAAACTCTACACAGATAATGCCTTGGTCAGGAAATTAACCCATGGCCTCAGCGCCATAAGGCAGCAGCGGCACCATTATACCAACCATCTGAAGCGCACACACAAGCTTGCAGTCCACACACGTTCTGCACGCGTGTCATTTTGTTTATGTATTGAAGCCCGCTCCCCACCCCACAAACAGATGCAGGCCCCACAACGTATGAATGCAGTTTTGTTTCTTAAATTCTCCGCTTGCATCTGGTTACAGCTCCCAAACAATAGAGCGCCAACATTTTTGTATAAGTATCTGCTTGGGGAACAAAAAGTGCAAGCGGAAGAGAAGATTACGAGTGCCCTGTGACCTCTCGCTGTCGCAGAAGCCGGCAGTATTCTTGCAGAACGCGTCGCAGGCTATTCCTGCAGATTTAATGAGGGAGCATTACTGGCAGCTGCCAGAAGACAGAAATACAATCTGCATATTTTGCCATAAGTGATAGAGAAACAGAACTGATAACATATGCCAAGCATCTCCGAACGTGCAGATTATGTCTCCATAATTAACAATGCATGAGCATCGGATAAGCTAATTACACAAGTATTTACTAATGGGAACCTGCTGTTTACTTGTCTAGAGGCTGGACCACGAGCATCGATCCCGTACCTGAGACCTAGCTTTACCATATGTATATATTCCTTACTCACGGATATATCCTGCTGTAAGTAGTTTCTCAATACCTAACCCTAGGAGGCAGATTGCTACATAAACTCTGCACAGTTTTTGGTCTGGAAGTATAAATGCCCCCATAGGCCACACAAATTGGAGGCAGCTGAAACCATATACTCATGAGAATGCAGAATTCACTAGAAGCCAGTGACATCACTGAGGTGTGAGGCATAAACTGCCTCAGAGATGTCATTAGATCAAAGGGGCCAATATATTAAATGTCAAAAAGCCTTTTCGCATGTGAAAGCCCCTTTTTTTTTGCAATAGATAGGGCTTTCCCTATGCATCAAGGAGTCACAAATCTTTATATATTTTTTACAACCTACTTTTTTTATATTGTCTTTAACCAATTGAAACTGAAAGCACCAGTTTGGGTTCTCAGCGCCGCTTCGCGTTGGCTAGTAAGGTCGGGTATGCGCAAATCTCCATAGACTGGTCTGCAGCTGCAGTTAAGTTAACCCTGATCGCTCCAGGCTGTCGTGTGTTCAGCTCCCAACTGTCGTGTGTTCAGCTCCCAACTGTCGTGTGTTCAGCTCCCAACTGTCGTGTGTTCAGCTCCCAACTGTCGCGTGTTCAGCTCCCAAGTGTCATGTGTTTAGCTCCCAAGTGTCATGTGTTCAGCTCCGAGTGTCATGTATTCAGCTTCCAACTGTCATGTGTTCAGTTCGCAACTGTCATGTGTTCAGCTCCCAACGGTCATCAGTTCAGCTCCCAACTGTCGTGTGTTCAGCTCCCAACTGTCATGTGTTCAGCTCCCAACTGTCGTGTGTTCAGCTCCCAACTGTCATGTGCTCAGCTCCCAAGTGTCATGTGTTCAGCTCCCGAGTGTTGTGTGTTCAGCTCCCAACTGTCATATGTTCAGTTCCCAACTGTCATGTGTTCAGCTCCCAACTGTCATGTGTTCAGCTTCCAACTGTCATGAGTTCAGCTCCCGAGTGTCGTGTGTTCAGCTCCCAACTGTCATGTGTTCAGCTTCCAACTGTCATGTGTTCAGTTCACAACTGTCATGTGTTCAGCTCCCAACTGTCATCAGTTCAGCTCCCAACTGTCGTGTGTTCAGCTCCCAACTGTCGTGTGTTCAGCTCCCAACTGTCGTGTGTTCAGCTCCCAACTGTCGCGTGTTCAGCTCCCAAGTGTCATGTGTTTAGCTCCCAAGTGTCATGTGTTCAGCTCCGAGTGTCATGTATTCAGCTCCCAAGTGTTGTGTGTTCAGCTTCCAACTGTCATGTGTTCAGTTCACAACTGTCCTGTGTTCAGCTCCCAACTGTCATCAGTTCAGCTCCCAACTGTCATGTGTTCAGCTTCCAACTGTCATATGGTCAGTTCCCAACTGTCATGTATTCAGCTCCCAAGTGCCATGTGTTCAGCTCCCGAGTGTTGTGTGTTCAGCTCCCAACTGTCATGTGTTCAGCTCCTGTCATGTGTTTGACAAATAACAGTTGGCAGCTGCTTGGCTGGAGCACCATTTATCAGACGCAATGAGTTTTATCACTGGTTGATAAATGGGCCCTTTAGTGCTGCATTTTAAGAAATATACCCAGGTGTGGATTAATAATCAGCATTCTGAGGCTCCAATGCAGCCGTCTCCGCTGTGTGCCTAGCGATCTCAATGATTCCTCATGGATTGCTAGTTCGGCCTCCTTGTGAAAATTGGTGCGGCTGCAGGAATGGCTGATGCCACTGTTTGAAACTGAGGAAATGTCTTTGCTGAACATTCAATTTAAGATCGGTATATTTGTGTTTACGATCAATA
Source organism: Pseudophryne corroboree (assembly GCF_028390025.1). NCBI lineage: Eukaryota > Metazoa > Chordata > Amphibia > Anura > Myobatrachidae > Pseudophryne > Pseudophryne corroboree. Next base: position 457,467,540 of record NC_086452.1, on the reverse strand, counting down.
GCAGCACATTCAACCTTCGCAGCAGATTTTCTCCCTGGCTTCCTCTTAGGTCTCGTTATTTATTGCCGCTTAATATAATGGAAATGGGGGAAGACACAATTCTCCTCTGACTGTACTAGAATGGATTTGCATATTTATGAGTACTCAGGCCCCTACTTACATCTCTGAGCACATGCTAATGAACTGTGTATGTTTCTCTCAGAGTAATGGGGGCATAAAGCAGCAGCAACAGTAACCCAGTAGTCCTACCCTCAGACTCGGCATTCTTTATGTTTGGTACGTTCCTTTCATAGGAATTCATCTTGCATAAGAGATGTGGTTTAGATGTTTACAGGAATGATTAAAGGGGATGTAATTTCCGGGCGGTATCGCATTTACAGTGACTGGACAGCTGCAGGGTATATCTCAGGAGTCTGGCCCTCATTCCGAGTTGATCGCTCGATAGCAGTTTTTAGCAGCCGTGCAAACGCTATGCCGCCTCCCACTGGGAGTGTATTTTAGCTTAGTAGAAGTGCGAACGAAAGGATCGCAGAGCGGCTACAAAATATTTTTGTGCAGTGTCAGAGTAGCTCCAGACCTACTCAGCGCTTGCGATCACTTCAGACTGTTCAGTTCCTGTTTTGACGTCACAAACACGCCCTGCGTTCACCCAGCCACGCCTGCGTTTTTCCTGGCACGCCTGCGTTTTTTCGAACACTCCCTGAAAACGGTCAGTTGACACCCAGAAACGCCCACTTCCTGTCAATCACTCTGCGGCAGCCAGTGCGACTGAAAAGCTTCGCTAGACCTTGTGTGAAACTACATCGTTTGTTGTGAAAGTACGACGCGCGTGCGCATTGCGCCGCATGCGCAGAAGTGCCTTTTTTTCCCTGATCACAGCGCTGCGAATGAAATCTGCTAGCGAACAACTCTGAATGACCCCCTTTGTCCAGTGTTGGGGTGATGTCCTGCAGTTCCCCTTCCATCCCCTTTAATTGTTATACTAAATATCCTTATACCATGGCTCTTACAGTTCTTGGTGGCTATTATTATTATTATTATCCTTTATTTATGTGGCGCCACAAGGGATCCGCAGCGCCCATTACACAGTACATAATCAAATGAGCAAACAAGAAAACAGCACTTACAGTACAAGACAATATAGGACAGGTATAGAAACCCCGGGGTTAGGTGTCATAAAAGGGAGTATGGAGTATAAGATAGTGTAAGTAAGAAAAGGAAAGGCACATGAGGAAAGAAATCCCTGCTTTTGAAGGGTTAACAGACCGGGGTGACACAGACGGGGCAGACAGTGAGCATAGACAAGAGGGTTAGGAGGATAGTTGGCTGGGTTTGGTGAAGAAGTGGGTCTTGAGAGCCCGTTTGAAGTTTTGTAGAGAGGTGGAGGGTCGCATGGGGAGAGGTAGAGAATTCCAGAGATAGGGAGCAGCACGTGCAAATTCCGGTGCTCACCAAACCTGCAGCTCAGGGGTGGCCAAACAGTCGATCGCGATCGACTGGTCGATCGCGGACATGCGACCAGTTGATCGCGATCCACCGCCCAGCCACACGAAGCCGCGCCTCTCCTGCCTGCCGCTCTGCCTCCTCAGTCTGGTCTGCAGCAGTGACGGCCGAGTGTATAGCTCAAATCAGGTGCCGGTTCGTTAGCCAATGAGAGCTCGCAGACCGGCACCTGATTTGAGCCATACACGCTGCCGTCACCGCCGGAGATCAGACTGAGGAGGCAGAGCGGCAGACAGGAGAAGCGCGCGCTGCGCTCTCCACACATCAACGGTGAGCTCTTCTATGGGGGCATATCTGGCACTGTGGGGGCATATAGCTCAGTGGGGGCATATCTGACACTGTGGGGTCATATGTGGCACTGGGGGCATATCTGGCTCTGCGGGCACATGGCACTGTGGGGGCATATCTGGCACTGTGGGGGCATATTATCTGGCACTGTGGGCACAGGGCACTGTGAGGGCATATCTGGCACTGGGCACATGGCACTGTGGGGGCAATGTGGCACTGTGGGCACATGGCACTGTGGGCATATCTGGCACTGTGGGCACATGGCACTGAGGGCATATCTGGCACTGGGCACATGGCACTGTGGGGGCATATCTGGCACTGTGGGGGCATATCTGGCACTGTGGGGTCATATGTGGCACTGGGGGCATATCTGACTCTGCGGGCACATGGCACTGTGGGGCATATCTGGCACTGTGGGGGCATATCTGGCACTGTGGGCACATGGCACTGAGGGCATATCTGGCACTGGGCACATGGCACTGTGGGGGCATATCTGGCACTGTGGGGTCATATGTGGCACTGGGGGCATATCTGGCTCTGCGGGCATATGGCACTGTGGGGCATATCTGGCACTGTGGGCACATGGCACTGAGGGCATATCTGGCACTGGGCACATGGCACTGTGGGGGCATATCTGGCACTGTGGGGTCATATCTGGCTCTGCGGGCAAATGGCACTGTGGGGGCATATCTGTAATCTGGCGCTGTGGGGGCATATCTGTAATCTGGCACTGTGGGGGCATATCTGGCACTGTGGGGGCATATCTGGCTCTGCGGGCATATGGCACTGTGGTGGCATATCTGGCACTGTGGGGGCATATCTGTAATCTGGCGCTGTGGGGGCATATCTGTATGTGGCACTGTGGGGGCATATCTGGCACTGTGGGGTCATATGTGGCACTGCGGGCACATGGCACTGTGGGGGCATATCTGTAATCTGGCACTGTGGGGGCATATCTGGCACTGTGGGGGCATATCTGTGTCTGGCACTGTGGGGGCATATCTGGCACTGTGGGCACATGGCACTGTGGGGGCACGTGTATCTGGCACTGTGGGGGCATATCTGGCACTGTGGGCACATGGCACTGTGGGGGCATGTGTATCTGGCACTGTGGGGGCATATCTGGCACTGTGGGCACATGGCACTGTGGGGGCATAGCTGTATCTGGCACTGTGGGGGCATATCTGGCACTGTGGGCACATGGCACTGTGGGGGCATGTGTATCTGGCACTGTGGGGGCATATCCGGCACTGTGGGGGCATATCTGTATCTGGCACTGTGGGGGCATATTTGGCACTGTGGGGGCATGTGTATTTGGCACTGTGGGGGCATGTGTTTGAGGTTTTTACCTGTGGGGGCCAATGTGTTATTTCGTGTGAGGCAGTCATTACACTCTGCGCAGCAAGGCTACGTCCCTTTTTTTAGTTATACCACGCCCACTTTTTGTTATGCCACACCCCTTTTTGCGCGCGCGCGCTATTATTCCTCCTAGGTATATCACAAAAGCTTTTTAGCTTTCACAGTAGATCACCGACTCCAAAAGTCTGGCCGCCCCTGCTGTAGCTGATGCTGGTAACAGGACAGGGGCTGCTATCAGCAGAGGTTGCAACTCGCAACAGCTGCTCTGCAGGTTACGTCCAGCGTCTTCATACATGGTACAGAGATGGTAGGGTTATAAGACACAATATAAGGAATAAAGCAATTCTCTATCAGTTTCATCAATGTCCTGTCAGTTTCACCGTAGCGGCTTCATCGCCACGTAAAATAAATTAGAAAGCTATGTGTGTGTTTATACAGTTACCTGGGCTCAGCAACGGCCCCACCCAAGGCCGGCTCTAGGCATGTTCGAATAGAGCGGCCGCGCAGGGCGCCACCCTTAACGGGTGCCGCGTGCTGGCGCCGCCATATTCGAACATGAAGCCGGCCCTGGTCACTGCAGGCGCTTGTGTGCGCTATACGCGCTGAGCGGCGCCGGTATCTAACGTCAGACGCCGGCGCCGGCGCAGCGCACACAAGCGCCTTGGACGCTTCCTGGCCGGCCGCCCTCCCACCCGCACCCGCACCCGGCCGCCCGCCAGCACCCGGACAGCAGTACTCACACTCCAACGCCGCAGGTATTTGGAGGGGGGGGGGGTTGAATCATTTAAGGATGGCACTGTGGGGGCATTTATGGATGGCACTGTGGGGGCATTTATGGATGGCACTGTGGGGGCATTTATGGATGGCACTGTGGGCGCATTTATGGATGGCACTGTGGGGGCATTTATCTGGCACTGTGGGGGCATTTGTCTGGCACTGTGGGGACATTTATCTGGCACTGTGGGGGCATTTATCTGGTACTGTGGGGACATTTATCTGGCACTGGGGGCATTTGTCTGGCACTGTGGGGACATTTATCTGGCACTGTGGGGCGCACTGTGGGGGCATTTGTCTGGCACTGTGGGGACATTTATCTGGCACTGTGGGGACATTTATCTGGCACTGTGGGGTGCACTGTGGGGGCATTTATCTGGCACTGTGGGGACATTTATCTGGCACTGGGGGCATTTATCTGGCACTGGGGGCATTTGTCTGGCACTGTGGGGACACTTATCTGGCACTGGGGGCATTTATCTGGCACTGGGGGCATTTATCTGGCACTGTGGGGACATTTATCTGGCACTGTGGGGCGCACTGTGGGGGCATTTATCTGGCACTGTGGGGACATTTATCTGGCACTGGGGGCATTTGTCTGGCACTGTGGGGACATTTATCTGGCACTGGGGGCATTTATCTGGCACTGGGGGCATTTATCTGGCACTGTGGGGACATTTATCTGGCACTGTGGGGACATTTATCTGGCACTGTGGGGACATTTATCTGGCACTGTGGGGGCATTTATCTGGCACTGTGGGGGCATTTATCTGGCACTGTGGGGGCATTTATTTGGCACTGTGGGGGCATTTATCTGGCACTGTGGGGACATTTATCTGGCACTGGGGGCATTTGTCTGGCACTGTGGGGACATTTATCTGGCACTGGGGGCATTTATCTGGCACTGGGGGCATTTATCTGGCACTGTGGGGACATTTATCTGGCACTGTGGGGACATTTATCTGGCACTGTGGGGGCATTTGTCTGGCACTGTGGGGGCATTTGTCTGGCACTGTGGGGACATTTATCAGGCACTGTGGGGACATTTATCTGGCACTGTGGGGCGCACTGTGGGGGCATTTATCTGGCACTGTGGGGACATTTATCTGGCACTGTGGGGGCATTTATCTGGCACTGTGGGGGCATTTATCTGGCACTGTGGGGACATTTATCTGGCACTGTGGGGACATTTATCTGGCACTGTGGGCATTTGTCTGGCACTGTGGGGACATTTATCTGGCACTGTGGGGACATTTATCTGGCACTGTGGGGCGCACTGTGGGGGCATTTATCTGGCACTGTGGGGGCATTTATCTAGCACTGTGGGGGCTTTTCTGTATCTACATATCTGGCACTGTGTGGCCATTTATGTATCTGGCATTGCTGGGGGGCATGTCATGTGTAGCAGGCACGGCTGGGGAGCATATCATATAGTGTTCCCGCTAGGCGTCTGTGGCTAGGCAATGTGTCTAACGTGCTCTGCCTGGCGCAAAGTGTCTAACGTGCTCTGCCTGGCGCAAAGTGTCTAACGTGCTCTGCCTGGCGCAAAGTGTCTAACGTGCTCTGCCTGGCGCAAAGTGTCTAACGTGCTCTGCCTGGCGCAAAGTGTCTAGGAGGTTCTACCTGGTGCAGTGTGTATTAACTGCACTACTGTGTGGTGTAATGCGAATTGCCACTATTATGTGGCCACGCACCTTCCCCACGAAGCAACGCCCCTAAAATTTTTCTGTCCATGCTTTGCCGTGTAGGTAGATGAGCACCAAGCATTACAGTATGTACATCATTTTGCCCTCCTAACTTAAAAATGTGCCCTCCCTGCCCTTAAAAAGTGAACACTATCGTGTAACTGGCACTGCTAGGGGGGCATATTGTGTGTAGCTGCCACTGCTGGGGGGCATATCATGTCTATCTGGCACTATACTGGAGACATTGTGTGTAAGGAACACTACTGTGGCTGTTATGTGTAAGGCTGCTAATTGTGTGCGTAGAAGGTGTGTGAAAATATATTAATTTATAGTCTAATAATATGAAGTTATGAGGCCACGCCCACTTTCCTTCGGCGCGCGTATTGGGGAGGGGGGGGGCATGTTTTCGCTCAGGGTGCTAGTAGGCCTGGAGCCAGCCCTGGCCCCACCTGTACTAATTAACATACTTGGGCCTGATTGTCACGCACAAAAGCGAATGCAGCAGCATCTATTAGAGGTTTGCACGTCTGTGAGTTTATGCAGTGTCCCCGTCTGACCTATGGCTGCAGGTGTGAATTGACGCACCGCTGCATTAACACTTTTTGTGTTCACTTGAAGTCACTGCCCAATGACGCCCATCACATTTTTCTGCCCTCTTTCTGATACCGTCTCTTCCAATCACAAACCTTTGTGTGTCCCCTTTATGTAACGCATGCGCCGTAGGGATTTTAGGAACTTTTTGTGCATGCAAAGTGACAAATAATCGCTCTACTACGTCAGGATCTGCATTGACTGCGGACTGTGTTCAAATCAGGCCCGGGACGTGTACAGAGAATAGTGTGAGACTAAAGGGCCCAATACACTAGAATGATAATGCCCGATTTCATCCAATTTCGGGCATTCGGGACGATATATCGGGTGAAATCGGGCATTTTGGAGGTGTTTCCGATCTGATCCGATCCGATGCGCGTTCCCGTGAGGGTCAGTTCGGCTCCCTTAGATCGTTAGTGCTGCACTCGTGATATGTCGGTTCCCGCAGGCATGGCTGGGATCGCATACGATATATCGCATGCAAAATGTGCCAAATCGTATGGAATCGTATGGAACCGCTCCCGGGAGAGTTCAAGGGAAATCGCCTCCGGCTTTAGCCTCAGACATATCGTTGTAGTGTATGGGGCCCTTAACAGGAAACTAAACAACACAGGGGGTCATTCCGAGTTGTTCGTTTGTTGCCGATTTTCGCAACGGAGCGTTTAAGGCAAAAATGCGCATGGTACGCAGTGCGCATGCGCTAAGTATTTTAACACAAAACTTAGTAGATTTACTCACGTCCGAAAGAAGAATTTTCATCGTTGAAGTGATCGGAGTGTGATTGACAGGAAAGGGGCGTTTCTGGGCGGAAACTGGCCGTTTTTCTGGAGTGTGCGGAAAAACGCAGGCGTGTCAGGGAAAACGCGGGAGTGTCTGGAGACACGGGGGAGTGGCTGGCCGAACGCTGGGCGTGTGTGACGTCAAACCAGGAACGAAGCGGCCTGAGCTGATCGCAATCTGTGAGTAGGTCTGGAGCTACTCAGAAACTGCTAAGAAATTTCTAATCGCAATTCTGCGAATCTTTCGTTCGCTATTCTGCTAAGCTAAGATACACTCCCAGAGGGTGGCGGCTTAGCGTGTGCAATGCTGCTAAAATCTGCTAGCGAGCGAACAATTCGGAATGACCCCCACAGTGACAAAAAATGTATAAAAAAGGATACATCATAAAAAACAATAATAGTCTATCAATAACACAATAAAAATAAGATTTTACTCACCGGTAAATCTATTTCTCGTAGTCCGTAGTGGATGCTGGGGACTCCGTAAGGACCATGGGGAATAGACGGGCTCCGCAGGAGACAGGGCACTTTAAGAAAGAATTTGGATTCTGGTGTGCTCTGGCTCCTCCCTCTATGTCCCTCCTCCAGACCTCAGTTAGAGAAACTGTGCCCGGAAGAGCTGACAGTACCAGGAAAGGATTTTGGAATCCAGGGCAAGACTCATACCAGTCACACCAATCACACCGTATAACTTGTGATAAACTTACCCAGTTAACAGTATGAACAACAACAGAGCATCAGATCAACCCTGATGCAACCATAACATAACCCTTATTTAAGCAATAACTATATACAAGTATTGCAGAAGAAGTCCGCACTTGGGACGGGCGCCCAGCATCCACTACGGACTACGAGAAATAGATTTACCGGTAAGTAAAATCTTATTTTCTCTAACGTCCTAGTGGATGCTGGGGACTCCGTAAGGACCATGGGGATTATACCAAAGCTCCCAAACGGGCGGGAGAGTGCGGATGACTCTACAGCACCGAATGAGCAAACACAAGGTCCTCCTCAGCCAGGGTATCAAACTTGTAGAACTTTGCAAAAGTGTTTGAACCTGACCAAGTAGCCGCTCGGCAAAGCTGTAATGCCAAGACCCCTCGTGCAGCCGCCCAAGAAGAGCCCACCTTCCTAGTGGAATGGGCCTCAACTGATTTAGGCAGCGGCAATCCAGCCGCAGAATGAGCCTGCTGAATCGTGTTACAGATCCAGCGAGCAAGAGTTTGCTTTGAAGCAGGAGCACCAAGCTTGTTGGAAGCATACAGGATAAACAAAGATTCTGTTTTCCTGACCTTAGCCGTTCTGGCTACATAAACCTTCAAAGCCCCGACTACATCCAGTGACTCGGAATCCTCCAAGTCAGTAGTAGCCACAGGCACCACAATAGGTTGGTTTATATGAAAGGATGAAACCACTTTCGGCAGAAATTGTGGGCGGGTCCGCAATTCTGCTCTATCCGCATGGAAAACCAGATAAGGGCTTTTATGTGACAAAACCGCCAATTCTGACACACGCCTAGCCGAAGCCAAGGCTAATAGCATGACCACCTTCCACGTGAGATATTTTACTTCCACCGTTTTGAGTGGTTCAAACCAGTGTGATTTCAGGAAACTCAACACCACGTTAAGATCCCAAGGTGCCACTGGAGGCACAAAAGGGGGCTGAATATGCAGCACTCCCTTTACAAACGCCTGAACTTCAGGCAGAGAAGCCAGTTCTTTTTGAAAGAAAATGGATAAGGCCGAAATCTGAACCTTAATGGAACCCAATTTAAGGCCCAAAGTAACTCCCGACTGTAGGAAGTGAAGGAAAAGGCCCAGCTGGAATTCCTCCGTAGGGGCATTCCTGGCCTCACACCAAGCCACATATTTTCGCCATATACGGTGATAATGTTGAGCCGTCACATCCTTCCTAGCCTCTATCAGCGTAGGAATGACCTCATCCGGAATGCCTTTTTCTGCTAGGATCCGGCGTTCAACCGCATTGCCGTCAAACGCAGCCGCGGTAAGTCTTGGAACAGACAGGGCCCCTGTTGCACAAGTCCTGTCCTAGAGGCAGAGGCCACGGGTCCTCTGTGAGCATTTCTTGCAGATCTGGATACCAAGTCCTTCTTGGCCAATCCGGAACAAAGAGTATTGTTCTCACTCCTCTTTTCCTTATGATTCTCAGCACCTTGGGTATGAGAGGAAAAGGAGGAAATACATAGACCGACGGGAACACCCACGGTGTCACCAGTGCGTCCACAGCTATCGCCTGAGGGTCTCTTGATCTGGCGCAATATCTCTGCAGCTTTTTGTTGAGGCGGGATGCCATCATGTCCACCTGTGGCAGTTCCCACCGGCTTGCAATCTGCATGAAGACTTCTTGATGAAGTCCCCACTCTCCCGGGTGGAGGTCGTGCCTGCTGAGGAAGTCTGCTTCCCAGTTGTCCACTCCCGGAATGAACACTGCTGACAGTGCGCTTACGTGATTCTCCGCCCAGCGAAGAATTCTGGTGGCTTCTACCATCGCCACCCTGCTCCTTGTGCCGCCTTGGCGGTTTACATGAGCCACTGCGGTGATATTTTCTGACTGAATCAGAACCGGGTGGTCGCGAAGCAGGGACTCCGCTTGACGTAGGGCGTTGTATATGGCCCTTAGTTCCAGGATGTTGATGTGAAAGCAAGTCTCCTGACTTGACCACAGCCCTTGGAAATTTCTTCCCTGTGTGACTGCCCCCCACCCTCGGAGGCTTGCATCCGTGGTCACCAGGACCCAGTCCTGAATGCCGAATCTGCGACCTTCGAGAAGGTGAGCACTCTGCAGCCACCACAGGAGAGACACCCTGGCCCTGGGGGATAGGGTGATTAACCGATGCATCTGAAGATGTGATCCGGACCACTTGCGCATGGAACCTGCCGAAGGGAATGGCCTCGTATGATGCCACCATCCTTCCCAGGACTCGGGTGCAGTGATGCACTGACACCTGTTATGGTTTTAATAGATTCCTGACCAGTGTCACAAGCTCCTGAGCTCTCTCTATCGGGAGATAAACCCTTTCCTGGTCTGTGTCTCGGATCATGCCTAGGAGAGGCAGATGAGCTGTAGGAACCAACTGCGACTTTGGAATATATAGAATCCAGCCGTGTTGCCGTTACACTTCCAGAGAAAGTGATACGCTGTTCAGCAACTGCTCTCTTGATCTCGCTTTTATGAGGAGATCGTCCAAGTACGTGACAATAGTGACACCTTGCTTCCGCAGGAGCACCATAATTTCCGCCATTACCTTGGTGAATATTCTCGGGGCCGTGGAGAGACCAAACGGCAACGTCTGAAATTGGTAATGACAATCCCGTACCGCAATTCTGAGGTACGCCTGATGAGGTGGATAAATGGGGACATGAAGGTATGCATCCTTCATGTCCAGAGTCACCATAAAATCTCCCCCTTTCAGGCTTGCAATGACCGCTCATAGCAATTCCATCTTGAACTTGAACCTTTTCAGGTATATGTTCAGGGATTTTAAATTCAATATGGGTCTGACCGAACCGTCTGGTTTCGGGACTACTACGTGGTCGAATAATAACCCCCTCCTTGTTGAAGGAGGGGAACCTTGACCACCACCTGTTGAAGATACAATTTGTGAATTGCAGTTAACACTGTTTCCCTCTCCTGGGGGGAAGCCGGCAGGGCCATCGGTGAGGGGGCATCTTCTCAAAGTCAAGCTTGTATCCCTGAGACACAATATCTATTGCCCAGGGATCTAACAGGGAGTGAACCCACTTGTGGCTGAACTTACGAAGGCGTGCCCCCACCGGGCCTAGTTCTGCCTGTGGAGCCCCAGCGACATGCGGTGGATTTTGTAGAGGCCGGGGAGGACTTCTGTTCCTGGGAACTAGCTGTGTTGTGCAGCTTCTTTCCTCTGCCCCCGCCTCTGGCAAGAAAGGACGCACCTCGGACTTTCTTGTTTCTTTGTTCGAAAGGCTGCATTTGATAATGTCGTGCTTTCCTAGGCTGTGTAGGAATATAAGGCAAAATATCAGAATTACCAGCTATAGCTGTGGAGACCAGGGGGGTCATTCCGAGTTGTTCGCTAGTTATTTTTTTCTCGCAACGGAGCGATTAGTCGCTAATGCGCATGCGCAATGTCCGCAGTGCGACTGCGCCAAGTAAATTTGCTATGCAGTTAGGTATTTTACTCACGGCATTTCAAGGTTTTTTCTTCGTTCTGGTGATCGGAGTGTGATTGACAGGAAGTGGGTGTTTCTGGGCGGAAACTGGCCGTTTTATGGGTGTGTGCGAAAAAAAACGTTTCTGGGAAAAAACGCGGGAGTGGCTGGAGAAACGGAGGAGTGTCTGGGCGAACGCTGGGTGTGTTTGTGACGTCAAACCAGGAACGAAACTGACTGAACTGATTGCAGATGCCGAGTAAGTCTGGAGCTACTCAGAAACTGCTAAGAAGTGTCTATTCGCAATTCTGCTAATCTTTCGTTCGCAATTTTGATAAGCTAAGATTCACTCCCAGTAGGCGGCGGCTTAGCGTGTGCAAAGCTGCTAAAAGCAGCTTGCGAGCGAACAACTCGGAATGACCCCCCAGGTCCGAGAACCCTTCTCCACACAATCCTCAGCCTTCCATATGCCTCTTAAGTCGGCATCATCTGTCCATTGCATATTCTATAGGACACGTCAAGCAGAAATCGACATAGCTTTGACTCTAGGACCCAGTATACTCATGTCTCTTTGGGCATGTTTTATATATATATATATATATATATATATATATATATATCATAAGACAGCATCTTTAATATATATATATATATATATATATCTCTATATATACATACTAGGGTCTCAATCTCTGCTGATAAGGTACCTGTCCACGCTGCCACAGCGCTATAAACCCATGCCGACACAATCGCCGGTCTGAGTAGTGTACCAGAATGTGCACGCTATCTGCAGGATCCCTGAGAATAGCTGTTACGACAGGTTACCTTTTGGGCAAACGTGACACCCTAGGGGAAGATTCCCATCATATCCTGGCCCTAGTGGGGAAAGGATACTGCCTGAGAATTCTTTGCGGAAAACTGCAGTCTCTTGTCTGGAGATTCCCGCTCTTTTTCATCATGAGAGGAGGGAAATTTACTTCAGCTTTCTTCCCCTTAAACATGTGTACCCTTGTGTCAGGGACAGATGAGTCATCAGTGATATGCAAATCATCTTTTATTACAATAATCATATATTGAATACTTTTCTGCCATTTTGGCTGTAACTTTGCATTATCGTAGTCGACACTGGAGTCAAACTCCGTGTCGATATCAGTGTCTATTATTTTGGATAGTGAGCATTGAGAGACTCTGAAGGTCTCTGCGACAGAGGGACAGACCTGGGTAGATTTCCTGTCTGTTCTCTAATCTTTTGTGCAATAAATTCACCTTAGCACTTAATTACACATATCCAAACAGGTGTCGGCGTTGTCGACGGAGACACCCTCTCACACACATATTTGCTCCATCTCCTCCTTAGGGGAGCCTTTTACCTCAGACATGTCGACACACACGTACCGACACACCACACACTCAGGGAATGCTCATCTGAAGACAATTCCCCCATAAGGCCCTTTGGAGAGACAGAGAGAGAGTATGCCAGCACACACCCCAGCGCTATATGACCCAGGAATCACACAGTAACGTAGTGTTAACCCAGTAGCTGCTGTTTATATTGATTTTTGCGCCTAATTATGTGCCCCCCCCCCTCTCTTTTTACCCTCTTCTACCGTGTAACTGCAGGGGAGAGACTGGGGAGCTTCCTCTCAGCGGTGCTGTGGTGAAAAAACATGGCGCTGGTGAGTGCTGAGGAAGAAGCCCCGCCCCCTCAGCGGCGAGCTTCTGTCCCGCGTTTCTGTGTAAAAATATGGCGGGGGCCCATGCATATATACAGTGCCCAACTGTATATATGCCCACTTTTGTCAAGAGGTCTCTAATTGCTGCCCAGGGCGCCCCCCCCCCCCCCCCCCCCCCCCGCGCCCTGCACCCTACAGTGACCGGAGTATGTGGGTTTAGTGTGGGAGCAATGGCGCACAGCTGCAGTGCTGTGTGCTACCTCATATGAAGACAGGAGTCTTCTGCTGCCGATTTCGAAGTCTTATTGCTTCTGTCACCGACTTCTGTCTTCCGGCTCTGCGAGGGGGACGGCGGCGCGGCTCCGGGATCGGACGACAAAGGGTGCGATCCTGTGTACGATCCCTCTGGAGCTAATGGTGTCCAGTAGCCTAAGAAGCAGGACCTATCTTCAGTGAGTAGGGCTGCTTCTCTCCCCTCAGTCCCACGCTGCAGAGAGTCTGTTGCCAGCAGATCTCTCTGAAAATAAAAAACCTAACAAAATACTTTCTTATAGCAAGCTCAGGAGAGCTCACTGAACAGCACCCAGCTCGTCCGGGCACAGATTCAAACTGAGGTCTGGAGGAGGGACGTAGAGGGAGGAGCCAGAGCACACCAGTATCCGAATTCTTTCTTAAAGTGCCCATGTCTTCTGCGGAGCCCGTCTATTCCCCATGGTCCTTACGGAGTCCCCAGCATCCACTAGGACGTTAGAGAAAGGTATTATCTGTTTACTAAGTATTTAAAGTGTGGATACAAATAGACATATTTCAAAACATGTTATAAATTATTATTTATATTGCTATATTATTGCATTACTTTGGTCTCTGCTATTATGTGCTGCTTGCTCTGATATCAGGTGTGCTGCAGATTTATTTTCCCCACATTGCCGCCTCTGGCTACGATGTCTTTCCATCAAAATTTGGAAGTACAAAATTGTTACAGTGCCCCCTATAGATGGTCATGCACTACATACATACGATAATCCTGCAAACCATGCCTTTAATTCAGCGGAAGCCTGAAAGACGGTCCAGGCTGTTTGGTTATCAAATCTGTCTGATCCACCCGGCCATCGTTCAGCCAAATTCATGCTTTGAATGCAAATCGCCTCCATGCATGGGGCTTAATTCAGACCCGTTCGCTGTTGTGCGAAATCGCAAAGTGGCCGATTATCTAATGACTGCGCATGCGTACGGATCATTGTCCCTCATTCCGAGTTGATCGCTAGCTGCTGTCGTTCGCAGCACAGCGATCAGGCTAAAAATGGGCTGTTCTGCGCATGCGTACAGGCCGCAGTACGCACGCGCGAAGTACTTTCACACAAAACTATGCAGTTTTACACAGGGCCGAGCGACTCTTTTTAGTCACTGTGTTGATCGGTGAGTGATTGACAGGAAGTGGGTGTTTCTGGGAGGTAACTGACCGTTTTCCGGGAGTGTGCTAAAAAAAAGCAGGCGTGCCAGGTAAAAACGCAGGAGTGGCTGGGGAAACGGGGGAGTGGCTGGCCGAACGCAGGGCGTGTTTGTGACGTCAAACCAGGAACTAAACAGACTGAGGTGATCACAAGGTAAGAGTAGGTCTGGAGCCACTCTGAAACTGCATGACATTTTTTACGAGCAGTTCTGCTAACCTTTCGGTCGCACTTCTGCTCAGCTAAGATACACTCCCAGAGGGCGGCGGCCTAGCGTGTGCACTGCTGCTAAAAGCAGCTAGCGAGCGAACAACTCGGAATGAGGGTCAAACTGCAAACAAAAATCCTGCGTCTTTTTTTATCGCTAGGCGTATGCAGACTGATTGACAGGAAGAGGACGTTTGTGGGTGGTAACTGACCGTTTTCTGCGAGTGTCAGGAAAAACGCAGGCGTGCCCAAGCGTTTTCAGGGCGGGTGTGTGACGTCATCTCCGGCCCCGATCAGCCCGTTCTCATCGCACTGTAGGAGTAAGTCCTGGGCTGCGCACACACTGCACAGACTGGAAAAATAATTCGATGGTGAGTTGTGAACGGATTTGCAGCTGACCAGCGTTTGTAAAGCTTTTTGCACGGCGTACGCAGATATGCACGGGGCGGTTATTCACTCTGTCTGGGCGGCGACAATCCCATCGCAAACCTCTGCAAATTCACAGAGGAGCGATCAAATCTGAATTAGGCCCAATGTGCAGTCTATAGAGACCCTGTGATTATCGAGCTGTCGCTCCTCCCCTTGTACGTCCGCACTGATTGTGCAGTGCGTGGCGTGGCCAGCATTGCTCAGCTATGGGCAAGCAACCCGCGGGTGGGCATAGGGAATGGGGTTATATTAATGAATTGCTGGTAGCTGCTCTTAATTTGTTTTAAAAATCAGGAAATGAAGGAAGTACCTTGTGCCCCTTATGGGGCTATTTGTGAAGGGGGCAGCTCCATTACCCCCTCTCAATCAGGACCTTGTCACCAGTCTTGCCCACCCCCCTGCCTGTTGCCCCCATCTGGGAGTTGCAGGTAAGAGGTATGAAAAGCGGTGGGACTACTTTGATGAAGTAATTTGTGTCATCAAGTGGAAGAGGCAACATGCAAGATGCCACAAATTCCATCATTACGCCTCTAGCCCTCGGTGTTGTGGGTGACATGATTTGTGACATACTGCCAAGCCTATGCGCACCTTGTCCACAGGTGAGTACCGTTCTTGCCCACAGGTGAGTACCATTACGGGAAGATTGCCTGCTCTCTGCGGATTTATCATCATCTACAAAGAACTCCTTAAAATAATATTGGAATAAAGGAAGTATCTGCCTAATCCTTGGGTGGCTGACACCATGCGTACTGTGTGATGCAGCTCCTCTCTGGGGGGGGGCAGCGGGCTC
The DNA here is from genome assembly GCF_028390025.1 of Pseudophryne corroboree. NCBI lineage: Eukaryota > Metazoa > Chordata > Amphibia > Anura > Myobatrachidae > Pseudophryne > Pseudophryne corroboree. The sequence goes on along the minus strand of NC_086452.1, from coordinate 457,451,866 downwards.
TGTGCCAGCCGCACACTGCGTAATCTCAGCAAGCAGCTTTCTACTACCCTGCAGGCAGTAGCTACAGGGCACACATCACTCACCGGGGAAACTTTTAGGGCTTCAAGGTTAAACGGCTGTGCTGCAGGCGGCTGTAATTTTTTTTTTGTACTTTCCAGATATAAAGGTGATGGGAACGCCAGGAGAGAGTGGGCTGTGAAGCCTTCTGCTCCCCTGACAACGCCAGCCTTGGACAGGCTTAATGAAAGTGACTGAATTATGGCAGAATCCTGATTTAGTGAAGAGATTGTGCTTGGTGTATTCATCTTCAAAGCCTGCGCATTAAAGCCTACAGAACGCTCAGATAATCAGAGAGCACTTGTCACTAAAAATTAAAGCTGTTTTTAACAGAATGTGTTCATCGCACCCGAGTGGGCAGAGAGTTAACTCCTGCGCTGTGGAGGACTGTGGATCGCACAGGGAGATAGCAGCGAAGCCAAAAAAAATCTAACATTGCTTTCAAAGCATCTTAAGGTGGAATTCAAATGTTTGAAAAGTCGGTTGGGTGTCTGTCTATTAGATAGGAAAAAACAGACTTCCAACTGACTTTTCAAACATTTGAATCTCCCCCTTAGTGTCTCAAGCAAAATGTAAGTAATATTTTAAACATTTGGGGGGCATAGCCCATTGTACCCGAGATTTTTCCTGCTGAAATCAAAGAGCCTATCGCGTATGATTTCCGATTAACGCGGCTATGCGCACTCCTGATTGGGAAAAAAAACTCACGTGGTACTTATGGCTGCTAATAACTATGTTAATTTTGGGTGGTTGGGTATGTTATCCCAGCGGTCGGGACACTGACAATCCCGACACCCAATGGGGTAAGTATTCTACTTCTCTCCCGTCCCCTACCCTAATCCTAACCCTCCTAGGGTGGTGGCTACGGCTAACCCTCAGGGGTGAAGGCTATGGATGACCCTCAGGGGTGGTGGCTATGGATGACCCTCAGGGGTGGCGGCTATGAATGACCCTCGGGGGTGGCAGCTGTGGATGACCCTCAGGGGTGACAGCTATGGATGACCCTCAGGGGTGACGGCTATGGATGACCCTCAGGGGTGATGGCTATGGATGACCCTCAGGGGTGACGGCTTTGGATGACCCTCAGGGGTGACGGCTATGGATGACCCTCAGGGGTGATGGCTATGGATGACCCTCAGGGGTGGCAGTTATGGATAACCCTCAGGGGTGACGGCTATGGATGACCCTCAGGGGTGGGAGGTATGGATGACCCTCAGGGGTGGGGGCTATGGATGACCCTCAGGGGTGGCGGCTATGGCTAATCCACCTCCTAGTGCCTAACTCTAACCCTCCCCCCGGGCCCTAACACTAACCTTTACCCCACCCCGATACTCACCTTCAGCGGTGTCAGGATTACGGCATCGGTCACATGACCACCGGGATGCAGAACGCATCCCATTTAGGGGTGCACAAAAATACCTGTAAGCTGATTTCTAGTAATTTTAAGCCACTTTTAAAAATTGTTTAAAAAATAAAAACGCTGGTAGAGTGTCTCCCATCTGCAATGTCAAAAACACCTGTCCTGTCCTGTCCGTACAGTACCCCCATATACCTGTCCTGTCCGTACAGTACCCCCATAGACCTGTCCTGTCCGTACAGTACCCCCATAGACCTGTCCTGTCCGTACAGTACCCCCATATACCTGTCCTGTCCTTACAGTAACCCAATATATACCTGTCCGTACAATACCCCCATATACCTGTCCTGTCCGTACAGTGCCCCCATATACCTGTCCTACAACTTTTAACTCATTATTCTACACTTATCACCCTAAAAATGACATGTAATTATTAGCCAAATGAAGCTGATTAAAAACTTCTAATTGCCTAATTAATCATTATGGGGGGGGGGGGGGGGGTGTTTCAGGGTTTCTGAACCAAGTCCTGACATTTTGACCATAAAAAAATGAATTTCCCCCGACTTTGCACGTGTTCTGAGGCTGCGAGAAAAAAAATCTGTGTTAAATCCTGTTGAAAACTAAGGAGGTCATTCAGATCCAGAGGCAGAACTGTGGGAGGCAACGGAGTCAGCTGCCGCCGGGCTCCTGCTTTGAAGGGGGGCACCTCTCCTCCTGTTCTATGTGTCCAGCGACATTAATCAATTAAGTTAATTGACAGCAGCCGGTATGTCTACCATAGCCGACTTCCCCACTAGTCACTACACCTTACAAATCACACCCTCTTTATTATAGATACACTGGAAGCAGACACCTTACTGATGAAGCTATTTGCTCCTATAAAGGAAGCATGAGAATTCTAACTATATGAAGTTATTTCTCTGACAATTACACGTAACTTCATATAGTTAGAATTCTCATACTTCCTATGCAAGAGCAGATATCTCCATCAGTAAGGTGCATGCTTCCAGCGTAATAGGTTGTGGGTTCTAATCCTGGATATGACACTTGCAAATTAATTGTCAGAGAAATAATCAGCATTGGGAGTGACTGAGCAGATCTATGTAGTGTGTGGCTGGACCCCTACATAGATCTGTCTAGTTGCAATGGTTTTGTAGTAGCTTCATATAGTTAGAATCTGCAGGCTTGCTATGGAGGAACAAATGTGTGTGTGTGTGTGTGTGTGTGTGTGTGTGTGTGTGTGTGTGTGTGTGTGTGTGTGTGTGTGTGTGTGTCTATGTATATATATATATATGTATGGGCACCAATATTTTCCTTGCCTCCGGGCAACTGGGTCAAACTTACGCCACTGTTCAGATCTGATTGCTGGGTTGCGATTTTGCTGTCCTGCATTCAGATAGTCGCCGTCTACAGGAGGAGTGTATATTCGCCGTGCAAGTGTGATGCTATGTGTACGCCAAGCTGCTAAAATCCAGTGTGTCAGTGTGTGCGCAGCCCCGGACTTACTCCTACAATGCGATGGAACAGGCTGATCGGGGCCGGAGCTGACGTCACACACCCGCCCTGAAAACGCTTGGACACGCCTGCATTTTCCAGAACACTCCCAGTAAACGGCCAGTTACCACCCCCAAACGGATTCCTCCTGTCAATCACCTTGCGAACGCCCGTGCAAACTGATTTTTTGCACCATCCCGTCGCTGACCATTGTTGTTGTCCGACGCGCGTGCGCATTGCAATGCATACGCAGTTATGACCTGATCGCCCGCTGTGCGAAAACGCACAGCAGCAATCAGATCTGAATTACCCCCTAAAGTGTCTGAATTTCCGCAGCAAACTGAATTTAAAAAAACTCGCGCCTAGCCGTGGTAGCTCGCAAATCGGGCTAACGTGGTAAATTGGATATGACCCTTGGTGTAAAAAATATGTACCTGCTATTTTAGTAGAACTAATAAAAAAATGTTTTAACTTAAAAAGATATACTCCCAAATAACAGTTATAATAATAATAATAATAATAATAATAATTTGAGGCCTCTTTACCACAAATTACAACAGCGAGTATAGAACGTTCGCAATCCCCACCAATGAGAACAGTTGGCGCCTCTGCAATAGACAAGACCAGTAGAATGGTCAATCTCCTCATTACTGGCACCACTGGGGTCCAGCAGTGCTATAATCCAACTGTGTGGCCTCCACTTATCCATTATGGGCGGAGATCCGGCCCGTCTCCTCACTGTGGTACTGCCATACTCCGGGCCGCAGTGCACATGTGCTGCGATGTTACGGCGACCAGTGACCAGGACGCAGCAATATGATTAACAATCTTCAGGCGTTTGGGGAGAAGACGGGGAGCGTTCTACAAAACAGATGTGCACTGTACAAATGCTGGTCACCAGGGCCGTCTTAACAGCAGTGTAGGCCCTTGGGCAAAGCAATGCACTGGGGCCCCTACCCATCCGCTAGCCTTAGGGGTGGGGGGTGCTATCAGCGGCAGCAGAGCCGGCCCTAACCAATATGATGCCCTAGGCAAGATTTTGGCTGGTGCCCCCTTGCACAAACACTAGTTCTGTCTCTGACCCTGCACCCCTCTCCCAGCACCATCACCCCCCCCCACCCATAGCAGTACTCATTTTGGTGCTCCTACCCCCTATATTTTAAATAGGAACAGTGTGCACATTTGGTGCCCAGTTCAAAATGGTGCGTGTTCTTGCTGGGAAGGGGCATGGCCACACAATAATATACCCAGTTGAAATTACGCCACACAGTACTGCAACTTTATTCACATTATATCATGCAATAGTGTCTCTTATTCACGTTACATCACACAGTAGTACCACTTTACTCCTCACAGTAGTGCCCCTTATTTACATTACACACCATATTGCTCTTTATTCACATTAGACCACACAGTAGTGCCCCTTATTTACATTACACCACACCGTATTGCTCTTTATTCACATTAGACCACACAGTAGTGCCCCTTATTCACATTACACCACATCATATTGCTCTTTGTTCACATTACACCACACAGTAGTGCCCCTTATTCACATTACACCACATCATATTGCTCTTTGTTCACATTAGACCACACAGTAGTGCCCCTTATTCACATTACACCACATCATATTGCTCTTTGTTCACATTAGACCACACATTAGTGCCCCTTATTCACATTACACCACATCATATTGCTCTTTATTCCCATTAGACCACACAGTAGTGCCCGTTCTATATGTTACGCCACAGAGTACTGTAGTACACCTTATACACATAATGTCACACATTAGTAATGCAAATAGAGCCGCAGTTACACACAGAATATAGACATACTGCATATCATTTTATTCATCAGAAGCTGCTTGTGCCCCTAGGCATTGTAAATGCCCAAGGCATTTGCCTAGTTTGCCTATGCCTAGGGCCGGCTCTGAGCGGCAGCTTTGATGTCCCACGGGCGGTAGGGGGTGTTCTATCTTCCGCTCAGCATGTAGGACCTGAAGCAGTAATTTCTCCTGTACTGCACAGATGGTGCGAGACGGGGCGGGAGGGAGAACACTAAACTGTAGAAAGGGGCATCGCGAGCCACTCCCCTGTTTCTGTCTCTGTGGGACACACACCCATGCCCCCTGTCCCTTTCACCCATGAACAGACACTGCTTTAACAGCGAGTGAGAGAGGGTCTCCCAATAGCCCCCCTCCCACTGTAGGACACTGCAGCCTTTGGGTGGGCCAGCGGGACAGTTCCAGAAAAACGGGACTGTCCCGGGAAAATTGGGACAGTTGGGAGTTATGACTTAACACCCATGTTTACAGGTAATTTGTTTTACACATTCGCCATCAGCTTAAATAAGCCTTAACAACCTCTCTATTACATCAGGTACAACGCTCCAGCTCATGTCGGAAATAAACAATACACGCTGGTCGCATAAAATAAGCACAGGCAATGAAGGAAGCAATGACCGCAGGCACATTCACAATCAGCCAATCACAAACAGTTTCCTCGTGCAACCAGCTGTCATTATGGAGTATTTGCAGCTGGCTGCGGTCACCTGGAGGAGGTCCCATAGCCTGAATACGCTGAATGGCACAATTTTTTGGGGGGTTGTATTTGACACCATCCACACCAGCAATACGGAGGGACTCTGCAGATGAAAGTAGTAGTAATGCTCCAACCAGAGGCGGAACTACCGCCAGTGCAACCAGTGCGTTGCACTGGGGCCCGCCACTGTCCAGGTGCCCAAAGCATGTATGAGTCAAACTGACTCATTACATGCCGCTGTGTGCTGCGGGCAACCGCTGCCCGCAGCACACTGCCGCCCGGACAGAGAGGAGAGGAGCGCATCGGTACGGGGGAGAAGGAGGAGGAGGGAGGTGGAGGAAGGAGCCGCATCAGCGCTTTGCTACTGGTTGAGGCGCTGCTGCTGCTGTCCCTCTGCTTTCGAGAACAGCCTATAGTGAAGCAGAGGGACAGCAGCAGCAGCAGCGCCTCCACCAATAACACAGCGCTGCTGCGGCTCCCTCCTCCACCTCCCTCCTCCTCCTTCTCTCCTGCTCGGGAATCATGATCAGAAGCTGCACCGAGGAGCCTGAGCCAGCAGAGAGGGTAAGTATAATTCTTTCTTTCTTTCTTTCTTTCTTTCTTTCTTTCTTTCTCTTTCTTTCTGTCTTTCCATGTGCAAAAAGGGGGAATCTGCCTGCCGCAATGTGTAAAAAGGGGGAATCTGCCTGACGTAATGTGTAAAAAGGGGGAATCTGCCTGACGTAATGTGTAAAAAGGGGGAATCTGCCTGCCGTAATGTGTAAAAAGGGGGAATCTTTGCCGCAATGTGTAAAAAGGGGGAATCTGCCTGACATGATGTGTAAAAAGGGGGAATCTGCCTGCCGCAATGTGTAAAAAGGGGGAATCTGCCTGCCGTAATGTGTAAAAAGGGGGAATCTTTGCCACAATGTGTAAAAAGGGGGAATCTGCCTGACGTAATGTGTAAAAAGGGGGAATCTGCCTGGCGTGATGTGTAAAAAGGGGGAATCTGTCTGCCGTGATGTGTAAAAAGGGGACGCTGTCTGCCGCAATGTGTAAAAAGGGGGAATCTGCCTGCCGTAATGTGTAAAAAGGGGGACGCTGTCTGCCGTAATGTGTAACAAGGGCACACTGTCTGCCGTAATGTGTAAAAAGGGGACGCTGTCTGCCGTTATGTGTAAAAAGTGTACGCTGTCTGCCGCTATGTTTAACAAGGGCACGCTGTCTGCCGTTATGTGTATAAAGGGGACGCTGTCTGCCGTTATGTGTAAAAAGGGGGACGCTGTCTGCCGTAATGTGTAAAAAGGGGACGCTGTCTGCTGTAATGTGTAAAAAGAGGAATCTGTCCGCCGTAAGGTGTAAAAGGGTCTCTACCTGGTGTAGTGGTGCTACTGTGCAGCGTAATTTGAATAATGGAGACTACTGTGCACCGTTTTATGAATTGGTATTATTTTGTGGCCACACCCCTTCCCCACGAAGCCACGCCACTATGTATTTTTGCGCACACTGCCCCTGTTTTGCATGCAGGGGTGGGGCTCCGATGCCGTTTCTTGCACGCAGTGCTAAAATGTCTATTTACGGCACTGTTGCTAGGTATCCCTTTCTCTGGCCCTGAGCAGGTCCCCCTCACCAGATCCTCTCCAGGGGTGAGGGGGTGGACTTGGATGGGATGGGGGGGCCAAAGCATTTTGTCACACCTGGGCCCACCGCTCGCTAGTTCCGACACTGGCTCCCACATTAGGCCTAAAACAATACTGTCTAGGCGGAGTTCTCCCTTAAACAATGATTATATTTGTAGTTTCATTTCCATACACCTGCAGATCCCTGAATGATATAATCACCTAATAACACCACAGTGTGCGTTTCATTATGATAGACTGTTTATAGCAAGGATAGGTATTGACTCAATTACAGAAATGTGAAATGATGACAGGTCCCACTGGTGGATTTAATTGCACACTGAACAAGATACTCTTTGATAATTAAGGGATTTCATGAACGCAATCGGAAATTGCCTTTCCTATTCAGCATTTAGTTTAATTACACAACTTTATAATGACGCACCAGTATAAATCCATTTTATACATTTTAAGCTTCAGGAAAACAGAGAGAAAATTAATTGGGATTAAATGACTCTAGATAATAGTGTCTTATGGTTTCCAGGCAAGGAAGATCCCTATGAATTGTATCCAGAAGATCTTTTCACAAATTATCTTTTAATTGGAAGATTTGTGCAAACAGAGAGCAGCCTGAATCTAGTTTACTTCACATAGCTAGTTGCACCAAAAGACATTATGGTAGTCATTCCGAGTTGATCGCTAGCTGCATTCGTTCGCTGTGCAGCGAGGAAGCAAAAAAATGGCACTTCTGCGCATGCGTATGCGGCGCAATGCGCAGGCACGAAGTACTATTACAACGGCCGATGTAGTTTCACACAGGGTCTAGCGACGTTTTTCAGTCGCACTGCAGACCGCAGAGTGATTGACATGAAGTGGGCGTTTCTGGGTGTCAACTGACCGTTTTCAGGGAGTGTTCGAAAAAATGCAGGCGTGCCAGAAAAAACGCAGGCGTGGCTGGGCGAATGCAGGGCATGTTTGTGACGTCAAAACAGGAACTGAATAGTCTGAAGTCATCGCAAGCGCTGAGTAGGTATTGAGCTACTCTAAAACTGCACAAAAATTATTTGCCGCCGCTCTGCGATCCTTTTGCGCAGAGGAAGTAATAATAAAACTCTGAAAAACGAAAGACTGCGTAGGTCATGAATGTGGCCGAGACAGCATAAACTCACCGGCTGGGCTTTCTGAGCGCCTCTTAATGCATCACTCTGGCATGGAAGGGGTTACAGTTTTTGTGGGAGGAACGTAAGAAAAACTGCCTGGATTGTGATTGGCTGGATTCTGTATAGGGGCTGGTCTGACATACATATAGTCTTCAGACCTAAGACATCTTGCCTCTTTCCTGGTTTTCCGTGAGTCTGATAAGTGATACTGCATTATTATTGCTTCATTAATTTTAAAAATCCTTTTATTTCCTAACTATCTCTCTCTGATTCTTTCCCTATTCTTCCTTCTATCCTCTCCCTGCTTTCTCCTATACCTTCTACCTTTCCTTTATTGGGCCCCCTCCCCACTCTCCTTTTTGCACAGGCCGCCTGACCTTTGCGCAGCACGGCCTTCCCCTACCCGGCTCATGGACTCTGCTGTGGTCCGCGAGGCCTGGGGCAGTCCCGCTGCAGCTCCTGTATGGGGGACTCAGGGCGCAGGCGGCCGGGCTCGGCCGCCCGCCCGTGCTCCCCTGCGTCCTCGCTCTCCGTCCCCGGCGGTGGACGGAGCTGCGGGGGTCCGTGGCATCTGAGGCGGCCTGACAGGGACGGTGTTCTCCCGTCCCTGAACCCGCCGCACGTGGCGGCTGGCGGCCGCGCGAGTCGCGGGGGGAGGGGACAGCCCTCCCTTCCTGCGGCTCGGCGGCTCCCTCCCGCCAGGGGGGGCAGCCCCCATTTCTTCATATAGCCCTCGTGGCTTAGTTTTTATGGCACTGTCTCACTTACTACGGGGGTCTTACTACGGGGGTCTTGTCACGCATCTCCAGCGGGCTAGCGGGGGGTCGCGCGGCCGCCGGACGTGAAGGGTCTGGGCGGCACGTGCGTGCCGGCACTCATGCAATCACCAGGGGGGCCCATATGAGGCCTACTCCCTCTGGGGCTGCTACCTACATTCCCTGCCGGTCGCCCCCCCCGCGACAGGGCGGGGCGACACGCTTGCTCTGCGGCTGCGGATGGGCTATTGCCGACGGTCTACATTGCAGGGCCTGTCGGGCGGGGGCGTGCCGCGTCCGCCCGCGGTGGGACGGGCCCCTGGGCCTCTCCTGCCGTGGTTTGGGACCCGTGGCGCCCGCCCCCTTTCTGTTTTGGCTTGCATGTCGCTTCGTATTACCGCCAGCCGTGGCCGTGCGACTCCTGCCGGTCTCAGGCTGGGGTCTCAGTTACCGGTCACTCGCCCCTTCCCGGGGCGGCGTGCGCAGGCGGGTGGTGAGCGATCTGGCCCTCCTTGCGTCCAGACGTCTCCTTCCGACGCTGCAGCAGATAGCCCTCAGCCCGACATTCCGCTTCCTCTCTCTAGCAGCGACGACTCTCCGGTTTTCCATCCTGAGGCCACTGCTTGGGATAGGTGGAGGTCTCGGCGCAGGCGGTTCGGCCGGGGTTTTTCTCGCGGCAGGACGGATGTGACGTGATACCTGACAGCGAGGGCTCATACGGGTCCTTGCTCCCAACGGGAGGTTTGCAAACCTCTCGTGGGGCGCTCGACTCGCGTGTCGGGTCTGATCTTAGAGCGCCTGCCGTGGCGGCCGCACCCTTGGTGGACGCCACCGTCTTGTCCGCCATTTGTGCCGCTGTCGTGGCGGCTTCATTGTTATCCCCCGTACCCGGGGGACTGGGGCGGCCCACTGCTTCTTTGGCGGACAGCACTGCGCAAACTCTTACCCCGCTCCTGTCCTCTGGTGCGACGGTCGCCCCGCCAACACCGCTCCCAGTGGCTGCGGGACCAGTGGCACAATGTCTCTTTTGTCTCTCCAGCCGTCCCCGTCGTATCGGGAATGGCGTCGGTCGGTGCATCTACAAGTCGTCCGGAGGCTGCTGGGACGGATGGAGTTCCCTCTCGTGCAGGTGAGTCTTCACGGACCCTGACTGGTCCGAGGGGAGCGTGGTTACCCCCGTAGCGGCTAGGGATCAAGTACTCAGTCCCGCTCCTCTAGCGAGGGTTACAGCGCGCGTAGTTTTTCCAGCATGCACATTAGACACAGGTGCAGGCGTCGGGGCACGGAATCCTTCCTGGCCTCCACAGCGGTCTGCACGGTCAAGCGTCACAAACGGCGCGAGCGCTGGTGTTCAACCTCTTCAGCCTCGCAAGTGTCGTTCGAGTCGGACACCGTTTATTGCGCTACCACGGCGGTGCAACATGGTCTGATGCCACGGGTCCGGGACGGGGATCCGTAAAAGCCAATACGTCAATATCTTCGCCCTCACTAGTGTTGATCGTTAAGCTTTGCTTGCGGCTACAAAGAAAAAGACAGGGCAGCGAAGCCGCTTTACGATCCTACCCTAATTGGGTTAGACGCATGTTAACCTACGCGGCGTGTTATTTTGAGATGCGCCCAGACGAGCACATTAACCTAGTGTGCTATCAATTCCTTATACACGTGCTGTACCAGGTGTATAAAGGGTCGGCTGGGCGATGTTACTTTTCGTTCTTCCGGCGCATACTGCTCGGCCGGGATGTCTACATTTTCGGTAAAATGGATGTCGAATTGTGCTCGGAGCTGACACAGGGCTCCGTGGGCACCGAGGAGGGCAGTACAGCGAGACGGTGGCCAAAGCGGCCTGTCTCTCGTTCTGCTGCTTTCCGAGCGGGCCCATCAAGCACAGGGCCTGGTAAATGCTTCACTTTCCATAATGCCCAATGTGAGTTGTGTGGTCGGTGCCGTTTTCGTCGCCCCTGCATCGGATGTGGCGGAGCCCATGGGATCAAGGACTGCACCAGTCCTGGGACACGGGGCAATTCCGGCTCGCAGACCCGAAAGAGTCGTGTTCCCGCGCTGGCCTTGGCCCCCACCCCAATTAGATTACTGGCGCTCATACCCTGGCTGCGAGGGTACCCGCAGCGGGTGGACGCCCAATTTTTGCTCTCGGGTTTCGCGTTCAACTTCTCCTTACCGATATCTGGGCTAGTGGGTACCGTGGCTGGTACGAACCTGCGTTCAGCTCGGGAGTTTCCGGTCGTGCTCCGGCAGAATGTTCAGGCGGAGGTTTAGTTGGGCAGGAGGATAGGCTCCCCCACCCCCTTTTCGGAACCCCCCCTTACCGGATTTGGTCTTGTCCCCCGTCGGGATAGTGCCCAAGAAGACCGCGAGCTAATATAGGCTCCTACAGCATCTTTTCTGTTCTCTGGGGTCATCCGTAAATTATGCTATCCCCGATTATCAGTGTAGGGTCATTTCCCTGTCCTTTGATTCGGCCATAGCCAACATTAGGTTTTTTGCAACGGGGGTCGTGATGTGTAACTTGGACATCCAGTCAGCATTTCGTCTTCTCCCTCTGCACCCTTCGGCCTTTCGGTTTCTGGGTTTTTTATATTGGGCGATGGCTATTACATAGATCGGTGCCTCCCTATGGGTTGTTTTCTCTCTTGCGCATACTTCAAGGGATTCAGTTCTTTCCTTCATTGGTGCCTGGAGCATGCGACGGGCGAACGGCGAATTTCGCACGGCTTGGATGATTTTCTTTTATCGGGCCACAGGACTCAGATCGCTGCGCTCGCTTGTTACGGAGGGCACTCGCCCTCTTCGCACGCTTCGGGGTTCCGGTGGCGCCTGAGCGGCCTTAGGGGCCCTCTGCATCCGTAGTTTACCTCGGACTTCAGATTGATTCGGTCATCGGCCTCTGTAGGTTCCCTGTGGATAGGGTGTTACGTCTTCACGATGATATCCTTTATGCGCTTGCTGCGGGCAAGCTTACTCTCATGCAGGCTCAGCCCCTGTTGGGACTGTTTAATTTTGCTTGCACACTTATCCCCATGGGTGGGGGTTTTTCTGTAGGAAATTGGAGCGGGCAACAGTTGAATTTCGACGCCCGCATCATTTTCTCAGATTGTCCCCCTAACTTCGTCGGGATTTACGCACAAGGGATGCATTTCTGGTTCGTTTCAGCGCCGTTTGTGTTGGATGGGAGGCGGTCGTGTCTGGCACCTCCCTGGAGCTTTTCCCGGACGCCTCTGGTGCTTGCTTAGCGAGCGCTTCACGACACACTTGCTGTTGCTGGAATTTTTTCCCATACTGGGCGCATTGGAGCGCTGGCGCTATGCCCTGAGTAACAAACAGGTGGTCTTCTGGTGTGACAATTTGGCCGTGGTTTTTGCCATCATCAGGCTGGAGTCCACATCCTTGCCGGTACTGCGGGTCTTCGCGCAGATAGTCTTGCTATGCTGGGGGAACAACATTACGTCGCGAGCCAAGCATGTCCCGGCCACGCGCCACGAAATTGATGATACCCTTTCTCGCGGCAACTGGCAGCGGTTTAGGCATTTGGTTCCTGCAGCTCTAATCCAAGGGGACTTCTGTCCTGCTTCTGTGTGCGGATTGGAGGATTTAGCCCACAGGTCTTTGGCTCCTGCAACTTTCGCGGCTTATCTGGCTGCTTGGGAGCGGTGGAGTCGCTACCTTCTGGAGAGGGGCCATAGTGGTAAGACCATTCACTAGGCAGATGGCCCATAGTTGCATTGGATTCGGGATGGTCAGGGATGGTGGCAGAAGGCCGATCCCTGAACATCTGGGCAGCAGGCACTCAGGGATGGTGGCAGAAGGCCGATCCCGGAACATCTCCTACATTTCGGATATTATTTCTATTGTAATTTTGAGATATTTTCTTTTCATGTGCTGTCTGCTTTGTGCTATAATACTAAATATTTCAACCATCCCTTAGTTAGAGAGGGAGTTTTTCATCCAAGTTTAGATTTAACAGGCCTTCCTCTCAGTCCATGAAAGCCGTCGACGTACGCCCCGACGGTTTGTGGTGTAGGATTCAGCTCTCACGATACGGGGATACGATACGGGGATACGAGATTCGCCTCTTCATGGCGGCCTTTACGATGGCCTTCCACGGTGCGTTCAGGGTGGGTGAGCTGGTGTCCGTCTCCCGGACTTTTGCCTCGCCCATGCTGGCGACCACGTCGTCGTACGCCCCCACGGTTTGTGGTGTAGGATTCAGCGCTCCAAGACTGACGTAGTCGGCAGGGGGCTGTGGGTTCGAGTGGGTCGGGCTCGTGTGCGGGGCATTTGTCCAGTTATCGTGGCCCGGTCTTTTTCGTCCGTACGGCCCCCAACGCCTTCCGGGTGGCTCGTCCATATTGACGGTTTCCTGTTGACCACTTATCAATTTCGGTCGGTTTTGGGACGTTGTATCTTATACCTGGGTCTACCTCCGGACGACCATGGGACTCACTATTTCCGCACCGGCGCTGCTTCAGCTGCTGCTGCGGCGGGTGGGTCCGAAGTCGACGTCCGGGCACTGGGTAGGTGGAGGTCTGGTGCAGTCAGACGCTATATCAGGCCTTGTCCTCCCAGTGCGCCCCTTTGAGGATTAGCCGCTCGTCGCAGTTGCACTTTGCGACTGCGGGGGCCTTGAGGAATTTTTGTTTTATCGTTGGTTTTAATTGCGGCTTTTGCAGGCTGACGAAGTTTTACGTTTTTGCCTCAAGTCAAATTGGGCGACCCCCCCCCCTTCTTCCCCCTGTTAGGGACGCAGGTTAGGTTACCCCTTTTCTCCATACTATGTTTCGTTCATTAACCTCAGTCACACCCTTCTTTTGCAGGTAGGCGGCTAGATCCGCGCTTTATATGGCTTGTCGGCCGAGGGTGGCAATGATCTGGTACAACGGGTCTTGAGGTCTTGTTAGCGTTGTGTTCTATTTTTCTTTAGTGTTAGTTTCAGTTTAGTTTTTCTTGGTTCAGGTGGTTCAGGTGGCGGTGGCAGGTTGGTAACCTGGCAGTTGGCCGGTTTCTGAACGGTTATTTTAGTGTAACTTAAGGAGTTTATTGTTAGTAAGTTCGGGTGAACTTTTAGGTATTTTATAGTCTTAGTATTAATTGATGGGCACCACCGTACCTGGTGGGGCCCATATGATAGACCATAAACATGTGTGGATATCGGGGCCGGAGGCCCAATTTTTTACCCCATAGGGGCGGAGCGTACCTCCGTCCCTACAACTGTTGGTGGGCAGGGGTAGTGGCAGAAGGTCGACCCCTGGCCTTTTGGATTTTCCGATGTCTGGGATGGAGGCAGGAGGCCGATCCCGGAACTCTGGGGCAGAAGGCCCCCTGACACATATGTTTTTATTGCTCGGGATGGTGGCAGGAGGCCGATCCCGGAACATCTGGGGCAGAAGGCCCCCTCACACACACATGTTTATTGCTCTATGTTGTCATATAATTTTGGATCACCCGTATTAAGTTGTTTATCATGCTTAACCGTTCTTCTCCCCGCCACCTTAGTTAGAGAGGGAAGTCTGCATTCTTAGTTTTAGTATTAATAGGCCTTCCTCTCAGTCAAAATAAAAAGCTGACCCCCTTTTACGCCAATTACGGTTGTTGTGTCTTTATTTACTAAGATAAGTGTGCTTGAGTGGCGTGCGAATGCATCTGACGTGTGAAGTTTATGGGCTGTAGTTAAATTATTTGACTTCACCCTCATTTGCTGAATTAAAAACTTGGATTTTTAATACTATACAGCCCCCACTGCTACGTTTCAAATAAATGCTGTATGGGGTGAATTCAATTACCAGTGATGTGCCGCAGAACATCGCAGAGATGGTCGGTTGCGCACATATCGGCCATTACGGTACCTCAGACATGGGGTGTGAGGGAAAGCTTGTCATGTTACAGGGGGTATCAGTTAACATGGTCGACCATGTTATGGTCGACAGTCTTTAGGTCGACCACTATTGGTCGACATTGACATTGTCGACATGGACACGTGGTCGACACATGAAAGGTCGACACATGAAAAGGTCGACGTGAGTTTTTTAACTTTTTTTTCTTTTGGGGAACTTTTCCATACTTTACGATCCACGTGGACTACGATTGGAACGGTAATCTGTGCCGAGCGAAGCTGTAGCGGAGCGGAGGCACCATGCCCGAAGCATGGCGAGCGAAGCGAGCCATGCGAGGGGACGCGGTGCACTAATTGGGGTTCCCAGTCACTTTACGCAAAAAACGATACCAAAAAAAGTTTCATGTGTTGACCTTTCATGTGTCGACCATTTTCATGTGTCGACCATGTTTCCATGTCGACCATGTCCATGTCGCCCAATAGTGGTCGACCTAATGACTGTCGATCATAACATGGTCGACCATTCATACCGGAACCGTTACAGGGTGTGATGTACCCTTCGACACAGCACATCACACCCTTCCTACTGAATTGAATTTCCCCAACAGAAAAGGAGTGCAGAGTTAGCTGCAGTTGCGATCCAAATGCAGATGTCATTTACTATAAAAGCCATAACTGCATGTATATGAAAACTTCAGGTCTGCGTGTACAATACTTGCTGTTGCCCTCAGTCCCCTCTAGGTGGCACACAGAGCATGATTCATTACTGATCGCAGCGGTGCGTTTTCACACAGCGGGCGATCAGGTCCTAACTGCGCATGTGTATGCACCACAATGCGCACGTGCGTCGGACAACAACAAAGGTCATAGCCGGTCAGCGAATTCTGTTCGCAAGGTGATTGACAGGAGGAAGCCGTTTGTGAGTGGTAACTGACCAATTTCTGGGAGTGTCAGGGAAAACGCAGGCGTGTCCAAGCGTTTTCAGGGCAGGTGTGTGACGTCAGCTCCGGTCCTGATCAGCCTGTTCTCATCGCACTGGAGGAGTAAGTCCTGGGCTGCGCACACACTGCACACACCGAATTTTTGCAGCTCGGCGTACACATGGGATGCACACTTGCACTGCAAATTTACACTCCCTCTTGGGCGGCGACTGTCTGAACACAGGACAGCAATATTAGCAGCCCAGCGATCAGATCTGAATCGCCCCCACAATACATTAACTTGCCTATACAATAACTGGAAGACACCGCTAACAGATTGTCCGATCTCATTTGGGTTCCTGAGTAACAGCACAAAGCTTGCACAGGGACTGGGTGACAGCTGGAACGGTCCGGACTCCGGAACGACGGACCGGCTCCTTGCAGTGACCCGTGTTGCTGTGGAGCTCTCTGTGCGTGGCCCACAGCAACTGGTGCAGGGAGAGATTTGCAGCCCCTCCTGATTCGCAGCTGCTGCAATCAGAGGGAATGGAAGCAGCACAGCCGGAACAGTCCAGACTCCGGAATACCGGACCGGCTTCTTACAGCGACATTTGCCACTGTGGAGCTGTATTTGCCCGTGTATGTGACAGCTGCCACACAGCAAATGGTGCAGGGAGACCTGCACAGCACAGAGCACTTCAAAGCGGCCGAGGTTGCTGCAGGTAGCTGATCCGATCCAGTGTTTCTAAGTCCGGACCGTTCCGTCTTTTACCTAATCCCACTTGTACAAAAGATATGCGCTCAACTGGGGTGTAAGCTTACCTAAAAACATTCCATAATAGATATTTAGGACAAATTAGCTCATACCCCTAATCCACCAAAGCCCCATTCCAATCTTCCCGTGCCATGCACATTTTTGGCAAGACCACCCACGTTTTGGAGGCTGACAATTGGGAATACCGTGACTGTTTGCATGTATGGCACAAGGACTGCACACGCCAGCCTGAGAGTAAGCAGACTGTCACAGAGGCCTATGCAATTCCTGCGTTAAGTACAGGCCTATGTAAGACACGGGTGTGGTTCATCAAATCGACAGTATCTAGTTCGACAATGTTTAGGTCGATAGTCACTAGGTCGACATGGATGGAAGGTCGACAGGGTTTCTAGGTCGACATGTGCTAGGTCGACAGGTCTAAAGGTCGACATTTGGATTTTTTGTTTTTTTTGTGTCGTTTTCTTCGTAGAGTGACCGGGATCCCAAATTAGTGCAATGCGTTCGCTCGCCATGCTTCGGGCATGGTGCCTTCGCTCTGCTACCGCTTTGCTCGGCACAGATTACCGTTCCAATCGTAGTCCACGTGGATCGTTAAGTATGAAAAAATTCAAAAATAGAAAGAAAAATTGAAAAACTCATGTCAACCTTTAGAACTTTCGACCTAGCACATGTCGATCTAGAAACCCTGTCGACCTTCCATCCATGTCGACCTAGTGACTGTCGACCTATAGTGGTCGACCTAAACATTGACGACCTAGATACTGTTGATCTTCAGACCGGATCTCGTAAGACACATCCTGCTGATATGTAACATTGCGGAAAGGAAATAAATTCTCTGAACAAGAAAGGAACATGTTTCATTTTTAAGTCACAAGCATCTTATATTATTAGGAGGCTGATTCCTATCTCTCCGATAATTCTCAGATTTATTATGCGCTGATAAAATACGCATATAAGTTTTGATGCACCTACTGTAAGATCGCTGAAGCGCAGTTAGCTCCTGATAGTCACGGTATCCATCT
Source organism: Pseudophryne corroboree (assembly GCF_028390025.1). Taxonomy (NCBI): domain Eukaryota; kingdom Metazoa; phylum Chordata; class Amphibia; order Anura; family Myobatrachidae; genus Pseudophryne; species Pseudophryne corroboree. The sequence continues at coordinate 457,434,340 of NC_086452.1, read as the reverse complement.
CCGGTTAGGATGCTCTCTATAAATAACTCGGTAAATAGGTGGCCAGGCTGTGCTCTACTGACGTACGACATATGTAGCCAGCGCAAAATAATAGTAATTATCCTAATGATTCTAAGAAGAGTCGTCCTAAGCCAATGCTAATCGCATGCAAATGAGGCTCATGAATATTCAACAGAGTGCCGTGGACCATTTCCCGCTTTTGAATGAATAACTGTTCTTACAGAGTTTGTATATACGGGTCAGTGCACTTCTGTGCGAGCACGAAAGACTAGCGGCCGCCACATCGGTGCCAACTGTCATACTGAAAACGTTTCCTACCACAAATATGTCTCTGCTGATTGCCCTCTTCATCCTTTCACTGCCAGAGGATCTGGGTTCTATTACTTTAATACTCTAAACATTACAGTAATTATTTTTGCATATTGTAATATAAAACATGAACTCAAAATTCAGTGCACATAGCGCTGCAATTGCCGTTTTCATCTGTGTTTCATTGTATTCACCCTCTGTATTCACAGATATTTGGATAAGGGGGGTAATTCGGACCGGACCACTGCAGCGGCAGCAATCGCAGTCTGAGTTACCTTGTGGAGTGCACACGCGCAGCGGCCGCACTGCGCGTGCACACTCCGGGAGCCCAGTGAGATGATCCCCCAGCGGGGTGCGGTCCGGACAATGGAGGTGTGTCCGGACTGTTGGGGGGGCGCCGTGGCAGCTGTGTGACGTAACACGCAGCAGCTGCGACCCGGAACACGGCAGGTAGCTCCCTGCCAGTGTGCAGGAGCTGCGCAGGTAGGGAGCTACTTACCATGCTTTTGTTTCTGCACAGTGGGGGGATGGGGGGGGATAGGGCCTGACATACGGGGCGGACTAGACCTGTGCTGGACGTCCCCCCGCATGTCAGAGTAATTGATCGTAGATGTGCTAAAGTTAGCACATCTATGATCAACTCTGATTTACCCCCAACATACGGCAGTTAGACAAACATTATGTCGGCACTATGTCAGAGCCTTGTTGCCAGCATCGGTATGCCAACAACATTAAAGTGCGACTTGAAGCATTGCAGCAGTGTCACTAATTAAACCTGCTGTAAAATGTATAAAGTAATACTAGCAGCACCGTTATAAATACTTTAAGTAGCGTTTAATGTTGCCGCCATACTGGTGCCGACAGAATTATTGTTACCAGGTATTTATGTCATGTAGGCAGAGCTGTTTATGTCCACTTAGCTTAGGGAGGGGGTGTTCCAGCTGAAATCTAGATTGCAGTGTAAAGATAAAGATGTCTAACATTTGTGGGCTACATGCAAAACAGTCAGTATTTACCTGCACAGAAACAAAATAACGCACCCAGATCTAAATCTCTCTGCACGTTACATCTTCCCCACCCACAGTGCAGCACGGGTTTTGCCCAGTTCCTTGATATCATTTGCTTTACTTACAAACATGAATCAGGCTGTGGGAACACAAGACTGGATTCATAGATGTGCGATAATGCCACCGTAGCGGCCAATGAGGACGCAGCAGCTGTGCAGACAAATATGCAAGTGCCGCAGACACCTGGATTAGTATAGAGACGCCCACCGGCTGCATTGCAAGTCCCAAGCGTCTGTTGCAGATCAGCCAATTATCACACTTCTGTTTAGCCCTATGGATTGCGCAGTATGGAAGTGAGACGCCGGAGACATTGAAGCTGCGTACGGGATTGCAGTCACAGGACACACCTGCATTTCTGCTGCCACTCCTCGAAGCCTAAACGGACCCTGACTGACAATCACTTTGCGGACCACTCTCTGTGGCAGATACGCAGTGAGACTTAGCCGTGTGCGCAGACTACCAATAATCACTCAACTGCATAAAAAGTGGGTGTGCACACTGAGGGTCTAATTCATGTTTGTACGCAGATGCAAGTGCGATTCTCCAGGCTACGGAGCTGATAATATTAGCAAGTAAGGCTGCTGCCTAAGACTGAAAAGAGACTTATCGCCAGACTCACTGCAAGCTCAATCGCCGTTGCGTACACATTCGCAGACTATATGCAACTATGGAGAACACGGAAGCTAACGGTTGGTCTATGGCTTTGCAGATGACCCACAGCAGTAGCGGATCAGATGTAATTGCACGTACGATAACGCAGCCATCAGATACTGTACATACCGCGAAAACAGCCATGCCACTTCTGCGTTTTCCCAACCTGTTCGCATAAACGCCCTATTACCACCTCCAAACGGCCACCCTCTGTCATTCACTCTGCGACGAAGTCCGCAATGCGAGCGGGATCACAGCTGCACCCTCGCGCATGCGCGCTGCGATCGCAGCACATGCACAGTTTTCTGATAATCGCCTATTGCGTACAAACATGAATTAATCCCAGAATCAGGCCCACCGGACGTGGGAACAGACTCTCTCAATCATCAGCATATTTTATTCCCAATAATGGATATTTCTTTTTTTTAATTGCGTAATATTTTATTTATTGATCACTGTAAGACACATAGCATACAATACAACATAGCATACAATATAACATAGCATACAATACAACATAGCATACAATACAACATAGAGTAAAACATAGTGATGCTTACCAGCAACACATCTGAAACTTAATACCAATTTTACCCTTCGGGGAATAGAACCAAAGCCAAATATATAGCGCCTAGATACAAGTGAAAATAAATTTCCACATTGAACCATTACAGTTATAGTAATTTAAATGTCCTAAATATAGTGACCTAAAACATAACAATCATTATAGTGATTAAACATAATAATAATTATGGTAATCACAACTAACTTGATTCAAATAAATGTAACTATAGTGAAACTCTATATAGTTTTTAAGGTTATTAATCCTACACACACATCAATTATACATTTATTAGCCTCAAATATACTAGCCACAGGGTGGTCTTCAGTATGCCGGCGGTCGGGCTCCCGGCGACCAGCATACCGGCGCTGGGAGCCCGACAACCGGCATACCGACACTTATTCTCCCTCGTGGGGGTCCACGACCCCCCTGGAGGGAGAATAAAATAGTGTGGCGTGCGTAGCCGGTATGCTGGTCGCCGGGAGCCCGACCGCCGGCATATCGTAGTGAACCCTAGCCACAACCTCACTAACTATAAATATAGTGATCGGAAATATAAAAGTGCATTCATTTCACTATAATTCATGTTTACTACAATTCTAATAACTGTACATTTATTATAAATCTAGGGGGGGATATTCAATTAGCCCCCGAAGAGACATCGGGAATAAAAACTCAATGTTTTTTCGGGTTTTGCGGTCAGCCTTTTCGATTTGACCAACCGTTAAAAAGCGCATTTTCACCCGAAAATACACGGGTGAAATAGCCCCGTTGGCTGTATCTGGGATTTTAAATTAGCTGCAGCACGCACCGGCTTATCGGTGGTTAATTAGATATTCCCCCCGGTGATACTTTTACACCCGCAGTCGGTGCGGGTAATTGAATATCCCCCTAGGGGAGTATCCAATTATCCCCGATTCGTTTTAAGCGGGTGAAAATGGATGGATATCGCGATTAATGACCAGTGATCATTATCGCTGTATCCTATTACAGCCGGGTGAAAACGGGCCCACGGTTGTGCGAAACACATGGTATCGGGGATAAGTCCCCAATCCCACGCGTTATCACGGCTCCGGCAGCCGCTTATCGCGGATTATGCTTTTATATATATATATATATATATATATATATATATATATATGTATATAGTGTGACAATAATAATGACCATGAATGACTTATTGATTGCCGTTATCAAACCTTATATACTGTGTCAGTAAATATAACTACATGTACACTAACTATAAATACAACCTTTATATACTTGATAATTATAAATAGCACCGTTACAACCAACATATATAATTCATGAAAACATATGTACCGGTACTTGAGACATGTTAAAACATTTCTGTTCTCATGTGAAATGTAATACAGTAGCGTCTAATTTTACAATATACCTTTTACGCCTATACATAGCGTCACTTACTGTATATATATACAAAAACAAACAAATGGATATTTCAACTGCTCCAATTATTATAATCTTCCTTTAAAATGTTCAACTGTTCTTATATTTTATTCCACAGACGGTTTATTATCCTTTAGAGCTGAATTATACTCATAACATATAAAAAAAAAAAAAACTAAATAAAGACATGGAATATGTATATACTGTACGCACTTAGACTTCAATTCTATAAGAATGAACATTCTGTAGAGAGGAAGCTGCCGCGATCTTTCCTCCCAGAGTGTGACGGGCGCAGGCACCAGACGTTTAAAAAGAGTAAGTGACAAATCATTGGGAAATGTCTGATATTCACATGATGATTTCTTCATCGTTTAAAGTTAGTCATTACGGCGTGTGAGATATTTTCACAGAAATATGGCAGCAAGTATAGAGCAACTACTGAGACATTTTCTGGATAAACTTAGCTGTTGTAACATTTAAAGAATACTCAACACATTTTAAACCATTTTTGGGGTGTTCAGCTCCACTTTAGAGGGTGAATAAGTTAGGCCACATCTTGCCTTAGTTGTGGAACCAGTGTGATAGACTACAGAACAATGGTGGTCATTTCGAGTTGATCGCTCGCTAGCTGTTTTTAGCAGCCGTGCAAACGCTATGCCGCCTCCCACTGGGAGTGTATTTTAGCTTAGCAGAAGTGCAAACGAAAGGATCGCAGAGCGGCTACAATTTTTTTGTGTGCAGTTTTAGAGTAGCTCAAAAATAAGATTTTACTTACCGATAAATCTATTTCTCGTAGTCCGTAGTGGATGCTGGGACTCCGTCAGGACCATGGGGATTAGCGGCTCCGCAGGAGACAGGGCACAAAAATAAAGCTTTAGGATCAGGTGGTGTGCACTGGCTCCTCCCCCTATGACCCTCCTCCAAGCCTCAGTTAGGATACTGTGCCCGGACGAGCGTACACAATAAGGAAGGATTTTGAATCCCGGGTAAGACTCATACCAGCCACACCAATCACACCGTACAACTTGTGATCTGAACCCAGTTAACAGTATGACAAACGTAGGAGCCTCTGAACAGACGGCTCACAACAATAACAACCCGATTTTTTTGTAACAATAACTATGTACAAGTATTGCAGACAATCCGCACTTGGGATGGGCGCCCAGCATCCACTACGGACTACGAGAAATAGATTTATCGGTAAGTAAAATCTTATTTTCTCTGACGTCCTAGTGGATGCTGGGACTCCGTCAGGACCATGGGGATTATACCAAAGCTCCCAAACGGGCGGGAGAGTGCGGATGACTCTGCAGCACCGAATGAGAGAACTCCAGGTCCTCTTTAGCCAGGGTATCAAATTTGTAGAATTTTACAAACGTGTTCTCCCCCGACCACGTAGCTGCTCGGCAGAGTTGTAATGCCGAGACCCCTCGGGCAGCCGCCCAGGATGAGCCCACCTTCCTTGTGGAATGGGCCTTGACAGATTTAGGCTGTGGCAGGCCTGCCACAGAATGTGCAAGTTGAATTGTGCTACAAATCCAACGAGCAATCGTCTGCTTAGAAGCAGGAGCACCCAGCTTGTTGGGTGCATACAGTATAAACAGCGAGTCAGATTTTCTGACTCCAGCCGTCCTTGAAATATATATTTTCAATGCCCGGACAACGTCCAGCAACTTGGAATCCTCCAAATCGCTAGTAGCCGCAGGCACCACAATAGGCTGGTTCAGGTGAAACGCTGACACCACCTTAGGCAGAAACTGAGGACGCGTCCGCAGTTCTGCCCTGTCCGAATGGAAAATCAGATATGGGCTTTTATACGATAAAGCCGCCAATTCTGACACTCTCCTGGCTGAAGCCAGGGCCAGTAGCATGGTTACTTTCCACGTAAGATATTTCAAATCCACCGATTTGAGTGGCTCAAACCAATGGGATTTGAGAAAATCCAAAACTACATTAAGGTCCCACGGAGCCACTGGGGGCACAACCGGGGGCTGTATATGTAGTACTCCTTTTACAAAAGTCTGGACTTCAGGAACTGAAGCCAATTCTTTCTGGAAGAAAATCGACAGGGCCGAAATTTGAACCTTAATGGACCCCAATTTGAGGCCCATAGACAATCCTGTTTGCAGGAAATGTAGGAATCGACCCAGTTGAAATTCCTCCGTCGGGGCCTTCCTGGCCTCACACCACGCAACATATTTTCTCCAAATGCGGTGATAATGTTGTGCAGTCACCTCCTTCCTGGCTTTTACCAGTGTAGGAATGACCTCTTCCGGAATGCCTTTTTCCCTTAGAATTCGGCGTTCAACCGCCATGCCGTCAAACGCAGCCGCGGTAAGTCTTGGAATAGACACGGTCCCTGCTGAAGCAGGTCCCGTCTTAGAGGTAGAGGCCACGGATCTTCCGTGAGCATCTCCTGAAGTTCCGGGTACCAAGTTCTTCTTGGCCAATCCGGAGCCACGAGTATCGTTCTTACTCCCCTTTGCCGTATAATTCTCAGTACTTTTGGTATGAGAGGCAGAGGAGGAAACACATACACTGACTGGAACACCCACGGTGTTACCAGAGCGTCCACAGCTATTGCCTGAGGGTCTCTTGACCTGGCGCAATACCTGTCCAGTTTTTTGTTGAGGCGAGACGCCATCATATCCACCTTTGGTTTTTCCCAACGGTTCACAATCATGTGGAAGACTTCTGGATGAAGTCCCCACTCACCCGGGTGTAGATCGTGTCTGCTGTGGAAGTCTGCTTCCCAGTTGTCCACTCCCGGAATGAACACTGCTGACAGTGCTATCACATGATCTTCCGCCCAGCGAAGAATCCTTGCAGCTTCTGCCATTGCTCTCCTGCTTCTTGTGCCGCCCTGTCTGTTTACGTGGGCGACTGCCGTGATGTTGTCCGACTGGATCAACACCGGCTGACCCTGAAGCAGGGGTTTTGCCAGGCTTAGAGCATTGTAAATCGCTCTTAGCTCCAGTATATTTATGTGAAGAGACATCTCCAGGCTTGACCATACTCCCTGGAAGTTTCTTCCCTGTGTGACCGCTCCCCAGCCTCTCAGACTGGCATCCGTGGTCACCAGGACCCAGTCCTGTATGCCGAATCTGCGGCCCTCTAACAGATGAGCACTCTGCAACCACCACAGAAGAGACACCCTTGTCCGTGGCGATAAGGTTATCCGCTGATGCATCTGCAGATGCGATCCGGACCATTTGTCCAGCAGATCCCACTGAAAAGTTCGTGCGTGGAATCTGCCGAATGGAATCGCTTCGTAAGAAGCCACCATCTTTCCCAGGACTCTTGTGCATTGATGCACAGACACTTTTCCTGGTTTTAGGAGGTTCCTGACAAGTTCGGATAACTCCCTGGCTTTCTCCTCCGGAAGAAACACCTTTTTCTGAACCGTGTCCAGAATCATTCCCAGGAACAGCAGACGTGTCGTCGGGTTCAATTGAGATTTTGGAAAATTCAGAATCCACCCGTGCTGTTGCAGCACTACTTGGGTTAGTGCTACTACGTCTTCCAGCTGTTCTCTGGACCTTGCCCTTATCAGGAGATCGTCCAAGTAAGGGATAATTAATATGCCTTTTCTTCGCAGAAGAAACATCATCTCGGCCATTACCTTGGTAAAGACCCGAGGTGCCGTGGACAATCCAAACGGCAGCGTCTGAAACTGATAATGACAGTTTTGCACCACGAACCTGAGGTACCCTTGGTGTGAAGGGCAAATTGGGACATGCAGGTAAGCATCCTTGATGTCCAGGGACACCATAAAGTCCCCTTCTTCCAGATTCGCTATCACTGCTCTGAGTGACTCCATCTTGAACTTGAATTTTTGTATGTACAGGTTCAAAGATTTCAGATTTAGAATAGGTCTTACCGAGCCGTCCGGCTTCGGTACCACAAATAGCGTGGAGTAATACCCCTTTCCCTGTTGTAGGAGGGGTACCTTGACTATCACCTGCTGAGAAAACAGCTTGTGAATGGCTTCCAATACCGTCGCCCTGTCTGAGGGAGACGTTGGCAAAGCAGACTTTAGGAACCGGCGAGGGGGAGACTTCTCGAATTCCAACCTGTAACCCTGAGATACTACCTGCAGGATCCAGGGGTCCACCTGTGAGCAAGCCCACTGCGCGCTGAAATTCTTGAGTCGACCCCCCACCGCTCCTGAGTCCGCTTGTAAAGCCCCAGCGTCATGCTGAGGGCTTTGCAGAACCCGGGGAGGGCTTCTGTTCCTGGGAAGGAGCTGCTTGCTGCCCTCTCTTACCCTTTCCTCTGCCTCGGGGCAGATATGACTGTCCTTTTGCCCGCTTGTTCTTATAGGACCGAAAGGACTGCGGCTGAAAAGACGGTGTCTTTTTCTGTTGGGAGGGGGTCTGAGGTAAAAAGGTGGATTTCCCGGCAGTTGCCGTGGCCACCAGATCCGATAGACCCACGCCAAATAATTCCTCCCCTTTATACGGCAATACTTCCATATGCCGTTTGGAATCCGCATCACCTGACCACTGTCGCGTCCATAAACTTCTTCTGGCAGATATGGACATCGCACTTACTCTCGATGCCAGAGTGCAAATATCCCTCTGAGCATCTCGCATATAAAGAAAAGCATCCTTTAATTGCTCTAAAGTCAATAAAATACTGTCCCTATCCAGGGTATCAATATTTTCAGTCAGGGAATCCGACCAGACCACCCCAGCACTGCACATCCAGGCTGAGGCGATGGCTGGTCGCAGTATAACACCAGTATGTGTGTATATACTTTTTAGGGTAGTTTCCAGCCTCCTATCAGCTGGATCCTTGAGGGCGGCCGTATCAGGAGACGGTAACGCCACTTGTTTTGATAAGCGTGTGAGCGCCTTATCCACCCTAGGGGGTGTTTCCCAGCGCGCCCTAACCTTGCAATAATGCCAATAACTTTTTTGAAATTAGCACTTTTCTATCTGGGTTAACCCACGCTTCATCACATACATCATTCAATTCCTCTGATTCAGGAAAAACTACAGGTAGTTTTTTCACACCCCACATAATACCCCTTTTTGTGGTACTTGCAGTATCAGAGATATGTAAAGCCTCCTTCATTGCCGTGATCATATAACGTGTGGCCCTACTGGAAAATACGTTTGTTTCTTCACCGTCGACACTAGATTCAGTGTCCGTGTCTGGGTCTGTGTCGACCGACTGAGGTAAAGGGCGTTTTACAGCCCCTGACGGTGTCTGAGACGCCTGGGCAGGTACTAACTGGTTTGCCGGCCGTCTCATGTCGTCAACTGATTTTTGTAATGTGCTGACATTATCACGTAATTCCATAAACAAAGCCATCCATTCCGGTGTCGACTCCCTGGGGGGCGACATCACCATTACCGGCAATTGCTCTGCCTCCACACCAAAATCGTCCTCATACATGTCGACACACACGTACCGACACACAGCAGACACACAGGGAATGCTCTATTGAAGACAGGACCCCACTAGCCCTTTGGGGAGACAGAGGGAGAGTTTGCCAGCACACACCCAAGCGCTATAATATATATGGGAACAACCCTATATAAGTGTTGTATCCTTATAGCAGCTTAAATATAGTAATATCGCCAAAAAAAGTGCCCCCCCTCTCTGTTTTACCCTGTTTCTGTAGTGCAGTGCAGGGGAGAGTCCTGGGAGCCTTCCTCACAGCGGAGCTGAGCAGGAAAATGGCGCTGTGTGCCGAGGAGAATAAGCCCCGCCCCCTATTTCGGCAGGCTCTTCTCCCAGAGTTTGTGAGATCTGGCAGGGGTTAAATACATCCATATAGCCTCAAGGGCTATATGTGATGTATTTTTAGCCATAAGAAAGGTATTATACATTGCTGCCCAGGGCGCCCCCCCCAGCGCCCTGCACCCTCAGTGACCGCTGTGTGAAGTGTGCTGACAACAATGGCGCACAGCTGCAGTGCTGTGCGCTACCTCATGAAGACTGAAAAGTCTTCTGCCGCCTGTTTCTGGACCTCTTCAATCTTCGGCATCTTCAAGGGGGGTCGGCGGCGCGGCTCCGGGACCGGACTCCATGGCTGGGCCTGTGTTCGATCCCTCTGGAGCTAATGGTGTCCAGTAGCCTAAGAAGCCAATCCATCCTGCACGCAGGTGAGTTCACTTCTCTCCCCTAAGTCCCTCGATGCAGTGAGCCTGTTGCCAGCAGGACTCACTGAAAATAAAAAACCTAAAAACTTTTTCTAAGCAGCTCTTTAGGAGAGCCACCTAGATTGCACCCTGCTCGGACGGGCACAAAAACCTAACTGAGGCTTGGAGGAGGGTCATAGGGGGAGGAGCCAGTGCACACCACCTGATTCTAAAGCTTTATTTTTGTGCCCTGTCTCCTGCGGAGCCGCTAATCCCCATGGTCCTGACGGAGTCCCAGCATCCACTAGGACGTCAGAGAAACCTACTCAGCGCTTGCGGTCACTTCAGACTGTTCAGTTCCTCTTTTGACGTCACAAACACGCCCTGCGTTCGCCCAGCCACGCCTGCGTTTTTCCTGGCACGCCTGTGTTTTTACAAACATTCCCTGAAAACGGTCAGTTGACACCCAGAAAAGCCCACCTCATGCCAATCACTCTGCGGCCACCAGTGCGACTGAAATACTTCGCTAGACCCTGTGTGAAACTACATCGTTCGTTGTAATAGTACGTCGTGCGTGTGCATTGCGCCGCATACGCATGCGCAGAAGTGTCTTTTTTTGCCTCATCGCTGCACAACCAAACGAATGCAGCTAGGGTGATCTGACACAGACTATATGAGGACAGCCAGAGAGGCCTGTGTCTGTGAGATATCCAGGAGCCAATATAATCTTATAACACTTCTCTGTCACCTGCCTGCAAAAGGTGGAAAAGAGGGTTGATAGCTCTGCAGCACCATCCATCATCCAATCCCCCCCCCCCCCCCCCTCTACATTAGCAATTTTCCCCCTTTGATAAATTGCCTGCTGCATTCTCCAGGGGTGCACCGGTTATATCCCAAAAGAAAAACGCAGCTCTTTAAATGTTAACCCTATCACTGCCTCAGTGATGCACTTCCTCTGTCTTATTCTGCCTTGTAGATAAATGTCAACTCTCAGCACCAGGACAGGTGGTACACATAATGCACCCAGAGCCGGCACTAACCAATATGATGCCCTAGGCAAGATCTTGGCTGGTGCCCCCTAGCATCGCTGCTAGTTCCGCCTCTACCCCTGCACCCCTTTCCCAGCACCATCACCCCTCAGTCATAGCTGTCCTCATTTTGGTGCTCCTACACCCTATATTTTAAATAGGAACAGTGCGCACATTTGGCGAGCAGCTCAAAAAGGGGCGTGTTCTTTTGGGAAGGGGCATGGCCACACAATAGTTTCCCCAATTAAAATTACGCCACACAGTACTGCAACTTTATTCACATTATATCATGCACCCTTCTTCACATTGCATCACACAGCAGTACCACTTTAACTTATATACATTGCTAAGCAGAGTAGTGCCCCTTATTCATATTACATCACACTGAATTGCTCTTTATTCAAATTAGACGACACAGTAGTGCCTTTTCTATACATTACGCCACACAGTAGAGCACCTTATACACATAATGCCGCATATTAGTACTGCATTTATACACATAATGCCACATTATTTGTAATGCCTTTTACACATATGACATACATTATCAATGTCCTTATAAACATAATGGACCTTACACAATATGCCAACCTTTATTAATGCCCTTATACACATAATGACACACATAGTGCCCCTTACACATATGCCGAACACCATTGCACAACAAACCTAACCACACACAGCACTCACACTGCCACTAACACTGTGACCTCTGCCTCTGCCTGGATACAGATGTGTCCTCATACATCTTGCCTCAATACACCATGCAGCTCCCGTCCAGCTCTGCTAACGTTGGGCGCCTTTTTTGTTGTTGCAGAAAATGCATCTTGTTTTCATTGCTATGGGGCTAGGACGCACAAGCAGCTTCTGCTGATTAAAATGAAAATTAGCATGCCATGTGCGACAGTGGCAGTATCTGCATTCTAAATGCTACGTTACAGTGATTTCCAGGAATATAGATGCAGATTCAGCCGCAGTCAAACACAGAATATAGGCATGCAGCATATCATTTTAATCAGCAGAATCTGCTTGTGCCCCTAGGCATCCCAAATGCTATGCCTAGGGCCGGCTCTGAAAGCAGCAAACTTATCAAAACAATTAGCTTCCAGCAATATCAGTAAGGTAACTGTTCTGTTTTCTGCAAACGATGTCCTGTTTTTATATCAGATTCCGCCTGGGAGAGCGGCCGAGTGAAAAGCATTACTTACCTAATTTGTATCTGATGTCCTATTTATTCTTAATAGCCAAATGACTGATAATAAGATATATTAGTACATTCTAAAGCAGCCCTGAATGACTGAGCAACAGTGGGGAGTAAATCCATTTGCGGACGTTGGCTGCACAAAGGACAATTGTAATTTAATGTGAGCTGCTGATGTTGGCATACTTATCAAAACGACGCAATGGCTGAAATTCTGTGGGCATTAGGAACCAGTGATGCCAGCAAGGGGGCACTATGTGGGGGCTTTACCATTTCTAAAAGTTAGTGCTCCCACAAGACCAAAGTTGAAGAACAAAACAAGAGAAGGTATAACCCAGGTCTTTCATGGTCTAGAACAAAGATGAGAAAAAACCCTGCCACCATGCACACGGAGAATATAAAACACAGCTACCGTCTACCACCTGTCAAATCTTAGACCTTATTTGATCCATCAGCATATTTTATATTCTGTAGCCGAATGCTGAGCTATAAATACTGACAGGACACAGAGCACAGAGATCCATGAAAAAGCAGCAGTCTGAAGGGTAGACGGACGGGGCCGATGACCTACTCTGTACCACAGGGGCACAAACACAAAGCTATGAGTCCCAGATAGGACGAGATCCTGGAATACTCAGCCAGAGTATCGCACGCAGCCGGGATATAATACTCATCCAGCGTAGTCATGACACCTACTGACTAACTGTGAGATTCCAGGCACAGAATACTGAACATTACAATGCAAGAAAGCTTCACTACACAGGGTGATCGACTGGGTGTTATCAATCTGTGGGTCACCACCAATATAATGTTTAGGTATACCATCTACAAGACCTCCTTCCAACTCTCTGGATTTAGGCTGGACGGTCCAGCTTTGAGGGGATTGGTCCACCAGTTGACACCTTTGGCTTGACAGGTGTTTCCCACACTCACTATGACTGGGCGCCATGTGCTCCTGCCACTTGTACTGGAGCCAAGCCAATGGTTTTATAGAAGAGAGTTGACTGTAGGTGGCATAGGACATGTTACATGACCACAGCCTCTTTCTGCATGCCTGCCAGGAGCAACATGGTAGGTATGATATGGTACAAATCACTTACACAAAACAAATAATATATATGAAATGTGTTTTATGCAGAAGAGCTTTGACATTGATGCGACAGGAGCCTGTAGTTTGTGCATTCTCCCCAACTGGCCTAATTCAGGTGGAGAAGTCCCGTTTCTAGGACTGTTGTCCTGAGTGGAGGAATATGGTGATGAATGGCCGGCTTGGTTTATAAAGGACAAAGGGATTATAACTTGTTGTTGGCATGTAAAATGTTGTCAGTAGGGAAATCTGAGAAAATCTCTGACAAGAAAAGAGTCTTGAATAAAGGTTCATAAACCCTTATTTGCATTTTACATGGACATGCTTCAGCGACATAGTTTGCAAGGTAGGATGAACATTAAAATGCCCTGTCTGACAAAGATACAGCAGATTGTTCATTTCCACTGGAAACCAATCTGAATGGGGCTATGTCCCATATTCCTGCCACAGAGGTAAGCAATTATGTAAATTTTTCTTTTCTGACTTTTTTCCCCGTTATTATTTGAAATAAACTAATTTTGCATAGTATTACTGTATGTCATATTGTCATTTTATATTGAATATGCATTGAGCATACTAAATCTAATTTAATCAAGTTCCGTCTCTGTTTTTTTTTGGCTAATGATAACTGGGATTAGCTTAAACATTAATTGCAGTTAGGATACGGCACACCTGAAGGCGTCCTGTATAACAGTGGACAAATCTTGAAAAAAAAAAAACAGTGGTAGAAATTGGGCATTAATTGTGAGTGCATGATATAACAGGGACTTAGATCATGTCAGACAGACCAGGTGGTTGTTTTTGATTATCCCTTTGACGCCCCACCTTGTGATAAAGGCAAAGTGTACTGTCTATAATGACCCCAACCCCCCCATTTATAAAGCCCTAGCTGTAATGTCTGGCACTGCCTAGCTGGTGGGAGGGGTTAGAGGTCACACCAACTGTCATTACGTTCCAAAGTGATGACAGTTTCTATCAACAGTTAATTTTATTATATAGATTTGTTGTAGAATGCTAGTTACCAGATAAGTGAAATGACAGTAACTACCACGACACTTCTCCCGCACGCCTAATAAAACATTGCTATAACAGTGTGTTCATAAACATCTGTGTTCTAGATCACAAGAAAGTGGCTACAGTTAAAGCCTGAGACATGATAAGACAAAGTAATTTACTGCAAAGTGCCATCTAGCGAATGTTCCACTGCTGTCATGGAGAGACACGCTCCTGCTATACGCTGTACATGTCACATATACGGAGATCGGTGTCAAGGATTCTCTCTTTCATTTAATACGCTGACAATAGTAACTCACCACAATCAGTGATACGTAAACGTGAAGTAAAGTCTGTCACTCTTCTTTCTTGGCACTGTGGCGGAACTTGTCAGTGATCTATGCATCCAATCTTGCAGTGTCATAATACTAACGCACCAGGCTGGACAAATCTATCCTGGTGAGATCTGCACACAAATGATGACTGAGCCAGGTGGGGATATGGCAGAAGAGTGTGTCAGGTGGGTATATGGCAGAAGGGTGTGTCAGGTGGGTATATGGCAGAAGAGTGTGTCAGGTGGGGATATGGCAGAAGAGTGTGTCAGGTGGGGATATGACAGAAGGGTGTGTCAGGTGGGGATATGGCAGAAGGGTGTGTCAGGTGGGTATATAGCAGTATGGTGTGTCAGGTGGGTATATGGCAGAAGAGTGTGTCAGGTGGGAATATGGCAGAAGAGTGTGTCAGGTGGGGATATGGCAGAAGGGTGTGTCAGGTGGGTATATGGCAGAAGGGTGTGTCAGGTGGGTATATGGCAGAAGGGTGTGTCAGGTGGGTATATGGCAGAAGAGTGTGTCAGGTGGGGATATGGCAGAAGGGTGTGTCAGTTGGGTATATGGCAGAAGGGTGTGTCAGGTGGGTATATAGCAGTATGGTGTGTCAGGTGGGTATATGGCAGAAGGGTGTGTTAGGTGGGGATATGACAGAAGGGTGTGTCAGGTGGGGATATGACAGAAGGGTGTGTCAGGTGGGTATATAGCAGTAGGGTGTGTCAGGTGGGTATAAGGCAGAAGGGTGAGCCAGGTGAGTATAGGGCAGAATTGTGAGCCAGGTAAGTATACGGCAGAAATGTGAGCCAGGTGGGTTTATGGCAGAAGGGTGAGCCAGGTGGGTTTATGGCAGAAGGGTGAGCCAGGTGGGTTTATGGCAGAAGGGTGAGCCAGGTGGGGATATGGCAGAAAGGTGAGCCAGGTGGGTATAGAGCAGAAGGGTGAGCCAGGTGAGAATATAGCAGAAAAGGTGAGCCAGGTGGGTATATGGCAGAAAGGTGAGCCAGGTGGGGATATGGCAGAAAGGTGAGCCAGGTGGGGATATGGCAGAAAGTTGAGCCAGGTGGGGATATGGCAGAAAGTTGAGCCAGGTGGGGATATGGCAGAAAGGTGAGCCAAGTGGGGAATATGGCAGAAAGGTTAGGCAGGTGGGGATATGGCAGAAAGGTGATCCAGGTGAAGATATGGCAGAAGGGTGAACCAGGTCGGGATATGGCAGAAGGGTGAGCCAGGTGGGGAAATGGCAGAAGGGTGAGCCAGGTGGGTATATGGCAAAAAGGTGAGCAAGGTGGGGATATGGCAGAAAGGTGAGCTAGGTGGGGATATGGCAGAAAGGTGAGCCAGGTGGGGAATATGGCAGAAAGGTTAGGCAGGTGGGGATATGGCAGAAGGGTGAGCTAGGTGGGTAAAGGGCAGAAGGGTGAGCCAGGTGGGTATAGGGCTGAAAAGTGAGCAAGGTGGGGATATGGCAGAAAAGGTGAGCCAGATGGGGATATGGCAGAAAAGGTGAGCCAGGTGGGTATATGGCAGAAAGGTGAGCCAGGTGGGGATATGGCAGAAAGGTGAGCCAGGTGGGTATATGGCAGAAAGGTGAGCTAGGTGGGTATATGGCAGAAAGGTGAGGCAAGTGGGTATATGGCAGAAAGGTGAGCCAGGTGGGTATAGGGCAGAAAGGTGAGCCTAGTGGATATATGGTAGAAAAGGTGAGCCAGGTGGGGATGGGGCAGAAAGGTGAGCCAGGTGGGTATAGGGCAGATAAGGTGAGCCAGGTGGGTATATGGCAGAAAGGTGAACCAGGTGGGCATATAGCAGAAAAGTGAGCCAGGTGGGTATATGGCAGAAAGGTGAGCCAGGTGGGTATATGGCAGAAAGGTGAGCCAGGTGGGCATATGGCGGAAAGGTGAGCCAGGTGGGGATATGGCGGAAAGGTGAGCCAAGTGGGTATATGGCAGAAAGGTGAGCCAGGTGGGTATAGGGCAGAAAAGGTGAGCCAGGTGGGTATATGGCAGAAAGGTGAGCCTAGTGGATATATGTCAGAAAAGGTGAGCCAGGTGGGGATATGGCAGTAAGGTGAGCCAGGTGGGGATATGGCAGAAAGGTGAGCCAGGTGGGGATATGGCAGAAAGGTGAGCCAGGTGGGGATATGGCAGAAAGGTGAGCCAGGTGAGGATATGGCAGAAGGGTGAGCCAGGTCGGTATATGGCAGAAGGGTGAGCCAGATGGGGAAATGGCAGAAGGGTGAGCCAGGTGGGTATATGGCAAAAAGGTGAGCAAGGTGGGGATATGGCAGAAAGGTGAGCTAGGTGGGGATATGGCAGAAAGGTGAGCCAGGTGGGAATATGGCAGAAAGGTTAGGCAGGTGGGGATATGGCAGAAGGGTGAGCTAGGTGGGTAAAGGGCAGAAGGGTGAGCCAGGTGGGTATAGGGCTGAAAAGTGAGCAAGGTGGGCATATGGCAGAAAAGTGAGCCAGGTGGGTATATGACAGAAAGGTGAGACAAGCGGGTATATGGCAGAAAAAGGTGAGGCTAGTGGGTATATGGCAGAAAGGTGAGCCAGGTGGGGATATGGCAGAAAGGTGAGCCAGGTGGGGATATGGCAGAAAAGGTGAGCCAAGTGGGTAAATGGCAGAAGGGTGAGCCAGGTGGGTATAGGGCAGAAGGATGAGCCAGGTGGGTATAGGGCAGAAGGGTGAGCCATGGGTGCATATGGCGGAAAAGTCAGCCAGATGGGGATATGGCAGAAAAGGTGAGCCAGGTGGGTATATGGCAGAAAGGTGAGCCAGGTGGGTATATGGCAGAAAGGTGAGCCAGGTGGGGATATGGCAGAAAGGTGGAGACAGGTGGGTATATGGCAGAAAGGTGAGCTAGGTGGGGATATGGCAGAAAGGTGAGCCAAGTGGGTATATGGCAGAAAGGTGAGCCAGGTGGGTATAGGGCAGAAAGGTGAGCCTAGTGGATATATGGTAGAAAAGGTGAGCCAGGTGGGGATGGGGCAGAAAGGTGAGCCAGGTGGGTATAGGGCAGAAAAGGTGAGCCAGGTGGGTATATGGCAGAAAGGTGAGCCAGGTGGGCATATAGCAGAAAAGTGAGCCAGGTGGGTATATGGCAGAAAGGTGAGCCAGGTGGGTATATGGCAGAAAGGTGAGCCAGGTGGGCATATGGCGGAAAGGTGAGCCAGGTGGGGATATGGCGGAAAGGTGAGCCAAGTGGGTATATGGCAGAAAGGTGAGCCAGGTGGGTATAGGGCAGAAAAGGTGAGCCAGGTGGGTATATGGCAGAAAGGTGAGCCTAGTGGATATATGGCAGAAAAGGTGAGCCAGGTGGGGATATGGCAGTAAGGTGAGCCAGGTGGGGATATGGCAGAAAGGTGAGCCAGGTGGGGATATGACAGAAAGGTGAGCCAGGTGGGGATATGGCAGAAAGGTGAGCCAGGTGAGGATATGGCAGAAGGGTGAGCCAGGTCGGGATATGGCAGAAGGGTGAGCCAGATGGGGAAATGGCAGAAGGGTGAGCCAGGTGGGTATATGGCAAAAAGGTGAGCAAGGTGGGGATATGGCAGAAAGGTGAGCTAGGTGGGGATATGGCAGAAATGTGAGCCAGGTGGGGAATATGGCAGAAGGGTGAGCTAGGTGGGTAAAGGGCAGAAGGGTGAGCCAGGTGGGTATAGGGTTGAAAAGTGAGCAAGGTGGGCATATGGCAGAAAAGTGAGCCAGATGGGGATATGGCAAAAAGGTGAGCCAGGTGGGTATATGACAGAAAGGTGAGACAGGCGGGTATATGGCAGAAAAAGGTGAGGCAAGTGGGTATATTGCAGAAAGGTGAGCCAGGTGGGTATATGACAGAAAGGTGAGACAGGCGGGTATATGGCAGAAAAAGGTGAGGCAAGTGGGTATATTGCAGAAAGGTGAGCCAGGTGGGGATATGGCAGAAAGGTGAGCCAGGTGGGTATATGGCAGAAAATAGGATTTTGGTACTTACCAGGTAAATCCTTTTCTTTTCTTTTTTTTTTTAATATTAGATTTTTATTGAAATTTTGTACAAATTATAAGTACAATTGAATTTGTAAATGAAAAAATAAAACAGAAATAGGGGGGAAGACAAGTACATAACATAACATAACTAATTAAGACAAGGGAAAGGAAGGTTAGGTATCAGGGACATCTGTGAATAGCAATAAAATCAGAGTGTAAACATAATGAAAGTGGGGAGATCTGAAACCCGTAATGAATTGAGTTAAGTTAAGTTAAGTTAGGGGCCATCTTGATTTGGGGAGTTAAGCTCAGAAGGGTCAGGTGGGGCAATCATGGTACCGGATAAACTACTTTGGCCCGATTTTTCTCTATATAGGAACCACTTATCCCATTTCCTACTCATCTTGGGAGTCCCGGGGGGAAATCCGCCCTCCGACGTTTCAAACACATAGTGTTGATGAACTTTTTGTTCTATCATTAATAGCGTGGGAACGACCGCCGACTTCCATTTGGAGGCAATGGCGGCCTTAGTTGCTATGAGTATGTGACCTAAAAGATATCTGTCGTTGTTAGACATCTCACCACTGTAGTAATGAAATAGTGCTATTAGGGGGTCAGGTGTGAGGGATACTCCCAGGACAAGCGACATGAAAAGAAACACATCTCTCCACAGTGACCGGATTGTTGGGCATAGCCAGAAAATGTGTAGAATATCCCCCACCATTCCACAGTTTCTCCAGCAACTGGTAGAGACCTCAGGCCAAATCTTGTGTAAGCGTTCCGGCGTAAAGTACACCCTATGAACCAATTTGTAATACATTTCACAGTGATTTGTACATTTAGAGATTTTAAAGCAGGATTGAAAGATAGTTTTCCAAATATCCTCGGTGAAGACCGCAGGGAGGTCTTTTTCCCATTTGGTCTGTGAGGGGAATACCCCACGCCGGGCCTCAGTCACGAGATATTGGTACCATCTGGAGATACCGCCTTTATTTCTGACAGGCAACAAGAGTGACATCAGCAATTTAGAGGGGCCAATATGGGGGACTCGGTTGGGAGAAAAACTTTGAAGCCAATGCCTCAATTGCAGATATCTGTGAAAATCTTGTTTAGGTACCTGGAATTGTTCCTGAAGTAGGGAAAATGGGACTAATACACCGTCCCGCAGGACATCCTTCAAGGTGGTTAGGCCTCTGTCACGCCAATGGTGTAGGTGAAGGTCTGGGATCATTGTGGCTATGGTGTGGAGAGACAATTGGGGGGAGGGAAGGGCTCCGGTGGGGAGGGATTTAGCTACGATTTTCCATGCTAACAACGTTGCCTGGACCGCCGAGTTTTCCACCCCTTCTAGAGGGATAGAAGCTGTAGGCAGCCAAAGCAAGTCAGATAGTGCGAAGGGGGAGACAGCACTCCGTTCCAGTGACACCCATGGTTTTGGGGCGTCTTGAGTGAACCAGTCTCTGGCCTGAGCGAGTAAACAAGCATTATGGTATCTCTCTAGATCTGGGTAGGCCACTCCCCCGTCACACTTCCGCGCAACTAGGGTGGATTTTGCTATCCTCGGTTTTGAGCCCCCCCACACATAGTTTGATAGTAAACGGTTAAATCTATTGCAAATATCTTTAGGGAAGGTCCTAGGAATGGTACAGAAAAGGTACATTAGTTTGGGTAAGAGCACCATCTTCGCAGCGGCTATTCGTCCGACCCATGAAACCTCCTGCATCATCCAGTCTTTAATAAATAGCTCAAATGTTCTAAAAAGGGGGTCATAGTTACATCCCATTAAATCTCGCCCTCTGGAGATTTGCACACCCAAGTATTTAAGTGACCTGAGTTGCCATGCGTATTTGTAGGTCAACTTTAGACACCTAAGAACGTCATCCGACATGTTCAGAGGAAGGGCCTCAGTCTTAGTGGTATTTAGCTTATAATAGGAGATCGCTGCATAGGAGTCTAAGAGAGAGTGTAAATGCGGTAATGACGATTCAGGGTCGCTAAGGCATACTAAGATATCGTCAGCAAAAAGACATATTTTATGGTGCGTCCCTTCCACCACAGGGCCAACAATGGGGTCTAGTGTCCTGATCCGCTCCGCCAAGGGCTCAATAGCCAGTACAAAAATGAGGGGTGAAAGGGGGCAACCCTGACGGGTCCCATTTGTGATATTGAATGTATATGAATTGCAACCATTGGTGAACACCGAGGCCGATGGGGAGGAGTACAGGGCCAATATGGAGTCGAGTATCCTGCCTGCAAATCCAAAGCAGTCCAGGGTAGCCCGTAGATAGTCCCAGTGCAGCCTATCAAAAGCCTTTTCTGCATCTAAAGAGAGAAGCAAGAGAGGCTCGTCCCGGGCTTGGCAGCGTTCAATCAAATTGATAACCCTCCGTGTGTTATCAGATGCTTGTCGTCCAAGAACAAAACCTACCTGGTCAGGGTTAATTAGATTGGGTAGGAGTGGGGATATCCTATTTGCAACTAGCTTAGCGAACAATTTAAGATCCGTGTTTAAGAGTGCTATCGGGCGGTAGTTCTGGACCACAGCAGGAGATTTACCCGCCTTAGGGATGGTAACTATACGGGCCTCCAACATCTCTTTCGGGAAGCATGTGGAGTCTGAGGCTCCGTTGAAAACTGACACTAAAAGCGGGGCAAGAGTAGATTTAAAAGTTTTATAGAAGTTGGCGGGGTATCCGTCTGGGCCCGGGGCCTTGTTTACTGGGCAGGATTCAATAGCTGCCACAACTTCCTCATGTGCCCAGGGCAAACTAAGGGATTCAAGGGTCTGAGGGTCAATAGTGGGGAGGGACAACCCCTCCAAGAAACCAGCAATATCTACCAAGGAAGGCTGGGGGGTATCGGGATCCTCTCTAAGGTTGTACAACTGTGCATAGTATTCGGCAAACGCATTTGCTATCTCTCCCGGGTCGGTTACTTTAACTCCCGATGCCGTATATACAGCATGTATGTGTTCTTTAGCTCTACGTCCCCTTAGTTTACGCGCCAGCAAGCATCCCGCTCTGTTGCCAAGCCTATAATATTGTTGGTTGAGACGCTGCAGATTGCGATGTACCTCCGCTAGGGCAAATACGTTCACTTTGTCGCGGGCAGCAAGGAGTTCCTTAAAGAGGGCTTTATTATTGGGGTCACTTTTGTGTGCAGTTTCCAGGCGAGCAGCCTCCCGTTCGGCCGAGGCCTGTCTACTTTTGTACTCACGTTTAAGTCTAGCTGCTATTTGGATTGCAGAGCCTCTAACCACTGCTTTCAGAGAACACCAATGGTTGAAAACGTTTGTGTCCTTGGGGCAGTTAGTAGCTAAATATAGGTCTAAAGATTGCTGAATGGCCTGGCGGGCCTCAGGGCGGGATAGAAGGTGCGGGCCCAGTCTCCAGGGGCCATGGGGGACCACTCTCTTGTCGGCTTCCCAGTTCACAACGAGTGGTGAGTGGTCTGACCAAGACATGGGTAGTATGTCCACCTTACTAATGGCAGCTAACGTCCACTTATCAACTAACGCCAAGTCTATTCTAGAGTACGAACTGTGAACGTGGGAAAAGAAGGTGTAATCACGTTCTGCAGGGTGTTTGGCTCTCCATGCATCATACAGCGAATATTCAGCTAACAATTGGCCGAATCTGCCTGAGGGATCCTGGGCCGGACTGCTACGTAAAATTCGGGTTGGGCGAGAGCGATCTATATTGGGGTCCAGCACCATGTTGAAATCTCCGAGGATCAACAGGGCTCCTTTCGTATGCTCTTGAAGAGTTTTACAAAAGGTTCTAAGGAATTTTATTTGTTTGGTATTGGGGGCGTAGCAAGAGACCAGAGTGGTCTCCACATTATCTAGTCGACCTACTAAAATTAAATATCTCCCGTCAGGGTCTTCATATTTAGAGGACAGGACAAACGGGCAGTGTTGTGCTATGAGAAGGGCAACGCCGGCTTTCTTGGTGGGTCCATTTGCAGTGTAGCAAAGGGGGTAGCGTGAATTAGTGAAGAGGGGAGGATTTTGACTCTGAAAATGGGTTTCCTGAACAGCTACTACTTGTGCTCGTAGCTTATAAAAATAGTTCAAAGCTACTCTACGTTTTTGAGGAGAGTTAAGCCCCTTGGCATTAATGGAGACTATCTTCACCATTTTCAATTACAGGAGAAACTGATACCTCTGATGGCCAATATCTGTGTTGAGACCGGTATACCTGATAGGGAGGGGGAAACATATAGGAATACATGTGGGGAGACAAACATAAAATATAGGACAAAACTAAACTAAATTGATCTCTCGTGAGATCACGTCCAGTCGCCATACTAAGGCGACTGTGTAGGCTAAGGGAGGGGTTAGCGGCATAACTCCCACCCACTGCCATACTTATTCACTTTAAACCAAAGAATATAAGGACATCTTGATAACATAATAACAGATGTATGCACTTCTGTAGAAACGGAACCTGAAGAGCAAATACGGCGGAACACAAGTGCTCCAACATAAAAAGAGACAAAAAAAAACCAGAACTATTACTTCTAACATGAGAACTGGACCAGCGGCTCATGTAGCTTATCCCGCTTTAAGAACTAATCCCACAGGCCAGTATAATATAAACAGTCATATCCAGAGGGGCGCCAGGCACAGTTCCCCAAAGAGAAAAAGAGCAGCTAATTGAGCCAAGCAGGGAATCATTGAAATGCTTCAAAACACGCACATTACTTTCGCTATGTCCAGCACCCCCCATCTCAACAGACTATGGCCCTTTATGCATGGGATAAAGCCTTTATCTGAAGAGTCGCTGGGGTCGTAACATTATTACTATGACGGTAAAGTATCTGTCACAGAGCCAGCATCCTCATTTCACCGACGACCAGTCCTGCTGAAGACGTCGGGGGGAGGAGCCCGCCGTGGGTTCCGTGATGTTCCAAGATTTAAGCAGCTTTTCTCCTTCATCTGCAGTGGAGACAGAGACAGTGGAGCCATCCCGGTGGATCAGCAGCTTGGTGGGGAAACCCCATCTGTATGGGATGTCCGCCTTTCTGAGGGCCGTAGTGATCTGGTGAAATGATCGCCGCTTATAAAGAGTGGCTGCAGATAGATCCCCAAAGAGTTGAAGTCCTTGTAGGGCTGAAGATGTATCAGACGTCGGTCTGGATGCTTTCAATAAGGCCTCTTTAACATGGAAGTAGTGCATCTTCATGAGGACGTCTCTCGGTGCATCTCCTGGGGCTGCTCTGGCCTTCGGTAGCCGGTGTATTCGGTCAATAATGAGGTCTGTAGATGTAAACTGAGGCGTCAGGGCCTTAAAAATGGTCACCGTGTAGTCGTGCAAACTACTGTGTGACACCGATTCGGGGACTCCGCGTAGCTTAAGATTGCTGCGACGCGATCTATCTTCCAGATCCGTGACCTTGTCCCGTAAAAGCTTCACCTCTGCCTCCAATGCATCATGAGAGTCCAGTAAGTTGTTATGGGACCCCACGACTTCTTCCATTTTAGTTTCCAAGTGGTCCGTACGACCACCCAGATCATCTATAGATTGTTGGCACGCCGTTAAGGTGGTGCGGAACTCAGCTGCAACTTCCTCTTTAAAGCGGGTCAAAAGCAACTTCATAGTGCCCACCGTGAGGGCCTCCCCGTCTCCAACCTTATCCAAGGACGTGGCTGACGGACGCACCTCCAGTGACGGAGGGGTCTGGGGAACTGCCCCTGCTGTAGAGGGCCCGGTGACTTTAGGGCCCGGCATTTTCGGGGATGATTTGAAAAAAGAAAGCTGCTGTGCAGGTTTTGACGGTTTGCTGCGCCTAGTGGGCATGGTAAAGCCCAGATGAAGATAGCTTAATATATCCAAACACTGAGGATGGAGAAACCGGGAGGCTCCACTTTTCCAAAAGCTAACAAGACATCACGTGGATAATGGCAGAGGTGGGAGAAATCTCTTGGTTTACATCGGTATGAGCGGTGCAGACAGGGCCATTACGCAAGTTGCCCTCACTTTAAACAATGAATTCCTGGCCGTCTCAGGAGCAGGGTCAGGGGGTGTACTCCCCTCGTCAGGAAAGATTCAAACCGAGATAGGTATGAGGCGGTCGCGGTAGGGACAGGAGTCGCTCCCTTTTTATTTACCCCTTTTCTGCCTTGGTGTGTTAGGCCTCTATGTTGCAGCCCCGTGAAGGCTGATGGTTGTGGGAGGTCAAGCCAATCGTCAGGCCCTTCCGGCCAGCCACCCACGGCCGTGGGAGGCCACTCTGGAAAGCAAGGGTGTCCCAAGGCCCCCAGTCGTGGGCAAGGGTATCTGCAGGGGGGGGGGGGGGGAACCCTCCACCACCCACCAAGGGCAGCACTCACTCCAGGGCACGGACAGGTGATGTAGGCAGGTTAGATGTTTGCAGGGAGCGCACCTGCAACAGTTGTCGTCTCTCTGAGCCCCAGTCAGTCTGATGTCGGAGGGAGGGAGGGCGCCCGCAGCGGCGCCAGGCGGACGCCGGCTAAAACTTACGGGGAGGGAGGAGAGACCCGCCGTCTGCTCGTCCGAGCCGGGTCTGAGGTTCACACTCACCCGGGGGGCCGTCAGCTGTCTCCTCCTTGCTGCAGCCGGATCGCCTCTCCAGCTCCCGGCACCCAAGATGGCCGCCGCTCGCGTAGCGGAGCTCGTCGAGCAGCTCCGATCCGGGACTCACTCCTCCTCGTCTCCCGGCGATGGGCACTGGTAGGTTGCAGGGGATTCACCAAGGGGGTAGGGGTCGAGCGGGTCCTCCAGGCGTCCCGGCAAGGCAGCCGCCCAGCCGACGGATGTTATCTGAAATTGAGGTCCCGGCTTCGGGGCAGGGAGTAGGCCGCAATCCGCGGGAGCCAGAAAACCGGCTCCCCGATTCCGCAGCTCCACTTCCCCGCTCTCTCACTGCTCCAGCACCGCAGCTAAGTGTCACAGGGTCTTATTTGGGACGTGGGGAAGGTATTATTCTGTATTTAGCTCCCAGGTCCCTGAGAGCTCACTGAGATTGCTGCCTACTCGCTCAGCATCCAGGCCACGCCCCCAGGTAAATCCTTTTCTTTGAATCCATAGGGGGCACTGGAGTACTCTTGGGATATGGACGGCTTCCACAGGAAGTAGGCACTGAATAAATTAATTTTGAAACTACACCTCCCCTCCATATTCCTGAGTACCTCAGTGTTTTTTACTGAGCCGAACAGGAGCGATAGAGAGGTTGACAATGTAGAATTACATATAACATAACGGACAACAATAAAGTTGACACAACATTACTGACAACTAAACAGTTGACACCATAACTTGTTAATCTAAACCAGTCGGTGAAAATGTGTTACCATAAGATCTACTGAACCTACCCCAAACCAGGTAAACTGCTCTGGGTGGGCGTCCAGTGCCCCCTATGGATTCAAAGAAAAGGATTTACCTGGTAAGTACCAAAATCCTATTTTCTTTTTCATCCACTAGGGGTCACTGGAGTACTCTTGGGACGTACCAAAGTTTCCCCCGTGGGCGGGAGAGCTGTTTGGCACCTGTAACACTAGGCGGCCAAAGCTAGATGCTGATGCCGCCAACGTATCAAACTTGTAGAAGCGCACAAACGTGTGCACCGAAGACCATGTAGCCGCCCGGCAAAGCTGTGTCGTAGAAGCTCCACGACTCGCTGCCCATGATGTTCCCACAGCCCGTGTGGAATGAGCTGTTACTGATGTAGGCGGCTGTAACCTAGCATGAAGGTAAGCCTGACGTATGGTCAGTTTAATCCAACTGGATAAGGTCTGCCTAGAAGCTGGCCAACTCATCTTGGCAGCATCATAGAGAGCAAACAACGTATCCGTCTTACTAACGGTCGACGTTCGGGATACATAAATGCGTAATGCGCGTACCACATCCAACCTACCAGAGTCTCCTGTAACATAGGAACTACTATTGGTTGATTGATGTGAAAAGATGACACTACCTTTGGTAGAAAAGCGGAATTCGTCCGGAGTTCCGCTCTGTCATCATGAAACACTAAATACGGTGGCTTGCATGACAAAGCACCCAAATCTGAAACACGCCTTGCTGACGCTAAGGCTAAAAGAAAAATTGTTTTCCCAATTGTGAAATTTAATATCCACTTGTTGTAAGGGTTCATAATAAAAAGACTGTAAGAAATCTAAAAACCAGATTCAAGTCTTATGGCGCAGTAGGTGGAGTGAATGGAGGCTGAACTCTGAGGACACCCTGCATAAAGGTGTGAACCGATGGCAATAGGGCCAATCTACTATGAAAATAAATGGACAACGCCGATATCTGCACTTTAAGTGTGGATAAACTCAAACCTCTATCTAACCCCATCTGTAGAAATAACAAAAGACGGGATAACTTAAAAGATGATGTCGGAAACTTCCGAGCTTCACACCAACCTACATAGGCACGCCAAATTCTGTAATAATGAGCTGCCGTAACCGGCTTCCTAGCTCGTAACATGGTTGGTATAACCGATTCTGGAATGCCTTCTCTTCTTAAGAGGGCTGTCTCAACAGCCACCCCGTCAAACGCGGCCGCGCTAAATCGGGGTAAAGGAACGGACCCTGCTGTAACAGGTCAGAACGTAGTGGGAGCGGCCAAAGACCGACTGCGAGTAGACCGCGGAGATCCGAGAACCAAGCTCTCCGAGGCCAAAGAAGCGCCACTAGTATAACTGTGACGGACTCTCCTTTGATCCGTTTTAGCCACAGAGGGAGCAGTGGAAACGGTGGAAACAGATACACGAGACTGTATGGCCACGTGATTGTGAGAGCATCCACCGCCACTGCCTTTGGATCTCTCGTTCTGGACACGACCTGGGGCGTTTGATGATTGTGGCGAAATGCCATCAGGTCCACCTGCGGGTAACTCCATTTCTGGACCAGCATGTGAAATACTTCTGGATTTAATGCCCATTCTCCTGGATGAAAATTCAGACGGCTGAGATAATCCGCCTCCCAGTTGTCCACTCCCGGAATGACTACTGCCGACAATATCATTTGGTGATACTCGGCCCAATAGAGGATTCAAGCTACTTCCCGCATTGCCATACGGCTTTTCGTTCCTTCTTGTTTGTTGATGTATGCGACCGCCGTCGCATTGTCTGACTGCACCTGAACAGCCTGAGCCTGCAGCCTGTGCACTGCTTGTCGTAGCGCACTGTAAATTGCCCGGAGTTCCAGGACATTTATAGACAGCAATCTTTCGTGAACCGCCCAGAGACCCTGGAGCTGATAATTTTGAACTACAGCTCCCCAACCTCTGAGACTCGCGTCCGCCGTGAGAATTATCCAATTCCAGGCACCGAACCGTTTCCCTGCGGTTAGATTCTGTACTTTGAGCCACCAGAGTAGAGACACTCTGGCCCTTGGAGACAACCTCACCCTGCGGTAAATCTGCAGATGCGAGCCCGACCACTGTGCGAGCACATCCAATTGAAAAGGACGTGAGTGAAGTCCTCCGAACTGAAGCGCTTCGAAAGCCGCCACTATTGTGTCTAATAGGCGAATGCACAAATGAACCGAGATTGTGCGTGGCTTGAGCACTAATTGTACCAGATGACGAATGACCTGTACTTTCTGTTCGGGTAGGTAAATTCTTTGATTTACCGTATCGAGAATCATGCCTAGGAATTGAAGTCGTTGAGACGGAATCATTCAGGAATTCGCGTAGACAATGGTAGGAAATCAGATTTCCCCCCCCCACTTGGTCTGCAATCTATCTCGTTTGGAATCAGACTCCGCCTGTTAGGAACGTAGCCAAAGTGGACGTTATGCGCCACTAGCGAAGCTGAAAACGCAAGAACCAACTGCCAACGTCCAAAGAAGCTGTAGGTAGCAAGAAGTGTAAGGTGGTCTTTATTTAGGGCAAACCTGAACTGGATTGCCCTGCCCCTACAGCCTTGTTACCTCAAAACCCTTACCAAAGCAGGGCGAAGCAACAGCCCTACTGCTGTGTAGGGGACACTCCGATAGGTAGTAAAACACCCAATAATTGTAATTGTCTCTCATTGGAAATCGTTCAGCCTTCGCTGAGAACCTGACGTACTGGCCTGGTGCTATGAGGGCTGGCGGTAAATCGACCGCAACAATCTAACTGAAACAGTAATTTTTTTTTTTTTTCTTTCCCTCAGGCAGTACATGCCCCCGCATTCCCCAAAAAGAGGACCGGTAAGGGTCTGTCTGTGCAGTTTTTACGCAGAGTACTAACCACTATACGATCATGACAACTTAAACGAGCCAGGTAGGAGACGAACCTACAATCTTGTTATCTGTAGTCAGATGCGTTATACATTGCGCCACTGGCCCAGATTCGTATTTGTCCGACACACTGTGTGACCGACTTTGCAGCGAAGCTGCTTGTTTGACTATGCATTAGACTTAGTGATCATGTACTCCAACCAGTAAGTACACCACGGAAGTAACGTGTGTATTAACCTGCATTACCGTGCATGTGGTTACCAGCAATAGTGAATCTTCCTGTAGAGTCATGCTGTACAAAAACAATTAATAAATTAAACTCCTAACAACACCCCGCTCCTCCAGATGCTAAGTGTTGTAGAGCAGCAACCTCCGGGAAAGAACCAGGAAGTAACGTTAAAAGAAAATGGTGTCCTACCATGTTTTTTTTTTTTTTTTTGGTTTTTGTTAAACCAGGATCTGAACCAGTGTCCATGCAATCACAATGTTCACTGTGGCCGGAAAGCCTAACCACTTAGCTACAGAGCCACCTGTAAAAACAATAAGCAAAGCTGCTGCAGATGAGGCCTGAACTCACCATGTTTGCCGTGCTCAACAGATACTGTTTAATAAGCACTGTGTGCTGACCAATTAGTCTTGCTTACTGCAAAATAGATTTTTAATGTCAGCATATTATATATATATATATATATATATATATCTACACATACATACAACAATGTATATATACTCAGACCTTAATAAATATATATATACTCCATATATGCATACATACACATATATACATATATATTATATACCCATACACAAATATCCAGATATATCCTGATACAGAGGTATAATACATTTTTTAGAAGTCTGAAACTAAATGTGACCTCACACAGGCTTAAAACCTGAGATGACTGCTGCTTAACCACAGCTTAGTTAATGGGCCCTATCTAGTGGCCGGCGCCGGGAGCGCGCTCTTGAGAGCAGCCTCTGGAGAGCTATCCTGACTGTTAAACCTATGGTAGGTTTATATTGATAGTGTAAGCCCCAACTGAGCTATTTTTAACAGTTTGAACTAGCATGTATTAGTATGCAATCTAGTTGGATCACCAGTTTCCCCCAGATGGCAAAACACTATGCAACATTGCTTAGCTTCCAAGCTCAGATGAGTTTGGGCGTATCCAGAGTGGTGTGGCTGTAGATTAAAAATACCTACAGCACCTTGTACTCCCAGGTGGCTAATCAGGCCCAACACTGCTTAGCTTCCAAAATCAGATGAGATTGGGCGTATCCAGTGTGGTGTGGCCAAGTGAATTAAGCCAAAGCTGCTGCAGGTGAGACCTGAACTCATAATGCTTTGCAGTGCTCCCCAATTGATATAACATATCTTACTTTACAACAGTGAACAAAGCCAGTATTTGGCTGCCACAGCCATGATTCAGATTTGCAGTCTTTAGGATCATTATAAACAGTTTATGAAATAAATAATTAGTAAGTGTATACCCATGTTTTAGACATGGCAGGGAAACTGCTTATTAGTAATTGCTGGTGTCTTACTAATGCAGACAGACAATACAACAAAAAACAAACAAAAAAACAAAGACAGACAACTTGCACGACTCAGTAAATAGCACTAAGGTGTCTCTAAAAATATATATCTGGCCAAGTGCAGTGCACGCCAGCAATATGCCTGATCCCAAATTCCCCTTAACACCCCTGCGCCTTCAATGGAGGAGAGATGTAACACAGGAAATTCTGGAAATACAACAGGAAAACAACAGGAAGCATGGTTAATATGTCCCCATGCTCACAGTATAACACAAAGTGCCGACTTATAATTATGTAGGCAGATTTAATAAACATCTTATGTTGCACTCAAACCTGCACATGTAACTTGTAACCTGTTTTAACAAAGACTTCATAGCCTATTGTAATACATATGCAGCGCTGCTGTATTCCCTTTATCAATAAGAGTTGAATCATGATCTTTTATCCAGTGACCCTGACATTTCTGTGTGCAGGGAACATCACTGTGGCAGCAAAGTTACTCATGGAGCGGCCTATGCATAAAACCATGTGGCTGACGCAGCTCAGAGCGGCGGGGGACCACACACACACACACACACAGTATCCCACACAGTGGGGCGGCAGCGTGAGCTGACCGCCCCGTTCAACATACCTGGACCCTGTGGTGAGGGCTATGACGGGGCTTCTCTGTAAGTTCCGTCCAGCCTTTACTGCAGGTTTTAGTCCTGCACGTGGTAGTGAGGGAGCTCTTTTTAGAGAGGTCCGACACCCACAGCTGCTAAAGCAGCCTTCACTATCCCGGACCCACGCCTATTGGAAGGGGGGAAGGGATGTGGTAAATCGTTGAAAAAATAAAAAACTTAGAAAAAATTCCAATGAAATGTGGACCTCTGTGGCAGCAAAGCCACAAGCCTACTAACTGTGTCGAGCACAGAAAAAACACTAAGGTACTCAGGAATATGGAGGGGAGGTGTTGTTTCAAAATTAATTTATTCAGTGCCTACTTCCTGTGGAAGCCGTCCATATCCCAAGAGTACTCCAGTGACCCCTAGTGGATGAAAAAGAAAAGGTGAGTCAAGTCGGTATATGGCAGAAGGGTGAGCCAGGTGGGTATAGGGCAGAAGGATGAGCCAGGTGGGTATAGGGCAGAAGGGTGAGCCATGGGTGCATATGGCGGAAAAGTCAGCCAGATGGGGATATGGCAGAAAAGGTGAGCCAGGTGGGTATATGGCAGAAAGGTGAGCCAGGTGGGTATATGGCAGAAAAGGTGAGCCAAGTGGGTATATGGCAGAAGGGTGAGCCAGGTGGGTATAGGGCAGAAGGATGAGCCAGGTGGGTATAGGGCAGAAGGGTGAGCCATGGGTGCATATGGCGGACAAGTCAGCCAGATGGGGATATGGCAGAAAAGGTGAGCCAGGTGGGTATATGGCAGAAAGGTGAACCAGGTGGGTATATGGCAGAAAGGTGAGCCAGGTGGGGATATGGTAGAAAGGTGAGCCAAATGGGTATATGGCAGAAAGGTGAGCCAGGTGGGTATAGGGCAGAAAGGTGAGCCTAGTGGATATATGGTAGAAAAGGTGAGCCAGGTGGGGATGGGGCAGAAAGGTGAGCCAGGTGGGTATAGGGCAGAAAAGGTGAGCCAGGTGGGTATATGGCAGAAAGGTGAGCCAGGTGGGCATATAGCAGAAAAGTGAGCTGGAATATGAGCCAGGTGGGGATATTGCTGGAATATAAGCCAGGTGGGGATATGGCAGGAATATGAGCCAGGTGGGGATATGGCAGGAATATGAGCCAGGTGGGGATATGGCAGGAATATGAGCCAGGTGGAGATATGGCAGGAATATGAGCCAGGTGGGGATATGGCAGGAATATGA
The DNA here is from genome assembly GCF_028390025.1 of Pseudophryne corroboree. NCBI lineage: Eukaryota > Metazoa > Chordata > Amphibia > Anura > Myobatrachidae > Pseudophryne > Pseudophryne corroboree. Next base: position 457,402,065 of record NC_086452.1, on the reverse strand, counting down.
GCCAGGTGGGGATATGGCAGGAATATGAGCCAGGTGGAGATATGGCAGGAATATGAGCCAGGTGGGGATATGGCAGGAATATGAGCCAGGTGGGGATATGGCAGGAATATGAGCCTGGTGGGGATATGGCTGGAATATGAGCCAGGTGGGGATATTGCTGGAATATAAGCAAGGTGGGGATATGGCAGGAATATGAGCCAGGTGGGGATATGGCAGGAATATGAGCCAGGTGGGGATATGGCAGGAATATGATCCAGGTGGGGATATGGCAGGAATATGATCCAGGTGGGGATATTGCTGGAATATAAGCAAGGTGGGGATATGGCAGGAATATGAGCCAGGTGGGGATATAGCAGGAATATGAGCCAGGTGGAGATATGGCAGGAATATGAGCCAGATGGGGATATGGCAGGAATATGATCCAGGTGGGGATATGGCAGGAATATGAGCCAGGTGGGGATATGGCAGGAATATGAGCCAGGTGGGGATATTGCTGGAATATGAGCCAGGTGGGGATATGGCAGGAATATGAGCCAGGTGGGGATATGGCAGGAATATGAGCCAGATGGGGATATGGCAGGAATATGATCCAGGTGGGGATATGGCAGGAATATGAGCCAGGTGGGGATATGGCAGGAATATGAGCCAGGTGGGGATATGGGAGGAATATGAGCCAGGTGGGGATATGGCAGGAATATGAGCCAGGTGGGGATATGGCAGGAATATGAGCCAGGTGGGGATATGGCAGGAATATGAGCCAGGTGGAGATATGGCAGGAATATGAGCCAGGTGGGGATATGGCAGGAATATTAGCCAGGTGGGGATATGGCAGGAATATGAGCCAGGTGGGGATATGGCAGGAATATGAGCCAGGTGGGGATATAGCAGGAATATGAGCCAGGTGGAGATATGGCAGGAATATGAGCCAGGTGGGGATATGGCAGGAATATGAGCCAGGTGGAGATATGGCAGGAATATGAGCCAGGTGGAGATATGGCAGGAATATGAGCCAGGTGGGGATATGGCAGGAATATTAGCCAGGTGGGGATATGGCAGGAATATGAGCCAGGTGGGGATATGGCAGGAATATGAGCCAGGTGGAGATATGGCAGGAATATGAGCTAGGTGGGGATATGGCAGGAATATGAGCCAGGTGGAGATATGGCAGGAATATGAGCCAGGTGGAGATATGGCAGGAATATGAGCCAGGTGGGGATATGGCAGGAATATGAGCCAGGTGGAGATATGGCAGGAATATGAGCCAGGTGGAGATATGGCAGGAATATGAGCCAGGTGGGGATATGGCAGGAATATGAGCCAGGTGGAGATATGGCAGGAATATGAGCCAGGTGGATATATGGCAGGAATATGAGCCAGGTGGGGATATGGCAGGAATATGAGCCAGGTGGGGATATGGCAGGAATATGAGCCAGATGGAGATATGGCAGGAATATGAGCCAGGTGGGGATATGGCAGGAATATGAGCCAGGTGGAGATATGGCAGGAATATGAGCCAGGTGGAGATATGGCAGGAATATGAGCTAGGTGGGGATATGGCAGGAATATGAGCCAGGTGGAGATATGGCAGGAATATGAGCCAGGTGGAGATATGGCAGGAATATGAGCCAGGTGGGGATATGGCAGGAATATGAGCCAGGTGGAGATATGGCAGGAATATGAGCTAGGTGGGGATATGGCAGGAATATGAGCCAGGTGGAGATATGGCAGGAATATGAGCCAGGTGGGGATATGGCAGGAATATGAGCCAGATGGAGATATGGCAGGAATATGAGCCAGGTGGGGATATGGCAGGAATATGAGCCAGATGGAGATATGGCAGGAATATGAGCCAGGTGGGGATATGGCAGGAATATGAGCCAGGTGGAGATATGGCAGGAATATGAACCAGGTGGAGATATGGCAGGAATATGAGCCAGGTGGGGATATGGCAGGAATATGAGCCAGGTGGGGATATGGCAGGAATATGAGCCAGGTGGGGATATGGCAGGAATATGAGCCAGGTGGGGATATGGCAGGAATATGAGCCAGGTGGGGATATGGCAGGAATATGAGCCAGGTGGAGATATGGCAGGAATATGAGCTAGGTGGGGATATGGCAGGAATATGAGCCAGGTGGAGATATGGCAGGAATATGAGCCAGGTGGAGATATGGCAGGAATATGAGCCAGGTGGGGATATGGCAGGAATATGAGCCAGGTGGAGATATGGCAGGAATATGAGCCAGGTGGATATATGGCAGGAATATGAGCCAGGTGGGGATATGGCAGGAATATGAGCCAGGTGGGGATATGGCAGGAATATGAGCCAGATGGAGATATGGCAGGAATATGAGCCAGGTGGGGATATGGCAGGAATATGAGCCAGGTGGAGATATGGCAGGAATATGAACCAGGTGGAGATATGGCACGAATATGAGCCAGGTGGGGATATGGCAGGAATATGAGCCAGGTGGGGATATGGCAGGAATATGAGCCAGGTGGGGATATGGCAGGAATATGAGCCAGGTGGGGATATGGCAGGAATATGAGCCAGGTGGGGATATGGCAGGAATATGAGCCAGGTGGAGATATGACAGGAATATGAGTTAGGTGGGGATATGGCAGGAATATGAGCCAGGTGGAGATATGGCAGGAATATGAGCCAGGTGGGGATATGGCAGGAATATGAGCCAGGTGGGGATATGGCAGGAATATGAGCCAGGTGGGGATATGGCAGGAAAATATGAGCCAGGTGGGGATATGGCAGGACTGCCAATGGTGAGGAAACACTGGATCCTCACCATTCCAGGGTTATCCAGCGGCTATCGGAACCAAACCATTGATGGTTCTGATGTAACGTCATTCAATTCCGATCCCTATAATCAACTAATAGCGGGCAAAGACATTGAGGGCGCCCTGTGCCACCAGCAAGATCTCATACTGACACTGAGAACCCCACCACCGGGACCAGTGAAATTACTTTCCCCTTACACTAACGTGGCTCACTGCTCCTTTACACAATTGCTTAGAATGTCAACTCATGACGTCCTGATGCAGAGGAGCCAGGAGGGAGAGCTCGCCCATCCACAAAGGACAACTGCAACCCCCTGCATCACAGGTACTAGCTACAGAGTCTCCAGCTTAGTAATACAGGGTATGGCTTCCTTCCACTAACTGATGGATGGATGGGGTGTGGAGGAACAGGCTTCATGTCCAGGGGATAGAGGGAACCTGGCTTCTATACCAGAACTGGCCAGGGAAGGGGGTGAGAACAAACCTCCATGTGAGAACTAGATGGGAGGAACAGGCAAAGACATAGATTAAGCAAATGATAAAAGTGTACAGAGAAAATGTAAATTTTGATAATATGACATAAATAAGCCATATTTCAAATGATGAGGGTTCCAAATCCAACATTTAGGGGGATATTCAATTGTTTGAAAAGTCAGTTGGGTGTCTGTTTTCTCCTGTCTACTAGATAGGGGAAAAAACAGACACCCAACTGACTTTTCAAACAATTGAATACCAACCTTTGAGTTCTATTTAGAACAAACCATAACCCATTACATCTCCATTCTGTATTAGCAAACAGTGGTAAGCGTAGCCCAACACGCTTTGTTCTTGTCGTGCTCATGTCAGCTACAGTCCCAGCAAAACGCTTTTCCGGCATCAGCAAAGTCTTGGTGACTGTGCTGAGTCCCCGATGGGTGGCCATTGTGGCAGGCAGCCACTGTGCATACGTATTACCCACATGCGCAATGCTGCTGAGTAGGGCATGACCTCGCTGGAGAGGTAAGTGACGTTAACTACAGGTGGCATATATGTTAGTGTCACTGTTATACTAAATTAAATATGCCATTATCCTATCCTAATAAGGATCATTATTAAATGGAGCCCTTAATGCACTAAAGCAGAGTTTCCCAAGCTCTGCCATTACAGGCCAGGTTTTAAGGCTATCCATGCTTGAGCACAAGTGACTAAATCAGTTCCTCAGTCAACTGGATTTAAACATCTGGACTCGAGCATGGATTTCCTTAAAACCTGGACTGCAATTGCAGAGTTTGGGAAACTCTGTGCTAAAGCTTTGACAAATGTCCAGTTAAACCATACCACCCAACATGACCCTCTCCAGGAGGGACAAACCATACCTCCCAACATGACCCTCTCCAGGAGGGACAAACCATACCTTCCAACATAACCCTCTCCAGGAGGGACAAACCATACCTCCCAACATGACCCTCTCCAGGAGGGACAAATCATACCTCCCAACATGACCCTCCCCAGTAGGGACAAACCATACCTCCCAACATGACCCTCTCCAGGAGGGACAAACCTTACCTCCCAACATGACCCTCTCCAGGAGGGACAAACCACACCTCCCAGCATAACCCTCTCCAGGAGGGAAAAACCACACCTCCCAACGGGATCAGTACTAAATGCCGCCGCCCGGAATCCCGGCGGTCGAAATACCGACGCCGGAATCCCGACCACACAATCCCGACAGGGGTGGCGAGCGGAACGCAGCCCCTTGCGGGGTCGCTTCGCTCGCCACGCTGCGGGCACAGTGCCTCGCTACGCTCGGCACACTATTATATTCTCCCTCTATGGGTGTCGTGGACACCCACGGAGGGAGAATATGTCGGGATTGTGGCGGTCGGGATTGTGGCGGTCGGGATTCCAGCGTCGGTATTTCGACCGCCGGGATTCCGGCCGGCGGCATCTTGACCGCATCCCCTCCCAACATGAACCTCTCCAGGAGGGACAAATCATACCTCCCAACATGACCCTCTCCAGGAGGGACAAATCATACCTCCCAACATGACCCTCCCCACGAGGGACAAACCATACCTCCCAACATGACCCTCTCCAGGAGGGACAAATCATACCTCCCAACATGACCCTCCCCAGGAAGGACAAACCATACCTCCCAACATGACCCTCTCCAGGAGGGACAAACCATACCTCCCAACATGACCCTCTCCAGGAGGGACAAACCACACATCCCAGCATAACCCTCTCCAGGAGGGAAAAACCACACCTCCCAACATGACCCTCTCCAGGAGGGACAAATCATACCTCCCAACATGACCCTCCCCAGGAAGGACAAACCATACCTCCCAACATGACCCTCTCCAGGAGGGACAAACCATACCTCCCAACATGACCCTCTCCGGGAGGGACAAACCACACATCCCAGCATAACCCTCTCCAGGAGGGAAAAACCACACCTCCCAACATGACCCTCTCCAGGAGGGACAAATCATACCTCCCAACATGACCCTCTCCAGTAGGGACAAATCATACCTCCCAACATGACCATCTCCAGGAAGGACAAACCATACCTCCCAACATGACCCTCTCCAGGAGGGACAAACCACACCTCCCAGCATAACCCTCTCCAGGAGGGAAAAACCACACCTCCCAACATGACCCTCTCCAGGAGGGACAAATCATACCTCCCAACATGACCCTCTCCAGGAGGGACAAATCATACCTCCCAACATGACCATCTCCAGGAAGGACAAACCATACCTCCCAACATGACCCTCTCTAGGAGGGACAAATCACACCTCCCAATATGACTCTCTCCAGGAGGGACACATCACACCTCTCAACATGACTCTCTCCAGAAGGGACACATCATAACTCCCAACATGACCTGTCCAGGAGGGACAAAACCATACCTCCCAACATGACCCTCTCCAGGAGGGACAAACCATACCTCCCAACATGACTCTCTCCAGGAGGGAAAAACCATACCTCCCAACATGACCCTCTCCAGGAGGGACAAACCATACCTCCCAACATGACCCTCTCCAGAAGGGACAAACCATACCTCCCAACATGACCCTCTCCAGGAGGGACAAACCACACCTCCCAGCATAACCCTCTCCAGGAGGGAAAAACCACACCTCCCAACGGGATCAGTACTAAATGCCGCCGCCCGGAATCCCGGCGGTCGAAATACCGACGCCGGAATCCCGACCACACAATCCCGACAGGGGTGGCGAGCGGAACGCAGCCCCTTGCGGGGTCGCTTCGCTCGCCACGCTGCGGGCACAGTGCCTCGCTACGCTCGGCACACTATTATATTCTCCCTCTATGGGTGTCGTGGACACCCACGGAGGGAGAATATGTCGGGATTGTGGCGGTCGGGATTCCAGCGTCGGTATTTCGACCGCCGGGATTCCGGCCGGCGGCATCTTGACCGCATCCCCTCCCAACATGAACCTCTCCAGGAGGGACAAATCATACCTCCCAACATGACCCTCTCCAGGAGGGACAAATCATACCTCCCAACATGACCCTCCCCACGAGGGACAAACCATACCTCCCAACATGACCCTCTCCAGGAGGGACAAATCATACCTCCCAACATGACCCTCCCCAGGAAGGACAAACCATACCTCCCAACATGACCCTCTCCAGGAGGGACAAACCATACCTCCCAACATGACCCTCTCCAGGAGGGACAAACCACACATCCCAGAATAACCCTCTCCAGGAGGGAAAAACCACACCTCCCAACATGACCCTCTCCAGGAGGGACAAATCATACCTCCCAACATGACCCTCCCCAGGAAGGACAAACCATACCTCCCAACATGACCCTCTCCAGGAGGGACAAACCACACATCCCAGCATAACCCTCTCCAGGAGGGAAAAACCACACCTCCCAACATGACCCTCTCCAGGAGGGACAAATCATACCTCCCAACATGACCCTCTCCAGGAGGGACAAATCATACCTCCCAACATGACCATCTCCAGGAAGGACAAACCATACCTCCCAACATGACCCTCTCCAGGAGGGACAAACCACACCTCCCAGCATAACCCTCTCCAGGAGGGAAAAACCACACCTCCCAACATGACCCTCTCCAGGAGGGACAAATCATACCTCCCAACATGACCCTCTCCAGGAGGGACAAATCATACCTCCCAACATGACCATCTCCAGGAAGGACAAACCATACCTCCCAACATGACCCTCTCTAGGAGGGACAAATCACACCTCCCAATATGACTCTCTCCAGGAGGGACACATCACACCTCTCAACATGACTCTCTCCAGAAGGGACACATCATACCTCCCAACATGACCTGTCCAGGAGGGACAAAACCATACCTCCCAACATGACCCTCTCCAGGAGGGACAAACCATACCTCCCATCATGACTCTCTCCAGGAGGGAAAAACCATACCTCCCAACATGACCCTCTCCAGGAGGGACAAACCATACCTCCCAACATGACCCTCTCCAGGAGGGACACATCATACCTCCCAACACCCAACATGAACCTCTCCAGGAGGTACACATCATTCCTCCCAACATGACCCTCTCCAGGAGGGACAAATCATACCTCCCAACATGACCTGTCCAGGAGGGCAAATCATACCTCCCAACATGACCCTCCCCAGGAGAGACAAACCATACCTCCCAACATGACCCTCTCCAGGAAGGACAAACCATACCTCCCAAAATGACCCTCTCCAGGAGGGACAAACCATACCTCCCAACATGACCCTCTCCAGGAGGGACAAACCATACCTCCCAGCATAACCCTCTCCAGGAGGGAAAAACCATATCTCCCAACACGACTCTCTCCAGGAGGGAAAAACCATACCTCCCAACATGACCCTCTCCAGGTGGGACACATCATACCTCCCAACATGACCCTCTCCAGGAGGGACAAATCTTACCTCCCAACATGACCCTCTCCAGGAGGGACAAATCTTACCTCCCAACATGACCCTCTCCAGGAGGGACAAATCATACCTCCCAACATGATCCTCTCCAGGAAGGACAAACCATACCTCCCAACATGACCCTCTCCAGGAGGGACAAACCATACCTCCCAACATGACCCTCTCAAGGAGGGACACATCACACCTCCCAACATGACTCTCTCCAGGAGGGATACAGCATACCTGCCAACATGACCCTCTCCAGGAGGGCCAAATCATACCTCCCAACATGACCCTCTCCAGGAGGGTCAAATTGCTGTGCTTCGACTTTTCTCTTAATGTATGATTGCTGGCACCTGTGTTGAATAGGTTCTGAATAAGAAAGGTGTTTCAGCACAGGTGATGGCAATCATTAATTAAGAGAGAAGTCCAGGAGCAGAGCATTCTGTCCCTCCTGGAGAGGGTCACGCTGGGAGGTATGTAGTTATATATCAAAGTATAATAGGAAGGAAGTAATGTGCAATATGGTTATTATGTTTTGTATTTGCTGTACTCAGTAAAACTGAACTGGGGAAGGGGAAAAACAGACAAGGAGCCTAATTCAGACCTGATCGCTCGCTAGGGTTTTTTTGCACTGCTGCGATCAGATAGTCGCCGCCTATAGGGGAGTGTATTTTTGCTTTGCAAGTGTGCGAACGCATGTGCAGCCGAGCGGTACAAAAAAGTTTTGTGCAGTTTCTGAGTTGCCCAGAACTTACTCAGCCGCTGCGATCACTTCAGCCTGTGTGGGGCCGGAATTGACGTCAGACACCCGCCCTGTAAACGCTTGGACACGCCTGCGTTTTTCCAAACACTCCCAGAAAACGGTCAGTTGCCACCCACAAACGCCTTCTTCCTGTCAATCTCCTTGCGATCGGCTGTGCGAATGGATTCTTCGTAAAATCCATAGCATAGCAACGATCCACTTTGTACCAGTGCGACGCTCCGGCGCATTGCGGTGCATACATATGCGCAGTTGTGACCTGATCGCAGCGCTGCAAAAAACACTAGCTGAATGACCCCCATGGTTTTGCCCAACTGCTAACAAATTTGCTGCTACAATCAGGTCTGAATTACCCCTTATATTAGTACTCTGGGGGTCATTCCGAGTTGTTCGCTCGGTAAATTTTTTCGCATCGCAGCGATTTTCCGCTTAGTGCGCATGCGCAATGTCCGCACTGCGACTGCGCCAAGTAAATTTGCTATGCAGTTAGGAATTTTACTCACGGTTTTTTCTTCGTTCTGGTGATCGTAATGTGATTGACAGGAAGTGGGTGTTTCTGGGCGGAAACTGGCAGTTTTATGGGTGTGTGCGAAAAAACGCTACCGTTTCTGGGAAAAACGCGGGAGTGGCTGGAGAAACGGAGGAGTGTCTGGGCGAATGCTGGGTGTGTTTATGACGTCAAACCAGGAACGTCAAGCACTGAACTGATCGCAGATGCCGAGTAAGTCTCGAGCTACTCAGAAACTGCACAGAGATGTCTTTTCGCTATATTGCGAATCTTTCGTTCGCAATTTTAAGAAGCTAAGATTCACTCCCAGTAGGCGGCGGCTTAGCGTGTGTAAAGCTGCTAAAAGCAGCTTGCGAGCGAACAACTCGGAATGAGGGCCTCTGTGAGCAATTTACTACAAGAGCATGTTTTTTGCCCAGCTTGAAGAGCCATAAAATAAACCTGGAAAAGACTAAATAGCCGCTCACCAGTACAGAGCCTGGTTAAGCATTCCGACCGCTCTAGGCTAATACACCACAAGTATCCCATGATCACTACCACCTTCATGTGTTCATTCACATTCATGCAATAAATCAGTGCAAAATGTATTTCATTTTAAATTGGGTCAAACTGGTCACCATATAAGAGAAAGAAGAAGGATTGTGGATTGATGGGATCTATTATAGCGCCAAGGTCATAACCTGATTCCCTAGCATAACCTTATCTGTGTGGGGTTTGTATGGTCCCCACATGTTTGTGTGGGTTTCCGCCCTTATTCCTATGACATACTCATAAGTACCGTAAATTGGCCCTCATTCCGAGTTGTTCGCTCGCAAGCGGATTTTAGCAGATTTGCTCATGCTAAGCCGCCGCCTACTGGGAGTGAATCTTAGCATCTTAAAATTGCGAACGATGTATTCGCAATATTGCGATTACACACCTCGTAGCAGTTTCTGAGTAGCTTCAGACTTACTCGGCATCTGCGATCAGTTCAGTGCTTGTCGTTCCTGGTTTGACGTCACAAACACACCCAGCGTTCGCCCAGACACTCCTCCGTTTCTCCGGCCACTCCTGCGTTTTTTCCGGAAACGGTAGCGTTTTTTCCCACACGCCCATAAAACGGCCTGTTTCCGCCCAGTAACACCCATTTCCTGTCAATCACATTACGATCTCCAGAACGATGAAAAAGCCGTGAGTAAAATTCCTAACTGCATAGCAAATTTACTTGGCGCAGTCGCAGTGCGAACATTGCGCATGCGCATTAAGCGGAAAATCGCTGCGATGCGAAGATTTTTACAGAGCGAACAACTCGGAATGAGGGCCATTGATTGGATTGCAATCCCGATTCGGTTGCAACTGAAGTTCTTATCTCCAGTGCGTGTGGCAGAGCCGAAATTCACATGAAATTTGCAGCCTAATTGAGGAGGAAGGGGGTGTGTGTGTGTGGGGGGGGTGGGGTGGAGGGAGGAAGCGCCTCTGTTTTTGGGGCATACAGCTCTGCTACACATGCGTTTGCACACTTGCAAAGCAAAAATACACTCCCCTATGGAGGGCGACTGTCTGCTCGCAGCAGTGCAAAAAAAAAAAACCCTAGCGAGGGATCAGGTCTGAATTGGGCCCCATGTGCACTGCAGGTGGGGTAGATATAACATGTATAGAGAGAGTTAGATTTGGGTGGGTTATTTTGTTTCTGTGCAGGGTAAATACTGGCTGCTTCATTTTTACAACCCAAAAATTAAAACCTATCTACCCATACCTCCCAACTGACTCGATTTTCGTGGGACAGTCCCATTTTTTTAGGACTGTCCCACTATCACACCCGCGAGGCCACAGTGTCCCGCGGTGGGGGGGGGGGGGGGGGGGGGGGAGGCTCCTGCACTCGCTAGCAGAGCAGCTGTGAATAGACGGAGGGAGAGGGGGCATGCCAGCAGCTCATAGAGCGATGGCCATGCCCCCGTAGTGATGGAAAATGGGGCGTGACTCACGACCCCCCACCCAGTGAAGCCATGCCCCCTTTCCAGTAGGCCGCGCCAAAGTGTCCCTCCTCATCTCCTCCCAATGTTGGGAGGTATGTCAACCTAGTCACAGTGCTACCACCAAAATCCAGAAATATCTCCTATATGATTATAAGGGGCCTACGTACTAAGCCTTGGGGGTCTATTTATCACCATCCGCATCTGATGATGTGGATGACAGGTGATAAACTATACCAAACTCGCACTGCGATAATTGAGTACATGGCAGGGATATATCAATTATCGCATGCAGGGACAGAGCTTGCGGAAAAAATACCCCAATGTCCTGCTGCGTATGCTCCGCTGTCTGTCGCTACCACCGCCACCGGGATCCCCCCTAACCCCATCAATACTACCCCCTCGTCGCAGAACAGCCTCCCCCTGTTTATACTTACAAATCGCAGGAGCCGGTGTCCGCTGCTTCCAGGAGGTTGCCGGGCGCCGGATCCTTCTTCAGTGCTGTGACCCCCGGTGCTGTAAAGTGAGCTGCCGCTTTGCAGCATCACTTTACTGCACTGGGGGTCACAGCACAGCATATGGAGGACCCGGTGCCTGGCAGCCCGCATAGAAGCAGCTGACACCAGCTCCCGGACAGGTATGTTTTATGGTTTTTTTTACACTGTGATCAGCTTGTGTCCATCGGACACACAGAGCTGATCACTGGAGCCCGGTCCCCGCTCAGCTTTCTCTCTCTTTTTTTTTTTTTAGTAAATTCGGCCACATCGCATTTCCCATTATAAGTATAGGGAATGCGATCTGGGTTACTAAAAAAAAAAAAGACAATTATAGGGTTTGCCCTTTAATACATTGGACTGATACTAAAATAATGTGAAAAGGGTGTGAAAAGGGTGTGAAATCACCCTTTTTCACATTATTTTAGTAAAAATAATGTTAATAAATAGGCCCCTTGGAGAGAGAGAATGCATACCTCCTAACTTTTTATTTCTATAAAGAGGGACACACACGCGGCGAAGCCGCGCACGCTCCCGAAAAAGGGGCGTGAACTAAGAAAATGGGCGTGGCTTCGCGGAGGATCCACGATCGCGAGCCACGCCCCCGTTTTCGTCACTGAGGGAGTATGCCCAGCGCTCTGTGAGCCGCTGGCATGCCCCCTCTCCCTCTCCCTCACCTCTCCCTCATGCGCACAGCGTCTATACACCGCTGCTCTGCTAAGCAGGGCAGCGAGTGCAGGAGCCTCCAAACTGCCCCTCCCCCCCACCACAGGACACAGCGGGACAGTCCCCAAAAAACGGGTCTGTGCCGCAAACTGTCCCGCGAAAATCAGGACAGTTGGGAGGTATGGATAATGTGTAGAGAGGCAAAGACCCAGCCAATCAGCTCCTGTCATGTTACAGGCTGTGTTTGAAAAATGACAGGAGCTGATTGGCTGGTACTTTATCTCTATCCCATACTTACCGACTTTATGGCTGCTCTCTCCGGGAGAGAGCAGCCAGGTCGGCTCAGCAGGAGGCGGGGCAGTGACGTGACGAGCAGAGGGAGGCGGACCAGAGGCGGAACAGGGCGTGGTGGAGGCATAATGGGGGCATGGCTGATGTATCACATCATGTAAGCCACACCCCCCGCTGTGTAATGCCGCTATTACCAGCATTCTACTGCAGGGGGCTTGGCTATGAAGATGCGATTCAACAAGAATTGCGTTGTCGACTGCCCGGACAGCCAATTTTACTCGCTATGTGGGCGGCCGGGCAGGGGGGACCCCAGAAATCGGGAGACTTGCCTGCTCTTCCGGGGGGCCGGGAGGGTCACAAGATTTTTGGGAGCCTCCCGGCCATTCTGGGAGCGTAGGCAAGTATGCTCTATCCACTTTATTACTTTCCAAGGCTTAGTACATAGGCCGGCCCTCATTCCGAGTTGATCGCTCGCTAGCTACTTTTAGCAGCCATGCAAATGCATAGTCCCGCCCACGGGGGAGTGTATTCTCGCTTTGGAGGAGTGCGAACGCCTGTGCAGCCGAGCGCAGCAAAAACATTTTGTGCAGAGCAAGACCAGCCCTGTAGTTACTTATTCTGTGCGATGTTTGCTGCGACGAGTGACACGGTAATGACATCAGACACCCGCCCAGCAAACACCCGGCCACGCCTGCGTCTTTCCAAACACTCCCAGAAAACGGTCAGTTGCCACCCATAAACTCTCATTTCCTGTCAATATCCTTGCGTTCGCCAGTGCGAATGGAAGCGTCGCTAGAACTTGTGCAAAACCACAAAGCTCTTTGTACCCGTACAATGCGCGTGCGCATTGCGGTGCATACGCATGCGCAGATTAGCCCCGTTCTGCCATGATCGCTGCACTGCGAAATTCCGTAGCGAGCGATCAACTCGGAATGACCTCCATAGACCCCAATAAGTGTAATAGAACAACGGTCTGTATCACTTCCTAGCTTTGCATGTAATAGCATCAGCCATACATACATTGGCAGTATCTGTACCCTCTCCAATTATCTGAGTTGGTATGGAGAGAGGGTAAATATGGGCAGGGGAAAAGGTAGGGGGTGGCGGTCTGGGGGCCACACCTGTGTACTCGGCACGACAATTTCTGATGACAGCCCCGAGTGTACATGCCACAGTCACACAGTGGAGGCCGTTGGTAGGCTGAATCCGCATTCTTAAGGACGCATCCAATCACTATGAGCCAGTAGCACTACAGCTTGTCTCAGTGATGTCACTATTTTCTAGTGAATTGATTGGCTGCATCTTTAGGAATGTCGGTTCAGCCCACAAAAAGTCCCCCTCCGCCATGTATACAGCCGTAAATCAGAAGATTAATCCATTTGTAGTATTTTTCTCACTTTTGCCTGTATTTCTCTATGTCTAATAATGGCAAATTTATATATATATATATATATATATATATATATATATATATATATATATTTTTTTTTTTATATTTTTTTTTTTTAATATATATGGTTAATGTCCCGTGTGGTGTATTGGAATACAAGGTATGCACTGTGTGAAGTCTAGGGTGGTCTGGATAGTCTGTGGTGGCATGGGTATTTTTATAGTGGTAATTATTACTATTATCCTTTATTGATATGGCGCCACAAGGGTTCTGCAGCGCCCAATTACAGAGCACAGAAACAAAGTAATCAAAACAGGAAAACAGTGACTTACAGTTGAAGACAATATAGGACAAGTACAGGGTAAGTAAACATAGCTATAGCAGAAGATGACACTGACATAAGTATCAGGGTGGCAGAAAACTGCGAAGTTTAATGCCGTCAAAGATGGTTTAAGTAAGACAAGGATAAGCACACGTGAGAGCTTACATTCTAAAGGTAATTATACTGTAGCATATGGTGGTATGGATAGTCTATAGTGGTATGTATAGTCTATGTGCATGGTTAGTCTATGGTGGTATGGACAGTCTATGGTGATATGTATAGTCTATACTGTTATAGATAGTCTATGTGCATGGTTAGTCTATGGTGGTATGCATAGTCTATGGTGGTATGGTTAGTCTATGTGTATGGTCCGTCTATGGTGGTATGGCTAGTCCATGTGCATGGTTAGTCTATGGTGGTATGGATAGTCTATGTGCATGGTTAGTCTATGGTGGAATGGATAGTCTATGTGCATAGTCAGTCTATGGTTGTATGGATATTCTGCGCTGGTAAAGGTAGTCTATGTGCAAGGTTAGGCTAAGGTGGTATGGATAGTCTATGTACATGTTTAGTCTATGGTGGCATGGATAGTCTATGATGGTATGGAAAGTCTATGTGCAGGTTAGTGTATGGTGGCATGGATAGTCTATGGTGGTATTGAAAGTCTATGTGTATGGACAGTTGATGGTGGTATGGATAGTCTATGGTGGTATGAATAGTCTATGGGGTATGGATAGTCTATGTGCATGGTTAGTCTATGGTGGTATGGATATTCTGTGCTGGTATGGGTAGTCTATGTGCAAGATTAGGTTAAAGTGGTATGGAAAGTGTATGTGCATAGTTGGCATGGAGAATCTATGATGGTATGGAAAGTCTATGTGCATGGTTACTGTATGGTGGTATGGAAAGTCTATGTGCATGGTTACTGTATGGTGGTATGGAAAGTCTTTGTGCATGGTTACTGTATGGTGGTATAGAAAGTCTATGTGCATGGGTACTGTATGGTGGTATAGAAAGTCTATGTGCATGGGTACTGCTGTGGGCATGCGCACAGCGTCTATTCAGTGGAGTCAGAGGGAGTCAGAGGGAGAGGGAGCATGCTAGCGGCTCACAGAGCGCTGGGCATGCCCCCTCAGTGACGAAAATGGGGCGTGGCTCGCGATCGCGGGTCCTCCCGCGATGCCACGCCCCCTTTTCATAGACCACGCCCCATTTTCGAGAGCGCGCACGGCTTCGACGCGCGAGTGTCCTGCTCCACAAGTAAAGAAAGTTGGGAGGTATGTGGTATGGAAAGTGTATGTGCATGGTTACTGTATGGTGGTATGGAAAGTCTAAGTGCATGGTTACTGTATGGTGGTATGGAAAGTCTATGTGCATGGTTACTGTACGGTGGTATGGAAAGTCTATGTGTATGGGTACTGTATGGTGGTATGGAAAGTCTATGTGTATGGGTACTGTATGGTGGTATGGAAAGTCTATGTGCATGGGTACTGTACGGTGGTATGGAAAGTCTATGTGCATGGTTACTGTATGGTGGTATGGAAAGTCTATGTGCATGGTTACTGTATGGTGGTATGGAAAGTCTATGTGCATGGTTACTGTATGGTGGTATGGAAAGTCTATGTGCATGGTTACTGTATGGTGGTATGGAAAGTCTATGTCCATGGTTACTGTATGGTGGTATGGAAAGTCTATGTGCATGGTTACTGTATGGTGGTATGGAAAGTCTATGTGCATGGTTACTGTATGGTGGTATGGAAAGTCTATGTGCATGGTTACTGTATGGTGGTATGGAAAGTCTATGTGCATGGTTACTGTACGGTGGTATGGAAAGTCTATGTGCATGGTTACTGTATGGTGGTATGGAAAGTCTATGTGAATGGTTACTGTATGGTGGTATGGAAAGTCTATGTGCATGGTTACTGTATGGTGGTATGGAAAGTCTATGTGCATGGTTACTGTATGGTGGTATGGAAAGTCTATGTGCATGGTTACTGTATGGTGGTATGGAAAGTCTATGTGAATGGTTACTGTATGGTGGCATGGATAGTCTATACTGGCATATATATTCTCAGGTTGAATAGATAGCCTCTACTGACGTGGACAATCTATGGTGGCATAGGTCATTTATTATTATTATTATTATTATTATTATCCTTTATTTATATGGCTCCACAAGGGTTCCGCAGCGCCCAATTACAGAGTACATAAACAAATAATCAAACAGGAAAACAGCAACTTACAGCTGACGACAATATAGGACAAGTACAGGGTAAATAAACGTAGCACCATCAGCAGATGACACTGGAATAAGTATCAGGTGGCAGAAGACTGCTGGATTTGGTGCAGCTGAAGATTATTAAAGTAAGAAAGGATAAGCACATGAGGGAAGAGGGCCCTGCTCGTGAGAGCTTACATTCTGCAATGGCTAACACGTAAGTAGAACAGGACTCATATGAAGTGTGAGAACAGGTCACATTCTCAGCTCTGTGTGTAATATAAATGAAAGTTAGTCTCTCTGGGAGTGATGACGTCAGGTCACTGTTTTTCTTTATAAAGGTTTAATTGATGGACAAGTTAACACATACTGCACCAGGTACGGGTCACTGGTTGCTGTTTTCAGCACCTACAAGGAATCCAGCCTACTCATGCAAAGATATCATTATTCTGCTGCCTGATTCAACTTCAGCCCATCCATTATTCACATACTATATAACCCAGGGGATGCTGCTATAGTCATTACTGACAGACAAATCCACAGCAAAGCCATAAAGCTGAATAAGAAATTCGGCAACTGAGTGGTTAACGCGCAGGAAGGCTAATGGAAGAAACAGACCGCCGATCAGGCCTGCTGTCTTCCAGCGCCAAAGTAGTTAAACAGTCTGAACACCTGACTCTACACATGGAGTACCGCGTATCCTAATCACCAATTAAAGAGCCTCTCACTTACCATCATCCTGCATCCTCTGCAAACAGAGAGACAGGTTTCTCCTCCAGCCTGGCATCTTGGCACATGTGCTGAAAAGGGACAGCCTGGCCACCGTCTCCGAGACTCAACGGCGTGTTCTGGCGGAAGGGTCGTCTGCTGTTGAGGCTTACCATCTGGATGAAGCGTGCCACATTAATGCACGGTGTGGCACGGTGGTCTCGTCACTGGTGATTCCTCCCGGTGATCCCGTCTCCTCCTCTCTTTCTATGAAGTACTGTCAGTTCGCTGTCACCAGTTTTCCCTTTGTGCAGGATCCCTGGTCACTGGCTGTAGTGCGGCACCCTTGGCTGCGCTGTGCCTGCTAAGCTGGCAGGTCCTACGAATAAGGAAGGCTGGCAGTGCCCTCGTGGAGGGTGCCCTACTGGAGCTATGTACAGCTGACAGCCCCTCAATTCCACTGGACCTTAGGGCTCTGCTTGCTTCCTCCCCCTGCCTTGTTCAGTAGCCACCTGAACAGCACATCCCAGACAGTGAGGATTGTACTATATGGGAAGAGATCTGAGGGGAGTCTGGCAGAGACAGCTCACATGCATCCTCTGGCATAGCCCCAGGCTAGGTAATAATACTTTGCTTAGATGCAGTTAAGAATCATTGCATATTAATGTATCAGACATACCAAGCTGGAAGACAGGGGGCTAGGCTACGTCCAGAAGTGGGGGTCTGCATGCCTCCCGCAGGACAATAGTACAGTCTGACTCCCAGGAACAGATAGCATTTCTGCCCAGTATTATCCCAACAGTCAGTAAGTATCAGAGGTGGATACTGTAGGTAAATAATAGTAATACCTGATCCAGGAGTGCCATATGTTTCCTAAAGGCACACAGCAGAATAGGAAGACTTCACGGCTGACCTGCAGAGCTTGCAATCCAATGAGACATTTGAAATGATTTGCAACATTTAAATTAGTCTGGATAATGGGAGAAAGCCTCTGAGCTGCGCATTATCCTGGGTACACGGCATTAGTAACCCCGAAACATAATAAAGGCAAAGTTTATGTATCAACAGACTGCCAGTCACATTAGATCCTTACCATATTTCATCCACTCTATCCTAAGATTACACTACGCATCGGACATGTGTCAGTGATGCGAACCGGCTAACAGGGAGCGTTTCTCGCTAGCGTGCTAACAAGGGTCGTGCGTCTACACAATTAATTTGCAAATTAATCACCAAATCTCGGCTGTCTGAGAGTGGCGCACGGATGAAGGAATTAAAAGTGGAATTTGAGCACAAGATGTGAATTATTATGTGCAGTACTGTAATCGCTGTAGGAATATATGAGGAATTGGTGCAATTACAAATGGATAAACATAATTAGGTTGCAGAACTGACACTGGTAAAGACTGATACATTGCAGACAAGATGTCTTCAGAAACAGACAAAGTGCCGCTATGGCAGCGTGAAAACGAGGCTTACACATGTCTACTGATTCAGCATGTGCATACGTTCCCTGTGTTGCCGTGCCAGCCCTCAGCTGCTATTACTAGATCTGGGGGCTGATCCAAGTGCTGGGAAGTGGATGATCAGAATAGTCTTATCACTCAGAGGCTGACAAGGGGAAGCCCCAGGGTCATTCGCACGCAGCAAAAGTGTAAAGCCACAGCGCAAATGTCCTGCTGTGAGATCACCTGACTGCTTTTGCGCCAGCGTGGCACGTTTTACGTAAACAGCATTTGAGGCCTAATTATCATATAAAATATTTGTGTCATACCCACCGAAAACACCAATTTTCTAGCCTACGGGTTACATTCCGCAAAAATTGCCGGGATAGGGTTCCAGGCAACGATTATCAAGTCTAATCACAATAATACCGCTTTCACATCGCATTAAGCGGGTCGCACCCAGGACTTGTGCACGGGTCCTTCCCGAGGGCGTTCCGTGCGAGACCCCTTTCAGACTGGCGGCATGAATGCAGCATATTACCGGGTTGGTGACATCTGCGGAGGCAGCCCGTTCACACTGCAACTGAACCCGGGAATAACCCTGTTTTATTCCCGGGTTTAAATATCTGGTCAGTCGACCCCAGAAATTGTAACATACCCCTTTCACACCGCACCTCGACCCGTGTCGAGCCGGCAATATATTGGGTTATTTTGGCGGTGTGAAAGGGGTATAACGGACAGACAGTATCTGCCCCTCTACATCACTACTAAAGGACTTGAGTTGTGCCCCACCGCTAAGGTACCAGGGATTGAGTCTCACCGTTATGCTTATAACGGGTAACGCTTCTGCGCGGTGGGGCAAATTCACGCACACTTCAATCAATATAATAAAAACGTAAAATACAATATTGACAGAGTTAATAATAGCGCAAGTAATATCCCGTCACTCCCGTGAATCATGAAAAGTTACATTAAAAAGCAATGGGGGTAATTCTGAGTTGATCGCAGCAGGAAATTTTTTAGCAGTTGGGCAAAACCATGTGCACTGCAGGGGAGGCAGATATAACATGTGCAGAAAGAGGTAGATTTGGGTGGGTAATTTTATTTCTGTGCAGGGTAAATACTGGCTGCTTTATTTTTACACTGCAAATTAGATTGCAGATTGAACACACCCCACCCAAATCTAACTCTCTCTGCACATGTTATATCTGCCTCCCATGCATAGGTGTGCGCAGGGGGGGTGCCTGGTGCGCACAGGCACCCCCTAATGTCCAGCAATCCGTTCTCACATGCCTGATGCAGCGATCGCCGAGCAGGCTGATTACTGTCCCCTCTGCGCTGCACCCTGTCAGGACTGCATTACTGACTGGACGCCTGGGTTAATCAAGGGTGCCACTGCCACCGGCTTTCATACTCCCGCCTCCACCTAAATGTACAAAAACAGCATGATGTGACGTGATGACATCATGCTGCTCGCACGCCCACCCCTCTCCTATTCTATGCCAACGCCAGCCACTGATGAGGATCAGCATGCAGCCAGCGTTCCTCTTAGGAAGACAAATTCAATACTGGCAGACGGCCGGCAGCAACATTGACACGTAACGCGTTTTTCCAGCAGCAGCAGCACTAGTCTGCGACTCAGTGTCAGTGAGTGACTGCAGCTTGCAGGGGAAAGAGAGGGGGAGCCAGACCAGGCTGAGGAGCAGCAGTGTAATTGCAGTGAGTGCCACCAGGGGTGTGTGTTTGGTGCACACCACAATATCTGACAATGCATCTGCATTATTAGGATTGGTACAAGGGTGGATATTTTATATTACGTTGACCGTCAATAGATGGTTCTAGACACACCCCTCCGACGGTGCACCCCCTAATAAAATGTGCTGCGCACGCCTATGCTCCCATGCAGTGCACATGAACCCTCATTCCGAGTTGTTCGCTCGCAAGCTGCTTTTAGCAGCATTGCACACGCTAAGCCGCCGCCTACTGGGAGTGAATCTTAGCTTAGCAAAATTGCGAACAAAGTATTCGCAATATTGCGAAAAGATTTCTCTGTGCAGTTTCTGAGTAACTCGAGACTTACTCTGCCAGTGCGATCAGTTCAGTGCTTGTCGTTCCTGGTTTGATGTCACAAACACACCCAGCGTTCGCCCAGACACTCCTCCGTTTCTCCAGCCACTCCCGCGTTTTTCCCAGAAACGGCAGCGTTTTTTCGCACACTCCCATAAAACGGCCTGTTTCCGCCCAGAAACACCCACTTCCTGTCAATCACACTCCGATCTCCAGAACGAAGAAAAAACCTCGTAATGCCGTGAGTAAAATACCAAACTTCATAGCAAATTTCCTTGGCGCAGTCGCAGTGCGAACATTGCGCATGCGCAATTAGCGGAAAATCGCTGCGATACAAAGAAAATTACCGAGCGAACAACTCGGAATGAGGGCCATGGTTTTGCCCAACTGCTAAAAAATTTCCTGCTGCGATCAACTTGGAATTACCCCCAATGTTAGGAGGTCAGACTGCGATGTGATATTTACACCCACATAGTACATCCCTTCAGAGTTCTGCTACAACTTACCCGGGCCTGGGGCGATCACACATCGGGCATGAAGAGAGAGGAGGCTGCTGCTACTCACGCTGCTGTGTGTTGTACGCAGATGGACCAGTAGCAGCAGCCTCCTCTAGGGGGGGGGGGGTCATTCCGAGTTGATCGCTAGCTGCCGTTGTTCGCAGCACAGCGATCAGTGTAAAAAACGGCTAATCTGCGCATGCGTATGCGCCGCAATGCGCACGCGCGACGTACGGGTACAAAGAGCATCGTGGTTTTGCACAGGTTTTAGCGAAGCTTTCAGTCGCACAGCACAACGCAGGAAGATGTGGGCGTTTCTGGGTGTCAACCGACCATTTTCAGGGAGTGCTTAGAAAAACGCAGGCGTGTCGGGAAAGACGCAGGCGTGGCTGGGCGAACGCTGGGGGGGTGTGTGACGTCAAAATCCGTCCCTCTGTCGTTAGAATCAACGCACACGAAGAGTAACTACAGGGCTGGTCTCGTCTTGCACAAAATTATTTTGCAGGCGCTCTGCTGCACAGGCGTTCGCACTTCTGCAAAGCTAAAATACACTTTCCCGTGGACGGCGACAATGTGTTTGCACGGCTGCTAAAAGTAGCTAGCGAGCAGTCAACTCGGAATAACCCACTAAACTCCTACATTATGTACTGATGTAGAGTTATACAGTGGCCAGCGGTTGTGCAGTGACTGCCCGTCCCCCTGAATCTTCCTCCCTTCTAATGCATAGTATTTTTAACCACCCATCCCCCCCCCCCCAGTACCTGGGCCCGTCACACCCCAAATTACCCAAGCCTGTCATCCGTCACCACTCTGGACGGCCCTGGTTGGGAACTATCTATTGGCACAGGTGCAAACCTATTATACGATGCACTTTGATCTCCGTTGGCTGTCGTGCATTCCATCATGGAATACTTATAGCATAGCTGGTCGGGGTTTGGTTTTTTAGCACACTCAAACAAAAATAATAGGTGTTTTTTTTTCTTTTTCAAGACCGGCTGATAATACATGAAATGATACATAGAGGATTTCACAAACCGTGGTTATACGGTGTTCAATGGAATACCATGCTGAATTCCCACAGTATTGTGAGCTAGGGGCTTATTTACATTAACATGTTCCTTAAACATGGGCAGTATGGATAGTGTAATGGTTAGCATTACTGCCTCACAGCACTGAGGTCATGGGTTCTATTCCCACCATGGCCCTAACTGTGTGGAGTTTGTATATTCTCCCCGTACTTGCGTGGGTTTCCTCCGGTTTCCTCCCACAATCCAAATATATACTGGTAGGTTAATTGGCTCCCAACAAAATTATCCCTAGCGTGAATGTGTGTGCGTGTACATGTGGTAGGGAAAAGAGATTGTAAGCTCCAGGGACCGATGTGAATGGCCAAATATTCTCTGCAAAGCGCTGTGGAATATGTGTGCGCTATATAAATAACTGGTAGTAATAATAATAAATGAGTACTGGGATGTGGTCAGTATGAATCTACCAATCCATACAGTGCAAGTGGGATTCTGTAAGTGGGTTTGCAAATCTGTCAGTCACTCACTGTCTGCTCCGTTAGAAAAGCATCATAGCATGGTAAACCGCATGAAATAAAGTATGATGGACCCATTTATTTAAAGAACAACTAAACCTAAAACTATCATTTTCAGACAAGAACCGTAAAGTTAAAAGTCAGCAGCTCTTCCCGCATCTTTAGGGTAATCTCCTAATGGGATGTGATACAAAGCGAAAAGCTGAGAGTTCAGTCATTTGAGCTGCTGTGACATCTATGAAAGGGTTGTTTTGCAGAGAAGCAAAAGAGGGACTGTTTTTGTGTCTCTCTGGGGCACACTTAGTTTAAATATACTGATAGATAAGTTTGTGAAAGTATAAACAATGTATATGCAAAGATAAAACTTAACTTTTAATTTTTTAAACAGACGAAAACAATGATAAAAATGTTGCTGTGTATGTCAGCAAAATTTATTAAGACAAGTATTAAATACAAATACAAATAAGAAGATATGTTACTCACTGGGTGTACCGTAGGTGGCAGAAGATTTGTCTGCACACCCACTGGATATTAAGCGAGTGTTAATGTTCGACGTTTGTCAAAAGCGAAAATATAGAAATTCTTGTTATCTCCATCCACTTATGAATAGATATACACCTGTATATTCATAAGAGAGATTCAAGATGAACCCCCCACCCATTACTGTGACATCACTGACCCCAGAAAGCCTGCCTGATACGAGAAGCGTCTGCCTGCTGCTATTGCAGTCTAAGCACCTGGTGGGCGTATTTAGTTATAAACTCTCCTCTTATTTCAAGTATATAATTCAGCCCAGCGATACGCAGCCTGAGAGATACAGTACACTCTTCACAAATCAAGCCTGCGCTTGCTCTTTTAAAAGCCTCTGCACTCCAAGGGCAGGACGGCGGTGAGCAGAACCGTAGCAGCAATTGTATCAGCACGCAGTGACAGAGAGCCTAATGACTTAAGCTGTCTCGTTGCGACTGTTGCACAGCAAAGACATGTCCTCAACTCGTTAAAAGCTCCCCTGAGGGGCAAAGAACGTCTGTGACATTATGGCTGAGGGCAGTGACACTACATCAGCCTCAGTGGGACACACTACCCCGGCTCATCCTTCTGCTGTGTTATTTCGAACCCTACAGGGTCTGATAGAATGCGCAGCTCCGTCATTAACCCCTCGCACGCTCCAGTGTAATGCAGTGTCTTTCCCTGCCCCGCTCTACTACCATAAGTACGGAATGTTCTCGGGGGCACTGCAGACACCTGGAACGGGTTCACATGTCAACTTCTGATTTTAGCACGCCGCCTCTCTCTTAGGGCCTAATTCAGATCTGTTCGCTCGCTAGCGTTTTTCGCAGTGATCAGGTAACTACTGTGCATGTGTATGCACCGCAATGCGCAGGCGCGCCGTACGGTAACAAAGCGGATCGTTGTTGTGCACTGGTTCTAGCGAAGAAACCATTCGCACAACCGTTCGCAAGGAGATTGACAGGAAGAAGGCGTTTGTGGGTGGCAACTGGCCATTTTCTGGGAGTGGTTGGAAAAACGCAGGCGTGTCAAAGCGTTTGCAGGGCGGGTGTCTGACGTCAATTCCGGGCTCGAACAGGCTGAAGTGATCGCAGCGGCTGAGTGAGGTCAGAGCTACTCAGAAACTGCACAAACTGTTTTTGTACCGCTCGGCTTAACATGTGATCGCACGCTTGCACAGCTAAAATACACTCCCCTATAGGCGGCGACTATCTGATCGCAGCGCTGCAGAAAGTAGCTAGCGAGCGATCAGACCTGAATCTGCATAGGCCAGTTCATTGCAAAGGGCTTCTCTGTGGCCTCTTGTCCATGGTTCTATATCTGGAATGTCCCTGGGCACCGACATTCAAATCTGCCTGTCACTCCTGCGGGTCACTGTCACCTGCTGACTGATAGCTGCAAGCAGGGGTGTATCTACCTATTAGCCAGGATGGCACTCGCCAGGGGTGCCAGGAAAGGAGGGGGTGCCGCCTGGCTGTGCCACCCGCTGCCAAAGGATAGAAAAGCAGTACTGTCAGACTGTACCTGGTGAGAGTCTGTGACTGCTGGAGTGGCGCTGGTGTCCGGCAGCACCGCACTTGTAATCAGACTCAAAATAAACTACAGCTCCCAGCAGCCCTTGTTGCTGGGAGCTCCTGGCAGCAAGGGCTGCTGGGAACTGTAGTTTATTGTGAGTCTGATTACAAGTGCGGTGCTGCCGGACACTAGTCTGATCACCGGCAGTAATAGACTGTCACCAGGTACACAGCAATTGTTACAAAGCACAGTGCTATAGATCTATTTGTTGATGAAGATAATAAAATAGTGGGGGTCATTCCGAGTTGTTCGCTCGTTATTTTTTTGTCGCAACGGAGCGATTAGTCGCTAATGCGCATGCGCAATGTCCGCAGTGCGACTGCGCCCAGTAAATTTGCTATGCAGTTAGGTATTTTACTCACGGCATTACGAGGTTTTTTCTTCGTTCTGGTGATCGTAATGTGATTGACAGGAAGTGGGTGTTTCTGGGCGGAAACTGTCCGTTTTATGGGTGTGTGTGAAAAAACGCTACCGTTTCTGGGAAAAACGCGGGAGTGGCTGGAGAAACGGAGGAGTGTCTGGGCGAACGCTGGGTGTGTTTGTGGCGTCAAACCAGGAACGAAACTGACTGAACTGATCGCAGATGCCGAGTAAGTCTCGAGCTACTCAGAAACTGCTAAGAGGTGTCTAATCGCAATTTTGCTAATCTTTCGTTCGCAATTTTACTATGCTAAGATTCACTCCCAGTAGGCAGCGGCTTAGCGTGTGCAAAGCTGCTAAAAGCAGCTTGCGAGCGAACAACTCGGAATGAGGGCCAACGTCAGTGTTTGGGAGAAGGTACTATAATACCTGGAAAACTACACGATTTTCATGCATGTTAGATGTAAGTAAGTAGTAAGTAAGCGAAAACTTTAACTTGTTGAGTGTAATAAAGAAAATACTTATCTTACCTATTTCAAGGCCAGGTTCAAGGAAATGTCTATCAGTTAATTGTATAATTGATCATTTTATCTTGGAAGTGATGGCACCCTGATGTTTTTTCTAACAGGAGGCACTTCTACCATCCAACTAATGGTGTTTGGTTAATGGCTGGGTCCATTTGAGGCTCATCTCATTAGCATTTCATTCGGGATGCAGTCGTAAAGCTGGCGCCATCATCCCGAATCTGCTCGGAATGCTGATGCTGGCATCCCAACGTAGATAGCGATGCAGAATGCCAAAATCCGGATCGAGTTGGTGTCAAAGTCTCCACTGGCAAGCCACGTGGGAGCGTTAGGGTTAGGCTGCAGGGAGGGAGATTAGGAAGGGTGGGTTAGGGTTAGGCACCACTGAGGAGGCTTTTTTTGGTGGGGCAGGTTAAGGTCAGGCTGTGGGAAAGGTGGGTTAGGGTTAGGGGGAGGGATGGTGTATACGTGAATACGAGACACTACTGTGCGGTGTAATGTGAATGAGGGACACTACTGTGTGGCATAATTTGAATTGGAAGTACTATTGTGTCCACGCCCTTCCCCCATAAGATCATGCCCCATTTCCAATACTCACACCTTATTCCAAATGTGTGTAGGAGAGGGGGGGGCGCCAGCCCCTTACTTTGCCAGGGGCGCTCAGACCCCTAGATACACCCCTGGCTGCAAGTGCCAAATCTGTGCACCGAGAGAGGAGACACCACCCCCTGCTGCGGTTCTGTAAGGCCCACTACAGTATACTTTTACCAATAGTATGAGCAAGAGCACACTATCCTTCTATGTATAGGCTGATACAGAGGTGTACGCAAATCTGATTTCTCTGCAGCTGAGCGATTTATTGTCAGTCTGCGCATACGTATAAGGGGGTCATTCCGAGTTGATCGCTCGCTAGCTACTTTTGGCAGCCATGCAAACGCATAGCCGCCGCCCACGGGGGAGTGTATTTTCGCTTTGCAGAAGTGTGAACGCCTGTGCAGCTGCGCGGCAGCAAACACTTTTTGTGCGGAACAAGACCAGCCCTGTAGTTACTTATCCTGTGCGATGATTGCTGCGACGAGTGACACGGTAATGACGTCAGATTCCCGCCCTGCAAACGCCCGGCCACGCCTGCGTTTTTCCAACAACACTCCCAGAAAACGGTCAGTTGACACCCAGAAACTCCCACTTCCTGTCAATCTCCTTGCGTTCGGCTGTACGATTGGAATCGTCGGTAGAACCAGTGCAAAACCACAAAGGACTTCGTACCCGTACGACGCGCGTGCACATTGTGGTGCATACGCATGTGCAGATTACCCTTTTTTTTCACTGATTGCTACGCAGCGAACAACGGCAGCTAGCGATCAACTCGGAATGACCCCCTAAGTCTCATGTGCCACGATGGTCTTTACACGCAAAGTGATTGACAGTCAAGCACCACTTGGGGGAGGTTAGGGGAGAGTGGTGGCAGGAAAGCAGCAGTGTCGCTACCTTACTGTGGCGTGTATTGCTTGTGACTGCGTTCCCGTACGTCACTACAATG
This sequence comes from Pseudophryne corroboree, assembly GCF_028390025.1. NCBI lineage: Eukaryota > Metazoa > Chordata > Amphibia > Anura > Myobatrachidae > Pseudophryne > Pseudophryne corroboree. The sequence continues at coordinate 457,375,007 of NC_086452.1, read as the reverse complement.
GTGTCTTACTTCCTGCAGCCATTCCTGAAACCGCAGAGCTAATCAGAACTTCAAAATCGACTGACCTGCGACAGACGCTGCGTCTTTGTGCGCAACTTCTGCCATTTGCAAAGCCGCCAGTGGGGGGAGTCTCAATACAAATCCAGGCAGCGACATTTGCACATTCTCACACAGCTGCTGGGTACACATTCACAGCTGCAAATGCAGTTGTGTACATCTCTGAATCATACCCTGAGTGCGCAGACAGGAACAGCTGCAGGCAAGAAGCAGACCACCCTGCACATGGGTGAGTATACGCTTTACGCTCAACTCTGTATGAGGCCCTGATTGTTCAAGAAAGGGGAACAATAGAAGTACGTCACATTTTATTCTGGAAAAGTTTCAACAAGCTATGTCCAATACTACCTGGATGCAAGGGAAAGACCTGATAATTATAATAAGCAACCTCACTACCTTAACTGGCAAGGTATCCGTTTGGATGGTCGACCATGTTATTTTCGACAGTCATTAAGTCGACCACTATTGGCCGACATTGACATGGTAACATGGACACATGGAATAGTAACCAAAGCGAAGTGAGCCATGCAAGGGGACGCGGTACAGTAATTGGGGTTCCTGGTCATGTTACGGAAAAAATGCAGTTAAAAAATCCATGTTGACCTTTTCATGTGTCAACCTGTCATGTGTCGACCATTTTCAAATGTCGACCATTAGTCCATGTCGACCAATAGTGGTCGACCTAATGACTGTTGACCTTAACATGGTCCACCGTTCATACCGGAACCAACTGGCAACATCTCCATACAGTTGCAAAGGACGCTTTGCAATGTAGCATAACAGATATTTGCAGAGCATCCGAGTCCAGGGCTAAATGCAGCACACCGCACAGCAGACGTGCGCCTAGTTGACAGCTGAGTCCTGGCGGCATCTCTTACACTACACAGCATTTTTTTTAAGCAGTAAAGATGTAGATTAAAAGAGAACATTAACCCCTAATAATACAATTATACTGAAACTCTTAACTACCAGAACTACAAGTTCTTGTGTCTGGAAACATTCATGTTGTAAGATAGTTGCCCATTGGTGTTGGATAAACAGAGGACTTACATGTTTTATTGGGTGCAATGAGTGGATGGCTGGGCCACCGTCCAATCATAGCTCTGGACACACAAAATGTGCCAGGGTGCTTGAGTTTTAAACTTCTCCTGATCCCTGCAGCAGAGAAGTGACCTGAAGTCAGATGCCAGAAGATCCCGGGGGAACTAGACTGGACCCCATGGTTCTGATAGTTTAGGGAAGGGGGGTTATCCAGTCTATTTTACTTTTGGGTGAAGCACTTATTTAGGATGGACGCACACAGGCTAATCCTACTGCCACTTAACCCATTGCGAACCTCAAGGACTGTCAGTGTGTTAGGAAGAAACGCTGATTTGAAATGTGATTTGCAGTCCTCATCCATCCGCATGTACAAAAACTATCAGATCCGTTTCAATCAGGTCCTAATTTTGCAGTTTATTGTAGCTTTAAGGCAGAGCCGGATTAAGGCTCTGGGGGGCCCGGGGTACAGAAGGCAAGGGGCCCCTAAGGACTAAATATAGTATATATATTTGTGTGCGTGTGTGTGTGTGTGTGTGTGTGTGTGTGTGTGTGTGTGTGTGTGTGTGTGTGTGTGTACAGTATGTATGTGTGTGTGTATATTTGTGTATATATATATTCCATGACCATTTAATTTTGATTAAAACAAAAAGAATAAAAAATTACTTCTGGCTTACTTTGAGCTGCTTGCAAATACAGCAGTGCCTGCAGCACATTCCTTTGCCGACATTACCCCTTCATGTACCCGCTGCCTCCCCGGCTCCTCCCTGCAACCCATGAGACAGCCAGTCAATCTGGTTATATTGAAAGCCTGCACACTGCGCAGATGCAGGCTTTCACTTTGCATCCTCCCCTATGAATGACTTCCGCCGCTGGCAGCCGAGCGATGCTGTGTAGTGACGTGCCGGCGCGGGCAGCAAAGCTATGCGGTCAGTGACTACCAGCGCAGCGCTGCAGATTGGTGATAAGATCCGATCTGTGGCGGCTGGTGGGGGGCCCTGTCACAGCAGGGGGCCAAGGGGTACATACCCCCTGGGCCCCCCCCTTAATCCGGCTCTAGTTTAAGGTCACAAACATAGTAAATATTGGGTCAACTGCCCAGTTATGTCTGCGATATGATATTGTGTTATGTGTGTGGCCATCATTACAGCCACCGTATATGAGCTAAGCACTGGTACACCATATTGTAAGCAGCATAACATCTCAGAACCATTACTGACAACAGACTACAGGATAAGAGATGTCTTATACCAGGTAGACACCTGCAGACAAGTTCTGCAGATCCGTTAAACGCTCTGACACGACAGAACGATTATTGGATCGGTGTGCACTGTACACTCTGTGCAAGTGAAGTGTTAGCTCAGTGTGTGCTGTCTTCAGATGTATGCAACGGGATCAGTATCAACCCCCCCCCCCCCCCCCCCCATTCTGTCCTTTTTGAAGACTTTTATCTGCTAATACTCCTGCATTCATACAATCCAATTAATGAGCTGATCATACAATTATCGGCTGATCGGACCAATAATTGTATACTGTGTACTCATCTTTACTCTGTAATCAGTCAGTACTGAAACCCAAACAGATCAGAGGACAAATCTTTACAAAATTGTATGGTCTTCGGAATCCACACTGTCCTAGCTGAACCTACGGTACGTAGAGACAGAGAGGACGTGTTACCCATAGCAAAGAGCCGAAAGCTTGCCCAAACCGCCAAAGAGATAGAGACAAGAGAAACACCGCGACCAGATTAATTACAGCACTACAGCAGTTATCCTTTCTCTGATATACTGGTGACCTTAGATGAAGATACTGGTGCCAGGACTGTGTATAGAATGGGAGAGATATACTGTATATTGAGCTGCCAGTAAATCTTTCCAGTTCCGTATCAGTCCAGGTTCCATCCACACACAGTATAAAGTTACATAATGTAAAAGTACTTGGGAAGTTGCCATTTCACAACTATCGCATTGATAACTGTAGTTCCTGATTAATTATAGGGACCTATATATATAGGAAAGCAGGACTGTACCTCCTCCCAGGGCTGTAGAGAGCTTGGCTGGGGCCCGGATAATGCAGGGGGCGTGGCCCAACAGTGGGAGGAGTGGCTACACCCCCTTAGGTACCTTAGGCTAGTTATAGGCTAATTCCATGAAAAATAAGATTTTACTTACCGGTAAATCTATTTCTCGTAGTCCGTAGTGGATGCTGGGGACTCCGTAAGGACCATGGGGAATAGACGGGCTCCGCAGGAGACATGGGCACTTTAAGAAAGAATTTAGATTCTGGTGTGTTCTGGCTCCTCCCTCTATGCCCCTCCTCCAGACCTCAGTTAGAGAAACTGTGCCCGGAAGCAGAGCCGGCCCTAACCAATATGATGCCCTAGGCAAGATTTTGGCTGGTGCCCCCTAGCACAACCGCTGGTTCCGCCTCTGACCTTGCACCTCTTTCCCAGCACTATCACCCCTCACCCATAGCAGTCCTTATTTTGGTGTTTGTACCCCCTATATTTTAAATAGGAACAGTTCGCACATTTGGCGCACAGACCAAAAAGGGGTGTGTTTTTGCTGGCAAGGGGCATGGCCACACAATAGTAACCCCAATTCCAATTACCCCACACAGTACTGCAACTTTATTCACATTTGATCATGCGATAGTGTCCATAATTCATATTAAATCCCACAGTAGTACTACTTTATCTTAAAAGTTACTCCTCACAGTAGAGCCCCTTATTCACATTACATCTTAAAAGTTACTCCTCACAGTAGAGCCCCTTATTCACATTACATCACACTGAATTGCTCCTTATTCACATTACACCACACCCTATTGCTCTTTATTCACATTAGACGACACAGTAGTGCCCTTTCTATACGCAACGCCACATACAGCACCTTATACACATAATGCCACACATTAGTAATGCATTTATACACATAATTCCACACAGTAACGCCCCTTACACATATGAGACACATTATTAATGTCCTTATAAACATAATGCGCCTTACACATTATGACAACCTTTATTAATGCCCTTTTACAAATAATGTCCCGACACATATGCTGCACATTATTAATGCCCTTATACACATAATGGCACACATACAGTACTACCCTGTTACACATATGCCGCACATTATTAATGCCCTTATACACATGTTGCACATTATTAATGCATTTTTACATGACACACATAATGCTCCTTACACATATTCCGAACACTACTGCACAACCAACCCACTCACATGCACACAGCCACTAACACTGCCACTAACACTGTGACCTCTGCCTCTGCTTGGATACAGAAGTGTCCTCATAAATCTTGCCTCAATGCTAACGTCGGGCACCTTTTTTTAATGAAAATGCATCTTATTTGCATTGCTATGTGGCTAGGATGCATAAGCAGCTTCTGCTGCTTAAAATGATATGCAGCATGCCTATATACAGCGTGAGACTGTGGCTGTATCTGCATATGAAATGGTACACACAGAATATAGGCATGTCGCATATCATTTTAATCAGCAGAAGCTGCTGATGCCCCTAGGCATATCAAATGCCCTAGGCAATTGCCTAGTTTGCCTATACCTATGGCCGGCTCTGCCCGGAAGAGCTGACAGTATAAGGAAAGGATTTTGGAAATCCAGGGCAAGACTCATACCAGCCACACCAATCACACCGTATAACTTGTGATAAACTTACCCAGTCAACAGTATGAACAACAACAGAGCATCAGTTCAACCCTGATGCAACAATAACATAGCCCTTATTGCAGCAATAACTATATACAAGTATTGGAGAAGAAGTACGCACTTGGGACGGGCGCCCAGCATCCACTACGGACTACGAGAAATAGATTTACCGGTAAGTAAAATCTTATTTTCTCTAACGTCCTAGTGGATGCTGGGGACTCCGTAAGGACCATGGGGATTATACCAAAGCTCCCAAACAGGCGGGAGAGTGCGGATGACTCTGCAGCACCGATTGAGCAAACAATAGGTCCTCATCAGCCAGGGTATCAAACTTGTAGAACTTTGCAAAAGTGTTTGAACCTGACCAAGTAGCAGCTCGGCATAGTTGTAATGCCGAGACCCCTCGGGCAGCCGCCCAAGAAGAGCCCACCTTCCTAGTGGAATGGGCTTTAACTGATTTTGGCAGCGGCAATCCAGTTGCAAAATGAGCCTGCTGAATCGTGTTACAGATCCAGCGAGCAATAGTTTGCTTTGAAGCAGAAGCACCCAGCTTGTTGGATGCATACAGGATAAACAGCGACTCCGTTTTCCCGACTCTAGCCGTTCTGGCTACATAAACCTTCAAAGCCCTGACCACATCCAGTAACTCGGAATCCTCCAAGTCACGAGTAGCCACAGGCACCACAATAGGTTGGTTCAGATGAAAAGATGACACCACTTTTGGCAAAATTGTTGACTGGTCCGCAATTCTGCTCTATCCATATGCAAAAACAGATAGGGGCTTTTATGTGACAAAGCCGCTAATTCTGACACACGCCTAGCCGAAGCCAAGGCTAATAGCATGACCACCTTCCACGTGAGATATTTTAACTCCACCGTTTTAAGTGGTTCAAAGTGTGATTTTAGGAAACGTAACACCACGTTAAGATCCCAAGGTGCCACTGGAGGCACAAAAGGAGGCTGAATATGCAGCACTCCCTTTACAAACGTCTGAACTTCTGGTAGAGAAGCCAACAATTTTTTTTTTTTGCAAGAAAATGGATAGGGCCGAAATCTGGACCTTAATGGAGCCCAATTTTAGGCCCAAATTCACTCCTGACTGTAGGAAGTGAAGGAAACGGCCCAGCTGGAATTCCTCTGTAGGAGCATTCCTGGCCTCACACCAAGAAACATATTTTCGCCATATACGGTGATAAAGTTTAGCTGTCACGTCCTTCCTAGCCTTTATAAGCGTAGGAATGACCTCGTCCGGAATGCCCTTTTCTGCTAGGATCCGGCGTTCAATCGCCATGCCGTCAAACGCAGCCGCGGTAAGAATTGGAACAGACAGGGCCCCTGTTGCAACAGGTCCTGTCTTAGAGGAAGAGGCCACGGGTCCTCTGTGAGCATTTCTTGCAGATCTGGATACCAGGTCCTTCGTGGCCAATCTGGAACAATGAAGATTGTTCTCACTCCTCCTTTTCTTATTATCCTCAGCACCTTGGGAATGAGAGGAAGAGGAGGAAATACATAGACCGACTGGAACACCCACGGTGTCACCAGGGCGTCTACCGCTATTGCTTGAGAGTCTCTTGACCTGGCGCAATACCTCTGTAGTTTTTTGTTGAGGCGGGTTGCCATCATGTCCACCTGTGGCAGTTCCCACCGATATGTGATCTGTGTGAAGACTTCCTGATGAAGTCCCCACTCTCCCGGGTGGAGGTCGTGTCTGCTGAGGAAGTCTGCTTCCCAGTTGTCCACTCCCGGGATGAACACTGCTGACAGAGCTTACGTGATTCTCCGCCCAGCGAAGAATTCTGGTGGCTTCTGCCCTCGCCACTGTGCTCCTTGTGCCGCCTTGGCGGTTCACCTGAGCCACTGCGGTGATGTTGTCTGACTGAATCAGAACCGGTTGGTCGCGAAGCAAGTGCTCCGCTTGACGTAGGGCGTTGTATACGGCCCTTAGTTCCAGGATGTTGATGTGAAGGCAAGTCTCTTGACTTGACCACAGACTTTGGAAATATCTTCCCTGTGTGACTGCTCCCCACCCTCGGAGGCTAGCGTCCGTGGTCACCAGGACCCAGTCCTGAATACCGAATCTGCGTCCCTCTAGAAGGTGAGAACTCTGCAGCCACCACAGGAGTGACACCCTGGCCCTGGGGGATAGGGTGATTAACCGATGCATCTGAAGATGTGATCCGTACCACTTGTCCAGTAAGTCCCATTGGAAGGTCCTCGCATGGAACCTGCCGAAGGGAATGGCCTCGTATGATGCCACCATCCTTCCCAGGACTCGAGTGCAGTGATGCACTGACACCTGTTTTGGTTTTAATAGATTCCTGACCAGTGTCATGAGCTCCTGAGCTCTCTCTATCGGGAGATAAACCCTTTTCTGGTCTGTGTCTAGGATCATGCCTAGGAAAGGCAGATGAGCCGTAGGAACCAACTGCGACTTTGGAATATATAGAATCCAGCCGTGTTGCAGTTACACTTCCAGAGAAAGTGATGCGCTGTTCAGCATCTGCTCTCTTGATCTCGCTTTTATGAGGAGATCGTCCAAGTACGGGATAATTGTGACACCTTGCTTCTGCAGGAGCACCATCATTTCCGTCATTACCTTGGTGAATATTCTCGGGCCGTGGAGAGACCAAACGGCAACGTCTGAAATTGGTAATGACAATCCTGTACCGCAAATCTGAGGTACGCCTGATGAGGTGTATAAATGGGGACATGAAGGTATGCATCCTTTATGTCCAGAGACACCATAAAATCTCCCCCTTTCAGGCTTGCGATGACCGCTCTTAGCGATTCGATCTTGAACTTGAACCTTTTCAGGTATATGTTCAGGGATTTTAAATTCAATATGGGTCTGACCGAACCATCCGGTTTCGGGAATACAACATGGTCGAATAATAACCCCCTCCTTGTAGAAGGAGGGGAACCTTGACCACCACCTGTTGAAGATACAATTTGTGAATTGCAGTTAACACTATTTCCCTCTCGTGGGGGGAAGCCGGCAGGGCCGCCGGTGAGGGGGCATCTCTTCAAAGTCCAGCTTGTATCCCTGAGACACAATACCTATTGCCCAGGGATCCAACAGGGAGTGAACCCACTTGTGGCGGAAATTACGAAGACGTGCCCCCGCCGGGCCTAGCTCCGCCTGTGGAGCCCCAGCGACATGTGGTGGATTTTGTAGAGGCCGTGGAGGACTTCTGTTCCTGGGAACTAGCTGTGTTGTGCAGCTTCTTTCCTCTGCCCCTGCCTCTGGCAAGAAAGGACGCACCTCGGACTTTCTTGTTTCTTTGTGTTCGAAAGGCTGCATTTGATAATGTCGTGCTTTCCTAGGCTGTGCAGGAATATAAGGCAAAAGATCAGAATTACCAGCTATAGCTGTGGAGACCAGGTCCGAGATCCCTTCTCCACACAATCCTCAGCCTTCCATATGCCTCTTAAGTCGGCATCACCTGTCCATTGCATATTCTACAGTACACGTCAAGCAGAAATCGACATAGCGTTGACTCTAGAACCCAGTAGACTAATGTCTCTTTGGGCATGTTTAATATATATATATATATCTTAAGACAGCATCTTTAATATATATATCTATATATATATATACATATATATATATATATACATACATACTAGGGTCTCAATCTCTGCTGATAAGGTACCTGTCCACGCTGCTACAGCGCTATAAACCCATGCCGACACAATCGCCGGTCTGAGTAGTGTACCAGAATGTGCACGCTATCTGCAGGATCCCTGAGGAAAGCTGTTAAGTCAGGGCTACATTTTGGGCAAACGTGACACCTTAGGGGAAGATTCCCATCGTATCCTGGCCCTAGTAGGGAAAGGATACTCCCTGAGAATTCTTTGTGGGAAACTGCAGTCTCTTGTCTGGAGATTCCCGCTCTTTTTCCTCATGAGAGGAGGGAAATTTACCTCAGCTTTCTTCCCCTTAAACATGTGTACCCTTGTGTCAGGGACAGATGAGTAATCAGTGATATGCAAATCATCTTTATTACAATAATCATAAATTGAATACTTTCCTGCCCTTTTGGCTGTAACTTTGCATTATCGTAGTCGACACTGGAGTCAGACCCTGTGTCGATATCAGTGTCTATTATCTTGGATAGTGAGCATTGAGAGACTCTGAAGGTCTCTGCGACATAGGGACAGACATGGGTAGATTCCCTGTCTGTTCTCTAATCTTTTGTGCAATAAATTCACCTTAGCACTTAATTACACATATCCAAACAGGTGTCGGCGTTGTCGACGGAGACACCCCTCACACACACATTTGCTCCATCTCCTCCTTAGGGGAGCCTTTTACCCAGAGGCGTAACTAGGGTTTTTGGAGCCCAGGGGAAGATGGAAAATGGCGCCCCCCCCCCCTTAAAAAAAAAAAAAAACAGTAAAAGAAGCATGTGCGAGCGCCGAAGGCGCGCGCGCCCAAAAAAAAATGGGCGTGGTCACACTCAAGAAGGGGTGTGGCTACGCTTCAGAAGGGGTGTGGCCACTGAAAATGGCCCACAGTGCCAGTTACATTGCCCCACGGTGCCGGATACATTCCCCACGGTGCCAGATACATGCCCCACGGTGCCAGATACATGCCCCACGGTGCCAGATACATGCCCCACGGTGCCAGATACATGCCCCACGGTGCCAGATACATGCCCCACTCAGTGCCGGATACAATGCCCCACTCAGTGCCGGATACAATGCCCCACTCAGTGCCGGATACAATGCCCCACTCAGTGCCGGATACAATGCCCCACTCAGTGCCGGATACAATGCCCCACAGTGCCAGTTACAGTGCCCCACAGTGCCAGTTACAGTGCCCCACAGTGCCGGATACAGTGCCCCACAGTGCCGGATACAGTGCCCCACAGTGCTGGATACAATGCCCCACAGTGCCAGTTACATGCCCCACAGTGCTGGATACAATGCCCCACAGTGCCAGTTACATGCCCCACAGTGCCAGTTACAGTGCCCCACAGTGCCAGTTACAGTGCCCCACAGTGCCAGATACAGTGCCCCACAGTGCCGGATACAGTGCCCCACAGTGCTGGATACAATGCCCCACAGTGCCAGTTACATGCCCCACAGTGCTGGATACAATGCCCCACAGTGCCAGTTACATGCCCCACAGTGCCAGTTACAGTGCCCCACAGTGCCAGTTACAGTGCCCCACAGTGCCAGTTACTGTGCCCCACAGTGCCAGTTACTGTGCCCCACAGTGCCAGTTACTGTGCCCCACAGTGCCAGTTACAGTGCCCCACAGTGCTGGATACATGCCCCACAGTGCCAGTTACAGTGCCCCACAGTGCCCCACAGTGCTGGATACATGCCCCACAGTGCCAGGCACCCCCCGTTCCGCCGCCGGACCCCCCCTGCCCCGTCACTCACCTGTGAGGGGAGGAGAGCGCAGCGCAGCGCAGCGCAGCGCCTCTCCTTTCCCTCGCTGCTCCCTCCGGACGCCGGCGACTGTCTGGCGCCGGTTCGCTAGCCAATCAGAGCTCGCGGACCGGCAGCCAATCAGGAGCTGGTCCGCAAGCCCTGATTGGCTAGCGCCGGAGACCGGACACGGCAGCGCTGCTGGTAGCGCTGCTAGTGCTCCAGCGGCGGTGAGGGGAGGGAGAGACGCTGTGGTCTCTCCTCCCCTCACATTTAGGGGTAACGGGGCGAGTGGGGCATGATGCCCTGGACGCCGGCGGCGCCCCCCTCTCCTGGGCCTGTCAGGGCGCCCAGGGCACGTGCCCCACTCGCCCTACCCTAGTTACGCCTCTGCTTTTACCTCAGACATGTCGACACACACGTACCGACACACCACACACTCAGGGAATGCTCATCTGAAGACAATTCCCCCACAAGGCCCTTTGGAGAGACAGAGGGGTATATTTACAAAGATTCGTGTTTTGGCCATTTTGAAGGGTGTTTGAACTCGAATGGTATCGGGTGCATTTTACTGCAACTTTTTGAATCCTGATACGATCATTCACTAAGCTGCCGAGTTTTGCACAATCGTTTTTTCCGATGTCAATGTGATTCGTAATATCAGGCAGTGTTTTACGGGAGTGATGAGTAAAACACTGCCTGAAAAAAACACAAGGAATCCCGGCCGGATCTGTGAGATCCGTGCAGGGCTTCATTGTGTACCTTAAAAAGTTGATTAAAGTCTTAAAAAATCTGAAAAAAATTGCGTGGGATCCCCTCTCCTAAGCACAACCAGCCTCGGGCTCTTTGAGCCGGTCCTGGTTGAAAAAATATGGGGAAAAAAATGACAGGGGTTCCCCCATATTTAATCAACCAACACCGGGCTCTGCGCCTGGTCCTGGTTCCAAAAATTCGGGGGACAAAAAGCGTAGGGGTCCCCCGTATTTTTGAAACCAGCACCGGGCTCCACTAGCTGGGGAGATAATGCCACAGCCGGGGGACACTTTGATATCGGTTCCTGCGGCCGTGCCATTAAAACCCAAACTAGTCACCCCTGGCCGAGGTACCCTGGAGGAGTGGGGACCCCTTCAATCAAGGGGTCCCCCCCCTCCAGCCACCCAAGGGCCAGGGGTTAAGCCCGAGGCTGTCCCCCCCATCCAAGGGCGGCGGATGGGGGGCTGATAGCCTTGTGAGAAATTGTGAATATTGTTTTTGGTGGAAAACCGGGCCCGCTGGTACCTGTAGTACTACTACTAAAAAAATACCCCAATAAAAACAGGACACACACACACCGTGACAGGTATCCGGACTCCAGGTCGACAACAAAAAGGTAGACACACCTTAGGTCGACGCCAATTGGTCAACACACCTTAGGTCGACATGGACAAAAGGTCGACATGGACAAAAGGTCGACAGGAACAAGGTCGACATGGAAAAAGGTCGACATTAGTTTTTCACATTTTTTTTTTCTTTTTTGGAACCTTTTCATACTTAACGATCCACGTGGACTACGATTGGAACGGTAATCTGTGCCGAGCGAAGCGGAGCAAAGGCACCATGCCCGAAGCATGGCGAGCGAAGCGAGCCATGCGAGGGGACGCGGTGCACTAATTGGGGTTCCCGGTCACTCTACGAAGAAAACGACACCAAAAAAACATAAAAAACTCATGTCGACCTTTTTCCATGTCGACATTGTTCCTGTCGACCTTTTGTCCATGTCGACATTTTGTCCATGCCGACCTAAGGTGTGTCGACCAATTGGTGTCGACCTAAGGTGTGTCGACCATTTTGTTGTCGACCCGGAGTCCCAGACCCCCGTGACAGTACAACTTTATTACATACATGCACACCAACATACACACATACTTACCTATGTTCCCACGAGGCTCGGTCCTCTTCTCCATGTAGAATCCTAGGGGTACCTGTGAAAAAAATTATACTCACATAATCCAGTGTACCTTCTGTTCTTTGTATAATCCACGTACTTGGCAAAATAATAAAACGAAACCCGACCACGCACTGAAAGGGGCCCCATGTTTACACATGGGACCCCTTTCCCCGACTGCTAGGACCCCCCCTGACTCCTGTCAAAGAGGGTCCCTTCAGCCAATCAGGGAGCGCCACGTCGTGGCACTCTCCTGATTGGCTGTGTGCTCCTGTAGTGTCTGTCAGGCAGCACACGGCACAGATACAATGTAGCACCTATGCGCTCCATTGTAGCCAATGGTGGGAACTTTGCGGTCAGCGGTGAGGTTACTTTCGGTCAACACCGCGTCCCCTCGCATGGCTCGCTTCGCTCGCCATGCTTCGGGCATGGTGCCTTTGCTCCGCTTCGCTCGGCACAGATTACCGTTCCAATCGTAGTCCACGTGGATCGTTAAGTATGAAAAGGTTCCAAAAAAGAAAAAAAAATGTGAAAAACTAATGTCGACCTTTTTCCATGTCGACCTTGTTCCTGTCGACCTTTTGTCCATGTCGACCTTTTGTCCATGTCGACCTAAGGTGTGTTGACCAATTGGCGTCAACCTAAGGTGTGTCTACCTTTTTGTTGTCGACCTGGAGTCCGGATACCTGTCACGGTGTGTGTGTCCTGTTTTTATTGGGGTATTTTTTTAGTAGTAGTACTACAGGTACCAGCGGGCCCGGTTTTCCACCACATGCTGGTACTTGTGGTTCTCCAAGTACCAGCTTGCGGGGGAGGCTTGCTGGGACTTGTAGTACTGCTACTAAAAACAATATTCACAATTTCTCACAAGGCTATCAGCCCCCCATCCGCCGCCCTTGGATGGGGGGGACAGCCTCGGGCTTAACCCCTGGCCCTTGGGTGGCTGGAGGGGGGGGACCCCTTGATTGAAGGGGTCCCCACTCCTCCAGGGTACCTCGGCCAGGGGTGACTAGTTGGGGTTTTAATGGCACGGCCGCAGGAACCGATATCAAAGTGTCCCCCGGCTGTGGCATTATCTCCCCAGCTAGTGGAGCCCGGTGCTGGTTTCAAAAATACGGGGGACCCCTACGCTTTTTGTCCCCCGAATTTTTGGAACCAGGACCAGGCGCAGAGCCCGGTGTTGGTTGATTAAATATGGGGGAACCCCTGTCATTTTTCCCCCCATATTTTTTCAACCAGGACCGGCTCAAAGAGCCCGAGGCTGGTTGTGCTTAGGAGAGGGGATCCCACGCAATTTTTTTCAGATTTTTTAAGACTTTAATCAACTTTTTAAGGTACACAATGAAGCCCTGCACGGATCTCACAGATCCGGCCGGGATTCCTTGTGTTTTTTTCAGGCAGTGTTTTACTCATCACTCCCGTAAAACACTGCCTGATATTACGAATCACATCGACATCGGAAAAAACGATTGTGCAAAACTCGGCAGCTTAGTGAATGATCGTATCAGGATTCAAAAAGTTGCAGTAAAATGCACCCGATACCATTCGAGTTCAAACACCCTTCAAAATGGCCAAAACACGAATCTTTGTAAATATACCCCTCTGTCTCTCCAAAGGGCCTTGTGGGGGAATTGTCTTCAGATGAGCATTCCCTGAGTGTGTGGTGTGTCGGTACGTGTGTGTCGACATGTCTGAGGTAAAAGGCTCCCCTAAGGAGGAGATGGAGCAAATGTGTGTGTGAGGGGTGTCTCCGTCGACAACGCCGACACCTGTTTGGATATGTGTAATTAAGTGCTAAGGTGAATTTATTGCACAAAAGATTAGAGAACAGACAGGGAATCTACCCATGTCTGTCCCTATGTCGCAGAGACCTTCAGAGTCTCTCAATGCTCACTATCCAAGATAATAGACACTGATATCGACACAGGGTCTGACTCCAGTGTCGACTACGATAATGCAAAGTTACAGCCAAAAGGGCAGGAAAGTATTCAATTTATGATTATTGTAATAAAGATGATTTGCATATCACTGATTACTCATCTGTCCCTGACACAAGGGTACACATGTTTAAGGGGAAGAAAGCTGAGGTAAATTTCCCTCCTCTCATGAGGAAAAAGAGCGGGAATCTCCAGACAAGAGACTGCAGTTTCCCACAAAGAATTCTCAGGGAGTATCCTTTCCCTACTAGGGCCAGGATACGATAGGAATCTTCCCCTAAGGTGTCACGTTTGCCCAAAATGTAGCCCTGACTTAACAGCTTTCCTCAGGGATCCTGCAGATAGCGTGCACATTCTGGTACACTACTCAGACCGGCGATTGTGTCGGCATGGGTTTATAGCGCTGTAGCAGCGTGGACAGGTACCTTATCAGCAGAGATTGAGACCCTAGTATGTATGTATATATATATATATATATGTATATATATATATATAGATATATATATTAAAGATGCTGTCTTAAGATATATATATATATATATATATATATTAAACATGCCCAAAGAGACATTAGTCTACTGGGTTCTAGAGTCAACGCTATGTCGATTTCTGCTTGACGTGTCCTGTAGAATATGCAATGGACAGGTGATGCCGACTTAAGAGGCATATGTCCGATCCCCTCTCTCTCTGGCCAGTATTTACTAAGAATCCGAGTTTGTCCGATTTGTGTTTTTTTTTCTAAGTCCCAATCCGGGAATTCACTAAGCACCAAACTCGGCAGTGTTTGGACTATTTGTAATGGTTTGAATGACAACGTTCAGAAATACGAATGAATAGACCATCGGTCAAACGCGGCTGTTATTTCATAGAATACGGGCATTCACTATTCATTCGTATTTGGGTGTTAGTTTCTGAGTGCTGAAGTGTGGGACTATTTTTTTCCGATTCGTCAAAAAAAGAAGCAATAAAATAGACCTGCTTTTTCCAGTCGAGTTTGAATAACCATCCACGGATCAGTGAGATCTGTGCATGGTTATCTATGGGAAAGGGTCTGTTTAGTGTAAAATCTGAAAAAAAATTGCGTGGGGTCCCCCCTCCTAAGCATAACCAGCCTCGGGCTCTTTGAGCCGGTCCTGGTTGAAAAAATATGGGGGGAAAAATGACAGGGGTTCCCCCATATTTAATCAACCAGCACCGGGCTCTGCGCCTGGTCCTGGTTCCAAAAATACGGGGGACAAAAAGCGTAGGGGTCCCCCGTATTTTTGAAACCCGACCACGCACTGAAAGGGGCCCCATGTTTACACATGGGACCCCTTTCCCCGACTGCTAGGACCCCCCCTGACTTCTGTCAAAGAGGGTCCCTTCAGCCAATCAGGGAGCGCCACGTCGTGGCACTCTCCTGATTGGCTGTGTGCTCCTGTAGTGTCTGTCAGGCAGCACACGGCACAGATACAATGTAGCACCTATGCGCTCCATTGTAGCCAATGGTGGGAACTTTGCGGTCAGCGGTGAGGTTACTTTCGGTCAACCGCTGACCGCAAAGTTCCCACCATTGGCTACAATGGAGCGCATAGGCGCTACATTGTATCTGTGCCGTGTGCTGCCTGGAAGACACTACAGGAGCACACAGCCAATCAGGAGAGTGCCACGACGTGGCGCTCCCTGATTGGCTGAAGGGACCCTCTTTGACAGGAGTCAGGGGGGGTCCGGGCAGTCGGGGAAAGGGGTCCCATGTGTAAACATGGGGCCCCTTTCAGTGCGTGGTCGGGTTTCCATTTTATTATTTTGCCAAGTACGTGGATTGTACAAAGAACAGAAGGTACACTGGATTATGTGAGTATAATTTTTTTCACAGGTACCCCTAGGATTCTACATGGAGAAGAGGACCGAGCCTCGTGGGAAGATAGGTAAGTATGTGTGTATGTTGGTGTGCATGTATGTAATAAAGTTGTACTGTCACGGTGTGTGTGTCCTGTTTTTAATGGGGTATTTTTTTAGTAGTAGTACTACTACAGGTACCAGCGGGCCCGGTTTTCCACCGCATGCTGGTACTTGTGGTTCTCCAAGTACCAGCTTGCGGGGGAGGCTTGCTGGGACTTGTAGTACTGCTACTAAAAACAATATTCACAATTTCTCACAAGGCTATCAGCCCCCCATCCGCCACCCTTGGATGGGGGGGACAGCCTCGGGCTTCACCCCTGGCCCTTGGGTGGCTGGAGGGGGGGGAGACCCCTTGATTGAAGGGGTCCCCACTCCTCCAGGGTACCCCGGCCAGGGGTGACTAGTTGGGGTTTTAATGGCACGGCCGCAGCGACCGATATCAAAGTGTCCCCCGGCTGTGGCATTATTTCCCCAGCTAGTGGATCCCGGTGCTGGTTTCAAAAATACGGGGGACCCCTACGCTTTTTGTCCCCCGTATTTTTGGAACCAGGACCAGGCGCAGAGCCCGGGGCTGGTTGATTAAATATGGGGGAACCCCTGTCATTTTTTCCCCCATATTTTTTCAACCAGGACCGGCTCAAAGAGCCCGAGGCTGGTTATGCTTAGGAGGGGGGACCCCACGCAATTTTTTTTCAGATTTTACACTAAACAGACCCTTTCCCATAGATAACCATGCACAGATCTCACTGATCCGTGGATGGTTATTCAAACTCGACTGGAAAAAGCAGAGTTTGGTGCTTAGTGAATTCCCGGATTGGGACTTAGAAAAAAAAACACAAATCGGACAAACTCGGATTCTTAGTAAATACTGGCCAGAGAGAGAGGGGATCGGACACAACCACTATGTGTCCTTTCCATCAGTTAGCTTAGCCACTGTTTTATGTTGCCAGCCTGTAATGGACCTTGAATCTGTGCCCGTGTATAAGATTAGGTGTTGCTCCTGCCGTAGGGCATAGCCGTGTGCATACCGCACTGCAAACAGCCCTCTCACTGCACCGAGTTACTCGGGTGTTCCCACACAGGAGAGCCGCGGCCAGCGGCTTCCCGCTGACACGCGCGGCGTTACAAAGCAGAACGCTGTGTCATAATAGGGCTGCATTCTGCAGTCACAAAACGTGGGGCCCCGATAACTGGGTACATACCCATATATACATTTAAAGTGTGTGAATAGTGATCAGTGTGATATTGAGGGGACATACCACAAATTGAATGGGAAAGAGGTTACACTATTAAATGAGCATGAATACAGGAGGCCACACTATATGTAAGAAAAAGGACAATATATATAGTGCTTGCAAACGAATATCCCACTGCTTGTAGTAAATTAAAGCTGTATGGGATACATATATGAATGTGTCATAAAACCTTATAATACATTTCACACACGTGTGTGCGATTGGCGTTGACAGATAAATCAATGAGTGTGGATTATAACCACACAGAAAAAGAGCATTGTAATCCTAACATTAAAAATAACTGCTCTAATGTCAACAATACATTGAAAAACTCTTTGTGGAATGTGATATATAAAATTTTCCCATACGTTACATGTGTGTTTAATTGGTGGTGATACATGAATTATAAATAAGGTTCATTGCTGTATAGCACAGAGCATCCTGAATAATTTCATGCTTCATGTATAGAGAGCAGCAGCACAAGGAATTCTCTTAGGAGCAGCAAATTCCTAATAATAGGAGGCACTTAAAGAATGGTCTACCACCCAAGTATGACTAGTCAGTGATGCGCACACTGCAAATATGGAATAAAAATTCTAATAGTGGTGGCATAATGAAATTATAATAGGAGCATTTCACTCCTAGATACAAAGGTATCATTATCAGACATAAGGCAACTAGCATTGCTACAGATATTGCAACATTGTTTAGATACTGGAGACAGTGAAGAAACACAACAATTACAGTGACTAAGCTTTTTAATTCACTTTATTATATTTCTTTCACGATTTTATTCACATGCACTATATTTCGCTTATGTTTTAAAGATCCCAATAAAAGTTATATTTTAGAATTGTGGTCATCTATCATAATTGATATTTGACTTTATGAAAGTAGTATAGTCAGAGTGTGCCCAATATAGGGAATCCTTTTTTCTTCTTTTGACCCTCTACAGTTATGATATCCCAGGAGCACCTCCCAATATAAAAGGTACATACCTGTATTATTGAATAAAGGGAAAGGACATAAAATAATACATGAACACAATTTAATTAAAATAAATGTCGGTGCGACCCCTCTTCCTTCCTTGAAAACAGAGAGAGTGTATGCCAGCACACACCCCAGCGCTATTAACCCAGGAATAACACAGTAACTTAATGTTAACCCAGTAGCTGCTGTTTATATTGATTTATGCGCCTAATTAAGTGCCCTCCCTCTCTTTTTACCCTCTTCTACCGTGTATCTGCAGGGGAGAGGCTGGGGAGCTTCCTCTCAGCGGTGCTGTGGAGAAAAAACATGGCGCTGGTGAGTGCTGAGGAAGAAGCCCCGCCCCCTCGACGGCGGGCTTCTGTCCCGATTAAATATACATTTACTTGGCGGGGGCTCATACATATATACAGTGCCCAACTGTATATATGCTAAACTTTTGCCAAAGAGGTCCTAATTGCTGCCCAGGGCGCCCCCCCCCCCCCCCCCCCCCCTGCGCCCTGCACCCTTACATTGACCGGAGTATGTGAGGTGTGTGTGGGAGCAATGGCGCACAGCTGCAGTGCTGTGCGCTACCTCAGTGAAGACTGGAGTCTTCTGCCGCCGATTTCGAAGTCTTTTTGCTTCTTATGCTCACCCGGCTTCTGTCTTCCAGCTCTGCGAGGGGGACGTCAGTGCGGCTCTGGGATCGGACGACGAGGGTGAGATCCTGTGTACAATCCCTCTGGAGCTAATGGTGTCCAGTAGCCTAAGAAGCAGGACCTAGCTTCAAAGAGTAGGGCTGCTTCTCTCCCCTCAGTCCCACGATGCAGGGAGTCTGTTGCCAGCAGATCTCCCTGAAAATAAAAAAACCTAACAAAATACTTTCTTACAGCAAGCTCAGGAGAGCTCACTGAACAGCACCCAGCTCGTCCGGGCACAGATTCAAACTGAGGTCTGGAGGAGGGACATAGAGGGAGGAGCCAGAGCACACCAGAATCTAAATTCTTTCTTAAAGTGCCCATGTCTCCTGCGGAGCCCGTCTATTCCCCATGGTCCTTACGGAGTCCCCAGCATCCACTAGGACGTTAGAGAAATATTGTCAGTCACAATTGTTGAAATTTTCATATTTATAAACTCAGAATTTATTTGGTTTGGTTTTGCAACTATTTTGCAACAATTTCAAAGAATGTAACTAAAGCAATAAGATGAAATCCATTCATTCCCCATACATCAGTGCATTATCACTCTAATGCTACATTTCAGCCTTGTATCTAATACCTCTTTTACACCGCCTGAAATATCCCGGGATTTTGCCCATTAGCGGGCAAAATCCCGGGGCTGCAGGCGGTGTAAAAGGGTCCTTCTCCAAAACCCTGGGTCCATTTTGCCAGGAATCCAACCCGGCTAACAAGCAGGGTTATACATGGGTAAGACTCGGGGTAGGTAGAGCCGGCCCTAACCAATATGATGCCCTAGGCAAGATTTTAGCTGGTGCCCCCTAGCACCGCCGCTAATTCTGCAGGAGATGCCTGGCATGAGTCATCTGGCAGCTCTCCTAACGTAGGGCGCCTTTTGTTTATGAAAATGCATCTTATTTGCATTACTATGTGTCTAGGATGCACAAGCATGCACAAGCATAAAATGATATGCAGCATGCCTATATTCTGTGTGTGACTGCGGCTGTATCTGCATACATTACAGTGATTTCCAGGAATACACTGTAATGTAGCATTTCGTATGCAGATACAGCCGCAGTCACACACAGAATATAGGCATGCCGCATATCATTTTAATCAGCAGAAGCTGCTGGTGCCCCTAAGCATACCAAATGCCCTAGGCATTTGCCTATGCCTAAGGACGGCTCTGGGGGTAGGAGGCGTTGTAATTGGGTAAGCCGGGTCATCTGACCCGGCACCCATTTACAGCATAGCAGACCTCCCGAACCGCAGTGTCCGGCAGGCGGTCGGGAGGCTTGGGGTCACGGCGCACGCTGTCTATGCAGACAGCGGCACCATGCTGGTGGCTATGCAGCGCCGGAGGCTGGGGGCAGAGTCCCGATCTGCAAAGTTTCCCGACGCTTGGAGATGACGTCATCTCTAAGCGGCGGCCCACCAGACAATGCACCCGGGAGCAGTGTAAACGGTGGTGATCCGGGAATATCCCGGATTGGCACTGTGGTGCAAAAGAGGGGAGTTCCGAGTCTGACCTGGCTTGGAACCATGGGCCTAATTCAGATCTGTTCGCTCGCTAGCGTTTTTTGCTGCGCAGCGATCAGGTAACTACTGCCATTGCGTATGTACCGCAATGCGCATGCGCGCCATAAGGGTATACAGCGGGTCGTTGTTGTGCACTGGTTCTAGCTAAGAATCCATTCGCACAGCCGTTCGCAAGGTGATTGACAAGAAGAGGACGTTTATGGGTGTCAACTGACCGTTTTCTGGGAGTTTTGGGAAAAACGCAGGCACGTCAAAGCATTTGCAGGGCGGGTGTCTGACGTCAATTCCGGGCTCGAATAGGCTGAAGTGATCGCAGCGGCTGAGTGAGGTCAGAGCTACTCAGAAACTGCACAAACTGTTTTTGTACAGGGCGGCTGCACAGGCCATCGCACACTTGCAAAGCTAAAATACACTCCCCTGTGGGCGGCGACTATCTGTTCGCAGCGCTGCAAGAACTAGCTAGCGAGCGATCAGATCTGAATTAGGGCCAATGTTCCAAATCCTGGGTCAGACCGGGGATTTTGGTGTAAAAGGGGTATTAATGGGGGTCATTCCGAGTTGATCGCTAGCTGAATTTGTTCGCAGCACAGCAATCAGGCTAAAAAATGGCAGTTCTGCGCATGCGTATGCGGCGCAATGTGCACGCGCGACGTACGGGCACAACGAACAATGCAGTTTTGCACAGGGTCTAGCGATGCATTTCAGTCGCACTGCTGGCCGCAGAGTGATTGACATGAAGAGGGCATTTCTGGGTGGCAACTGACCGTTTTCAGGGAGTGTTAGGAAAAATGCAGGCGTGCCAGGAAAAACACAGGCGTGGCTGGGCGAATGCTGGGCGGGTTTGTGACGTCAAATCCGGAACTCAATAGTCTGAAGTGATCGCAAGTGCTGAGTAGGTTTTGAGCTACTCTGAAGCTACACAAATTTTGTTTGGAGCCGCTCTGCGATACAACCGTTCGCACTTCTGCTAAGCTAAAATACACTCCCAGAGGGCGGCGGCATAGCGTTTGCACGGCTGCTAAAAACTGCTAGCGAGCGATCAACTCGGAATGACCCCCAATGTACAGTATCTAACCATGGCCCTCATTCCGAGTTGTTCGCTCGCAAGCTGCTTTTAGCAGCATTGCACACACTAAGCCGCCGCCTACTGGGAGTGAATCTTAGCTTAGCAAAATTGCGAACGAAAGATTCGCAATATTGCGAAAAGACTTCTCTGTGCAGTTTCTGAGTAGCTCGAGACTTACTCTTCCAGTGCGATCAGTTTAGTGCTTGTCGTTCCTGGGCCCTCATTCCAAGTTGTTCGCTCGGTAATTTTCTTCGCATCGCAGCGATTTTCCGCTAACTGCGCATGCGCAATGTTCGCACTGCGACTGCGCCAAGTAAATTTGCTATGCAGTAAGGTATTTTACTCACGGCATTACGAGTTTTTTTTCTTTGTTCTGGTGATCAGAGTGTGATTGACAGGAAGTGGGTGTTTCTGGGCGGAAACTGGCCGTTTTTATGGGTGTGTGTGAAAAAACGCTGCCGTTTCTGGGAAAACGCGGGAGTGGCTAAAGAAACGGGGTAGTGTCTGGGCGAACGCTGGGTGTGTTTGTGACGTCAAACCAGGAACGACAAGCACTGAACTGATCGCACTGGAAGAGTAAGTCTCGAGCTACTCAGAAACTGCACAGAGAAGTCTTTTCGCAATATTGCAAATCTTTCGTTCGCAATTTTACTATGCTAAGATTCACTCCCAGTAGGCGGCGGCTAGGCGTGTGCAAAGCTGCTAAAAGCAGCTTGCGAGCGAACAACTCGGAATGAGGGCCCTGGTTTGACGTCACAAACACACCCAGCGTTCGCCCAGACACTCCTCCGTTTCTCCAGCCACTCCCGCGTTTTTCCCAGAAACTGCAGCGTTTTTTCACACACTCCCATAAAACGGCCAGTTTCCGCCCAGAAACACCCACTTCCTGTCAATCACATTACGATCACCAGAACGAAGAAAAAACCTTGTAATGCCGTGAGTAAAATTCCTAACTGCATAGCAAATTTACTTGGCGCAGTTGCAGTGCGAACATTGCGCATGCGCAGTTAGCGGAAAATCGCTGCGATGCGAAGAAAATTACCGAGCAAACAACTCGGAATGACCCCCCATGATTATACCAGCAGCACACAGACACAGTTATACTGGCATTGCCCATCCATGATTACACCAACAAGGCCCAATAATGTTTGTAAAACCAAAGCTTACCGTATGCAGTATCCGTTCCTGATTAGGACAACAGTGTCCGTACCTGAATCCATACAGCCGGCATTATCACTAATTCCTAAACAGGCTCCTGTCTCTGGGAATAAGGATCCCCTCTCACCACAATTACCCAACACACACCACCAGGGCAGCTGGGTATCGGGAACAGCACTGGGCGGTAAGGGTTAACGTACCGCTTTACTGACCAGTCTCTGTATAAGTGCCAAATAAATAAATAAATAAATTAAACTACATTAATTAAAAAAATACCTTTGAAGATTCAAATAAAAAAAAACTTTATTCAGAAAATAAAAAAAAAATTTCAATTATTCGATTATTTTCCTGTAATCTGCATACTGAGAGGTACCACAACAATGGGGGTCATTCCGAGTTGTTCGCTCGGTAAAAATCTTCGCATCGCAGCGATTTTCCGCTTAATGCGCAATGTCCGCACTGCGACTGCGCCAAGTAAATTTGCTATGCAGTTAGGATTTTTACTCACGGCTTTTTCATCGTTCTGGCGATCGTAATGTGATTGACAGGAAATGGGTGTTACTGGGCGGAAACAGGCCGTTTTATGGGCGTGTGGGAAAAAACGCTACCGTTTCCGGAAAAAAACGCAGGAGTGGCCGGAGAAACGGGGGAGTGTCTGGGCGAACGCTGGGTGTGTTTGTGACGTCAAACCAGGAACGACAAGCAGTGAAATGATCGCAGATGCCGAGTAAGTCTGAAGCTACTCAGAAACTGCTACGAGGTGTGTAATCGCAAAATTGCGAATACGTCGTCCGCAATTTTAAGAAGCTAAGATTCACTCCCAGTAGGCGGCGGCTTAGCGTGAGCAACTCTGCTAAAATCGCCTTGCGAGCGAACAACTCGGAATGACCTCCAATATTTGTTAAATAAGCTTTGCATGGGGAACTTAACACCTTGCCACGGTTAACCGGTAACCATTACATATACTGGGTAGAGCAAGAAAAATCCCTATTGTCAGCAATAGGGCTTTCCCCCCTTTAATTGGCCCATATATCACAAAACAAACAGGGCACGTTTGAAACTTGGTTCCGGGGTTGAGATCTACACCGTAGGAGCATCAGAATGATGGCAGATACCATCTCCTGCTGCATTATGCGAAACCTCAGATCCTGTTTGGTCCTCGACCCTCTTTCATATTCAGCATCGCAATTGCAATCATTTTTAATTACTTTTCTGTATTATATTCTACTGGGAGGAAATTTCATTAACCCATTGTCCTTTCTGAAAGGCGGCATGCCCATGAGCTTATGGCACACTTGTTGGAGTTGAAGAAAATTAAACCAATTTTCTCTGCATAAATCCTAAAGTAAGATTATATATTTGCAGGGTTTGTTGTCACTGGAAACTAGTTTTGGGAAATACATTCCAATGACTTCAACCTTATACTGGCTATGACAGTGCAAAGATACCCCTTTTACACTCGCAGAAAAATCCCAGGATATTGCACGTGAACGCGCATCATCGCGGGATTTTTGTCAGTGTGAATGGGTACATGGACAATTTCCCGGGACGAGCATCCCGGGATTTCAACTCAGGTCTCGACCTGGGTTGAATCCGGGACCGTCCCGGGAAGCTGGCAGTGTAAACGGGTATACCAGGTCAAGGCGACCCGGCACCCGTTCTCTGCATAGGAGGAGGCGGTGCTTGGAGAAGATTATCTCCAAGCACCGCCTCCGGTAGAGTCAGTGGTTACCGTGCAGACGTAAGAACCGGTCCTCTCACTGAGTGTCACCGGAGTGTAGAAGAGGGACAACTTCCATGCTCCTTCTGGGGCGTACAGACACAGATGGGACAAGTGTGATACGTGTGACCGGCATTTGGGATGCCGGCGTTCAAAAGACCGACATCGGCATCCTGATGCTGAGAATTCCAACAGAGGACAGGTAAGTATACATACCCTACCCCCCCCCCCCCCCCCCCCACGGCCTAACCCTAACCCTCTCCGGTGGTGCCCTCTCCCCGCAGCCTAAACCTAACCTCCCCCCACCTGCAGCCTAACCCTAACCCTCCCAGTGGTGCCTTAACCTACACCCTCCTCTCCGCAGCCTAACCATAACACCCCCCCCCCCCCCTGCAGCCTAATCCTTCCTCTCTCCCAGCCTAACTCTAACCCTCTCCGGTGGTGCATAAACCTAGCGCCCTCTCCCTGCAGCCTAACCCACACCTCCCCCTACTTGCAGCTGAACCCTCCCCTGTGGTGCCTTAATCTACACCCTCCTCTCCGCAGCCTAACCCAGACTCCCTTCCCTCCCAACCCTATTCCTCTCTGGTGGTGCATAAACCTAACGTCCTCTCCCCGCAGTCTAACGCTAAACCCCCCCCCCACCTGCAGCCTAGTCCTACCCCTCTCCGGTGGTGCCTTAACCTACACCCCCCTTTCCACAGCCTAACCCCCCCCCCCACCCTGCAGCCTCGCCCTAACCCTCCCCGATGGTGCCTAAACCTAACCCCAGCACTCCCCGCAACCCAAACCTCCCCGGTGGTGCCTTAACCTACACCCCCTCTCTCCGCAGCCTAACCCTAAGCCCCCTCCTCCCTGCAGCCTAACCTTAACCCTCCCAGGTGGTGCCTAAACCTACCCCCTCCTTCCCCACAGCCTAACCCTAACCATTTCCCCCCTCCTGCGGCGTATCCCTAGGAGTCCCCGGCATACTTACATTTGGGATATCGGCTGCCAGGATTCCGACGTGGCATTCCGAGTGATGTTGGGATTCCCAAAGGCCTGGGCTATACAATATGTATTGTACAAGGTAGTCTGACGAATATACTAAGAGAGGGACCATATAGTACTGTATATATACTGTATGATATGCATATACCATACCTCACAATGTTTTGTTATCCCATATTTCCTAAAGACAATGGAAGCATTTTCGCCTGGCTGCCATATAGGAGGGGTGCATGAATGTCGGTAAGGACATGCAGGGGAAAGGTGGGGGCATACATGGGAGGAGAAATATGGAAAGCGGAGTAGGAGAAATCATGCCAGGTTTCAAGTTCCGCTACTGCTTCCCCTATGTGACCCATTCCAGGAGGTACAAAATGGTCTGTTCCTGGACTTCCCTCTTAAATTATGAATGAGGCCACCTGTAGTAGTCATCAATTAAGTAGTTAATTGATAAGAAAGGTGTTTGGCAATTATACATTAAGAGGGAGATCTATGAGCAAGCATCTGTCCCTCCTGGAATGGGTCATGTTGGGAGGTCTGCATTTGCACTCTCAATTTTCCTGTATGACTAATGCGGACCATTCATCAGGGGAGAACAGGGGCAATGTCTGAGTTAGGGGTATTGGGGGAAATCCAATATGTTGGAGATCCTTGATTCACCAATTCTGATCAAAACATGGTTTCCATGAACAATGTAATGGAGATGACATGCTCCAGCCTCAGACGGGTTTCAATGCTCCAGACAGCGGCAAAGTCTCCCCTATGGTATGGGAATGTGGAATGTAAGAGTAGCTATGAGAAGGCCAGGCTCAGCTGATGCATATAAAACTTTCTTTACTGAATTATGACGGATTACCGATTAGCAATGACAATCAGATACGGAGCCCCATTTACTGCTGAGCCCTAAGCAAATGCCCATATTGTTATACATGATATCATTTGATATTCCTCCTATATAATAGATAACTCATGAGGCGTTATTATAATACTGTACATTCCCAATGCAAAGATTCTCTGATAGGTATTAATACTTGCGGAACTGCATTAAAAACACAAAATAATTAATTGCAATATGATGGGGGGAAAAAAAGCCTGAAAGTAAAACTAATTACTTCTGGAGATGGACGGTAGACACTCTCCCCACGCACTACGCACAGCACGAGCGCAGCGATCAATGATCAATGATTCTCATCCTGTCAGTCGCCATCACCCGTTTTGATTACAGAAGAAATGCACAAAGAGCCATTGATTTACATCTACAAGAGAAAAGATTTCTCTTCAAGACAGATGGTTTAACTGCGGTAGTATCAATGCGGCTGCCCTGGAAACAGAGAGGTTAAAGAAATATTGATGAGACCCGACACTGTCGTTATATCCATTATGTCAAAGTATCACCTGTGTGAGCACAATTATAGCACAATAACAGCTGTTAGTAGATTCAGGCGTCATTTGTGTAACTACGGCAATCAGCAATGCAGGATTCCAGAAACCCGTCAGAACAGGTGCATTTATTATCACTGGATGATTAACCCACTCAGAGGCAGCCAATACAGACCCCAAGCTGAGTGCTAGTGTACAAAACAGACCCCAAGCTGAGTGCTAGTGTACAATGCAGACCCCTAGCTGAGTGCTAGTGTACAAAACAGACCCCAAGCTGAGTGCTAGTGTACAATGCAGACCCCAAGCTGAGTGCTAGTGTACAATGCAGACCCCAAGCTGAGTGCTAGTGTACAAAACAGACCCCAAGCTGAGTGCTAGTGTACAATGCAGACCCCAAGCTGAGTGCTAGTGTACAATGCAGACCCCAAGCTGAGTGCTAGTGTACAATACAGACCCCAAGCTGAGTGCTAGTGTACAATGCAGACCCCAAGCTGAGTGCTAGTGTACAATGCAGACCCCAGGCTGAGTGCTAGTGTACAATACAGACCCCAAGCTGAGTGGTAGTGTACAATGCAGACCGCAAGCTGAGTGCTAGTGTACAATACACACCCATGTAGGCTAGTGTACAATGCAGACCCCAAGCTGAGTGCTAGTGAACAATACATACCCCAAGCTGAGTGCTAGTGTACAATACATACCCCAAGCTGAGTGCTAGTGTACAA
The DNA here is from genome assembly GCF_028390025.1 of Pseudophryne corroboree. Taxonomy (NCBI): domain Eukaryota; kingdom Metazoa; phylum Chordata; class Amphibia; order Anura; family Myobatrachidae; genus Pseudophryne; species Pseudophryne corroboree. The sequence goes on along the minus strand of NC_086452.1, from coordinate 457,347,649 downwards.
TGCAGACCCCAAGCTGAGTGCTAGTGTACAATGCAGACCCCAAACTGAGCGCTAGTGTACAATGCAGACCCCAAGCTGAGTGCTAGTGTACAAAACAGACCCCAAGCTGAGTGCTAGTGTACAATACAGACCCCAAGCTGAGTGCTAGTGTACAATACAGACCCCAAGCTGAGTGCTAGTGTACAATACATACCCCAAGCTGAGTGCTAGTGTACAATGCAGACCCCAAGCTGAGTGCTAGTGTACAATACAGACAACACTAGATTGGTTGTGGGAGAAAAAGCGCACTGAGCTACCCTTATATAGGTAGGACTATATATATATATAAACCGGAGTACAAAGAGAGCAAAATATCTTGTAATATATTGATATCCACTTCCTATGGAGGGAGAAGAAACAAAATTCTTAACTAACGAATAGAAAGGCCGGTGGTGCTCCCTGGAGTTGTAAAGAACAGATCACATACTATGCAAAAAGAAAAAAAAGAAAAAAGACAACTCTTTTTCATGGGGCACTCTTATTGATAATCTAAAACTTAACTTTTATTTGTAGAAATTGGACTCACATTAACATACTAACATATAACATACATTAAATTATGATAATATGTGGTGTAACTGGCTAAGTCCCCCGAAATGTCTTCTTATAAAGTCCTTCTCACTGAATGAATTACGGTCAACTAATTATTAGAAATCGTCTACAATTATTACTGTAAATGAATCATTGAAAAAACATCAATCTATGGCCTGCTGCCAAAAACAAGGTTGATTTATATGTTATAGCTACTATTGAGCCTCCGAATATATATCAAAATAAATTAATACAAATTATACGGTTAAACTTTTTGACCAGTCACCAGTGTACAGATGTTTAGCCATGTGCTAGTGTTTAAGCAGTTGTATACTGTAGAGAAGGAAAAAATGTCAGAAGGAAGACGGGGAAGATTAGGTGACTAGATGCCTGGTTTCTGCTTTTGGAAATCTGCTCCAATTTCTACAAATAAAAGTGAAGTTTTAGATTATCAATAAGAGTGCCCCATGAAAAAGAGTTGTCTTTTTTCTTTTTGCATAGTATGTGTACAATACAGACCCCAAGCTGAGTGCTAGTGTACAATACAGACCCCAAGCTGAGTGCTAGTGTACAATGCAGACCCCAAGCTGAGTGCTAGTGTACAATACATACCCCAAGCTGAGTGCTAGTGTACAATGCAGACCCCAAGCTGAGTGCTAGTGTACAATGCAGACCCCAAGCTGAGTGCTAGTGTACAATACAGACCCCAAGCTGAGTGCTAGTGTACAATACAGACCCCAAGCTGAGTGTTAGTGTACAATGCAGACCCCAAGCTGAGTGCTAGTGTACAATGCAGACCCCAAGCTGAGTGCTAGTGTACAATGCAGACCCCAAGCTGAGTGCTAGTGTACAATGCAGACCCCAAGCTGAGTGCTAGTGTACAATACAGACCCCAAGCTGAGTGCTAGTGTACAATGCAGACCCCAAGCTGAGTGCTAGTGTACAATACAGACCCCAAGCTGAGTGCTAGTGTACAATACAGACCCCAAGCTGAGTGCTAGTGTACAATACAGACCCCAAGCTGGGTGCTAGTGTACAATACAGACCCCAAGCTGAGTGCTAGTGTACAATACAGACCCCAAGCTGAGTGCTAGTGTACAATGCGGATCCCAAGCTGAGTGCTAGTGTACAATACGGACCCCAAGCTGGGTGCTAGTGTACAATACATACCCCAAGCTGAGTGCTAGTGTACAATGCAGACCCCAAGCTGAGTGCTAGTGTACAATACATACCCCAAGCTGAGTGCTAGTGTACAATACAGACCCCAAGCTGAGTGCTAGTGTACAATACAGACCCCAAGCTGAGTGCTAGTGTACAATACAGACCCCAAGCTGAGTGCTAGTGTACAATACATACCCCAAGCTGAGTGCTAGTGTACAATACATACCCCAAGCTGAGTGCTAGTGTACAATACAGACCCCAAGTTGAGTGCTAGTGTACAATGCAGACCCAAAGCTGAGTGCTAGTGTACAATACATACCCCAAGCTGAGTGCTAGTGTACAATACAGACCCCAAGCTGAGTGCTAGTGTACAATGCAGACCCCAAGCTGAGTGCTAGTGTACAATACATACCCCAAGCTGGGTGCTAGTGTACAATACAGACCCCAAGCTGAGTACTAGTGTACAATGCAGACCCCAAGCTGAGTGCTAGTGTACAATACAGACCCCAAGCTGAGTGCTAGTGTACAATACAGACCCCAAGCTGAGTGCTAGTGTACAATGCAGACCCCAAGCTGGGTGCTAGTGTACAATACAGACCCCAAGCTGAGTACTAGTGTACAATGCAGACCCCAAGCTGAGTGCTAGTGTACAATGCAGACCCCAAGCTGAGTGCTAGTGTACAATACAGACCCCAAGCTGAGTGCTAGTGTACAATGCAGACCCCAAGCTGAGTGCTAGTGTACAATGCAGACCCCAAGCTGAGTGCTAGTGTACAATACAGACCCCAAGCTGAGTGCTAGTGTACAATGCAGACCCCAAGCTGAGTGCTAGTGTACAATACATACCCCAAGCTGAGTGCTAGTGTACAATACAGACCCCAAGCTGAGTGCTAGTGTACAATGCAGACCCCAAGCTGAGTGCTAGTGTACAATACATACCCCAAGCTGAGTGCTAGTGTACAATGCAGACCCCAAGCTGAGTGCTAGTGTACAATACATACCCCAAGCTGAGTGCTAGTGTACAATGCAGACCCCAAGCTGAGTGCTAGTGTACAATACATACCCCAAGCTGGGTGCTAGTGTACAATACAGACCCCAAGCTGAGTGCTAGTGTACAATACAGACCCCAAGCTGAGTGCTAGTGTACAATGCAGACCCCAAGCTGAGTGCTAGTGTACAATACAGACCCAGAGCTGAGTGCTAGTGTACAATACAGACCCCAAGCTGGGTGCTAGTGTACAATACATACCCCAAGCTGAGTGCTTGTGCAAAATACAGACCCCAAGCTGGGTGCTAGTGTACAATACAGACCCCAAGCTGGGTGCTAGTGTACAATACATACCCATGTAGGCTAGTGTACAATACAGACCCCAAGCTGAGTGCTAGTGTACAATGCAGACCCCAAGCTGAGTGCTAGTGTACAATACAGACCCCAATCTGAGTGCTAGTGTACAATACATACTCATGTAGGCTAGTGTACAATGCAGACCCCAAGTTGAGTGCTAGTGTACAATAGAGAACCCAAGCTGAGTGCTAGTGTACAATACACACCCATGTAGGCTAGTGTACAATGCAGACCCCAAGTTGAGTGCTAGTGTACAATAGAGAACCCAAGCTGAGTGCTAGTGTACAATACACACCCATGTAGGCTAGTGTACAATACAGACCCCAAGCTGAGTGCTAGTGTACAATGCAGACCCCAAGCTGAGTGCTAGTGTACAATACAGACCCCAAGCTGAGTGCTAGTGTACAATACAGACCCCAAACTGAGTGCTAGTGTATAATACAGACCCCAAGCTGAGTGCTAGTGTACAATACAGACCCCAAGCTGAGTGCTAGTGTATAATACAGACCCCAAGCTGGGTGCTAGTGTACAATACATACCCCAAGCTGAGTGCTAGTGTACAATACATACCCCAAGCTGAGTGCTAGTGTACAATACAGACCCCAAGCTGAGTGCTAGTGTACAATGCAGACCCCAAGCTGAGTGCTAGTGTACAATGCAGACCCCAAGCTGAGTGCTAGTGTACAATACAGACCCCAAGCTGAGTGCTAGTGTACAATGCAGACCCCAAGCTGAGTGCTAGTGTACAATACAGACCCCAAGCTGAGTGCTAGTGTATAATACAGACCCCAAGCTGAGTGCTAGTGTACAATGCAGACCCCAAGCTGAGTGCTAGTGTACAATACAGACCCCAAGCTGAGTGCTAGTGTATAATACAGACCCCAAGCTGAGTGCTAGTGTACAATACAGACCCCAAGCTGAGTGCTAGTGTACAATGCAGACCCCAAGCTGAGTGCTAGTGTACAATACAGACCCCAAGCTGAGTGCTAGTGTATAATACAGACCCCAAGCTGAGTGCTAGTGTACAATACAGACCCCAAGCTGAGTGCTAATGTACAATGCAGACCCCAAGCTGAGTGCTAGTGTACAATACATACCCCAAGCTGAGTGCTAGTGTATAATACAGACCCCAAGCTGAGTGCTAGTGTACAATGCAGACCCCAAGCTGAGTGCTAGTGTACAATACAGACCCCAAGCTGAGTGCTAGTGTACAATACAGACCCCAAGCTGAGTGCTAGTGTACAATACAGACCCCAAGCTGAGTGCTAGTGTACAATACATACACATGTAAACTAGTGTACAATACACAATAGCAAAGAGATGTGACCACTCCCTAGTAGGCGCTAGATCCGTGTAGATATGATATCTCCAATATAGATGATAAAAGAGGTATCAAAATATGATAAAATATTTAATAAAATAAACATAAAATGAGACCAATATATAGAAATATAAAACACATGTGGGGAATCACAATGAAGGCAGGAAGGTGATCCGTCTTGATAATGGAATAAGGCACAGCAGGGCAAATCCAACGCGTTTCTGGACTATGCTGTCCCTTTTTCAAGGCTGATTTCAGCCTTCCATTATCAAGACGGACAACCTCTGCATGCTGTGGGTCACGTGGACGGTCATTTGGGAATCAAATCTCTGGAGCCTATAGCAGGGTATTTCCCAGGGTACTCTGCTTTCTCAGCACCTGCGGCTCCCACCAAATATACGGGTATGATCACCTTCCTGCCTTCATATTGATTCCCCACATGTGTTTTATATTTCTATATATTGGTCTCATTTTATGTTTATTTTATTAAATATTTTATCATATTTTGATACCTCATTTGACATTTATATTGAAGATATCATATCTACACGGATCTAGCGCCTACTAGGGAGTGGTCACATCTCTTTGCTATTGTCTATTCCCAAGGGAGTCATTTAGGGGACCCGCATACCCTCCCTCGCGGCCTGCTTCAGATCCCATACAGCGCCAGTTAGCCCCCACTTTTCGTATATAGGTGGTCATTCCGAGTTGCTTTTAGCAGCTTTGCACACGCTAAGCCGCCGCCTACTGGGAGTGAATCTTAGCATAGTAAAATTGCGAACGAAAGATTTGCAATATTGCGAAAAGACTTCTCTGTGCAGTTTCTGAGTAGCTCGAGACTTACTCTTCCAGTGCGATCAGTTCAGTGCTTGTCGTTCCTGGTTTGACATCACAAACACTCCCAGCGTTCGGCCAGACACTCCCAGAAACGGTAGCGTTTTTTCACACACTCCCATAAAACGGCCAGTTTCCGCCCAGAAACACCCACTTCCTGTCAATCACATTACGATCACCAGAACGAAGAAAAAACCTCGTAATGTCGTGAGTAAAATACCAAGCCTAATAGCAAATTTACTTGGCGCAGTCGCACTGCGGACATTGCGCATGCGCATTAACGACTAATCGCTCCGTTGCGAAAAAAAAAATAACGAGCGAACAACTCGGAATGACCCCCATAGTGTACAATACAGACAACCAAGCTGAGTGCTAGTGTGCAATACATACACATGTAGGCTAGTATACAATATAGACCCCAATCTGAGCGCTAGTGTACAATACATATCCATGTAAGCTAGTGTACAATATAGACCCCAATCTGAGTGCTAGTGTTCAATACATACACATGTAGACTAGTGTACAATACAGAACCCAAGCTGAGTGCTAGTGTACAATACAGACCCCAATCTGAGTGCTAGTGTACAATACATACACATGTAGACTAGTGTACAATACAGAACCCAAGCTGAGTGCTAGTGTACAATACAGACCCCAATCTGAGTGCTAGTGTGCAATACATACTCATGTAGACTAGTGTACAATACAGACCTCAATCTGGGTGCTAGTGTGCAATACATACCCATGTAGACTAGTGTACAATACAGAACCCAAGCTGAGTGCTAGTGTACAATACAGACCCCAATCTGAGTGCTAGTGTGCAATACATACTCATGTAGACTAGTGTACAATACAGACCCCAATCTGAGTGCTAGTGTACAATACATACCCATGTAGGCTAATATACAATACAGACCCCAATCTGAGTGCTCGTGTGCATACCCATCTATTATGGTAAGTATACAATACAGATCCCAATCCACAACACAATTACATCCCAATATTCTGCAGGACTAATCGGGGACTTCTGTGGACGCTGAAGGGGTGTACTCCCAAAAAGGGGTGTGGTCTCGAAAAAAATGGGCATGGCTTTGTTAGAATTCCTCAATCGCTAGCCACTCCTCTCATTCATTGTGATTGTTGGGGCATGCCCAGTGCGCCCTCAGCCCCTCTCTCTCCTGTACTAAACTTAGCAGTGAGTAACAAGGGACAGTCCAAAAAAAAACAGTGGACAGTTCGCGGGACAGTCCCAAAAATAAAAGGGATTGTCCCGCGAAAATTGGGAGTTGGAAGGTATAAAGACATCATCTACCTCTTGCCTGCTGTCCTACCTCAGGCCTGCTATCCTACCTCAGGCCTGCTATCCTACCTCAGGCCTGCTATCCTACCTCTTGCCTGCTATCCTACCTCTTGCCTGCTATCCTACCTCAGGCCTGCTATCCTACCTCAGGCCTGCTATCCTACCTCTTGCCTGCTATCCTACCTCAGGCCTGCTATCTTACCCCAGGCCTGCTACCCTACCTCTTGCCTGCTATCCTACCTCAGGCTTGCTATCCTACCTCAGGCCTGCTATCCTACCTCTTGCCTGCTATCCTACCTCTTGCCTGCTATCCTACCTCAGGCCTGCTATCCTACCTCTTGCCTGCTATCCTACCTCTTGCCTGCTATACTAACTCAGGCCTGCTATCCTACCTCAGGGCTGCTATCTTACCTCAGGCTTGCTATTCTACCTCAGGCCTGCTACCCTACCTCAGGCTTGCTATCCTACCTCTTGCCTGCTGTCCTACCTCAGGCCTGCTATCCTACCTCAGTCTTGCTATCCTACCTCAGGCTTGCTGTCCTACCTCAGGGCTGCTATCCTACCTCAGGCCTGCTATCCTACCTCAGGGCTGCTATCCTACCTCAGGCCAGCTATCCTATCTCAGGCTAGCTATCCTACTTCTGGCCTGCTATCTTACCTCAGGCCTGCTATCTTACCTCAGGCCTGCTATCCTACCTCTTGCCTGCTATCCTGGCTCTGGCCTGCTATCTTACCTTAGTCCTGCTATCTTACCTCAGGCCTGCTATCCTACCTCTTGCCTGCTATCCTGGCTCTGGCCTGCTATCTTACCTTAGTCCTGCTATCTTACCTCAGGCCTGCTATCCTACCTCTTGCCTGCTATCCTACCTCTTGCCTGCTATCCTACCTCAGGCCTGCTATCTTACCTTAGTCCTGCTATCTTACCTCAGGCCTGCTATCTTACCTCTTGCCTGCTATCCTACCTCTTGCCTGCTATCCTACCTCAGGCTTGCTATCCTACCTCAGGCCTGCTATCCTACCTCTTGCCTGCTATCCTACCTCTTGCCTGCTATCCTAACTCAGGCCTGCTATCTTACCTCTTGCCTGCTATCCTACCTCAGGGCTGGTATCTTACCTCAGGCTTGCTACCCTACCTCAGGCTTGCTATCCTACCTCTTGCCTGCTATCCTACCTCAGGCCTGCTATCCTACCTCTTGACTGCTATACTAACTCAGGCCTGCTATCCTACCTCAGGGCTGCTATCTTACCTCAGGCTTGCTATTCTACCTCAGGCCTGCTACCCTACCTCAGGCTTGCTATCCTACCTCTTGCCTGCTATCCTACCTCAGGCCTGCTATCCTACCTCAGTCTTGCTATCCTACCTCAGGCTTGCTATCCTACCTCAGGGCTGCTATCCTACCTCAGGGCTGCTATCCTACCTCAGGCTTGCTATCCTACCTCAGGGCTGCTATCCTACCTCAGGCCTGCTATCCTACCTCAGGCTTGCTATCCTACCTCAGGGCTGCTATCCTATCTCAGGCTAGCTCTTGCTATCCTACCTCAGGCCTGCTATCCTACCTCAGGTCTGCTATCCTACCTCTTGCCTGCTATCCTACCTCAGGCTTGCTATCCTACCTCGGGCCTGCTATCCTACCTCAGGTCTGCTATCCTACCTCTTGCCTGCTATCCTACCTCTTGCCTGCTATCCTAACTCAGGCCTGCTATCTTACCTCTTGCCTGCTATCCTACCTCAGGGCTGCTATCTTACCTCTGGCCTGCTATCCTACCTCAGGCTTGCTATTCTACCTCAGGCCTGCTACCCTACCTCAGGCTTGCTATCCTACCTCTTGCCTGCTATCCTACCTCAGGCTTGCTATCCTACTTCTGGCCTGCTATCTTACCTCAGGCCTGCTATCCTACCTCTTGCCTGCTATCCTGGTTCAGGCCTACTATCCTAGCACAGGCTTGCTATCCTACCTCTTGCCTGCTATCCTACCTCTTGCCTGCTATCCTACCTCAGGCCTGCTATCCTACATCAGGCCTGCTATCCTACCTCAGGCCTGCTATCCTACCTCTTGCCTGCTATCCTACCTCTTGCCTGCTATCCTAACTCAGGCCTGCTATCTTACCTCTTGCCTGCTATCCTACCTCAGGGCTGGTATCTTACCTCAGGTTTGCTACCCTACCTCAGGCTTGCTATCCTACCTCTTGCCTGCTATCCTACCTCAGGCCTGCTATCCTACCTCAGTCTTGCTATCCTACCTCAGGCTTGCTATCCTACCTCAGGGCTGCTATCCTACCTCACGCCTGCTATACTACCTCAGGCTTGCTATCCTACCTCAGGGCTGCTATCCTACCTCAGGCCTGCTATCCTATCTCAGGCTTGCTATCCTACCTCTGGCCTGCTATCTTACATCAGGCCTGCTATCTTACCTCAGGCCTGCTATCCTACCTCTTGCCTGCTATCCTGGCTCAGGCTTGCTATCCTACCTCAGGCCTGCTATCCTACCTCAGGTCTGCTATCCTACCTCTTGCCTGCTATCCTACCTCAGGCTTGCTATCCTACCTCGGGCCTGCTATCCTACCTCAGGTCTGCTATCCTACCTCTTGCCTGCTATCCTACCTCTTGCCTGCTATCCTAACTCAGGCCTGCTATCTTACCTCTTGCCTGCTATCCTACCTCAGGGCTGCTATCTTACCTCTGGCCTGCTATCCTACCTCAGGCTTGCTATTCTACCTCAGGCCTGCTACCCTACCTCAGGCTTGCTATCCTACCTCTTGCCTGCTATCCTACCTCAGGCTTGCTATCCTACTTCTGGCCTGCTATCTTACCTCATGCCTGCTATCCTACCTCTTGCCTGCTATCCTGGTTCAGGCCTACTATCCTAGCACAGGCTTGCTATCCTACCTCTTGCCTGCTATCCTACCTCAGGCCTGCTATCCTACCTCAGGCCTGCTATCCTACATCAGGCCTGCTATCCTACCTCAGGCCTGGCTGGAGTGCTGGTAATTACACAAGCTAATCTCATGCTTCCATTTACACAGACAAATTTGGGACAAGCAAGTAGAAAAGTCTGAATAATCCTGACCAGAACTTGTCGAGAAATGCTCCCCTCTCACAGAAAGCATGCACATATCCACTAGTGATGAGCGGATTCGGTTTTACTCGGTTTTACTCGGTTCTCAAAACCGAATCTTATTGGCTCACTGATGTCACGTGTTTTGGATAGCCAATAAGATTCGGTTTTGAGAACCGAGTAAAACCGAATCCGCTCATCACTAAGGTCCACCCAACTCATACTTACCAACATTAAATGCTTCCCATCCGGGAGAGTGGGGCCTAATGACGAGAAGTTCCTAGACCACACACACTGGTGGAACAATGCCACAAATCAGGGGTCCGTGAAGAGGGGCCAAGGTATTAACACCCACTTGTCCCACCTGGTTCACTAGAAAGTGGCTGGATATGGGAGGGAAAACTATTCTGTCAGTCCCCCGGATGTTCTGGGAGAGCAGGCAAGTAAACTTTCCCGACTATACCCACTTTCCTTTTGGGAGATGGGCAATTATTCCATGATGAATCATGTCTATAAGAAGACTGAAAGTGAATATGTAAAACTTTCCCAAAGACAATAAGATAGGACATTTCCTTGTAAGACTTGTGAGATATGTAGTGACAGTATTGCCCCCTAGTGGCCACACCTTGCATTCTTTTATATATGTTTTTGAATCTGAAATGCCTCAAAGCACCCACACCCTCCCATCAGTCAATGAGCTAATAAATCCAGTCACTTTTGCGCGTTTGAAGTTATTACATCGGCCTATTAATAGGGTGTGCAGTATCAGCGGATCCATGAGTTAAGGGGGGCCCTTGCGTGGCACCAGGTTTCTGGCCTCAGGCAAATGTCATTGACAAGATGGCACTGTGCCAGAGTCTTCACCATCTTCTGTGCAGGCGCCATTTTCAAGAGGACATCGCCGTACTGATGGCAGCGCTGGCTGGTAGGGTACCTGGGGGTGGGGAGACAACATTGTTAAGCTGCTCAGTCGGGGAGGGGCACACAGAAAACATTTACGAATCGCCCTTGTCAAAGCGCCCCTAGCTCAGAGTCAGCATAATCAGCTTCATTATAAGAATATGACTAGGGCCGGCTCTACCATTAGGCAGCTTTAGGCGGCTGCCTAGGGGAGGCGGCCACTGGAGGGCGCCACTGAATTAATTTAACAAAAAACGAATGTATGTTTCTGTATGCCCCATATACATTATTATACAGTATATAAAGAATAGACGGCACTCAAGGACTTTTAAAATACAAGTATAATGTGAACAAAGTCTCAAAATGTTGTGACATTGTTTACAATATACCTTATCACTTTAAAAGTCCTTGAGTGTTGTCCCTTTTCTTTGTATATGTATAATGATGCAACTAGCCACAGCCCACCTAGTGGAGAAGGGAGGGGGGGGGGAGGTTGCCGGCTAGAGGGAGCTAGGCTATAGTTTTGCCTAGGTGCCTTGCACCAACCGTGAATATGACTACTCACTTACAGGATCCCATACAGCATGCATTTACTGGGAGAGATCATGTCAAACAAATCTTACTGACTCTTTTTTTGTCTGGGTGACCTAAGTAATAGATCAAGGGGTGCCATAGATATAGCTTATCCAGACATTAGTAAGGCTTTTGACACTGTCCCACATAGCAGACCACTAAATAAACTAGAAAGCTTGGGATTTGATTTTAAGATGGTTGAATGGATAAAATCTTGGTTGCAGGTTGGAAACAGAGAGTTGTAGTAAATGGAGTGCATTCACAGGAGGGGAATGTTACCAGTGGAGTACCCCAGGGATCTGTACTTGGACCAGTGCTTTTTAATATCTTTATTGGTGACATTGCAAATGGTATTGAAGGGAAAGTATGCCTTTTTGCAGATGACACAAAGGTATGCAACAGGGTAGACACCCTGGGAAGGGGTAATACAAATGACTGAGGATCTGGGTAGACTAGAGGAATGGTCAAGAGCGTGGCAATTACAATTTAATGCCAAAAAAATGAAAAATCATGCACTTGGGTCTCAAAATCCCAAAGGCTAAATATAGTATTAATGGCCCTATACTGGAAAGGGATCTAGGCGTCACTATATCAGGCGATTTAAAAAGGCAGGAAAGCAATGTAACAAAGAAATGAGCAGGTCGGCACAGCAGGTGGCATGAAGAGGCACAGGGGGGCATGATGAGGGGAAAATATGATCCTGTCTGGGGCGGAGTGGGGTGTGTGGCCGCAACATTGCATCATCGTTGCCCCACCCCCACTACATTATACTGAGATTACCGGCCAGCTACAAGATGGCGAAAAGTTATTTTGCGGGAGTAAAAAAAAGCCACGTATCCTCCCGTACAGCAAAGAACCGCTAAAAATGAGCCATTTCACCCCCTTTGTCTCAGAAATGTAAGCAATCTTTTAAAAGTAAATCTCCTTGCTGCAATGCTCTGTAAAGCACGGGACATCCTGAGCAAGGAATGACCGGGTTTCACACCTTTATATTTGGTGGAAATAAGCAGCGTTGGCTGCTTTATGCTTGTTTTTTTACAGGGGAGTTTCACAGCAGGAGATGTATCCATTTGTCGGAAACCATTGAGAACAAGTCTGAAGAAGCAATCTGTGTCACTACATAAAGTATTTTATATACTGTTGATGGCTGGGACTTTCTACATAGTCTGCAGTACACTGCTGCCCTCTAGTGGAATTCTCTGTAATGGCTCTTCCTAGGCCAGTCACGTTAGAGGTAAGCTACATTTTTTTAAAGTGTTCCATAGAATAGTCCATCCATTCCACATTTGGACAGCGGATTTCGCACTTCTCCGGCACAATTCCTTATGTTCCCTGTGGAATTCCCCCTGTCCACACGGACTCATATACAACCATAACCTGACCATAAAGCATATTAAATTGACACCGTTTCGCCCCCAGTTCTATTTACAGACTATACGTTACAATAATTCCAATACAGTGCAGAACACGTAAGCAAATGCAGAGATGGACGGTGGCATCGCTGTAACTTTGCGCCTCTGTAAAACGCCCTGTTTCATGGTGATTTGTGCTGAATGCCACTAAAACCTCGTCACGGTATTAGGTTATAATTGAGCATTGGAAGTAATTAATTTGTACTTTGATACTGATTTCCATAATGGCTGTGATGCTTCGCAGAGCACTGATGTCTTCAAGCAGAGTGTTTAAATCACCAGGTATAAAATGCTCTGCTATCCAATTCATCTTTATTAAGCCTTGACTGGCTCAGGTTCCCACAGCAAGAAGATTGGAAGTTGGAGAATCCACACTGGAGAAATTGTACCGGGTATCAGTTTAGGCGGGTGAAATCATAGGCGGAGGCGATGCGATGAGAGGTGAGGGTGGGGCGCCACGGAGGGTGGATAACCCAACAGTAATTTAACAGACTGCTCAAGAACTTAATAAGAGTCTAACAGGTAGTTCTAACTGCAGAGATCTAGGACTACAGTACTTAGACCCCTGCTTTGGCGAGGAGTGGTCTTCAGTTTGCCGGCAGCCGGGCTTCCTGCAACCAGCATACCGGCGCCGGAATCCCGACCGCCGGCATACCGACAGCTTTTCTCCCTCTTGGGGGTCCATGACCCCCCAGGAGGAAGAATAGATAGCGTGGCCACCGTGCCCGCAAGGGGATCATTTGCACTCGCCCAGCTGTCGGTATGCCGGCGGTCGGCATTCCGGCGGCGGTATGCTGGCAGCCGGGAGCCCGACCGCCGGCATAACATACTACACTTTTTGGCGAGACACCACAGTAGATTGTACGAACCAGGGGCGTTTCAACAGAGGTGGGGGGCCCGTGTGCCCCTCCGGGTAGGTCCGCTCCCCTGTACGTCGCTGTAGACTCTGGCATTGTGCAGGTATACGGAAAATGGCGCCCGCCATGATCCGGAGACCAATTTGGCTACCGTGCATGCGCAGTGGCCATGTTGGCAGAGATTTCAGCCACGATCGAAGCGCCTGACGCTGGACTCCAGAACGGTAAGTATTAAAATGTACCCATTATAGAAACGCCAATGGTACGGACGGCAGGGATTAGATTTATGGCCTGCATTCATTGGATCAATCCAATTAGCCGTGATATCATCACAGCTGCGAATCATCGCGGCAGGGGCCGCACTTTACAGCGGGCCGAATTCGCACAAAACTGCTCGCCACCCCATAGAGGTCCGAGCAATTTTGTGCTAATTGGGGCTGATTCGAGCCCGTGAAGGGTGCGAGATCAGGTGCCGTTGCCGGCGTTTAAACGCCATTGCAACGGCATTTCGCAACCCTTCGCAGCTAATAGGATTGACCCAATTTTCTGAACATGTCATTATGAACATGTCGGTATTGTGCATATTGACCTGTCACATATCGACACAATGTCCAAGATTGGCCTGCTGCTGGAGATCAAAATGTGGCCAGCAGCTGCTGTCTTTCCATGGCTGGCTGCGGTCCGCGACCTGCAACCAGGGTCCCTAGAAGCAGCTGCGGCAGCCGCCACCCATCATTCCCCCAGGGCCAGCATTCCCTGTAATGCCACCCACAGCCGGCTACTGCAACGGACTACTGCCTGTCCGTGACCTGTCCGGGACACTAACCTGGGAATCCACTGGATTCACTAACTCCCTGTTCACTGCACCAACCGCTGCCTGCTGCTTATGCATTTAGCGGGATCGCAGCATGCAGGAAGCGCTGCAGGACACGCAGCTGTAAGCACAGGCGCATCCTACTGCCTGCATTCTAGTTGCTGCATCCGGACTCTGCAGTGGCGGAACTAGCGAGCGGTGGACCCAGGTGCGTAGAAATGCTTTGGGTCCCCCCCCCCCATCCCATCCAAGTCAACCCCCTCACCTCTGGAGAGGATCTGGTGAGGGGGACCTGCTCAGGGCCAGAGAAATGGATACCTAGCAACAGTGCCGTAACTAGACATTATAGTGCTGTGTGCAAGAAATGGCATCGGAGCACCCCCTCTATGTAAAACAGGGGCAGTGCGCGCCGCAGGCACGCGCAAAAAATATAGTGTCGTGGCTTCATGGGGAAGGGGTGTGGCCAAAAAATAATACCAATTCATATAACGGTGCACAGTAGTCTCCATTATTCAAATTACGCTGCACAGTAGCGCCACTACACCAGGTAGAGCCCTTTTTACACATTACGGCAGACAGAGTCTCCTTTTTACACATTACGGCAGAGTCCCCCTTTTACACATTACTGCAGACAGCGTCCCCCTTTTTACACATTATGGCAGACAGTGTCCCCTTTTTACACATTACGCCATACAGCGTCCCCTTTTTACACATTACGGCAGACAGCGTCCCCTTTTTACACATTACGGCAGGCGGCGTCCCCTTTTTACACATTACGGCAGACAGCGTCCCCTTTTTACACATTACGCAGACAGCGTCACCCTTTTTACACATTACGGCAGACAGCGTTCCCCTTTATACACATTACAGCAGACAGCGTCCCCTTTTTGTGCACATCCCACAACCCCTTATGCATTTTATATTTATCACCCCTAGACTCCCCCTATGCCTTTATGCCTATAACTCCCGACCCCAAATATATGCCTATCATCCCAAGCATTCACACACCCTTTGTATAAATAATGCCTATCATCCCTCCCCCCACACTCCTTATATACTCCCCTTATTTACATAATGCATATCACCTATACTTTATGCCTATCAACCCCCCCTCCACATACTGAATACCTAAAGATCACCATGACAGGCTGTTTTTACCTGTTTGGATGATTGTGGCTGTTCCTCCCAGGATGAGAGGTTCCACGGCAGGCAGCAGCTCTGCTCTCCTCTGTGCATGCTAAGATTCTGTCTTTCTGGAGCAGGAATCGGAAGAACTAGCCGGGGTCAAGCACGTGTAACGGATCCAGGGACAGCACGGGCTGGTGAGCTGCTATAGTAGCATTTCATGGCAGTGGCCGGCAGCTCAGCAATATTACATGATGCAGCGGGCTGGGGGCAGCGATCACAACTCCTTGCCCGCGTCTCAGCCGCTGCCTGTTGCATGTAAAGGGAGGAGGAGCCTTTCCCTTGCTGCCGTTGCAGCGGCCCCAAAACCTCTAAAATGTACCGGGAGGAGGGGGGGGGGGGGGGAGAATATGTCACCCTACTCAGCCAGCCACTGCTGATGGTCGGGAGACAGTGGAGGAGCCAGTTGCCCTCTTCAGGGCTGTAGCCTGGAGGCAACAGGCTCCGTTGCCTCCGGGACTTCCGCCCCTGATTTCTAATCAGTGTGGCCGGAAGTGCTGTGCCGCTGCTCAGCAGCACAGCTCCTCGGAGTCAGCGGCAGCAGCAGGGACGGGCTGGCGTGGGGTCATGCGTAGTGACGCCGCAAGCTTCTGAGCGGACCAGCTCAGAAGCTCAGACCAAGACCAAGTGACGGGGTAAGCGAGGGGGGGGGCTTTGGCAGGACAGTGGCATGTAATGAGTCAGTTTGACTCATTACATGCCGCACAGGCTTTGGGCCCCTTGACAGTGGCGGGCCCCAGTGCAAGGCACTGCCTGCACTGGCGGTAGTTCCGCCACTGGGACTCTGTACAAGTTGTTTGGGAGCAGATTTTACTGTTGTTATTGGGAGCACGGTTCTCAACACACCGGGGCTAATTCAGATGTGGCTGGAGGTACAGTATCACTAATATGTTAATACTAGGTGATTCATCGTGCCCTACAGCGCTCTTCACACCGTCGGAAGGGGCTACGCCCCGTTAACCCCTGCACGCCTTTGAACATACGCAGGCCGGTAGATAATAGATCCAGAAATGCAGGACAGTATAGAGGGCATACAGAAATGGGGTCCGGTTGAGAAAGACAGAGAGGCGTAGGGGGGGGGAGAAAGGGATTGTACAGAAGCGCTGTGCGATCGGTAAAGGATGGGGAGAGGCAGGGTGGTAGGGAGAGGATAAAGAGAGGCAAAGTGTTGGAGAGAAAGTACCGTTGCAAGAGGCTACGCCCCCTTAACCCCTGCACGGGCTTCAGCTATGCTATAATTGTTATTATATGGAGTATTACCTGGAAAGATTTTTATGTTAGTGAGTAAATATTGCAAGGGGAAAGGGCGTGTTATTGTCAAGGGGGCATAGCCCTTTGTGAGGGTGTGAAGAGTGGCCGCAGGGCACAATGAATAACATAGTGTAGTATATACTGCTAGTGTATGCATCATAAAGTACCAGATGAATAGCAGCAATGCACTGTAGATAAGACACCAAAGTCCTGTGGCCACAGGTAGCAGAGCCGCTTATACACACAATGGCCACAGGTAGCAGTGCCGCTTATACACACAATACCCACAGGTAGCAGAGCCGCTTATACACACAATGGCCACAGGTACCAGAGCCGCTTATACACACAATGCCACAGGTACCAGAGCCCCTTATACACACAATACCCACAGGTAACAGAGACGCTTATACACACAGTGCCTACAGGTAGCAGAGCCGCTTATACACACAATGGGCACAGGTAGCAGAGTTGGTTCTACACACAATGGCCACAGGTAGTAGCTGCGTTTATTCACACAGTGCCCACAGGTAGCAGTGCCACTTATACACAATGCCCACAGGTAGCAGTGTCGCTTATACACATAATGGCCACAGTAGTAGTATTTATTATACACACAATACCCACAGGTAGCAGAGCCGCTTATACACACAATACCCACAGGAAACAGAGCCGCGTACACACAGTGCCACTTATACACAATGCCCACAGGTAGCAGTGTCGCTTATACACATAATGGCCACAGTAGTAGTGTTTCTTATACACACAATTCCCACAGGTAGCAGAGCCGCTTATACACACAATACCCACAGGTAGCAGAGCCGCTTATACACACAGTGCCCACAGGTAGCAGAGCCACTTATGCCCACAGGTAGCAGAGCCGCTTATACACACAATGGCCACAGGTAGCAGAGACGCTTATACACACAGTGCCCACAGGTAGCAGAGCCACTTATACACACGATGGCCATAGGTAGCAGAGTTGGTTCTACACACAATGGCCACAGGTAGTAGCTGCGTTTATTCACACAGTGCCCACAGGTAGCAGCGCCACTTATACACAATGCCCACAGGTAGCAGTGTCGCTTATACACATAATGGCCACAGTAGTAGTGTTTCTTATACACACAATACCCACAGGTAGCAGAGCCGCTTATACACACAATACCCACAGGTAGCAGAGCCGCTTATACACACAGTGCCACTGTGAGTGGGGGTGCTGTGGGTGGGAGGCGGGTGCGGGGGTGCCGCGGGTGGAGGGGCAGGTGCGGGGGTGCTGCAGGTGGGGGAAGGGCAGGTGCGGGAGTGCCGTGGGTGGGGGAGAGGCGGGGGTGCTGCGGGTGGGGGCTGGGTGCCATGGGTGGGGGGGCAGGGGTGGGGGTGCCATGGGTGTGGGAGGGGTGGGTGCGGTGGTGCCACGGTTGGGGGGTGGGAAGCGGCTGCGGGGGTGCCATGGGAGGGGGGGCGGGGGCTGGGATACTGCGGGTGTGCTGCAGTTGGGGGGTGCTGCGGGTGGAGGAGGGGGTGTGCCGCTGTTGGGGGTGGCGGAAGCAGGGGTGCTGCGTGTGGGGGAGCGGCGGGTGTGGGAGGGGCAGGTGCGGGGGTGCTGCAGGTGGGGGAGGAGCGGGTGCCGCGTGTCAGGAATCGACTCACCACTGTTATGTCGGTCCGCCGGAGCGGACTCCGTCTGGGGTCACTGCATGTTGCTGTCACCTGTCGCCCTGCTCATGGATGTCGCCGCGGGCCTGGAGGCGCCTCTGGAGTCAACGGGCGTGTGAGTGCGCCGCGTCCCTGCCGGGCCGCGGCATGGGCGCCGCCATGACAGTATTCCCCAGTGTAAGTGCGGCGGCCAATCCGGAGCTTGGCCGCATGAAGGGTTAAACATGCTATATGAATTGTTATGTGTTTGAATAGACACGTACGCACTCTCTACAAGATGCCTTTGTCTTTTCCTATAATATAAGGCTTCTGTGTGTCTTATCTTCAAGGTCAATTACATACTAGATCAAAACTGTTACTTCTGTGTGTTACTAAAATATCCTGCATGTAATGTCGTATGCTACTTCTATTTATCCAATCATATGCTTGCACATATTGTATACACCCATGTTTCTTTTCTATATAGTACGCTGTAATTTATTAAATAAAGAGAGTGATTCTTAACTACATGGTGTCGTGTATTATCTGTAACGTTAAGGATTGCTCTCACTGACGTCAGTGGCCATCACATCGAGGGGTAAGAGAAGAGACTGGATTCCTTTCAGCTGGGGGCTATGTCCGGAATTCAGTGATCGTCCCTGAATGGTAAAAATAGAGAATTTATTGCCTGTCTTTGCCATACAGGATTGCGGTCATACACTGAAGCTGAATCCGTGTCAGTGTTCCGGGAACACGTGACAAGGTAATATTTAAGTCCGGGACTTAATATTACGAAGTTTTATGTAAAAGCATAAAACAGGTATCAGGGATACCATAGAATCTTTAATGTCTGGGACTTAAAGATACGTCTGAGAAAGGACCAGGCGTCCAAGCGCAATTCTCCAAAGACGTTAGTATCTGGGATACTTAAAAAAAAAAAAAAAAATACGTAACGTAGAGAATACCCCGATTTGATCGCCAATATATTCTTGTATGTTTGTAGTGAGATAAGTTCTTATATTTGGTTCAGACGGCTGGTAAGTTTTCGTCTGCCAGATATCTTTACTCAAAACACTTTTCTTGCTTCCTGTTTAAAACGCTGTATTTTTCTGACATCTTGTACGAATGGTAAGCGTACCCGTCAAAATATTTCATGTTCTCATTATACAGATAATATTGTGATATTGTCAATGACTAATTAACTGGTGTTAGCTAATGCATGCATAGAAAGTTTTTAAATTGCATTTTTTGTTGTGAAATTGCATAGAACGTATTTTTGTTGTGAAATTGCATAGAATGTTTTTTTTTTGTAAACTGCATTTTTGTTGTGATATTGCATAGACAGTTGTTATAAGTTGTTGTAGAAATTGCGTAGAAAGCTGGTGTAGATTGTATTCTTTACTATGGGAGGGGGTCAGAGTAAGACAGTCATTTATCCTCCACCTTTACCAGGAGAGACATGTAAGGAGTATGTAGCCCGTAACTCCACCACAGATTATTATCTAGTTAACCCTTGGGTAGATAACTTAGCGGGGTGGACAGAGAAAGTTGGCAGCCCCAGCCCATTCCCCCGTGATGGTATTAATTATCCATTTTATATGGACATGATCAAAGGGCTTTGTCTGGGAGACAAGGAAGCCTGGCCGTGGTATGATCATGACCCACAATGGGACATGACATATATGCGTGCTGGAGGAGAGCAATGGCTCACGATAGCACCTCATTGGTATGACAAAAATATCAAGCAGAAACAGCGTAGAATAAAATCTGTAACTTCCCGACTACACAAAGCTGAGGAATTTAGAAGCAACAAGTTTCTAAAAAACTCTTCTCCTCCGCCCTACAGTCCCCTATACCCCTCCTTAAAAGACACAGATCTTTTAGCTGCAGTTGCTTTGTCACGAATGCCGATGCAAAGGGGAGGGGGAGGAGGGGAAGGGGAAGGAGAAGGAGGCTCAGGAGGCTCAGGAGGCTCAGGAGGAATAGCCCCCCCTGACAGTACCCTCCACATAGACGTAACCACCCCCGCCCCTAGTGCCCCTACTCCTAACAGACAAACCGCCTCCCGCCGCAACGCTGACTTAACTATTGCTACTGACAACCCTCTCACCCCCTCCACAACGCGATCCGGCACTGGTTTCCTCGGTGTCGCCACCCACCTGCCCTTCATGACAGTAGGGGATCAATTGTTAAAGAAACCCATTGAGATAGAGGATTTAGACAGAATTGTTAAGAACTGTCCCAAACCCACTGTTGCACCCGATGGTTGCATAGCCTACTTGAAAAAGGCTTGCACGGGGCGCAGCTATACTCAAGAGGATATGAGGTTAATTGTAGACGGGGTTATAGACCACTACAACGGGTGGGATTGGAAAAAGATTCCCTCTATCAACACTCCTGCAGTCCTAAACAATGCCACTAATTACCCCCTCAATACCGAGGAAGGTGTAAAGCAAATGTGGAAGGAAATTGGAGAACACATGAAAGAAATCTTTAAGACCCGTGCCTCCCTTCCCATTGCTGTAGCATGCAAGCAAAAACCTACTGAAACTGTCACTGAGTTTTGGAAGAGGTTTAAAAAGTGCTGGTCTGAAGATGCAGGTCTCACCCTTGTAGAAACAGACCATTTACTTATTTCCACCTTTGTAAATAACTTGTTGCAGTCTATCATGGTCCCTGTCAAACAGAGTGTCTCATCTTGGACCTCTGACAACATTAAGGAGTTTGAAAAACATTTATATGAAAAAGAAGCTGCAGGATGCTTTGATGTAAAGAAACCCTCACAAAATGTCCCAACCCATAGTTTCCAAAATCAGAGAGGTCGGGGAGATAGACGCCAGCAGCACTCCACTGGCCCACCCCGTAATCCAGCCCGATATCAAAACCCACAAGCCAAGCCACCCCACCCCCCTGACTCTGCCAGCAGGAAACAAACCTCCTGCTTCAACTGTGGAAGGGACGATCACTGGGCAAGGGATTGCCCTTGTCCCTCACAAAACCACCGACAGCCCCAAGCTCCGGCTCCCTCCCGGGATCATCCCCGACAATCACACAACAACCCCTTCCGGGATCATGTCCGATTCCGGGTTGATTGGCAGGACCCCTCCCACTGACGGGGCCCGGAGGAGGGTATCCCAGCCTTTGCCCAACTCACCAGACACTGGAAGGACCCACCGCTACTAACCTTGATTATAGGAAAGAGAGCAATCCCTTTCCTGGTGGATAGCGGGGCAACTACTAGTGTTTTGTGTGCTGACCTGTACGACGGTCACTTGGAAAAGACTGCTCCTTCAATGGGAATTAATGGGATACCCACAGATGCTTACCTGACAGATGCCCTTAGTGTCAGAACCACGGGAGGCACATATATGGGTAAACACAATTTCACTGTAATACCTGAATGTCCAATTAATCTTCTGGGAAGGGATCTTCTTAGCAGGCTCGAAATCTCCATTCTCCCTTCACCCACTGGCAGTGGCCTGGAGGTTGAGTCCCCACACCTACCGGTGTGGGAAGCAACAGACATTACACCTGATTTTGACAAAGTAAACCCTGCTCTATGGTCAGAGGGTCCCTATGACACTGGCCTCATTCCTTGTACACCATATAGAGCAACCCTGAAACCTGACACACAACCTGTCTATCAAAAGCAATACCCCTTGTCACAAGAGAAGGTTGAAGGTCTTAGACCAATGATACAACAGTTTCTCCAACAAGGCATTCTCAGACACGTAATTTCATCTTACTGCACACCAGTCAACCCAGTTGCTAAGTCAGATGGCAGTGTAAGGTTTGTACAAGACCTTAGGGCAATTAACCAACTCATTGTGCCTATAGCACCCATTGTACCTGACATTAACTCACTCATTTCAGCTATCCCTGCAGATGCTGCATTTTTTTCGGTAATTGATTTAAAAAATGCATTTTTTAGCATACCTGTGGATGCACAGACACAGCTACTTTTTGCCTTTTCTTTTGAGGGCAAGCAACTCACCTGGTGTCGTTTACCCCAGGGCTACATTGACGCACCTGTTGTGTATAGCATTGTACTCCAGGCCACATTGGGGCCCTGGCAACCTCACCATGGTTCAGTCCTGCTACAGTATGCAGATGATTTGCTGCTCTGTAGTCAAACTGAGGAGGCCTGCCGGGAGGATGGTATATCACTGTTAAACTGGCTTTGTGAATGTGGACACAAGGTGTCCAAAACAAAAATGCAATGGTGTAAGAAGCATGTGGATTACTTAGGTTTTGTGCTCACTCAGGGGGAAAGGAAAGTCAGTCCACAGCGCATTCAGTCTGTATTGGGCCTGGTCACCCCAACTACCCAGAAGGAACTGCTGTCTTTTCTGGGTATGGTAAATTACTGCAGACAGTGGATATCTGATTGTTCCTATTATGATAACATTTTGAGACAAGCCACACTGAAAGACAAACCTAATATTGTACAATGGTCACAAGAAATGTTAACTGCATATGAAAGCTTAAAGTGTATGTTAATGAAAAGTCCGGCACTTGGCCTCCCCAACTATGTACTACCTTTTCATTTGTTTGCAAGGGACAATTGTAAAACCATGGCGGGGGTGCTCACACAGTTTCATGGAGGAAAGTTGCGCCCAGTGGCATTTTTTTCCAAAGTAATGCCTGTCACAGTGCAAGGTATGCCTGCTTGCCTCAGGGCACTTGCAGCCTGTGCAATGGTAACTGAAATGGCCACCACACTCACCCTAGGCCACACAACCATACTTCACACCACTCATGATGTTCTAACCATTTTAAAAGGGTTATACACACAACACATGTCAGCTCAGCGCCTCAGTGGATATGAGGTTCTCCTTTTGAACAACCCCTCACTCACCATTAAGTATGCCACCAACTCTTCAGGTCCTGCACCCATTCTCAACGCTCTACTGGGGCTCAAAGGTCCTGAAGACCACCCTCCTGAACCCCATGACTGCTCAGCTTCCATTGAGTCAGAAACATCCCCCAGACTGGACATGTCCCCTGTCCCTGTCCCCGACGCGGATGTCATTTTTGTAGATGGTTCCTGTAGCAGACCCAATGACACCACGTACCAAGCGGGTTATGCTATTGTCACTCTCCCTGACATTATTCTGGAAGCACAGCCCATTCCTTACCAGTCAGCACAGGCTGCAGAGCTCATTGCTCTCACAAGGGCTTGTCACCTTTACCAGAATAAACCAGTCACCATCTACACTGACTCCAAATACGCGCACGGCGTCGTGCATGACCATGGGGTCATTTGGCGACGCCGTGGTTTCCTTGGAGCTGATGGAAAAGGCATATCACATGCCCAACTCATCTCTGACCTTCTGCATGCCATAACCCTGCCCTCTGACATTGCAATCCTCCATTGCAGGGCACACACGGGGGGGAAGGATGCAATCTCCCTTGGAAATGCTCTTGCTGACTCTGCTGCCAAACATGCGGCCTCACAGCCCATCACTCAGGCCCACATGTCCATCATGACCCCCCCAGCTCTTGACAACCATTACCTGATCACCCAGTTACAGGCCTCAGCCTCCAATGCCGACCTAGCTGACTGGACTTACCCGGTTTTGCAGAAGAATCCTAAAACAGGATTAATCTGCAAAGAGGGGAAACCTTGTATACCCCAGTCCAGTGCACCCTTGTTTATTGCCCACTACCATGGCATAGGACACCACAGTAAGGCAACAACTACCTTACTCTTACGTAATGATTTCTATGTCACGGATGCCAAGTCATTAGTAGATCAGTATGTCAGTAGATGCATCACTTGTCTGCGAAACAACCCCAACAACCCTGACAAGGCAAAACATCAGCATCTTGAATACCCCACCACACCCTTTACACACCTGCAAATTGACTTCACCCATATCCCAGGTACTGGTAAACAGGAGTATGCCCTGGTCATTGTAGACATGTTCTCTCGATGGCCAGAGGTATTCCCCACTAAATCTGAGGATGCAAAGACAGTTGCTAGGATCCTAACTCAGGAAATCATCCCCAGATGGGGGTGCCCATTGCAAATCAATAGTGATAAAGGCTCCGCCTTTACAGCAAAAATTACACAGGCTCTGGTAAAAACCCTACAGGTGGAATGGAAGTTCCACATCCCGTACCATCCGCAGAGTTCAGGGGTCGTAGAACGCATGAATAGGACCCTCAAAGACAAGCTTAGGAAGGCCACAGGGGGTACCTTCCATAAATGGAAGAAGGTCCTTCCTATTATCCTAGCAGAGATCAGAATGACCCCACAAAAGACTCTGGGTTACTCCCCATTTGAAATACTAATGGGTAGGCCTTTTCCTACACCCTGGGCTAAGAAACCACTAGTAATACAGGAAGGAGATCTAGAACTCATCAGAGAAGAGTATGTCAGGTCCCTGATAACAAAACTGAATGAAATTGAACATGAGGTTGTTTGTAAAAACCCTTTGAATCCACAGGAACCTACACACCCCTTTAAAGTCGGAGACAGAGTCGTGGTGAAGGTGCTCCCCAGGAACAAGAGCCCAGGAGACTTCACCTATGGTCCAGAGACAGAGGTCGTAGCAGCTACCCGAACAGCAGTCCTGACAGAGGAAAGTCCTACCTGGATCCATGCATCCCGAGTAAAAAAGGTTCCTAGACCAGACCTAGAGAGGGAAGCAAGTGATTCCAGTGAGGTACGAACCGGGGCAGACAGCCCTGACCTCCCACCTAGCGAAGACAGAAGAACAGAAAACGATGAAGAACCTGCCCCCTATCTCTATCCTGGGGACTATCTCGATAGCCCTACTGGCCCTCATTCACCTCACAATATGTGAAGTCAGCATCACACAAACAGATGGGGTCCCCACCTTGTGGTACAATTCCTCTAACACACACGTAGCCACATATATCCTTGACTATTTTATGTTCCCCAAAATTGCTGATGACAAATATTATATACAACAAAGGAGGAAATCAGGAATGTCTGAGACAATGTACATTTGTGTCACTGATGAATGGTGGATGGAAATATCCTATCATGGATCCAACTGTGATTACTGGGAATCTGTGGGGTGGAATACAGGAGCAGATTGGAAATATGGCCCATCATTTGCAAAAAATAGATGGAGCAAATATGGAGTACCCCTACTTTCTAGACTATCCATTCATAAGATGGATGAAGGCCCAAATTCATACAGGTTTAGACTAAACATAGTGAACCCTAGCAGAAGCGACAATGAGACTTATGTACTTGGTATATGGTGGCAAGCAGGGTACTATAGTGCAAGACAAAGGTTTTATTTATGGGATATGTACAAAAACCCAAAATACCAGCCTAAAATTGCTCCCCAAAACAAACTTTTAAAGCCCCATATTGCCACTTCTAAAGATATGGTGGCTATTACTAACCCTACCTTTGAAGACACCCTAGCTATTGAAACTGGTTTCTCTGACATTAATTTTTGGTTGGAATGGATGAAGTATAGTGCTAACAAACACAATAAAAGCAACTGTTATGTCTGTGGCAAATCTAGGCCCCACCTAGGTACAGTGCCCCTTAATATACCCCTAGAACAGGAAAATTGTTTTTTCAGCCTTTTTAATGACACCAAAACAAATGACAGTCAGTGCGAAATGTGGAAAAGGGAATATCCCATATTGTCAAAAAATCCCAACCCAGGAAGCACCATAACCATATATCCTGGAAACTATACCTGTTATACATCTAACATCACCCCAGGGAGAAATTTAAAAACCTTCCCACCAGGGTATTGTGCAAATAAAAGAACAACTGTTTTAGTTAACCAAACTAGATCACTAGGCGACATTTATTATATATGTGGGGATATGAAGCTTAGAACTAAATTAGACACACCATGGTATGGTGAGTGTGCCCTGGCCAAAGTCATAATGCCACTCCTAATGATCACCGATGACCCCAATCCTCCCTCTAATACTCCTGCTAATCGAAAGAAAAGAGCACTCCCAGGAGGTAGCTTTGACCCCCACGTGTACATTGATGCTATAGGGGTCCCAAGAGGTGTTCCAAATGAGTTCAAAGCTAGAGATGAGGTGGCTGCGGGTTTTGAGTCATTGTTCCTTATAGTAACTGTAAATAAAAACGTAGCCTGGATTAATTATATATATTATAATCAACAAAGATTTGTTAATGATACCAAAGATGCTCTTAAAGGTATAGCTGAACAGCTAGAAGCCACTTCCCAAATGACATTTCAAAATAGAATGGCCCTTGACATGATTCTAGCAGAAAAAGGCGGTACATGTGTTTACATTAGTAAGGTGGAAGGCTGTTGTACATATATTCCTGACAACACTGGTCCCAATGGTAAGGTTACTTTAGCCATAAACAAGTTAGAAACCTTATCCATAGAACTCAAGAAAAATTCAGGTATTGATAACCCATGGAGCCAATATTTTGGGTGGTTTGAAAATTGGAAACAGGCTCTTGTGCAAATAAGCATATTCATACTTGTAACTTTAATTCTTTTAGGCATTATAGTTTATTGTGTAATTCCCTGTGGAAAGAAACTTACCTCCAAAGGCATTGATAAGGCCCTGATGTACTATGATATAACCACCAGTCCTGTCACCTCCTCTGATAGTAAGGGACCCGACGATTATGTCCAATATCTCAAGAACTGGAGGAACAAGAAAGGAGCCTCACTTAAGAATCATGTCATATAACAATCATGATTCTAAGAGGGGATTGAAGGGTTAAACATGCTATATGAATTGTTATGTGTTTGAATAGACACGTACGCACTCTCTACAAGATGCCTTTGTCTTTTCCTATAATATAAGGCTTCTGTGTGTCTTATCTTCAAGGTCAATTACATACTAGATCAAAACTGTTACTTCTGTGTGTTACTAAAATATCCTGCATGTAATGTCGTATGCTACTTCTATTTATCCAATCATATGCTTGCACATATTGTATACACCCATGTTTCTTTTCTATATAGTACGCTGTAATTTATTAAATAAAGAGAGTGATTCTTAACTACATGGTGTCGTGTATTATCTGTAACGTTAAGGATTGCTCTCACTGACGTCAGTGGCCATCACATCGAGGGGTAAGAGAAGAGACTGGATTCCTTTCACCGCACCCCCTTGTCTCACTCCAGCCAATGCCTGCCGGTCAGGGGGTATATCAGGAGCTGCTGGGTGAGTCAGAGGTTGTCCTGAACTTTGTGTCACTCCTGCGACTCGTGTGTTTGGACCTGTTATCCTGTTCCTCCGTGTTCCTGGATATTCACCTGATCCTCCGTGTTCCTGGATATTCTCCTGTATCTGCTACTCCGTGGAACTACAAGCACCAGCACCACAGCAATACCTTTCTGGCTTCACACCTTCCACACCTGCAGTGTGCTCCAGCCATCAGCAGTAGAGACTCCCTATCCAGGTGCATTCTAACAACTCACCTGTGATTCAGCCTGCAAGCTGATTGTGCTTTCCACCAGCACAGTGGACATTAACACCACGTCTCCTGCATTGCTACCAGGTTTGCTACTACTATTCCTATCTCTGCTGGCTCCACGTTTTAACCATTCCGGTTTCATTTCCATGCTACAAACTCTGCCATAGACTTTCAGTTTCAAACCATACTATTCCATTGCCATTACCATTGCCGTTACCATTGTCATTTCCATTGCATTCGTTTGTTTACTTTCTGCTGCATTATTATCTGGACTTTTCTGTTATTAATAAATCTACATTGTGCACATGCGCAGAAACCCAGTACAGCCTCCTCACTTCATTCCACCTACCTCCACTGACCCACTAGCGCCCCCTCCGGGGACACAAACAAAACCGTCTCTGACAGTAAGTTCAGGACCGATGGACTCGGACGGTGGTCAGAGTGTGGGGTCAGGGGCCTTAAAAAATCTGGTCTCCCGTTTGGATGGACAAGAGGTTGTGCAGCAGCAGATATTCCAGTTTCTGCAAGGGATGTCTTCCCGGATTGATACGTTACAACAATCTCTGCTAAGTGCGCCTGCACCTCCAGTTCCTGTTACCCCTGCACATGCCAGTGTTGGGGGTTCTTCTTCTTCTCCGGCTGCATCTGCTCCTGTATCTCGTTTGCACTTGCCTGTGCCTAGCAGGTATGATGGCAGTCCGAAGTTATGCCGTGGGTTCCTCAACCAGTGTGAAGTCCAGTTTGAACTTTTACCTCATAATTTTCCCACGCCAAGATCCAAGGTTGCTTATATCATCTCACTGCTCTCTGGATCAGCCCTGAGCTGGGTGTCTCCTCTGTGGGAACGTGCCGACCCGTTGATGAACAACTATGCCGAGTTTGTTTCCATCTTCAGACGCATCTTCGATGAACCGGGTCGTGCAACTTCAGCCTCCGCAGATCTTCTCCAGCTCCGTCAAGGGACTCGCAGTATGGGTCAATACGTCATCCAGTTCCAGACGCTAGCCGCAGAGATCCAGTGGAATAACCAAGCCTTAGTAGCAGCCTTCTGGCATGGACTCTCAGAGAGGATAAAAGATGAACTGGCAACTCGTGATATTCCTGAGCAATTACCCGAGCTAATCTCCCTATGTATCAAGTTGGACTCTCGCATCCGCGAACGCAACAATGAGCGTGCTCGTGCTGAGTGTCGCAAACCAAGAATGGTACCTCCTGTACAGTTGCAGCCTCCACCTTCTGATGAGCCTATGCAAATTAATAGGTCCCGCTTAACTGCTGAGGAGCGGTCAAGGAGACTCCGTGAGAGACTGTGTCTTTACTGTGCGGCAGTAGGCCACCAAATAAGTTCTTGTCCAGTGCGTTCGGGAAACGCCAGATCCTGACTTGTAAGGGAGGAGTCAAGTTGGGATCTTTCAAGCAAGCTCCTTCAACCCAAGATCTCATTCTTCCTGTGACCTTAGAGACGGCGGCTGGACTCCAATCTGCAACTGCGTTGGTAGACTGTGGTGCAGCGGGGAATTTCATCACTCAAGCTGCGGTAGACAAGTTTCATCTGCCGGTCTGTGAACTTTCATGTCCCGTCTACATTACGGCAGTAGATGGTAGCCGTATCTCTAAGGGGTATATCACTCAACAAACCAGGCCAGTGATACTGGGGGTTGGGTTCCTACATTCTGAGTTAATTAAGTTTTTAGTTATTCCACAGGCAACTCAGGAGATTGTGTTAGGTATGCCCTGGCTCCAGCTACATAACCCACAGATTGACTGGTCTACATTACAACTAACTGCTTGGGGGTCACATTGCCGTCAGTCTTGTTTAGCCCAAGTTGTTCCTGTCAAGACTTCTGAACTCAAGACCCCGCCTACTCTTCCTACGGCCTACCAAGACTTCGCTGACGTCTTCAGCGAAAAGGCCGCTGATGTTCTACCGCCCCATAGAGAGTGGGATTGCCCCATCGACCTTGTTCCTGGCAAAAAACCACCTAGGGGGCGCACCTACCCGTTATCTGTTCCTGAAACCGAAGCGATGAGTAAATACATCCAAGAAAATCTACAGAAAGGATTCATCCGTCCCTCATCATCACCTGCTGGGGCAGGTTTCTTTTTTGTTAAAAAGAAAGATGGAGGACTACGTCCATGTATTGACTACCGGGGACTTAATGACATTACCATTAAGAACAGCTACCCGTTACCTCTTATTACCGAGTTATTTGATAGGGTCAAAGGAGCCCGCATCTTCACCAAGTTAGATCTCCGCGGTGCCTATAATCTCATCAGAATCCGCAGCGGTGATGAATGGAAGACGGCTTTCAATACTCGGGATGGCCATTACGAGTACCTGGTAATGCCATTCGGGTTGAGCAATGCCCCAGCAGTGTTCCAGCACTTTGTTAATGAAATCTTCCGTGACGTTCTGTACAAATATCTCGTAGTTTACCTGGACGATATCCTCATCTTCTCTCAAGACCTCTCCTCTCATCGTCTCCAAGTCCGTGAAGTTCTCCGACGTCTTCGTGAGAATCGTCTCTACGGCAAGTTGTCCAAGTGCACCTTCGAAGTTGCCTCCGTACCCTTCCTGGGGTATATAATTTCTGGATCGGATCTTCAGATGGACCCGGCAAAATTGGAAGCCATTGCCAATTGGTCCATTCCGAATACTCTCAAGTCAATTCAACGATTCCTGGGCTTCGCCAATTATTATAGGAAATTCATCCGAGGCTTTTCAACTCTCATTGCTCCTATTACCAGCTTAACTCGAAAAGGGGCAGATCATTCCAACTGGTCAGAAGATGCCCTGGCTGCGTTTCAGAAAATCAAGATGGCTTTTATGACCGCACCAGTCTTGCTACAACCTGATGTTAATAAGCCATTCGAGTTGGAGGTGGATGCCTCCACAGTAGGAGTGGGAGCTGTTCTCTCTCAGATAGGAGCTGACGGGAAGATCCATCCCTGTGGATTCTTTTCCCGCAAATTTCTTCCTGCTGAAGTTAATTATTCCATCGGAGATCAAGAGCTTCTGGCGATTAAACTGGCCCTTGAGGAATGGAGGTATCTCCTGGAAGGGGCGAAGTTTCCATTTAACATCTATACGGATCATAAAAACCTGCTCTATCTGAAGGCAGCTCAGTGCCTTAATCCTCGCCAGTCCCGATGGGCTATGTTCTTCTCCCGTTTTAATTTTAAGCTCCATTTCCGCCCAGGTTCTCAGAATACCAAAGCAGATGCCCTGTCTCGATCCATGGAATCCGAGGACGAGATGTCCGATTCAGCACCACGCTCCATCCTGGATCCTGTGGCATTTGCCTCAGCACAAGTTTCTCCAGCTCCGCCCCCTGGTAAGATTTTTGTTGCTCCTGAACTGCGTTCTAAGTTGCTGTCTTGGGCCCATCAGTCTAAGTTTACTGGGCATCCTGGTGTCCTAAAGACTTTTAAATTTCTCTCCGGGACATATTGGTGGCCAAAAATGAAAGTTGACATCAAGGACTTTGTAGCGTCTTGTCCTAAATGTGTGCAGCACAAGACTCCTCGTCAGTCTCCAGCAGGTCAACTACAGCCATTATCCATCCCCAGCCGTCCTTGGTCACATCTGTCGATGGATTTCGTCTCTGACCTTCCCTCCTCCCAAGGATACAACACCATCTGGGTAGTGGTCGACAGATTCACCAAAATGGCTCATTTTGTTCCACTCCAAGGACTTCCTTCAGCTCCAAAACTGGCTCAAATCTTCCTGCGGGAGATTTTCCGTTTACATGGACTACCCACTGAAATAATATCTGACCGTGGAGTCCAGTTTGTGGCAAGGTTTTGGAGAGCTCTCTGTTCTGCCATGCAGGTCCATCTCAAGTTCTCGTCAGCATATCATCCTCAGACGAATGGGCAGACAGAGAGGGTAAACCAGGAGTTGGAAACTTTCCTGAGACTGTACGTATCATCTTCCCAAGATGACTGGGTGGATTTGCTCCCGTGGGCCGAATTCGCTCACAATTTCCGCTACCACACAGCTACTGAAACCACTCCGTTCTTCGCTGTTTATGGGCAACATCCACGAGTTCCTGATTTTCAAGACCTTCCTAGCATCGATGTTCCTGCTGCCACTACTGTCCTCAGTCAGTTCTCAACCATCTGGAGGAAGATTCATACTTCACTCAAAAAGGCTTCTGCTCGGTACAAATTCTTTGCCGACCGCAAGAGACGTGCAGTTCCCAGCTTGAAACCTGGGGATAAAGTCTGGCTGTCAACCCGGAATCTTCGTCTTAAAGTGCCTTCGATGAAGTTTGCACCACGCTTCATCGGTCCTTTCTCCATCGAAAGAGTTCTAAATCCTGTGGCTTACAAGCTCAAGTTACCCTCTTCTTTGCGTATTCCTAATGCTTTCCATGTCTCTCTCCTCAGACCATTAGTCCTGAATCGCTTCCAAAGAGCTCTTCCAGTTGGCCCCAGCATTCCAACTCAGCGGGGCATAGAGTTCGAGATAGAGAAGATCCTGGACTCCCGTCACCGGTATGGTCGTCTGCAATATCTCATCGACTGGGCCGGTTATGGTCCTGAGGAGAGGAGTTGGGTGAACTCTGCTGATGTCCACGCTCCCAGGTTGGTCCGTGTTTTCCACAGGTCTCATCCTTCCAAGCCACGTGGGTGTTCGGTGCCCACCCATAAAGGAGGGGGTACTGTCAGGAATCGACTCACCACTGTTATGTCGGTCCGCCGGAGCGGACTCCGTCTGGGGTCACTGCATGTTGCTGTCACCTGTCGCCCTGCTCATGGATGTCGCCGCGGGCCTGGAGGCGCCTCTGGAGTCAACGGGCGTGTGAGTGCGCCGCGTCCCTGCCGGGCCGCGGCATGGGCGCCGCCATGACAGTATTCCCCAGTGTAAGTGCGGCGGCCAATCCGGAGCTTGGCCGCACCCCCTTGTCTCACTCCAGCCAATGCCTGCCGGTCAGGGGGTATATCAGGAGCTGCTGGGTGAGTCAGAGGTTGTCCTGAACTTTGTGTCACTCCTGCGACTCGTGTGTTTGGACCTGTTATCCTGTTCCTCCGTGTTCCTGGATATTCACCTGATCCTCCGTGTTCCTGGATATTCTCCTGTATCTGCTACTCCGTGGAACTACAAGCACCAGCACCACAGCAATACCTTTCTGGCTTCACACCTTCCACACCTGCAGTGTGCTCCAGCCATCAGCAGTAGAGACTCCCTATCCAGGTGCATTCTAACAACTCACCTGTGATTCAGCCTGCAAGCTGATTGTGCTTTCCACCAGCACAGTGGACATTAACACCACGTCTCCTGCATTGCTACCAGGTTTGCTACTACTATTCCTATCTCTGCTGGCTCCACGTTTTAACCATTCCGGTTTCATTTCCATGCTACAAACTCTGCCATAGACTTTCAGTTTCAAACCATACTATTCCATTGCCATTACCATTGCCGTTACCATTGTCATTTACATTGCATTCGTTTGTTTACTTTCTGCTGCATTATTATCTGGACTTTTCTGTTATTAATAAATCTACATTGTGCACATGCGCAGAAACCCAGTACAGCCTCCTCACTTCATTCCACCTACCTCCACTGACCCACTAGCGCCCCCTCCGGGGACACAAACAAAACCGTCTCTGACACCGCGGGAGTGGCAGGGGTGCTGCGGGTGGGGGAGCCGCGGGTGGGGGGGTGCAGTGGGGGGAGAGATGGGTATGGGGGTGCTGCGGGGTGGGGGGGGCGAGTGTGTGGGTGCCGAGGGAGGGGTGGGGGGGCAGGGTCCGGATGCGGTTTGTGCGGCGGGTGGGCGGATGCGGTGGGTGCCGCTTGCTGCGTGTGGGTCTACGTCACATTGGCATTCTCCTCCATGTTGCCCACTCAGGAGTGTGCGGCAGCTGCAAGACTCATGGCTGCAGCTCAGTGCTGGAGTCCCGGAGACTGAGGCGGCTGCTGCGAGTCCTGCTTACAGTCACCGGCTGCAGTGTCACCAGGGTGCAGGGACTGTACAGGGAGGAGGGAGAGAGGGGACTGGACGGAGATGGGGAGGGAACTGGGCGGGGATGGGCGGAGCGAAGGAAGGGACTGTTCCTGGCCTGCATCCAGCCACTCAGATCTGTGCCTGTGACTCTGCCCAGCGTTATACACCCAGGCACAGAGTAACAAATCTGGGCTATTATATTGGAGATGTTAGCAAATACTGACAGACTGGGCGGGTTATTTGAGGAAGGGGAGCCCCAAATCGGTGTCTTGCTTAGGGACCCATGAGGTCTAAATTTGCCTCTGCTCAGGGAGTACTTGGGGGCATTGGAGGGAGGGATGACCCATCCAGTACTGCCCTCATTGCCTGCAGTACCGCCCCTGCAGCGTGCTGAAAATCAAGCAGTGTGGTCCCTTTTAGACAACTATGGGGTCTATTCAGACCCGGACGCAGCCGCACGTCTGTACGCAGCGGCTACATCCAGAGAGTCTGCGCACATGCACTGCGGGCAGTGCGCGTGCGTGACCCTTTACCTTGCCAGGCGACTGACAGCGGCAGCCATTGGGGGGGCTTCGGCGCTGCGATTTGTGGCGCCAGACCACCTGCCAGCGCAGTGGAATTAAATTGCGGTTGCCACACACATGCTGGATGGCCTTTCCCTGTGCTGGGCGGCCCCCAGCATGTGAGCAGATGGACGCAGCTCTTGATGCGGGAAGCGAGATCTGCGTCCATCTCTGAATAACCCCCTACAGTATATTATAAATAAAGCAATGATAAATCAGTATCACTTGATTATAAATGGCGAGTTGCTATGTGATGCTCTAATAACTAGGACTCTGTTAGGGCCTCACTGCTAACTGTGCTACTAAAATAAAATGGCAAGGAAAAGGTTAAATTAATTAGTTTATTTTAGATTACAGCCAATTTATTGCTTGTTCTGCTCGTTAAAAGGCCAGATGATATTGTACAGATTCTTGTAAATTAATTGAAAAAAAAAATCTCTTTTCTGTCACAGCATCAGGTATCAGAAACAGGAAACAAGGGCTGTGTGACAGATGCAATTTACTATGTGCTGTACAAACAGAAGGAACTAGGGAGCAATGTGCGGGCAGCGTGCGTCTCCGTCCCCAGTGAGCGACGGGGAGAGTGGCAGTCATCGCTGTAGTGCAGCAGTCTCTGGATCTGAGTGACGGGGAGAGTGGCAGTCATCGCTGTAGTGCAGCAGTCTCTGGATCTGAGTGACGGGGAGAGTGGCAGTCATCGCTGTAGTGCAGCAGTCTCTGGATCTGAGTGACGGGGAGAGTGGCAGTCATCGCTGTAGTGCAGCAGTCTCTGGATCTGAGTGACGGGGAGAGTGGCAGTCATCGCTGTAGTGCAGCAGTCTCTGGTTCTGAGCGACGGGGAGAGTGGCAGTCATCGCTGTAGTGCAGCAGTCTCTGGTTCTGAGCGACGGGGAGAGTCGCAGTCATTGCTATAGTGCAGCAGTCTCTGGATCTGAGTGATGGGGAGAGTGGCAGACATCACTGTAGTGCAGCAGTCTCTGGATCTGAGTGACGGGGGGAATGGCAGACATTACTGTAGTGCAGCAGTCTCTGGATCATAGTGCAGCAGTCTCTGGATCTGAGTGACGGGAGGAGTGGCAGACATTACTGTAGTGCAGCAGTCTCTGGATCTGAGTGAAGGGGAGAGTGGCAGTCATCGCTGTAGTGCAGCAGTCTCTGGTTCTGAGCGACGGGGAGAGTGGCAGTCATCGCTGTAGTGCAGCAGTCTCTGGATCTGAGTGACGGGGAGAGTGGCAGTCATCGCTGTAGTGCAGCAGTCTCTGGATCTGAGCGACGGGGAGAGTGGCAGTCATCGCTGTAGTGCAGCAGTCTCTGGATCTGAGCGACGGGGAGAGTGGCAGTCATCGCTGTAGTGCAGCAGTCTCTGGATGTAAGCGACGGGGAGAGTGGCAGTCATTGCTGTAATGCAGCAGTCTCTGGATCTGAGTGACGGGGAGAGTGGCAGACATCACTGTAGTGCAGCAGTCTCTAGATCTGAGTGATGGGGGAATGGCAGACATTACTGTAGTGCAGCAGTCTCTGGATCATAGTGCAGCAGTCTCTGGATCTGAGTGACGGGGGGAGTGGCAGACATTACTGTAGTGCAGCAGTCTCTGGATCTGAGTGAAGGGGAGAGTGGCAGTCATCGCTGTAGTGCAGCAGTCTCTGGTTCTGAGCGACGGGGAGAGTGGCAGTCATCGCTGTAGTGCAGCCGTCTCTGGTTCTGAGCGACGGGGAGAGTGGCAGTCATCGCTGTAGTGCAGCAGTCTCTGGTTCTGAGCGACGGGGAGAGTGGCAGTCATTGCTGTAGTGCAGCAGTCTCTGGTTCTGAGCGACGGGGAGAGTGGCAGTCATCGCTGTAGTGCAGCAGTCTCTGGATCTGAGTGACGGGGAGAGTGGCAGTCATCGCTGTAGTGCAGCCGTCTCTGGTTCTGAGCGACGGGGAGAGTGGCAGTCATCGCTGTAGTGCAGCAGTCTCTGGATCTGAGCGACGGGGAGAGTGGCAGTCATCGCTGTAGTGCAGCAGTCTCTGGATCTGAGCGACGGGGAGAGTGGCAGTCATCGCTGTAGTGCAGCAGTCTCTGGATGTAAGCGACGGGGAGAGTGGCAGTCATTGCTGTAATGCAGCAGTCTCTGGATCTGAGTGACGGGGAGAGTGGCAGACATCACTGTAGTGCAGCAGTCTCTAGATCTGAGTGATGGGGGAATGGCAGACATTACTGTAGTGCAGCAGTCTCTGGATCATAGTGCAGCAGTCTCTGGATCTGAGTGACGGGGGGAGTGGCAGACATTACTGTAGTGCAGCAGTCTCTGGATCTGAGTGAAGGGGAGAGTGGCAGTCATCGCTGTAGTGCAGCAGTCTCTGGTTCTGAGCGACGGGGAGAGTGGCAGTCATCGCTGTAGTGCAGCCGT
The DNA here is from genome assembly GCF_028390025.1 of Pseudophryne corroboree. Classification (NCBI taxonomy): domain Eukaryota; kingdom Metazoa; phylum Chordata; class Amphibia; order Anura; family Myobatrachidae; genus Pseudophryne; species Pseudophryne corroboree. The sequence goes on along the minus strand of NC_086452.1, from coordinate 457,311,112 downwards.
CTCTGGTTCTGAGCGACGGGGAGAGTGGCAGTCATCGCTGTAGTGCAGCAGTCTCTGGTTCTGAGCGACGGGGAGAGTGGCAGTCATTGCTGTAGTGCAGCAGTCTCTGGTTCTGAGCGACGGGGAGAGTGGCAGTCATCGCTGTAGTGCAGCAGTCTCTGGATCTGAGTGACGGGGAGAGTGGCAGTCATCGCTGTAGTGCAGCAGTCTCTGGATCTGAGGGACGGGGAGAGTGGCAGTCATCGCTGTAGTGCAGCAGTCTCTGGATCTGAGTGACGGGGAGAGTGTCAGACATCACTGTAGTGCAGCAGTCTCTCTGGATCTGAGTGACGGGGGGAATGGCAGACATTACTGTAGTGCAGCAGTCTCTGGATCATAGGCCCTCATTCCGAGTTGATCGCTCGGTATTTTTCATCGCATCGCAGTGAAATTCCGCTTAGTACGCATGCGCAATATTCGCACTGCGACTGCGCCAAGTAATTTTACAATGGAGATAGTATTTTTACTCACGGCTTTTTCATCGCTCCGGCGATCGTAATGTGATTGACAGGAAATGGGTGTTACTGGGCGGAAACAGGCCGTTTTATGGGCGTGCGGGAAAAAACGCTACAGTTTCCGGAAAAAACGCAGGAGTGGCCGGGGAAACGGGGGAGTGTCTGGGCGAACGCTGGGTGTGTTTGTGACGTCAAAACAGGAACGACAAGCACTGAACTGATCGCACAGGCAGAGTAAGTCTGAAGCTACTCTGAAACTGCTAAGTAGTTAGTAATCGCAATATTGCGAATACATCGGTCGCAATTTTAAGAAGCTAAGATTCACTCCCAGTAGGCGGCGGCTTAGCGTGTGTAACTCTGCTAAAATCGCCTTGCGAGCGATCAACTCGGAATGAGGGCCATAGTGCAGCAGTCTCTGGATCTGAGTGACGGGGGGAGTGGCAGACATTACTGTAGTGCAGCAGTCTCTGGATCATAGTGCAGCAGTCTCTGGATCTGAGTGAAGGGGGGAGTGGCAGACATCACTGTAGTGCAGCAGTCTCTGGATCATAGTGCAGCAGTCTCTGGATCTGAGTGACGGGGGGAGTGGCAGACATCACTGTAATGCAGCAGTCTCTGGATCTGAGTGACGGGGGGAGTGGCAGACATCACTCTAATGCAGCAGTCTCTGGATCTGAGTGACGGGGAGAGTCGCAGTCATCGCTATAGTGCAGCAGTCTCTGGATCTGAGCGACAGGGAGAGTGGCAGTCATCGCTGTAGTGCAGCAGTCTCTGGATGTAAGCGATGGGGAGAGTGACAGTCATTGCTGTAATGCAGCAGTCTCTGGATCTGAGTGACGGGGAGAGTGGCAGTCATCACTGTAGTGCAGCAGTCTTTGGATCTGAGTGACGGGGGGAATGGCAGACATTACTGTAGTGTAGCAGTCTCTGGATCTGAGTGAAGGGGGGAGTGGCAGACATCACTGTAGTGCAGCAGTCTCTGGATCATAGTGCAGCAGTCTCTGGATCTGAGCGAAGGGGAGAGTGGCAGACATCACTGTAGTGCAGCAGTCTCTGGATCTGAGTGACGGGGGGAATGGCAGACATTACTGTAGTGCAGCAGTCTCTGGATCTGAGTGAAGGGGGGAGTGGCAGACATCACTGTAGTGCAGCAGTCTCTGGATCATAGTGCAGCAGTCTCTGGATCTGAGTGACGGGGGGAGTGGCAGACATCACTGTAGTGCAGCAGTCTCTGGATGTGAGTTACGGGGGGAATGGCAGACATCACTGTAATGCAGCAGTCTCTGGATCTGAGTGACGGGGAGAGTGGCAGACATCACTGTAGTGCAGCAGTCTCTGGATCTGAGTGACAGGGAGAGTGGCAGACATCGCTGAAGTGCAGCAGTCTCTGGATGTGAGCGACGGGGGGAATGACAGACATTACTGTAGTGCAGCAGTCTCTGGATCATAGTGCAGCAGTCTCTGGATCTGAGTGACGGGGGGAGTGGCAGACATTACTGTAGTGCAGCAGTCTCTGGATCATAGTGCAGCAGTCTCTGGATCTGAGTGAAGGGGAGAGTGGCAGTCATCGCTGTAGTGCAGCAGTCTCTGGTTCAGAGCGACGGGGAGAGTGGCAGTCATCGCTGTAGTGCAGCCGTCTCTGGTTCTGAGCGACGGGGAGAGTGGGACGCAGCCGCACGTCTGTACGCAGCGGCTACATCCAGAGAGTCTGCGCACATGCACTGCGGGCAGTGCGCGTGCGTGACCCTTTACCTTGCCAGGCGACTGACAGCGGCAGCCATTGGGGGGGCTTCGGCGCTGCGATTTGTGGCGCCAGACCACCTGCCAGCGCAGTGGAATTAAATTGCGGTTGCCACACACATGCTGGATGGCCTTTCCCTGTGCTGGGCGGCCCCCAGCATGTGAGCAGATGGACGCAGCTCTTGATGCGGGAAGCGAGATCTGCGTCCATCTCTGAATAACCCCCTACAGTATATTATAAATAAAGCAATGATAAATCAGTATCACTTGATTATAAATGGCGAGTCGCTATGTGATGCTCTAATAACTAGGACTCTGTTAGGGCCTCACTGCTAACTGTGCTACTAAAATAAAATGGCAAGGAAAAGGTTAAATTAATTAGTTTATTTTAGATTACAGCCAATTTATTGCTTGTTCTGCTCGTTAAAAGGCCAGATGATATTGTACAGATTCTTGTAAATTAATTGAAAAAAAAAATCTCTTTTCTGTCACAGCATCAGGTATCAGAAACAGGAAACAAGGGCTGTGTGACAGATGCAATTTACTATGTGCTGTACAAACAGAAGGAACTAGGGAGCAATGTGCGGGCAGCGTGCGTCTCCGTCCCCAGTGAGCGACGGGGAGAGTGGCAGATCTGAGTGATGGGGAGAGTGGCAGACATCACTGTAGTGCAGCAGTCTCTGGATCTGAGTGACGGGGGGAATGGCAGACATTACTGTAGTGCAGCAGTCTCTGGATCATAGTGCAGCAGTCTCTGGATCTGAGTGACGGGAGGAGTGGCAGACATTACTGTAGTGCAGCAGTCTCTGGATCTGAGTGAAGGGGAGAGTGGCAGTCATCGCTGTAGTGCAGCAGTCTCTGGTTCTGAGCGACGGGGAGAGTGGCAGTCATCGCTGTAGTGCAGCAGTCTCTGGATCTGAGTGACGGGGAGAGTGGCAGTCATCGCTGTAGTGCAGCAGTCTCTGGATCTGAGCGACGGAGAGAGTGGCAGTCATCGCTGTAGTGCAGCAGTCTCTGGATCTGAGCGACGGGGAGAGTGGCAGTCATCGCTGTAGTGCAGCAGTCTCTGGATGTAAGCGACGGGGAGAGTGGCAGTCATTGCTGTAATGCAGCAGTCTCTGGATCTGAGTGACGGGGAGAGTGGCAGACATCACTGTAGTGCAGCAGTCTCTAGATCTGAGTGATGGGGGAATGGCAGACATTACTGTAGTGCAGCAGTCTCTGGATCATAGTGCAGCAGTCTCTGGATCTGAGTGACGGGGGGAGTGGCAGACATTACTGTAGTGCAGCAGTCTCTGGATCTGAGTGAAGGGGAGAGTGGCAGTCATCGCTGTAGTGCAGCAGTCTCTGGTTCTGAGCGACGGGGAGAGTGGCAGTCATCGCTGTAGTGCAGCCGTCTCTGGTTCTGAGCGACGGGGAGAGTGGCAGTCATCGCTGTAGTGCAGCAGTCTCTGGTTCTGAGCGACGGGGAGAGTGGCAGTCATTGCTGTAGTGCAGCAGTCTCTGGTTCTGAGCGACGGGGAGAGTGGCAGTCATCGCTGTAGTGCAGCAGTCTCTGGATCTGAGTGACGGGGAGAGTGGCAGTCATCGCTGTAGTGCAGCAGTCTCTGGATCTGAGGGACGGGGAGAGTGGCAGTCATCGCTGTAGTGCAGCAGTCTCTGGATCTGAGTGACGGGGAGAGTGTCAGACATCACTGTAGTGCAGCAGTCTCTCTGGATCTGAGTGACGGGGGGAATGGCAGACATTACTGTAGTGCAGCAGTCTCTGGATCATAGGCCCTCATTCCGAGTTGATCGCTCGGTATTTTTCATCGCATCGCAGTGAAATTCCGCTTAGTACGCATGCGCAATATTCGCACTGCGACTGCGCCAAGTAATTTTACAATGGAGATAGTATTTTTACTCACGGCTTTTTCATCGCTCCGGCGATCGTAATGTGATTGACAGGAAATGGGTGTTACTGGGCGGAAACAGGCCGTTTTATGGGCGTGCGGGAAAAAACGCTACAGTTTCCGGAAAAAACGCAGGAGTGGCCGGGGAAACGGGGGAGTGTCTGGGCGAACGCTGGGTGTGTTTGTGACGTCAAAACAGGAACGACAAGCACTGAACTGATCGCACAGGCAGAGTAAGTCTGAAGCTACTCTGAAACTGCTAAGTAGTTAGTAATCGCAATATTGCGAATACATCGGTCGCAATTTTAAGAAGCTAAGATTCACTCCCAGTAGGCGGCGGCTTAGCGTGTGTAACTCTGCTAAAATCGCCTTGCGAGCGATCAACTCGGAATGAGGGCCATAGTGCAGCAGTCTCTGGATCTGAGTGACGGGGGGAGTGGCAGACATTACTGTAGTGCAGCAGTCTCTGGATCATAGTGCAGCAGTCTCTGGATCTGAGTGAAGGGGGGAGTGGCAGACATCACTGTAGTGCAGCAGTCTCTGGATCATAGTGCAGCAGTCTCTGGATCTGAGTGACGGGGGGAGTGGCAGACATCACTGTAATGCAGCAGTCTCTGGATCTGAGTGACGGGGGGAGTGGCAGACATCACTCTAATGCAGCAGTCTCTGGATCTGAGTGACGGGGAGAGTCGCAGTCATCGCTGTAGTGCAGCAGTCTCTGGATCTGAGCGACAGGGAGAGTGGCAGTCATCGCTGTAGTGCAGCAGTCTCTGGATGTAAGCGATGGGGAGAGTGACAGTCATTGCTGTAATGCAGCAGTCTCTGGATCTGAGTGACGGGGAGAGTGGCAGTCATCACTGTAGTGCAGCAGTCTTTGGATCTGAGTGACGGGGGGAATGGCAGACATTACTGTAGTGTAGCAGTCTCTGGATCTGAGTGAAGGGGGGAGTGGCAGACATCACTGTAGTGCAGCAGTCTCTGGATCATAGTGCAGCAGTCTCTGGATCTGAGCGAAGGGGAGAGTGGCAGACATCACTGTAGTGCAGCAGTCTCTGGATCTGAGTGACGGGGGGAATGGCAGACATTACTGTAGTGCAGCAGTCTCTGGATCTGAGTGAAGGGGGGAGTGGCAGACATCACTGTAGTGCAGCAGTCTCTGGATCATAGTGCAGCAGTCTCTGGATCTGAGTGACGGGGGGAGTGGCAGACATCACTGTAGTGCAGCAGTCTCTGGATGTGAGTTACGGGGGGAATGGCAGACATCACTGTAATGCAGCAGTCTCTGGATCTGAGTGACGGGGAGAGTGGCAGACATCACTGTAGTGCAGCAGTCTCTGGATCTGAGTGACAGGGAGAGTGGCAGACATCGCTGAAGTGCAGCAGTCTCTGGATGTGAGCGACGGGGGGAATGACAGACATTACTGTAGTGCAGCAGTCTCTGGATCATAGTGCAGCAGTCTCTGGATCTGAGTGACGGGGGGAGTGGCAGACATTACTGTAGTGCAGCAGTCTCTGGATCATAGTGCAGCAGTCTCTGGATCTGAGTGAAGGGGAGAGTGGCAGTCATCGCTGTAGTGCAGCAGTCTCTGGTTCAGAGCGACGGGGAGAGTGGCAGTCATCGCTGTAGTGCAGCCGTCTCTGGTTCTGAGCGACGGGGAGAGTGGCAGTCATCGCTGTAGTATAGCAGTCTCTGGATCTGAGTGACGAGGGGAGTGGCAGACATTTCTATAGTGCAGCAGTCTCTGGATCTGAGTGACGGGGGCAGTGGCAGACATTACTGTAGTGCAGCAGTCTCTGGATCTCAGTGGCGGGGGGAATGGCAGACATTGCTGTAGTGTAGCAGTCTCTGGATCTGAGTGACGGGGGGAGTGGCAGACATTGCTGTAGTGCAGCAGTCTCTGGATCTGAGTGACGGGGGGAGTGGCAGACATTACTGTAGTGAGGCAGTCTCTGGATGTGAGTGACGGGGGGAATGGCAGACATTACTGTAGTGCAGCAGTCTCTGGATCTGAGTGATGGGGGGAATGGCAGACATCGCTGTAGTGCAGCAGTCTCTGGATCTGAGTGACGGGGGGAGTGGCAGACATTACTGTAGTGCAGCAGTCTCTGGATGTGAGTGACGCGGGGGAATGGCAGACATTACTGTAGTGCAGCAGCCTCTGATTCTGAGTGATGGGGGGAATGGCAGACATTGCTGTAGTGCAGCAGTCTCTGGATCTGAGTGAAGGGGGGAGTGGCAGACATTACTGTAGTGCAGCAGTCTCTGTATGCGAGTGACGGGGGGAATGGCAGACATTACTGTAGTGCAGCAGCCTCTGGATCTGAGTGACAGGGGGAATGGCAGACATTACTGTAGTGCAGCAGCCTCTGTATGTGAGTGACGGGGGGGAATGGCAGACATTACTGTAGTGCAGCAGTCTCTGGATGTGAGTGACGAGGGGAATGGCAGACATTACTGTAGTGCAGCAGCCTCTGGATCTGAGTGACGGGGGGAATGGCAGACATTACTGTAGTGCAGCAGTCTCTGGATCTCAGTGGCGGGGGGAATGGCAGACATTACTGTTGTGCAGCAGCCTCTGTATGTGAGTGACGGGGGGAATGGCAGACATTACTGTAGTGCAGCAGTCTCTGGATGTGAGTGACGGGGGGAATGGCAGACATTGCTGTATTGCAGCAGCCTCTGGATCTGAGTGACGGGGGGAATGGCAGACATTACTGTAGTGCAGCAGCCTCTGGATCTGAGTGACGGGGGGAATGGCAGACATTACTGTAGTGCAGCAGCCTCTGGATCTGAGTGACGGGGGGGGGGGGGGAATGGCAGACTTCGCTGTAGTGCAACAGTCTCTGGATGTGAGCGACGGGGGTAATGGCAGACATTACTGTAGTGCAGCAGCCTCTGTATGTGAGTGACGGGGGGAATGGCAGACATTACTGTAGTGCAGCAGTCTCTGGATGTGAGTGACGGGGGGGAGTGGCAGACATTGCTGTATTGCAGCAGCCTCTGGATCTGAGTGACGGGGGGAATGGCAGACATTACTGTAGCGCAGCAGCCTCTGGATCTGAGTGACGGGCGGGAATGGCAGACATTACTGTAGTGCAGCAGTCTCTGGATCTGAGTGACAGGGGGAAATGGCAGACTTCGCTGTAGTGCAGCAGTCTCTGGATGTGAGCGACGGGGGGAATGGCAGACATTACTGTAGGGCAGCAGCCTCTGGATCTGAGTCACGGGGGGAATGGCAGACATTACTGTAGTGCAGCAGTCTCTGGATCTCAGTGGCGGGGGGAATGGCAGACATTACTGTAGTGCAGCAGCCTCTGTATGTGAGTGACAGGGGGAATAGCAGACATTACTGTAGTGCAGCAGTCTCTGGATGTGAGTGACGGGGGAAAGCAGACATTGCTGTATTGCAGCAGCCTCTGGATCTGAGTGACGGGGGGAATGGCAGACGTTACTGTAGTGCAGCAGCCTCTGGATCTGAGTGACGGGGGGAATGGCAGACATTACTGTAGTGCAGCAGCCTCTGGATCTGAGTGACGGGGGGAATGGCAGACTTCGCTGTAGTGCAGCAGTCTCTGGATGTGAGCGACGGGGGGAATGGCAGACATTACTGTAGTGCAGCAGCCTCTGGATCTGAGTGACGGGGGGGGAATGGCAGACATTACTGTTGTGCAGCAGCCTCTGGATCTGAGTGACGGGGGGAATGGCAGACATCGCTGTAGTGCAGCAGCCTCTGTATGTGAGTGACGGGGGGAATGGCAGACATTACTGTAGTGCAGCAGTCTCGGGATCTGAGTGACGGGGGGAATGGCAGACATTACTGTAGTGCAGCAGCCTCTGGATCTGAGTGACGGGGGGAATGGCAGACATCGCTGTAGTGCAGCAGCCTCTGTATGTGAGTGACGGGGGGAATGGCAGACATTACTGTAGTGCAGCAGTCTCTGGATCTGAGTGACGGGGGGGGGGGGGGGAATGGCAGACATTACTGTTGTGCAGCAGCCTCTGGATCTGAGTGACGGGGGGAATGGCAGACATCGCTGTAGTGCAGCAGCCTCTGTATGTGAGTGACGGGGGGAATGGCAGACATTACTGTAGTGCAGCAGTCTCGGGATCTGAGTGACGGGGGGAATGGCAGACATTACTGTAGTGCAGCAGCCTCTGGATCTGAGTGACGGGGGGAATGGCAGACATTGCTGTAGTTCAACAGTCTCTGGATGAGAGCGACGGGGAGAGTGGATAGACATTGCATACACTTCCTCTCTGTGCATTTTTGATTGATGCACTAGAATGGCAGCCGGTGCACACAGCATTCCGTGGCTTCAATCCACAGCCGGATTTGCTTTATGCATGCAACAATTAACAAAGCTGTGCTGCTCCATTCATGTCAGTAGTTCATTCACTTCAATGGAATCTTTACATGTCCTTCACAACATATTGAAATGAGTGGGGCATTGAAATTAATGGACCATTGAAATGAATGGGAAGAGAAACAACTTGTGTAATTCCTCATGTTAACTGTTAGTATAGTAGGTATGTACGCAATGAAGGTATGAACACATATTGATGAGCAGAGTTTAGTATGAAATACCTACAATCAAAATCCCGACGGTCAAAATACTGACAACAATTGACCGACGGTCAAAATTCCGACAAGGCCAAAGTACCGACAAGGTCAAAATACTGACATTTGAAATACTGACATGGTCAAAATACCGACATTTAAAATGTTGACACGTCAAATAGTCGACAGTATTTTATTTTTATGTCTTTTTTCATTTTTGTGTGTGTGTATGTCGACATAGGTCGACGTGCACACCGTATAAGTGTACTGTGTCCCCTCACATGGCTGGTGGCTTCGGCGTGGTGTCTTACTGCGCTCGGCACACTATTATATTGCCCCTCCAGGTCCACTGGATGGTAAAGTATGAACAAGTTGGTTTCAATTAAAAAAAACATGAGAAACTCATGTCGACTTTTTGACCCGTTGACATTTTACATTTTGGTATTTTGTCCTTGTCGGTATTTTAAATGTCGGTATTTTGATTTTGTTTGTAGGTAAAGTGACCGCATCCCAATGAGCGGATCTCTTAATGCGTTATGAAATCTGTGAAATTGAGCAAGCAATGTAGAAACAAATCAGGAGCAATGCAAAATCAACGCATACAGCGTGGAATATGTTTCATTTTCACAAGTGGTTGCAACATGCAGCATTTAAACGCCAGCGGTGATATCTAGCACTAACGTGAGTGTAATTACATGTTTTAGAGAAAATCAGGGCCTAAGTCAGACCTGATCGCTCGCTAGGGGTTTTTTGCACTGCTGCGAGCAGATAGTCGCCGCCCACAGGGGAGTGTACTTTTGCGTTGCAAGTGTGCGTTTGCATGTGCAGCCGAGCGGAACTTACTCAGCCGCTGCGATCACTTCAGCCCGTCCGGGGCCGTAATTGACGTCAGACACCCGCCGTGCAAACGCTTGGACACGCCTTTGTTTTTCCAACCACTCCCAGAAAACGGTCAGTTGCCACCCACAAACGCCTTCTTCCTGGCGATTGCCTGTGCAAATGGATTCTTCGTACAATCCATCGCACAGCAACGAGCGACGCGCCTGCGCATTGCGGCGCATACGCATGTGCAGTTCTGACCTGATGGCAACGCAGCGAAAAAATTTCTAGCGTGCGATCAGGTCTGACTGACCCCCATAATGTAATGCGGGCCATACATCAGGGTACTGATTCCTCAGTGCGATATGATTTGCCGATCAAAAACATTGGTAGGTGGTTATCGAGGATCGTCAGGGCACGGGGGAATTTCTGCATGTTAAAAATCCCCGACATGTTGGATGTATAGGGCCTATAAGTCTGTTTTTATTTTTGTGTGTAAACAATTTTCCCCATAAATAATTGGCAGAATGAATCATTATAAGAAAATAACATGTCTAAAGAGTGCTAAACGCCACATAAAAAAAATAAAAAAAATTGTTAATAAATGTAGACAAGAAATGGCGCTGACGTTGTTTATACATACGAACGCCCAGTTACACCCCTTCAGCCACACGTGGATATGTCACTGAGCTGCATACAACACAGAATTATCCGTAGGTGCATACTCTCAGTTCCGGAGTATTCGCAGCGTGGAAATACGCATGATCACTCTGCAAAAGTGACACGAGTTTAATACCACATACAGTAACCCACCCCCCACCCCCCCTTGTTTTCCTATGGTATCTTTTTTCCCAATTTCTCTCTCTCTTTCTCTCTGCTTCCGTTATCCCTGCGTCTACACGTCTTTTCTCCAATCCTTGCTCCTCTTTTCTTAAAATCAATTTCCCCCAAAGCTACCGAGTGCTTAGTTATCACAGACATATGCACCAGACACTAACAGAATCTCCTTTGGCTTTCCACTTCATTTTGACATCAAAAGGCTCAGCTTGGAACCAGTGATAAGCGAGCTGAAATGGAATAATTTTTTGTTTTAGAGTTTTCCGGATCTCCACCCTGAGGCGTTTGGGGCTAGGCTGCTTATTTTTGGAAACTCCAGACAATGTCTGCAAAATGATCCTCTTAATATTGTAATTTCACTCACTGAGCTGTGACAAAACACACAACAAAACATCTTAAAGCGTATCCACTGCATCAGCATACCTCCCAACATGTATAAATACAAAATAAGCCCCGGCTGTGATCCGTGGAAATACTGGCCGCGGTCCGCGCAGAACACAGCACTTTTCTCCAGATCACACCAAAATGTCTGAGCTCTGCCCACCCAGGGACAGCTTTTGGCACGTTCGACAGGAGCGGTCGAATGGGGCGCCAGTTTTTTAATGGCACATGCCAGTTTTAGATGTGGAGCTGGCCATCAGCCAATCAGGGCTCGCGAACCGGCAGTGGCAGCTCCTTATTGGTGAGGTTTGATTGTGTCACGAACTGGCACCATATTTTAGATGCCCGCCGAAGCCGGGAGACGAGACATACCGAGGGATCAGCCCAGCAGCGGTGGTGGTGAGCACAATTGGGGGCAGTTTGTGTAAGCATTCGGTGCAGTTATTGGGTGCAGTATGTGTATCTGGCATTATATTGGGGGCATTATGTGTATCTAACACTAGTGGAGGGCATTATGTGTAACTGGCAGTACACTGGGGACGTTATGTGTATCTGGCACTATACTGGGGGCATTGGCCCTCATTCCGAGTTGTTCGCTCGCAAGCTGCTTTTAGCAGCTTTGCACACGCTAAGCCGCCGCCTACTGGGAGTGAATCTTAGCTTAACAAAATTGCGAACGAAAGATTCGCAATATTGCGAAAAGACTTCTCTGTGCAGTTTCTGAGTATCTCGAGACTTACTCTTCCAGTGCGATCAGTTCAGTGCTTGTTGTTCCTGGTTTGACGTCACAAACACAACCAGCGTTCGCCCAGACACTCCTCCGTTTCTCCAGCCACTCCCGCGTTTTTCCCAGAAACGGTAGCGTTTTTTCACACACTCCCATAAAGAGGCCAGTTTCCGCCCAGAAACACCCACTTCCTGTCAATCACACTCCGATCTCCAGAACGAAGAAAAAACCTCGTACTGCCGTGAGTAAAATACCTAACTTCTTAGCAAATTTACTTGGCGCAGTCGCAGTGCGAACATTGCGCATGCGCAATTAGCGGAAAATCGCTGCGATGCAAAGAAAATTACAGAGCGAACAACTCGGAATGACCACCATTATGTGTACCTGGAACTATAGGGGTCATTCCGAGTTGATCGCTAGCTGCCGTTGTTTGCAGCGCAGCGATCAGGCTAAAAATCTGCATTTCTGCGCATGCGTACGGGCCGCAGTGCGCACGCGCGAAGTACTTTCACAAAAAACTATGCAGTTTCACACAAGGTCGAGCAACTCTTTTCCGTTGCTCTGTTGATCGGTGAATGATTGACAGGAAGTGGGTGTTTCTGGGTGGAAACTGACCGTTTTCCGGGAGTGTGCAAAAAAACGCAGGCGTGTCAGGTAAAAACGCAGGCGTGCCTGGGGAAACGGGGGAGTGGCTGGCCGAACGCAGGGCGTGTTTGTGACGTCAAAGCAGGAACTAAACAGACTGAAGTGATCGCAAGAAAGGAGTAGGTCTGCAGCTACTCTGAAACTGCTTGAAAAAATGTCAGCACTGTTCTGCTAAGCTTAGATACACTCCCAGAGGGCGGTGGCTTAGCGTTTGCACTGCTGCTAAAAGCAGCAAGCGAGCGATCAACTTGGAATGAGGGCCTATATCGGGGGCATTATGTGTATTTGGCACTATACCAGGGGCATTATGTGTAACTGGCACTATACTGGGGCATTTTGTGTAACTGGTACTATACTGGGGGCATTATGTGTATCTGGCATTACTGGGGCATTATGTGTATCTGACACTATACTGAGGGCAGTATGTGTAAGCTGCTATTACTGTGGATATTATGTGTAAGGCTGCTAAGTGTGTGTGTGTGTGTGTGTGTGTGTGTGTGTGTGTGTGTGTGTGTGTGTGTGTGTGTAGAGGGGGGTGTTATAATGTGTTTATAGTTTGATAACATAATACAAAATTGAGAGGCGGGGGCACTTAAAAAATTCTCGCTCAGGGTCCTAGTAGGCCTGGAGCCGACCCTGGTTCCACCCCTTTTGCTATCCACAGGAGGGTGATATGCATGACCATAATAGGTCTGATTGTGAAGTGGATGCAAATGCTGTCTCTCCTGTGATTCCACACTCAGTGGACCTGTGGAAATTTGGTAATGGCAATGCTGCAGGGATTTGTTCAGAGATGTCCACTGATGGCGCCTCAGATCTACCACTTACGTGCCACCCTATGGTTGCTCAGAGTGCCAGACGCAAGTAAGCCGCTGGAGGATATAAAATTGCAGGCGAATTCACAGTCACAGGCTGAAACACGCCCAGAAAATGGTTGCAACATGCCTGCGTTTTTGAGGCCATCCCCGTTGCCTCCCCCAAATGTTCACTAACTGTCACTCACCTAGTGGATAAATCCGTACTACGCCTGCCGTCGCTAATTAACTGGCGCCCGTGCACATGTGGTGCTAGCATAGTACAAAGCAAATCACTGAATGCGCAAACATCGGCGCTGCGTCCACCGCTGAATGAGCCCCAGAGCACTTAGCCATTTGGTGGGATGAACAGATATTTATTACAACGCGATTCACTAGAAAACAGACCAGCTTATTTACAAGGCACAAAAATTGCATCATCATGGCCACGCCCACTTTATTTGCATGTGGGCGGGATCGGGGAGGGTGACCTACTCAAACAAGTCCAACGGAATTCTCTGAAACTCGCGCATTTCCCAGACATTCCGGGAGAATATGAAAGCTTTCATTTTTGACTGTAATTACTCATGAGAGGGGGGAGGGGAGTTGTCGGTACATCTCTTGGGTTCACTGCCACAAGTGCGCCTAGAACAGGGATTTTCTGCAGCTGGAGGGTGTGAGATGTATCCCATTAATAGTACAGGCTGAGGCCTGGCTCACACCAGCAGGTGGAGAACTGGGTGTGCCTAGCTAAATACACGCCCACTATCTTATGTAAATAATCCGCTCTGCAAAACGAAGTCTCGCTTTTCCTCCTTACTGGAAAACTAAATATATGCAGATGCCTAATTCATAACTAACAATTCTCACTTTACCATGGATGGTGCGTTCTGTATTTGCGTATAACCAATGTTATCAATGTCATTAACAGTAAAAACATATATGACTATCTGGCTATCTTCACGCATATGTAAAGCCCCGCCCACTACGTTACTCTCCACAACCACCATCATCAGTATTGCCTCTTGCACCCAACCAGTGCTGGCTGCAGAAGAAGGCCTATATAGTAATTGGGCTATACACCCACGACACTCCGATAACAGTCCCACGAGACACCTCTGTTCTGTACATCTGCACAGTTACAGCCCAGTTGCCATGCGCAGTGCGAACAGTCAGCTCTCATTCCCTCCGTGACGCTGTGTATGCACTGGTGCGCCAGTATGCGATTGCTCTTGCAGCACATGCACAGTGTGTTGATAATGGCGAAACGCGTCCGTTTATGGTTCCAACTCAGAATCAGGTCCATTATACTCATAACTTAAGTAAGACTTTATAACTGGGACTCAGATGCAGCTTTCTAGATATAACAAAAAAAGAGAGATGTATTTAATTGCCATGGGTGACCCACAAGTGACCGTGGCCAGACTTTGCGGTGATGCATTTACTTTATAGTATGTGAAGGGCCTTTATGCCACGGCTCGCAACCCTTCAAAGTGTCCCGCATAGCGTTGACAAAGATAAACATCAATGAGCGCGCGCACCGTCATATGTATACACAGAGCCGGCCATAGGCATAGGCAAACTAGGCAATTGCCTAGGGCATTTGATATGCCTGGGGCATCAGCAGCTTCTGCTGATTAAAATGGTATGCGCATGCCTATATTCTGTGTGTAGCATTTCATATGCAGAAACAGTCATAGTCTCACACAGTATATTGGCATGCTGCATATCAATTTAATAAGCAGAAACTGCTTGTGCATCCTAGCCACATAGCAATGCAAATAAGATGCATTTGCATTAAAAAAAATGTGCCCGACGTTAGCATTGAGGCAAGATTTATGAGGACACATCTGTATCCAAGCAGAGGCAGAGGTCACAGTGTTAGTGGCAGTGTGAGTGCTGTGTGCATGTAAGTGGGTTCGGAATATGTGTAAGGAGCATTATGTGTGTCATGTAAAAATGCATTAATAATGTGCAACATATGTGTAAGGGGCACTATGTGTGTCATTATGTGTATAAGGGCATTAATAATGTGCGGCATATGTGTAACAGGGTACTACTGTATGTGTGTCATTATGTGTATAGGGGCACTAATAATGTGCAGCAAATGTGTAAGGGGCACTATGTGTGTCACTGTGTGTATAAGGGCATTAATAATGTGCTGCATATGTGTAAGGGACATTATGTGTAAAAGGGCATTAATAAAGGTTGTCATACTGTGTAAGACGCATTATGTTTATAAGGACATTAATGATGTGTCTCATGATGTGTAAGGGGCATCACTGTGTGAAATGATGTGTATAAATGCATTACTAATGTGTGGCATTATGTGTATAAGGTGCTCTACTATGTGGCATTGTGTATAGAAAGGGCACTACTTGTTATGAGCCATGGCTGTGGCTCATTCCTGTTTTGCATTTTGGTTATGTATTTTATGTTATACTTCTGTTTATGTTCCCCGTGGGTGTCATGGGGTGTTCGGAGCTCACCCTTAAGAAGAGGGTACTGTTATGAACCACAGGTAGTGGTTTATTCTTATTCTTTGTTTATAGTTGTCTTGCAGGCCAGGATTTCCCGTTGCTCTGGTTTGAGAAGACTCTTGTTTGCTGCCGGTGGTGAGTCTGTGTGATTGCAGCTTGTTCCAATGTGTTCAGCCTCACCTGTCTGTTGATTGCACCTCTCAGTTGTGCAGCAGGGCAGCTGCACGACATAATTAATTAAGACTCTATGTTATATTCTGGCTCAGTGCAATTCACAGACGCTGGTGATATTTCCAGAGTTCCAGAGTTCTTGAGTTCTGAGCTAGTCCCTGCCAGTTGCTGAGCTCCTGTCTAGCAGTATCTGTCTAGCTGCTTCCAGTGTCGGTTCCTGA
Source organism: Pseudophryne corroboree (assembly GCF_028390025.1). Taxonomy (NCBI): domain Eukaryota; kingdom Metazoa; phylum Chordata; class Amphibia; order Anura; family Myobatrachidae; genus Pseudophryne; species Pseudophryne corroboree. The sequence continues at coordinate 457,295,352 of NC_086452.1, read as the reverse complement.
GTCGATTCCAGTGTCTGATCCTGTGTCCTGCCGTGAATCGTTCCTGTCCAGGAGTCCTGTGGCTTTGTCTGTGCCTGGGCGAGTGTCTGGCTTCTTGGTGTCCACCGGTCTGTCGTTTGGGATTCTGCCTGTCCTCCGGTTCTGAGAGTCTGTGTCGGCTACTTTGGGGGTTCCAGTCCGTTTGCCAGTATTTGTACCGGTTCCGTGAGTAGCGGCTTTGCCGTGTCCGTCGGCCTAGGCCGCAGTATTCTTTGGTTATAATTTGTTACTGGTGTTTTGCAGAGGGTTCTGCTTATGCTGTCACCGCCGGTACACAACAGTATTGTGTCGGCGAGTGGACAGCATTTCCTTGGTTGTTCTTTTCCTTTGGCGGCGTGCCGCACATATATTTAGTTTTAGGGTTGTTAGTAGCCCCTAGCCTTCTGTTTGCTTTAGCTAGAGGTCCCCTTGTTATTATCCTGTCTCGGTTCACGCCTTGTCTCAATCTAAGACCTGGGGGCATCGGAGTTGGGCAGACCTAATCCGCCCTTCAAACGCGGTTGCCGTGGGCCCAAGAAACCATAGTCACTCAGGCGTGAACTGACCACACGGGTGAAACAATGGAGGTAGGGTGCTAGGGGCTATTTCCACGCCACACCTTATTTCAGCGTCACGTTCTGGTGCTCATGACTCACTACGCAACATCTCCCTTGTTCTGAGCACCAGGAACCTAACACTACTGTGTCATCTAATGTGAATAAAGAGCAATAGGGTGTGCTGTAATGTAAATAAGGAGCAATTCAGTGTGATGTAATGTGAATAAGGGGCTCTACTGTGAGGAGTAACGTTTATAAGGTAAAGTGATACTACTGTGTGATGTAATGTGAATAAGGGGCTCTACTGTGAGGAGTAACGTTTATAAGGTAAAGTGATACTACTGTGGGATGTAATGTGAATTATGAACACTATCGCATGATCAAATGTGAATAAAGTTGCAGTAGTGTGTGGCGTAATTTGAAATGGGGTTACTATTGTGTGGCCATGCCCCTTCCCAGCAAGAACACACCCCTTTTTGGGCTGTGCGCCAAAGGTGCGAACTCTTCCTATTTAAAATATAGGGGGTACAAACACTAAAATAAGGACTGCTATGGGTGAGGGGTGATGGTGCTGGGAAAGAGGTGCAAGGTCAGAGGCAGAACCAGCGGTGGTGCTAGGGGGCACCAGCCAAGATCTTGCCTAGGGCATCATATTGGTTAGGGCCGGCTCTGTGTATACACTGTAGCAGGCCAACAGTCAGAGTTCTGCACAAGTAACGCAGCAATCTTCCACATGGTACCTAACCCCAATGGTCATATTACACATTAGACACACGCACACACAAGTGCCTGGAACCTGAGCAAGACATCTGTGAAAGAAGCTGAGGCTATGATATCTGGATAAAAGGTGTCGTCAGCAAAAAGAACTGCAATACGAGATAGTAATAGTAAGCGCTTATTACCTTATTACACAGAACAGCAGCTAGTCCCGAATTAAAGAGCTGAACACAGGTTTTAAGTACAAATAGCATTCATCAAAATCACAGCAATATACAAACAAAGCTCTCCACGGTGCTTAAAATCCTAAAAGAGCCTAGCAAGACGGCCCAGAGTTTACTTGTCATTACGTGTATTGTGTTATATCATCGTTTTAATGGGGGGGTCCCGAAGAAGAAAATCAACACAAATATATTAAATTTAACGCAGGTTCGAGGGTTCTTAACTGTCGGTTCTAACAATTTATTACCAAATTGAGGATGCAACGATATTCGGTTCCATTAACTCCAGTACCAAGAAGACCATGAACCCCCGCAAAATGCTAGAATTAACCAAACCCTCATCTTGTGCCTAACGTACTGTAACCAACATCCACAATATCTTTAAGAAAAACGCCTTGCACTAGGTAAATGCTCAGTATTTGCCCGTTGCGGAGAGCCTGCTGTAATAGTCTCCCTGACACTCTGCGTCCCATCTAATTAGTCTCTGCCTGTGTGATGCACGCCTGACTTGCTTCCTCTCCTGAACACACACCTTCTGCAGTTCATTGGATTTGCAGCTCTGGAATTCCCATAGAACACCAGTCATTTGTAGTAAGCTCCGGCTAATCTCAGAGAGATGCATGAAAATTCTTCCCCTACCTGCTTCTTCCATTCTGCGGAGGCAAAGCAGCAGGTTCCTCCACCAGCTCGGCATGGCAGTGACCGGGGAGAGGGAGAGCCGACAGGAGTCCTGGATGATGTGTAGCTGAGGAGAGATTGTGCTACGCTTCTAGTGTGCAGCCCATCGCCTGCCTGCACTCCCTACACCACAGAACGGGGGGCTCGAGCGTGCAGCCTCTCCGCATGTTACCCTGCAGTGAATGTACACAGAGGGGAGCACACAGATGGCTCCTCTCAGGCCCGCGTGCAGGGTGACTTAATGCTGCATGACGGCTTCACCATTTATATTTTCTGCAAAAAAAATAAATAAAAAATAATTAACCACTTTGCTGCCTGGCAATAGTAGGGGTATACAATCACCGTGCATTAAAAAGTCTTGTTCTGCCAGGCTCCCTGCATTCTACTAGATGCTATTATGTCTATTTCCAACACTGTATGATATTTCCATGCAGTCATCTAGCACAGTTCTGCGTACACTGCAAAAGAAATTGAATTTATAACTATTTGGAAGCAAATGACTCATCTCATAGCCATTAGCGCGTTGTGCTCGGTAATGAGAAGGAATGCGATGCACAGTGCATCGATGCACATTTAAGTATGGCAGGTATCTCTTTAGCCTAGAAAAACAACAATTGAGAATGAACATTCTGACGTCTGAACTTCGGCTTCATGTAGAAGGCGTGTTACATACAGTGGAGGCGAAAGGAGCGGGAGTCTGTTTAATGAAACCAATGGAATCCTGGAGCTGATTCAGAGATGGAGGCAGATCGCGGCATACGCAGCAAGATCTGCGTCCGTCTCCTCACGTGCTGGGGGCCGTCCAACACAGGGCAGGGCCGCATAGCGTTTGTGATGAGCCGCCTCCCGAATGCAATTGTAAGGGAATGCACAGCGGCTGGGAAGCGCAAATTCAAATTTAGCACAAGACGTCTGTAGGAGATAGATGCCTCCTGCATGCCTCTGTGACAGAATGCAAGTGGACGGTTGTGTCTATGTTGCCTTCGTGCTAAGGACCTGGACGTGACAAAACGAGAGGGCAGGAGAGAACTTAGGCCCTTACAGCACCCAAAATGTCTTCTTCGTTCTCCGTCCATTTGGGGGATTTTTTTTTCTATGCAGCATTGGACCCTCGCCGGCTCACTCGCCATGTTTCGGGCTCGGTGTCTCGCTCCGCTCGCCACACTTTACTATTCCAAATAGATTGTGACATGGACCCAGGGGGTTATGGGAAAGGTCCTCTCCACGAAGGTAATCTAGACGCTACCATGCACTGACACTTAACAGGAAACAGTGGTTGGGAAAGAGGAAGAGGGAACCCAATAAATGCACCAGTGGTAATAAACACACAAGTGGGGTGCCAGGGTGGAGGCAAATAACCATATGGGCAGGGGAGGACAGTGTCACACACTGAGTGGGGGAGGGGGCTCAGTAACACACTGGGGGAGGACAGAGTCATACATAGGCAGGGTGGGCAGAGTCAGATATGGGCAAGGGGTAGAAGCTAATAAAGAGGTTTGAAATGACATGTATGAGAAAATGGAGTCAGCGGCAGGTGATGTGGAAGGCAAGACAGGAGGCTGGCAGACTGAGGAGGAAGCTGGAGGAGGAGACCAGGTCACGGCTTGTGCCAAGGGGTCTCTGTGACTGTGAGGGTGGGTGGCAGCACAAAAAGGGGTCCTTGTGGTCGTGCCCTTTTAATAAGGTGTCCTTGTGGTCGTGCCCTTTTAATAAGGTGTCCTTGTGGTCGTGTTCTTTCCTCAGTCCAGCTCTATCAGTGCAGATGACCTCGGGCGGGTACTGCCACCTCTGTCAGTCTGTGCAGTTGGCCCGTTACTGCTGTACCCCACTCCCTCATGGCAGCCCTGCTTATAGACACACTCTCTGTCACCTTTCCTCTTGGGACAGAAAGCATAATTTTAGGAGCAATAATTAAAACGTTATGAACCTTATCGGCTGGACACATAATTCAGCAAAACTGGGGTTAGATCCAGTTTCTGAGGGTGGACATTTATAATCAGTGTGCTAAGTAAAACTATGGGGGTCATTCCGAGTTGATCGCTAGATAAAAATGTTAGCTGTGCAGCTATTAAATGAAAAAGCTGCACTTCTGCGCAGGCGTATGTGCAGCCGCAGAGTGATTGACAGGAAGTGGGCGTTTCTGGGTGTCAACTGACCGTTTTCAGGGAGTGTTCGAAAAAACGCAGGCGTGCCAGGAAAAGCGCAGGCGTGGCTGGGAGAACGCAGGTGTGGCTGGGCGAACGCAGGGCGTGTTTGTGATGTCAAATCCAGAACTAAACAGTCTGAAGTGATCGCAAGCGCTGAGTAGGTCTGGAGCTACTCAGAAACTGCACAATATTTTTTTGTAGCCGCTCTGCGATCCTTTCGTTTGCACTTCTGCTAAGCTACAATACACTCCCAGTGGGAGGCGGCACAGCGTTTGCACGACTGCTAAAAACTAGCGAGCGAACAACTCGGAGTGACCACCTATGACCAATACACAATATATCAGTAAATTCTGAGCTCTATTTCCCAATTGCCAACATTTTAAAACATTTTCTCAGGACACAACTGAGCCGAAGCCTCTAAGCCGCCGCCTCTTTCTGCCTCCTCTCCGGGTGAGATCACGCGCAGGTGGGCGTGGTGATGGGATTCGCACCATAGTGGTCCTGCTCTCCACTGCGCAGTGCTGCGCTTGTACTATTGTGCAGCAGGTGGCAATCACCTGTAGGGGGTGATTCAGACTTGATCGCACGCAGGCGTTTTTTTGCAGTGCTGCGATCAGGTAGTCGCCGCCTACAGGGGGAGGGGATAATCACTGTACAGGGGTGCAAATGCAAGTGCAGAGACCTGCACAAACAAAAGTTTATGCAGTCTCTGCACCGCCCAGGACTTACTCAGCCGCTGCGACGATCCGGCCTGGAGCTGACGTCAGGAACTCTCCCTTACAACGGCTGGACACGCCTGCATTCTCCCGGACACTCCTTAAAAACGGTCAGTTGACACCCAGAAACGGCCTCTTCCTGTCAATCTTCTTGCGATCGCCGCTGCGAACGTTTTCTTCGTTAGATCCGTCGCTGTCTGGCGATCCCCGTCGCCGGCGGCCGACGCGCCTGCGCATTGCGGAGCATACGCATGCGCAGTTCAGACCCGATCGCACCGCTGCATAAAAAGCTAGTGTGAAATCGGGTCTGAATGACCCCCGTAATTCGCTGCAAAAACGTATCATCAAGGCCTTGAATCAGGAGGTTGGTTCTAGTTTAGTTGGGGAAAACTCAAAGAATTCTGGAGTTTCCCGGCCATTCCAGGAAAGTAAGCAGGTGTGGTCTGCACAGGTTACACCTTATACTGCCTTGGTGAACTTGCAATATTGCAATAGTGATAATTACTGAATGAGATAATTACTATAATCCTTTATATGGCACCACAGGGGGTCCTCAGCGCCTTACATAGTACACAAACAAGGACCAAACAAGGAAAAAGAGCAATAGTCTCACAGTACACAGCATTACAGGACAAAGGACCATTGCTGTACATGCAATCATAATACCCACTAAAGCAGTGCTGAAGAACCCAGAGGTTAAAAGAAAATCATGAGGGAAGAGGGCCCTGCTCGTGAGAGCTTACAGTGTACAGGCAATCTAAGTACATAACAGTGTAATTTGAATTTTAGAAACTCCTTTTTAGCAAACCTTAATCTAGGAAGCAGTGGCGAAGGTCACTCTGGGGGGGATGCGGTTAATTTACCGACATCCCATCTGTTGGATTACCGACGCCGGAATACCGCCACCTGCTACAATGCCGATGCCAGAATCCAGAACTGGTCAGGATACTGACACTGGAATACCGACGCCGGAATCCCGGCACCTGCCACAATGCCAATGCCAGAATTGGTCAGGATACTGACGTTGGAATCCCGACAAACGGCATCCCGACCTATGTAAGTAAAGTGCCATTGTTAGGTTTAGGACCATGTTTTTTTTTGTTTAGTTTAGCCACCCCCCTGGGGAGGGGGGGGGGGGGGGGTTAGGCTGCAGGGGAAGGAGGGGTTAGAGTTAGGCTGCAGGGATGGTGGGTTAGGTTTAGGCGGCGCGGAGGGTGGGTTAGGTTTAGGCTGCAGGGAGGGTGGGTTAGGTTTAGGCGGCGCGGAGGGTGGGTTAGGTTTAGGCTGCAGGGAGGGTGGGTTAGGTTTAGGCGGTGCAGAGGGTGGGTTAGGTTTAGGCTGCAGGGAGGGTGGGTTAGGTTTAGGAGGCGGGGAGGGTGGGTTAGGTTTAGGCTGCAGGGAAGGTGGGTTAGGTTTAGGCTGCAGGGAGGGTGGGTTAGGTTTAGGCGGCGGGGAGGGTGGGTTAGGTTTAGGCTGCAGGGAGGGTGGGTTAGGTTTAGGCGGCGGGGAGGGTGGGTTAGGTTTAGGCTGCGGGGAGGGTGGGTTAGGTTTAGGCTGCAGGGAGGGTGGGTTAGGTTTAGGCGGCGGGGAGGGTGGGTTAGGTTTAGGCTGCGGGGAGGGTGGGTTAGGTTTAGGCTGCAGGGAGGGTGGGTTAGGTTTAGGCGGCGGGGAGGGTGGGTTAGGTTTAGGCAACACCGTACACCGTAGACAGGTTAGGGTTAGGCACCATAGAGGGAAGTTAGGGTTAGGCTACGGAAAGGGAGGGTTAGCGGTAGGGGAGAACACCCACCCCTGTCCTCCTAGATCCCGGCGTCGGTCTTCTGAATGCTGAGATCCCTAGCGCCGGCATATCATACTGATTCCACTTTGGGAGGTGCAGTCACTATGGGGTCCGGGTCATCTTCCGTAGGACCCTAGGGTCGTGGAGTGATCTTTCAGGCCCTGGTACTAGGGGATGTAGTTATGTGACCGGTGGTCTCACAATACCGACCGCTACATCCCGACCCCTGAAAATACCAACAGTCGTCATGCCGAAATAACAGGGACTATTCCCACTCGTGGGTGTCCACGACATCCATAGAGTGGGAATATAACCTGTGGTTAGCCACCAATCCCGCATGGGGCTTCATTGCGCTCGTCCCCACCGACGGCATTCTGCGGCCGGGATCCCAGCGTCGGGGGTACTTGGAGCGTGGCATATGTGCGACTCCTCTATGAGTAGCAGGACCCTCCGCGGTGGCGCTGGAAGAGGTACTGCCGTGCCATTTTCGGGGTATGGCTACAGGTACTTTTCAGGCAGAGACCCCTCCACCGCCACCACTCCTGCCGCAACTCTACTATGGAACTTTCAACAGGGATAGGAAATAAAAATAGGCTGCCGTTACTGGCTGTCTCACTGATGTCACACGTCCCTAAGGAATTCATATTCTGTGTTCTCGTGCTGCAAAACGGCAATAGAGGTACTTACATCTAGTCTTATATTTACTAAGTGCACTGATGACTTTATCCTTAATGGCACAATCCCTGCTGTAAGAGTTATCTCAGCGCAGACACACAATGCTCTGATAGATACCCTGCCTCAGCACACAACAACTGAAAGGAGAACGGTAATTAAACACTTGTTTCAACAAGCCTTTTGCTGGGATCAGCATAGATGGCGGCCTACCTTTTATTCTCCACGCCGTCAAAGCCTGTTTGTATTACATGACACATCTCTCCAAGCGGAGGACACTTCTGTTTGTTTTATTGGGGGAACTTTTTTTATTATTATTATTACAACTCCTACAACCGTAGATTTTTTTTTTCCATCTATTAATACAGAACACACGAAAGAGCGGCGCGCTAGTGTTTCTCCGGCTCAGTGGAATCAAATGCGATTTGATCTTTTCTGCCGTAACGAACTGCATACTGATGAGTCCTCCACCACTGAATCAATTATCCCCACTCGATTCACTTCTAACAATGCCCAGCCATGATAATAGGCCTGTTTATTTAAGCTTTCGCTAATTTCTTTGTTAACATATTATGCTCCGAGAGACCCGGAGTGAAGACGATACAAGCAGCGAGCTCCCCAGGGCGCGCCTGAACAGTCCTCCTGGCAGAGAGAAGATAAGGACGGCTTTGGCCGAGCGCATCTACAAATTTTCCACTGCAATCTCCAGTGATCTATGTCATTGTAACGGTGTGTTGCTCAACTAGGGCCTAATTCAGACCTGATCACAGCAGCAAATTTGTTAGCTAATGGGCAAAACCACAGGGGTCATTCAGACCTGATCGCACGCTAGCTTTTTTTCGCTGCGCTGCGATCAGGTCAGAACTGCGCGTGTGTATGCACCGCAATGCGCAGGCGCGTCGCTCGGGTTCAAAGCCAATCGCTGCTGAGAGATTTGGTTTTATGAAGAATCCATTCGCACAGCCGATCGCAAAGAGATTGACAGGAAGAAGGCGTTTTTGGGTGTCAACTGACTGTTTTCTGGGAGTGGCTGGAAAAACGCAGACGTGTCCAAGCGTTTGCAGGGCGGGTGTCTGACGTCAATTCCGGGCCCGGACAGGCTGAAGTGATCGCAGCGGCTGAGTAAGTTCAGACCTACTCAGAAACTGCAAAATATCTTTTTGTACTGCTCGGCTGCACATGCGATCGCACACTTGCAAAGCGAAAATACACTCCCCTATGGGCGGCGACTATCTGATCACAGCGCTGCAAAAAACTGCTAGCGAGCGATCAGGTCTGAATTAGGCCCCATGTGCAGTGCAGGGGGGGCAGATATAACATGTGCAGAGAGAGTTAGGGCCCTCATTCTGAGTTGTTCGCTCGGTAATTTTCTTTGCATCGCAGCGATTTTCCACTAATTGCGCATGCGCAATGTTCGCACTGTGACTGCGCCAAGTAAATTTACTAAGAAGTTTGGTATTTTACTCACGGCATTACGAGGTTTTTTCTTCGTTCTGGTGATCGGAGTGTGATTGACAGGAAGTGGGTGTTTCTGGGCGGAAACTGGCCGTTTTATGGGAGTGTGTGAAAAAACGCTGCCGTTTCTGGGAAAAACGCGGGAGTGGCTGAAGAAACGGGGGAGTGTCTGGGCGAACGCTGGGTGTGTTTGTGACGTCAAACCAGGAACGACAAGCACTGAACTGATCGCACGGTAAGAGTAAGTCTCGAGCTACTCAGAAACTGCACAGAAAAATCTTTTCGCAATATTGCGAATACTTCGTTCGCAATTCTGCTAAGCTAAGATACACTCCCAGTAGGCGGCGGCTTAGCGTGTGCAATGCTGCTAAAAGCAGCTTGCGAGCGAACAACTCGGAATGAGGGCCTAGATTTGGGTGGGGTGTGTTCAAACTGAAATCTGAATTGCAGTGTAAAAATAAAGCAGCCAGTATTTACCCTGCACAGAAACAATATACCCCACCCAAATCTAACTCTCTCTGCACATGTTATATCTGCCCCAAATGCAGGGCACATGGTTTTGTCCGTTAGAGAAAGATTTTGCTGCTGCAGTCAGGTCTGAATTAGGTCCTGGGTCTGTGTCCAATATGACTGAGTGTTTGACTAAATTGGAAACCTCCTGGGGACATTGGTCCATATGACAACTGGATCCTACAGCTCCGGTTACAGCAGCCAACCAAGAGCTTACCTGTCAGATGACAGTCACTGGCAAATCCGATTTCACATCAGTCACAATCGCCATATGGCCGTTACTGATCAGATATCACCAAGGGATATCGGTGGATCGAGACCCAAACATTTGTGGCCTAATAAGCCTGTCATAGGACAAAAAATGCTTTTTGTAACAAAAATGTCTGACACGGTATCTTCCCATACCCCCACTCTGGTGTAAGCAATAAGGACCCAAACAGGAAACTATTTATAGGTATTGAGATTATATTTAACACTATTTCTCTATGATTATTAGTTAAGCATATCCACCACAGAGTGAGTATTGTGCCAGTTTGTTTAGAACTTCTTGTGCGGTTTCTCAAAAACTGAACGCGAAAATATGCAGACAATAGATCTTAATACTAGAGGCGGAATGGGGGATGAAAGAAGGACGTTCTCACCCAAGAAAAGTTCAGTACAGACGTGTTCATGCAGAACTGCAGTTAGGTACATATATAGCCCTTAGGAGGCGTATCTTTTGCAACTGCTATAGCACAAGTACAATTAGATACTGATGATGATGATGATGATGATGATGATGATGACTTGAAGCAAATTAGGTGTGTATGTCGCTGATGCGGACGCATGGCTTTGCATGTGGGTAGAAACACGCTATTTTTATATGCACTCTGCTTCAGAGTAATAAAAATCCATTTTGTTACCAACTCCACATTGTGTATTTGTTTCTTAGCCAACAGGTAATAAAAGGGGATCAGGTTAGGATACCGGCAGTCGAAATACCCACGATTATCGGGATCCCGAATCAGCGTGGACTGGGCCACCAGGTAGGTAAGCCATGGGGTGGGAGGTTAGGTGTAGTCTGCGGTGGAAGGGTTAGGATTAGTCTGCAGGGAAGGGAGGGTCAGCTTGCAGGGATGGGGTGGGGGGGGGGGGGGGGTGTTAGGATTAGGCTGTGGGGAGGGAGGGATAGGGTTAAGGGGGTATTGGGTAAGGTAAGTATACTTACCTTGCTCGTGTTGGGATTGTAAGCATTGGGATGCCACGGTCGAACCTGACTGCTGGCATTTCCTACCCAACGCTTGTACAGTGTTTGCAACACAGAGATAATACAGAACTAAACTGGTCTTTTATTATGACGTTTAGGATTTCAATAGGTCTTCTTGCCCTAATCGCCATTCTCCTATATAAGGCTCAGGCAACCTGTGGTTCGATAAGAGCTGTACACTACAAGTCTCAGCAAGTCCTGCCAGCAGAAGTAATAAAACACATACTCCTTCTCACCATCCTTGGCTCTATACTGTATCATGCCAGGCAATCCGTGTCTCTTCAACTGACCTGGAACTACAAGTGCCAATGTGTAGTGCAATCCCAGCTGTAAACCCCGAGATAACCTAGCGCTGTCCTCTACTGTTTATTTCCATCTCACCCTCACCCCTGACAGGAGAGCCAGCTGCAGACTGCCTCCTGATTGTGTATTTAGCTGTATGATGCCCTAGTAAAACTCGGAGCTCTGTAACAATAGCCAGGGATCCGCTCAGCCTGCGGACATCTGATAACATGATTCACTTAATGACATTGGGTATTGGACAAGAACCCTGTGCTGCGAGGCTGTGCTGGGAATACAGTTGTTTGCAGAGGAAATGCTTATAGAGATGGGTTCAGCAACTCAGATGCAATTATAACTGTGCGGTTCTAGCAGCAAACTGGAAAGGGGCTATTAACCCATACAAGTACCTCCATGATTATTTAATAGCCTTTTTCTAACATTCATTACTGCATGTTCAATTGGTAAATCAAGAATTACATTAGTTTTCAGATATGATTTTACTACAAAAGCGGCCATTCCTCTCTGGTAACTGTGTGCGACATTGAAAGATGCAACCCTGGAACTCATAGAATACATTGCAGCGTGAAGCCAATGTCATAGAGACAAGTACTGTCCCCTCTTCTTTAAGTGACCTAGGGGGTCATTCCAACCTGATCGCACGCTAGCTGTTTTTTGCAGTGCTGCGATCAGGTCAAAACTCAGCAAAACTGCGCATGCGTATGCACCGCAATGCGCAGACGCGTCGTGCGGGTACAAAGAGGATCGGTGCCGGGCGATGGATTTAACCAAGAATCCATTCGCACAGCCGATCGCAAGGAGATTGACAGGAAGAAGGCATTTGTGGGTGTCAACTGAGCGTTTTCTGGGAGTGTTTGGAAAAACGCAGGCGTGTCCAAGCGTTTGCAGGGCGGGTGTCTGACGTCAATTCCGGGATTAAAAAGACTGAAGTGATCGCATCGGCTGAGTAAGTTCTGAGCTACTCAGAAACTGCACAAAACTTTTCTGTACCGCTCGGCTGCACATGCGATCGCACACTTGCAAAGCGAAAATACACTCCCCTATGGGCGGCGACTATCTGATCGCTGCGCTGCAAAAAATAGCTAGCGAGCCATTAACTTGGAATGACCCCCTAATTTCAGACCTGATCGTAGATGTGCTAAATTTAGCACATCTATGATCAGTCACACAGATATGTGGGGGCATAGGCGCCGATTCCGTGGACAATCAGGATGCTACGACACTTCCATCCTTGATGTTCTGGAGTGAAGTACCTTTGGGCGGCCAGGGGTGCTGCTGTTATGTCTCTCACCTGCAGTACCTCTGAGCAGCCAGGAGTGCTGCTGTTATGTCTCTCACCTGCAGTACCTCTGAGCAGCCAGGAGTGCTGCTGTTATGTCTCTCACCTGCAGTACCTCTGAGCAGCCAGGGGTGCTGCTGTTATGTCTCTCACCTGCAGTACCTCTGAGCAGCCAGGGGTGCTGCTGTTATGTCTCTCACCTGCAGTACCTCTGAGCAGCCAGGAGTGCTGCTGTTATGTCTCTCACCTGCAGTACCTCTGAGCAGCCAGGAGTGCTGCTGTTATGTCTCTCACCTGCAGTACCTCTGAGCAGCCAGGAGTGCTGCTGTTATGTCTCCCACCTGCAGTACCTCTGAGCAGCCAGCAGTGCTGCTGTTATGTCTCTCACCTGCAGTACCTCTGAGCAGCCAGCTATTGGAAGAGCAGTCCCAGCTGGGGTAATCAGGTGGAACATGCTCTCTCCTGATTACCTTTTCCAGCTGCAGCACATTGTGCGTATTTGTGTGTGCTCTAGTGATTGGCCCTGACCGAAGTTAAGTATGAGCTAGTTCTGAGAGTCAGGCACAGCTATAGTTTTGTTCCAGCTCATGTTGAGCCTAGTCTGTTCCTAGCCAGTTTATTTGTCCCAGTTTTGGGGTCCTTGTTTGCTTGGTCCTGTGCCGGAATCCTTGCTGTAGCCGAAGTCTTGAACCTTGCCTGCACCTAATCTCAGTGACTGTTTTCCTTGCCATCCATGCGTTCAGGTGAAGTTACCCTGATTCTGTATGCCTATGTCATGTTTCTTCAGTTATCCTGTATGCATTATTTGGGATTATGCTTCAATACAGTTTTATTTTAAACCATCATCACCTGTGCAACTCCTGTATTTATCCGTGTAACCATCATCCCATCATCTGTAGTCTGCAACTCCAGCATTAACCCATTAAACACCGTAACACAGGAGCACCCACGGAACCAGCCACTGCCCCAATTACCGGACGCAGCCCCCGCAGTGGATTTAGACACGCTGTAGACACAGTGTAGTGTAATAAACCCCACCAAAAATGGCCGCCGCCAAGGAGGAGACAGACGCTAGAGGTCACATTTGACCTCTAGCGCCTGTCTCCCCGGTGGCGGGCATTTTAAGGGGTTTTTTTTACACTACACTGTACGGAAGCGCTTCCGCAGCTCCCAGCGCTTCTAAATCCACTGTGGGGGCTGCGGCAGCTAGCAACGAGTACCATCAGTAACAGTGAGTAGTGTCACTCACTGTGTACAACGCTGCCCGCAACCCACAGCAACAGAGTCTCTCTCTCTCTCTCTCTCTCTCTCTCTCTCTCTCTCTCTCTCTCTCTCTCTCTCTCTCTCTCTCTCTCTCTCTCTCTCTCTCTCTCTCTCTCTCTCTCTCTCTCTCTCTCCACCAGCACGCTGGTAGGGAGCACTTGTCGCTGTGAGGGTTGCAGCGGCTGCATGTGACGTCACGCAACCACCACGGCCCCCCCCAACGGTCTGGGCACGCCGGCATTGCCCAGACCGTGCCCCCTAAATGGCGACCAAATGCCGCCGGCCCTCCCCCTCCCGCCCAGCAACTGCCTCTGCCTGTCAATCAGGCAGAGGTGATCGCTGGGCTGAGACGGCTATCGGCTGTGTGGCATGCGCCGACGCACTGCAGTGCCGGTACACGCGCAGTTCAGACCTGATCGTCTGCTGTGCAAAAATGCACGGCAGCGATAAGGTCTGAATTCGGCCCATTGTGGGAGCGGAATGCAGTTAATATGTCGCCTGTTGGGTTCCTGCCGTTCAGGATACTGACGGACGGAATCCCAACAGCTCGCATTTTACTGATGGCCGGAATCTTGCCACCAACCGAGTGGGAATAGAACCTGTGGCGAACAGACTCGCTTCCAGGAGACGGGATGCCGCTGTCGCTATACTGACCCCCGGAATCCCATCTGCCGGTATTTCATACCGGATCCGTGGGAACATACTAGTTTCAGTGTAACTCTGTGAGTCTCCTATGAGTGAGGTATACAGTGCCATAGCAGAGCACCCTCGTAAATCAAAATAACTGTGGCACTAATTAAATCACATGTGCTCAAGTATGGCTATCCTTAAAACCTGGACTGTTAATGTGCCTTAAAGACCAAGTTTTGGAACACTGATATCTATCCGCTTGCAAGATACTCTCCACTACTATGAGACATTTTATAGACTAACTACATATTCTTTAGTAGGCTTACTGACAAAGAGTCTGGAATGCGTAAGAAAATAATCCATCCCCTGTGACCAATCCTCAGCTAAAACACCTCCGTTCCGATCAGCTCCTTTATCTCCCCACGCACATTACAGTCACTTACTTACAATCACTAGGCTCATTGGTAAATAGTATCATTTGCAACTTTCTCCACTTAGAACACTGGGCCTCATTCAGAGGTACACGCATATGGGAGATGGGACGTCATAAGTGATAATCGCCAAAAGGTGCATTCGCAGCCCAGGAGAATTCCTTGCTGGATACACGTAACCGTAACTAACAAAGGTCCTCATTCCGAGTTGATCGCTCACTAGCTACTTTTAACATATTTTATTATAGAACTGTATATGCAATACACAAAGATCATGAACGTATCAGATCAAAAACATAGTCAGACAAAAATATACTGTTGGATAATAACATGTCGAAGATGACGTGGCAATTATAGTAAAAGTGAGTGATTACACACAGTCAAAGGAGATTAATGAACAGTACAACCTATAGACATCAGTGTACATACAACAATATTATTTCTAGAAAGGAGGGCGGCCTAGTGTCAAGGTCTCTATATTATACCAGGAAGTAAGGCATATTGCAGCACGGAGAGAATCCCTCCTACTTAAGGAGAAAGTATGTATAAATGGCAACCATATACTGAAGAATCTCTCAGCGCAGCTCTCCTTATTAATAGTGATGAGCACCGGAAATTTTTCGGGTTTTGTGTTTTGGTTTTGGGTTCGGTTCCGCGGCCGTGTTTTGGGTTCGAACGCGTTTTGGCAAAACCTCACCGAATTTTTTTTGTCGGATTCGGGTGTGTTTTGGATTCGGGTGTTTTTTTAAAAAAACCATAAAAAACAGCTTAAATCATAGAATTTGGGGTTCATTTTGATCCCAAAGTATTATTAACCTCAATAACCATAATTTCCACTCATTTTCAGTCTATTCTGAACACCTCACACCTCACAATATTATTTTTAGTCCTAAAATTTGCACCGAGGTCGCTGGATGGCTAAGCTAAGCGACCCAAGTGGCCGACACAAACACCTGGCCCATCTAGGAGTGGCACTGCAGTGTCACGCAGGATGGCCCTTCCAAAAAACACTCCCCAAACAGCACATGACGCAAAGAAAAAAAAGAGGCGCAATGAGGTAGCTGTGTGAGTAAGCTAAGCGACCCTAGTGGCCGACACAAACACCTGGCCTATCTAGGAGTGGCACTGCAGTGTCACGCAGGATGGCCCTTCCAAAAAACACTCCCCAAACAGCAGCACATGACGCAAAGAAGAAAAAAAAAGAGGCGCAATGAGGTAGCTGTGTGAGTAAGCTAAGCGACCCTAGTGGCCGACACAAACACCTGGCCCATCTAGGAGTGGCACTGCAGTGTCACGCAGGATGGCCCTTCCAAAAAACACCCCCGAAACAGCACATGACGCAAAGAAAAATGAAAGAAAAAAGAGGTGCAAGATGGAATTGTCCTTGGGCCCTCCCACCCACCCTTATGTTGTATAAACAGGACATGCACACTTTAACCAACCCATCATTTCAGTGACAGGGTCTGCCACACGACTGTGACTGAAATGACGGGTTGGTTTGGACCCCCACCAAAAAAGAAGCAATTAATCTCTCTTTGCACAAACTGGCTCTACAGAGGCAAGATGTCCACCTCATCATCATCCTCCGATATATCACCGTGTACATCCCCCTCCTCACAGATTATCAATTCGTCCCCACTGGAATCCACCATCTCAGCTCCCTGTGTACTTTGTGGAGGCAATTGCTGCTGGTCAATGTCTCCACGGAGGAATTGATTATAATTCATTTTAATGAACATCATCTTCTCCACATTTTCTGGATGTAACCTCGTACGCCGATTGCTGACAAGGTGAGCGGCGGCACTAAACACTCTTTCGGAGTACACACTTGTGGGAGGGCAACTTAGGTAGAATAAAGCCAGTTTGTGCAAAGGCCTCCAAATTGCCTCTTTTTCCTGCCAGTATAAGTACGGACTGTCTGACGTGCCTACTTGGATGCGGTCACTCATATAATCCTCCACCATTCTTTCAATGGGGAGAGAATCATATGCAGTGACAGTAGACGACATGTCCGTAATCGTTGTCAGGTCCTTCAGTCCGGACCAGATGTCAGCATCAGCAGTCGCTCCAGACTGCCCTGCATCACCGCCAGCGGGTGGGCTCGGAATTCTGAGCCTTTTCCTCGCACCCACAGTTGCGGGAGAATGTGAAGGAGGAGATGTTGACAGGTCGCGTTCCGCTTGACTTGACAATTTTGTCACCAGCAGTTCTTTGAACCCCAGCAGACTTGTGTCTGCCGGAAAGAGAGATCCAAGGTAGGTTTTAAATCTAGGATCGAGCACGGTGGCCAAAATGTAGTGCTCTGATTTCAACAGATTGACCACCCGTGAATCCTTGTTAAGCGAATTAAGGGCTCCATCCACAAGTCCCACATGCCTAGCGGAATCGCTCTGTTAGCTCCTCCTTCAATGTCTCCAGCTTCTTCTGCAAAAGTCTGATGAGGGGAATGACCTGACTCAGGCTGGCAGTGTCTGAACTGACTTCACGTGTGGCAAGTTCAAAAGGTTGCAGAACCTTGCACAACGTTGAAATCATTCTCCACTGCGCTTGAGACAGGTGCATTCCACCTCCTATATCGTGCTCAGTTGTATAGGCTTGAATGGCCTTTTGCTGCTCCTCCAACCTCTGAAGCATATAGAGGGTTGAATTCCACCTCGTTACCACTTCTTGCTTCAGATGATGGCAGGGCAGGTTCAGGCGTTTTTGGTGGTGCTCCAGTCTTCTGTACGTGGTGCCTGTACGCCGAAAGTGTCCCACAATTCTTCTGGCCACCGACAGCATCTCTTGCACGCCCCTCTCGTTTTTTAAATAATTCTGCACCACCAAATTCAAGGTATGTGCAAAACATGGGACGTGCTGGAATTTGCCCAGATTTAATGCACACACAATATTGCTGGCGTTGTCCGATGCCACAAATCCACAGGAGAGTCCAATTGGGGTAAGCCATTCTGCGATGATCTTCCTCAGTTGCCGTAAGAGGTTTTTAGCTGTGTGCGTATTCTGGAAAGCGGTGATACAAAGCGTAGCCTGCCTAGGAAAGAGTTGGCGTTTGCGAGATGCTGCTACTGGTGCCGCCGCTGCTGTTCTTGCGGCGGGAGTCCATACATCTACCCAGTGGGCTGTCACAGTCATATAGTCCTGAGCCTGCCCTGCTCCACTTGTCCACATGTCCGTGGTTAAGTGGACATTGGGTACAACTGCATTTTTTAGGACACTGGTGAGTCTTTTTCTGAGGTCTGTGTACATTTTCGGTATCGCCTGCCTAGAGAAATGGAACCTAGATGGTATTTGGTACCGGGGACACAGTACCTCCAACAAGTCTCTAGTTGCCTCTGCAGTAATGATGGACACCGGAACCACGTTTCTCACCGCCCAGGATGCCAAGGCCTCAGTTATCCGCTTTGCAGCAGGATGACTGCTGTGATATTTCATCTTCCTCGCAAAGGACTGTTGGACAGTCAATTGCTTGGTGGAAGTAGTAAAAGTGGTCTTACGAGTACGACTTCCCCTCTGGGATGACCATCGACTCCCAGCAGCAACAACAGCAGCACCAGCAGCAGTAGGCGTTACACGCAAGGATGCATCGGAGGAATCCCAGGCAGGAGAGGACTCGTCAGAATTGCCAGTGACATGGCCTGCAGGACTATTGGCATTCCTGGGGAAGGAGGAAATTGACACTGAGGTAGTTGGTGGGGTGGTTTGCGTGAGCTTGGTTACAAGAGGAAGGGATTTACTGGTCAGTGGACTGCTTCCGCTGTCGCCCAAAGTTTTTGAACTTGTCACTGACTTATGATGAATGCGCTGCAGGTGACGTATAAGGGAGGATGTTCCGAGGTGGTTAACGTCCTTACCCCTACTTATTACAGCTTGACAAAGGCAACACACGGCTTGACAAATGTTGTCCGCATTTCTGTTGAAATACTTCCACACCGAAGAGCTGATTTTTTTTGTATTTTCACCAGGCATGTCAATGGCCCTATTCCTCCCACGGACAACAGGTGTCTCCCCGGGTGCCTGACTTAAACAAACCACCTCACCATCAGAATCTTCCTGGTCAATTTCCTCCCCAGCGCCAGCAACACCCATATCCTCCTCATCCTGGTGTACTTCAACACTGACATCTTCAATCTGACTATCAGGAACTGGACTGCGGGTGCTCCTTCCAGCACTTGCAGGGGGCGTGCAAATGGTGGAAGGCGCATGCTCTTCACATCCAGTGTTGGGAAGGTCAGGCATCGCAAACGACACAATTGGACTCTCCTTGTGGATTTGTGATTTCGAAGAACGCACAGTTCTTTGCTGTGCTTTTGCCAGCTTGAGTCTTTTCATTTTTCTAGCGAGAGGCTGAGTGCTTCCATCCTCATGTGAAGCTGAACCACTAGCCATGAACATAGGCCAGGGCCTCAGCCGTTCCTTGCCACTCCGTGTGGTAAATGGCATATTGGCAAGTTTACGCTTCTCCTCCGACAATTTTATTTTAGATTTTTTTAGTCCTTTTTTTACTGATATTTGGTGTTTTGGATTTTACATGCTCTGTACTATGACATTGGGCATCGGCCTTGGCAGACGACGTTGCTGGCATTTCATCGTCTCGGCCATGACTAGTGGCAGCAGCTTCAGCACGAGGTGGAAGTTGATCTTGATCTTTCCCTATTTTTGGAACCTCAACATTTTTGTTCTCCATATTTTAATAGGCACAACTAAAAGGCACCTCAGGTAAACAATGGAGATGGATGGATACTAGTATACTTATGGATGGACGAGCGACTGCCGACACAGAGGTAGCTACAGCCGTGGACTACCGTACTGCGTCTGCTGCTAATATAGACTGGATGATAATGATATAAAAAATATATATATATATCACTACTGCAGCCGGACAGGTATATATTATATAATGACGGACCTGCTGGACACTGTCAGCAGCACTGCAGACTCCTAAAGTAAGCTACTAGTAGTATCAAGAAGATAGAAAAAAAAAAAAAACACCACAGGTAGGTGGTATACAATTATGGATGGACTAGCGACTGCCGACACAGAGGTAGCTACAGCCGTGGACTACCGTACTGCGTCTGCTGCTAATATAGACTGGATGATAATGATATAAAAAATATATATATATCACTACTGCAGCCGGACAGGTATATATTATATAATTAATGACGGACCTGCTGGACACTGTCAGCAGAATGCGTTTATAGAATAAAAACACCACACGACGAGTGTTTAACTTTTTCAGGCAGACAATCACAATATACTGGTGGTCAGACAGTGGTCACTGGTCAGTCACACTGGCAGTGGCACTCTGGCAGCAAAAGTGTGCACTGTTAAATAATATGTACTCCTGCTATAACTGCTCCCCAGTCTCCCCCACAATTAAGCTGTGTGAGCACTGAGCACTCAGCACAGTCAGATATACATAGATGATGCAGCACACTGAGGCTGAGCACAGATATGGTATACTGTTACTGTGTCACTGTGTATCGTTTTTTTTCAGGCAGAGAACGGATTATATTAAATAATAATATAATAAAAAAACTGCACTGGTGGTCACTGGTCAGTCACTAGTAAACTCTGCACTCTCTGAGTACTCCTAAGCTCCAGTAAATCAAGTGTCTCACTCTCACTCTCTCTCTTCTAATCTAAATGGAGAGGACGCCAGCCACGTCCTCTCCCTATGAATCTCAATGCACGTGTGAAAATGGCGGCGACGCGCGGCTCCTTATATAGAATCCGAGTCTCGCGATAGAATACGAGCCTCGCGAGAATCCGACAGCGGGATGATGACGTTCGGGCGCGCTCGGGTTAACCGAGCAAGGCGGGAAGATCCGAGTCTGCCTCGGATCCGTGTAAAAAGGCTGAAGTTCGGGGGGGTTCGGATTCCGAGGAACCGAACCCGCTCATCACTACTTATTAATAGAGGTTTCCAACCAGTCCATATGAAATAAGTGTTCTATCCTAGGCATAAGTAGGGCCAAAGACAGAGTGCCCGAGGAAACCCACTGTGACAGAATCGTTTTCTTAGCAGCTGCTGCGATTTTAGCCAGTAACAATTTCACACCTTTGGATAGAGTAGAACCTGAGGGCGATGTGTAAAATATCCCACAGCGCCCATTCAGAAGTAACCTGAAATTTTATCTTAAGCGAGTCATTTATAAAGGATTGGACTAGTGACCAGAATGATTGAACCTCTATGCAAGCCCACATGCAGTGCATTAAATCTGCATCTGTTAGTGTACATTTAAAACAATTAGAGTTCGAAGATGCTCCTAATAAAAGATGCAATTTAGGTGTAACATACGCACGGTGTAACAATTTGTAGTGCATTTCTGCATAGGAAGTAGAAATAAGACATTTATTTAATTTAACAAACGAAGACAAGATGTCTTGTATAGATACATTAGGAAATACCCCTCTCCATTTTGCCAGGCCTGAGGTCAGTGTCCCTAAATTCAGTGGACATTTCACTAGAGAATATATAAATGAAGTTGAATAAATTAATAGGGAGCCCCAGCTGACTATGGTATCAATATTGCATGACTTGTCTTTATCTGTGAGGGTCGATAGAACTTTCTTTATAAAACTGCGAAGCTGAAAATAAACAAAGAGAGGTATAGGGATTTGTGGGTATGTGTCACGATCCGGGTATCTGGACGCCATTACTTACCCTTCAGATGCCTCCTAAGGCGGGCTCAGCGTTCCAGGACCGGATTCCGCTGTTCCTGAGTTTCCACATACAGAGTGGTCTTTTCATCAGCCGCGGCCTCCGCTGTGTCCGCGTGGTTAAATGTGCATCTATCAGCCTGGCGTCTCCTGTCTCCGGTGGCCGGCGCGGCCATTACTGTTTCCCAGACCACATGGATTACAAACCAAACTTCCCTCCAAGTGTCTGCATGGGCGCAGCCATCTTGGATTCTGTCATCTGATCATTTCCACCAATCTGCTGTCTGTGTTGTTGATTTGCATAATTGCCTAGCCAACCCCTTCCTTGCTGCAGGTATAAGTAAGCTGTACCTGAGCAAGGAAGACGTCAGTGCTTTGGTTGTCAAACCTAGTTCCTGTTTGTCTCTCTTCTATGATTGTCTTCCAGGTTCCAGCTCCTGTCTCAAGACTTCCACCATAGAGACCCGCACCAGCATTCCACCTGCGGTGTAGCCTGACTCTCCAATCCATTGTGGATTCATCTGTTTCCAGCTACAACACTACCTGCTTCCAGCCTCAGCTTCCAGCAGAGTACAGCTTCCCTTAAAGGGCCGGTGTCCTTTCTACACTTTACCACTCTCCACCGGAATTATTATTTCTCCGCTCTCAAGTTCTACATTTCAGTTCACATTTCATCGCTCCCAAAGTTCATTTATTATTTAACTGGTTCCAGCCAGTATCCACTCCGTGCTAACAACAGTCTGGTTCCAGCCAGTATCCACAGCAGCTGTTTTACCTTCAGCAACCCAGCTCTTCCTGGAACACCAGCTGGTATAATCCTGGGCTATCTACATTGCTACAGCCGGGCCTGGTAAGGACTTTCCATCTAGAAGATCATAAGAACTATCTCACACTACCAGTGCCCTGTGGCTCCTGCCATGCTGTAGTACTCAGGAACTGTATTTATTCTTTGCTGACTTTTACGTTTTCTTTTATTGCTGCTGTGATGCGGAGTTGTCATAATAAACATCATTGACTTTTATCTAAGTTGTCGTGGTCACGCCTTCGGGCAGTTATTATTCATGTTACTTACATGTCCAGGGGTCTGATACAACCTCCCAGGTTCCGGTACATCTCAGCCCCTACAACTGAGGCTGCCTCCCGTCAGCTCAGGCCCTCAGTTGTGACAGTAAGCACTGACCTAATGAATCCAGCCGGAGACCAGGATCAAGCGGCCAGGCCGATGCAAGAACTGGCAGCCCGACTAGAACATCAGGAGGCTGCACAGGGCCACATCATCCGCTGTCTCCAGGATCTCTCTACTCGGCTGGATGGGATTCAGACAACTCTCCGTGGATCAGGCGCGTCTGGTGCGTCAACCACAGTGACTCCAGCTATAACCCCACCCACCTTACCCATTTCTGCTCCACGTCTTCATCTTCCAACGCCAGCAAAATTTGACGGATCTCCAAGATTCTGCAGGGGATTTCTCAACCAGTGTGAGATTCAGTTTGAGCTACAACCTGGCAATTTTCCCAGTGACCGTACAAAAATTGCCTACATTATTTCTCTTCTCAGTGGCTCAGCCCTTGATTGGGCATCACCGTTATGGGAGAGGTCCGATACCCTGCTATCTTCTTACACTGCATTTGTGTCAACATTCAGGCGCATCTTCGACGAGCCAGGCCGGGTAACTTCAGCTTCGTCTGAGATTCTCCGTTTACGCCAGGAATCACGTACTGTAGGACAATATCTTATACAGTTCCAGATCCTGGCATCCGAACTGGCATGGAACGACGAGGCCCTGTATGCTGCATTCTGGCATGGTTTATCCGAGCGTATTAAAGATGAGTTAGCTACCAGAGACTTACCCTCCAAGTTAGATGAGCTAATCTCACTTTGTACGAAAGTTGACTTGCGTTTCAGAGAGAGAGCAACTGAGCGTGGAAGATCATCTGCTCCAAAATCTTCTACTCCTCCTCCTCGCCAACTGTCACCAACTACAGATGAACCCATGCAAATTGGCCGTTCCCGTTTAACTCCTGCTGAGCGCCGAAGACGTCTCTCCGAGTTTCTCTGTCTGTATTGTGCAGCTCCGTCTCACACCATTAATGCCTGTCCCAAACGTCCGGGAAACTCCAAATCCTAGCTCGCCAAGGAGAGGGCCGGCTAGGAGTAATGATCTCCTCTCCATCTCCTCAAGATTGTAACCTCCCAGTCTCGCTTCAAGTTGCTCAACGTTATCAGAACGTCATTGCCCTCCTGGATTCTGGAGCAGCTGGGAACTTTATTACTGAAGCCTATGTTAAACGGTGGTCCCTACCCACCGAGAGACTTCCTTCGTCCTTTTCCTTAACTGCTGTGGATGGCAGTAAAATTTTTGATACAGTTATTTCTCTAAGGACTCTACCAGTTCGTCTGAGAGTGGGAGTTCTTCATTCCGAACTTATTTCATTTTTAGTGATTCCAAGAGCCACACATCCTGTGGTCCTGGGCCTTCCATGGCTCCGTCTTCACAATCCTACAATTGATTGGACGACTACGCAAATCCTGGCATGGGGTTCCTCCTGTACTAAGACATGTTTGTTTAAAGTGTTGCCTGTCTGTTCTTCCTCCCCCAGGTCGTCTGATGTTCCACCTCCTCCATATCAAGATTTCACGGATGTGTTCAGTAAAGCTTCTGCTGATATCCTTCCTCCTCATAGAGAATGGGACTGCCCGATTGATCTCGTTCCAGGGAAGGTTCCACCTCGAGGCCGAACTTATCCGTTGTCTCTCCCCGAGACACATTCTATGGAGGAATACATTAAAGAGAACCTAGCAAAGGGGTTCATTCGACCTTCTTCTTCTCCAGCCGGCGCAGGCTTCTTTTTTGTAAAGAAGAAAGATGGTGGTCTGCGGCCGTGCATCGACTACAGAGGTTTGAACGACATTACCATCAAGAACCGCTATCCTTTACCCCTGATTACTGAGCTCTTTGACAGAGTTAGCGGAGCTACCATCTTTACAAAGCTGGACCTGAGAGGTGCATACAATCTCATCCGGATCCGTGAGGGTGACGAGTGGAAGACCGCATTTAACACCCGTGACGGACATTATGAGTACCTCGTCATGCCCTTCGGATTGAGCAATGCTCCAGCTGTCTTCCAGCATTTCGTCAATGAGATCTTCAGAGACATTCTATACCGTCATGTCGTGGTCTATCTAGATGATATCCTCATTTTTGCCAACGATTTAGAGGAACATCGTTTCTGGGTAAAGGAGGTTCTGTCCCGTCTCCGTGTCAATCATCTCTACTGCAAATTAGAGAAATGCGTCTTTGAAGTCAAGTCCATTCCGTTTCTAGGGTACATTGTGTCCGGTTCCGGACTAGAGATGGATCCTGAGAAACTACAAGCAATCCAGAATTGGCCGGTACCCTTAACCCTCAAAGGGGTCCAGAGGTTCTTAGGGTTCGCCAATTATTACCGAAAGTTTATACGAGACTTTTCCACCATTGTGGCGCCTATTACTGCTTTCACCAAGAAGGGTGCTAACCCGTCCAAGTGGTCTGAAGAAGCCATGCAAGCTTTTCATCTTTTAAAACAGAGGTTCATCTCTGCACCTGTCCTGAAACAGCCTGACATCGACTCTCCTTTCATCTTAGAGGTGGATGCCTCCTCCGTTGGAGTAGGAGCGGTGTTATCTCAGAGGGCTAAAGATGGTCATTTACATCCTTGCAGTTTCTTCTCACGGAAGTTCTCCCCAGCGGAGCGCAACTATGCCATTGGCGACCAGGAGTTGCTAGCCATCAAGCTCGCTCTAGAGGAGTGGAGATATCTGTTGGAGGGAGCTTCTCATTCAATCACCATCCTTACAGACCACAAGAACCTTCTATATCTAAAAGGCGCACAATGTCTCAACCCTCGTCAGGCCAGATGGGCACTTTTCTTTTCCAGGTTCGACTTTAAACTCCAGTTCTGTCCGGGCTCTCAGAATCGCAAGGCCGATGCCCTTTCCCGCTCATGGGAGCAAGAAAATGAGTCAGAGTCTTCAGACAAGCATCCTATTATAAATCCGTTGGCATTCTCCACGGTAGGGATGGACTCTACGCCCCCATCAGGGAAAAGTTTTGTGAAGCCGACACTAAGGAAGAAGCTCATGCATTGGGCCCATGCTTCCCGTTTTGCCGGACATACAGGTATCCAAAAAACCCTGGAGTTTATCTCTAGGTCCTATTGGTGGCCAACTCTGAAAAAGGACGTTTTGGAGTTTATTGCATCTTGCCCAAAGTGTGCTCAACATAAAGTATCCCGCCAGTCGCCTGCGGGGCAACTGGTTCCACTATCTGTTCCCCGTCGACCATGGACCCATTTGTCGATGGATTTTATTACAGATTTGCCCATGTGCAACAAGTTCAATACCATCTGGGTGGTAGTTGACCGGTTCACCAAGATGGCACACTTCATTCCTCTCACCGGTCTTCCATCAGCTTCCAAGTTGGCTCAAGTATTCATACAAGAGATCTTCCGACTCCACGGTCTTCCAGAAGAAATTATCTCAGATCGAGGAGTTCAATTCACAGCCAAATTCTGGCGAAGTTTATGTCAAGTCCTCCAAGTCAAGTTAAAGTTTTCCACGGCTTACCATCCTCAGACCAATGGTCAAACTGAGAGGGTGAATCAGGACTTGGAGGCCTTCCTCCGCATCTATGTGTCCTCCTCTCAAGATGACTGGGTTCAATTACTTCCCCGGGCCGAGTTCTGTCATAACAACCAGTATCATTCTTCATCTTCTTCAACACCATTCTTCACCAACTTTGGATTCCACCCTAAAGTCCCTGAGTTCCAACCGCTTCCAGCAACTTCTGTTCCCGCAGTGGATATCACCTTGCATCAGTTTGCCAATATCTGGAAGAGCGTACGATCAGCTCTGCTCAAGGCATCGTTCAGGTACAAGAAGTTTGCGGATAAGAAGCGTCGAGCAGTTCCTGCTCTCAAGGTGGGTGATCGGGTATGGTTATCCACGAAGAATTTGAGGTTAAGAGTTCCCAGTATGAAGTTTGCACCTCGCTACATCGGTCCTTTCAAAATTGATCAAGTCATCAATCCTGTTGCTTACAGACTCCAGTTACCTCCCTTCTTAAAAATACCCAGGACATTCCATGTTTCCCTGTTGAAACCGCTAATCTTGAATCGGTTTCATTCCTCACTTCCACCAACTCCGAAAGTCCAAACTCAACGAGGCGTTGAGTATGAAGTGGCCAAGATCCTGGACTCACGTCACCGTTACGGTCAACTTCAGTATCTCATTGACTGGAAGGGCTATGGTCCTGAAGAACGCTCTTGGACCAATGCCTCTGACGTCCATGCTCCTGCCTTGGTCCGAAATTTCCACGCAAAGTTTCCTTTAAAGCCTAAGAAGTGTCCTGGGGCCACTCCTAAAGGGGGGGGTGCTGTCACGATCCGGGTATCTGGACGCCATTACTTACCCTTCAGATGCCTCCTAAGGCGGGCTCAGCGTTCCAGGACCGGATTCCGCTGTTCCTGAGTTTCCACATACAGAGTGGTCTTTTCATCAGCCGCGGCCTCCGCTGTGTCCGCGTGGTTAAATGTGCATCTATCAGCCTGGCGTCTCCTGTCTCCGGTGGCCGGCGCCGCCATTACTGTTTCCCAGACCACATGGATTACAAACCAAACTTCCCTCCAAGTGTCTGCATGGGCGCAGCCATCTTGGATTCTGTCATCTGATCATTTCCACCAATCTGCTGTCTGTGTTGTTGATTTGCATAATTGCCTAGCCAACCCCTTCCTTGCTGCAGGTATAAGTAAGCTGTACCTGAGCAAGGAAGACGTCAGTGCTTTGGTTGTCAAACCTAGTTCCTGTTTGTCTCTCTTCTATGATTGTCTTCCAGGTTCCAGCTCCTGTCTCAAGACTTCCACCATAGAGACCCGCACCAGCATTCCACCTGCGGTGTAGCCTGACTCTCCAATCCATTGTGGATTCATCTGTTTCCAGCTACAACACTACCTGCTTCCAGCCTCAGCTTCCAGCAGAGTACAGCTTCCCTTAAAGGGCCGGTGTCCTTTCTACACTTTACCACTCTCCACCGGAATTATTATTTCTCCGCTCTCAAGTTCTACATTTCAGTTCACATTTCATCGCTCCCAAAGTTCATTTATTATTTAACTGGTTCCAGCCAGTATCCACTCCGTGCTAACAACAGTCTGGTTCCAGCCAGTATCCACAGCAGCTGTTTTACCTTCAGCAACCCAGCTCTTCCTGGAACACCAGCTGGTATAATCCTGGGCTATCTACATTGCTACAGCCGGGCCTGGTAAGGACTTTCCATCTAGAAGATCATAAGAACTATCTCACACTACCAGTGCCCTGTGGCTCCTGCCATGCTGTAGTACTCAGGAACTGTATTTATTCTTTGCTGACTTTTACGTTTTCTTTTATTGCTGCTGTGATGCGGAGTTGTCATAATAAACATCATTGACTTTTATCTAAGTTGTCGTGGTCACGCCTTCGGGCAGTTATTATTCATGTTACTTACATGTCCAGGGGTCTGATACAACCTCCCAGGTTCCGGTACATCTCAGCCCCTACAACTGAGGCTGCCTCCCGTCAGCTCAGGCCCTCAGTTGTGACAGTATGATTGTCGAAGTTGTTCAAGTGTACGCAACTGTAAGGTGTCTAAATCTAGAAATTGATAAATCAATTGCAGACCTCCCTTAGACCAAGAGGCAAGGAGATCAGATGATAAACCCCTAGTGAATCCGATGTTATGAGTTATTGGTAGAAAAATTGTTTGGGAGGCTGAGACCCCCATCTTTTTACGGACCAATCTCCAGGCAGTACAAGTGGTAGTTAGTAATACATTTTTGGAAACATAATCAGCAAAAGCAGTAGGTCGCATATGTAATAAGCTAGATAATGGTATCTGGGGGCATAATGCTTGTTCTAAACTTGTGTTAGCATAATTTTCAGTGTCTTTCAACTAATCTAGAGCATATCTATAATTCGCCGCTAGTGTGTAAGTGCGAAAACAAGGCAGATTAACTCCCCCCAATGAGGGAGGTTGACTCAATTTAAACAAGGAGATACGTGGTTTCTTATTTGCCCAAATGAATTTACTAACCGCTGTATTTAAAATTTTTAGATCCGAAGCCGAGATCAATAGAGGTAACATCTGCAGTGGGTACAGTATTCTTGGGAAGGAAATAATTTTTACCAGATGACATCTACCTAGATAAGATAGGGGTAGATGTTTCCAGGTAGAAAAGTCCGACTGTATACGACTAATTATGTCCGGGAAATTTTCTCTATACAAATTGAACGGATTGGCGGGGACATTTAATCCTAAATATTTTAAAGAGGAGGTGGCCCATTTAAATGGAAACTTGTCGTTCCAATGTAATTTTGCAGCTTTATGCAATGCTAAGGCTTCAGACTTTGATTTATTTATAAGAAATCCCGATATCTTATGAAAGTCCTCTAGCAGTGTAAGTAAACTGGGCAGAGCCTCATGTGGGTTCTCAAAATACAACAATAGATCATCTGCATAGGCAGTTACTTTCAACTCATGCTGTCCTATATGGGCTCCCCTCCAATCTGAGCAGTCATAAAAATGGCGTATAAGGGGGTCTAGGGCCAAATTAAATAGCAACGGGGACAATGGGCAGCCTTGTCTAGTGCCTCTATACAGTTGAAAGAGTTCAGTATTAAAATTATTAACCGTGAGATTCGCCCTGGGTGTTCTATATAAAGTCCTAAAAAAGGTAACAAATTGTGCTCCAAAGTTTCTAGAATGTAACGTTCTCAAGAGATGGGCCCACGACACCCTGTCGAAAGCCTTATCTGCATCACAACTCAATAAAAGGGAGGTGCCAGAAGGGGAGGAGAGTGACTTTGTCAGAACTGCGATTACCTGCCGTATGTTATGTACAGAGGTCCTGCCTTTCACAAATCCCGTCTGTGAGGGGTGTAAAAGAGTAGGCAATAACAATTGCAGTCTTTGTGCTATGATTGCAGTGAGAATCTTGAGATCTTGATTAAGAAGGGATATTGGACGATAAGACTGGACTAGCTGTGGGTCCTTCCCTGGTTTGTGTATTAGTATTATGCGAGCCTGATTAAAGTCAGGTGGGGCCTCGTTCCCTTCCAGAATAGAATTATATAATGACAGTAAATGGGGTACTAAGATAGGATTCAGCAGTTTATAATATTCGGCACTAAGGCCGTCCGGGCCCGGTGATTTCCCGATAGGGAGGTGTTTTATGGCATTCGTGAGTTCAAGTTCAGATATCGGGGCGGTAAGAGAGTCACGCTCTTCATCGGACAATTTAGGATCCGTGACATTCTTGTGGAAGTGGGCACCTAAAACTGGATCGTCTATAGGGGCAGTGTACAAATCTTTATAATACTGTAGAAAGGCATCAGCAATATCAGAAGTAGCATATAGCGTGCCCGGTAACGCCGTGAGGGATTGAATGTTCGTAACTTTCCTGTATCCTTTAACCACATTAGCTAGCAACTTCCCGGCTTTGTTTCCCCATTTGAAATATCTGTGTTTTTGATGATCTAAACACCATTGCGCTCTTTCTGTGCATAAAGTATCATAAAGGGCCTTGAAATATCTGTATTCATTAAGTGTAATTTCTGTGTCTGAACACAAGAGGGCTTCATAGGCATCTGTCAGTTGTAAGTTCAATGACTGAAATCTCTGGTTGAGACTCTTTTTCTTATTGGAGACATAAGCAATTATATGACCTCTCAAGACAGGCTTAGAGGCTGCCCAGAATAAGTTAATGTCCTCTGTGTGTTCTATATTATCATCTATATAGTTAGCCATCTGCTGGTCCAGAAACAATTTAAAATCTGGTGAGGTGTAAAGATATGTCGGAAACCTCCAGTTGAGAAAGTAGTGACTTTAGGTGCATTAAGGGACAATGTAAACCAAGTGGGAGCGTGGTCAGACAACGCAATATTCTCAACTTTAGAGTCACAGATCCTAGGGAGTAGAGAGGTGGATACCAACCAGAAATCTATTCTCGAGGAAGTACGATGCGGGTGTGAATAAAAAGTGTATGCCCTTTCTACCGGATGTTGATATCTCCAAGGATCTATTAAACATAGAGTTTGTGTTAGAAGTGACAAAGCAGGCGATACACCAGAGTGACCCCTTTTAGGGAGAGCTGACTTGTCTAGAGAGGGTGACAATGTGGTATTGAAGTCACCACCCAGAACCAGTACACCTTCCGCCCAATCTTGCAGTTTGGCATATATATCAGTAAAAAAGGCGTTGTTAGGACCCGTGGGGGCATATAGAGTCGCAACAGTAAACAATTCCCCTTCAATTTCTAGTTTGAGAAACAGGAAACGACCCTCTACATCTATCTGTGAATCTAATATTTTATATCGGAGAGATTTGCGGAGAATTATCAATACCCCTCTCCTTTTCGTCAAGAAAGAAGCAGCTGTTGCATCTCCAATCCATACGTCGCGTAGTGTGTTAGTATCACTGGCTCTCCAATGGGTCTCCTGAAGCACCGCAACATCAGGCCGTAACCGTTTTAGGTGTTGCAGGACCTTTTTGCGTTTAATAGGGGTGTTCAACCCTTCAACATTCCATGAAAGGAACTTCAAGGAACGTTGTACTATAACGGCGTCCGGTTGTGGAGCCATACTGTCACCCAATCCCTATTCTAACATCACTAGCTACTTTTAGCAGCCGTGCAAACGCATAGTCGCTGCCCACGGGGGAGTATATTTTTGCTTTGCAAGTGTGCGATCGCATGTGCAGCCGAGCGGGACGAAAAAGTTTTGTGCAGTTTCTGAGTAGCTCTGAACTTACTCAGCCCTTGCGATTACTTCAGCCTGTCTGGTCCCGGAATTGACGTCAGACACCCGCCCTGCAAACGCTTGGACACGCCTGTGTTTTTCCAAACACTCCCAGAAAACGGTCAGTTGCTACCCACAAACGCCCTCTTCCTGTCAATCTCCTTGCAAACGGCTGTGTGAATGGAATCGTCACTAGAAGCATTGCACAGCAACAATGCTGTTTGTACCCGTACGACGCGCCTGCGCATTGCGGTGCATGTGCAGTAGTAACCTGATCGCTGCGCTGCAAAAATCGGCAGCGTGCGATCAACTCGGAATGACCCCCTAAGTGCGATGGAATTTGCGTATGACATTGCTATTACTTGAGACGGCTCCTGCGATCCACAGACAGTTCAGGGTGGAGGCTGGGAGGTGACCTAACGTCTTCATGACATTACAGCACACACACAATTAAATTCGATGCAAACAACTTAATGTAATGCGAGTTGTGGCAAGTGCCGAGATTTCAGCAATTTTCTGCAAGATTTAAAGCAGCAATGTTTTTTTTTTGTTTTGTTCGTTTTTATTTAAAAATTGCTGTTTTCAGCCAAATCACAGAATCTCTGAATTTGCCCCACGCTATTATATTTGGCCCAAAGGAACTGATTTGGGGGGAAATGTACGTTTTATATATAAATGCTGGAATTTGCTTTAGAGAAAAAAATGAGTGTTATGGTAGACTCACCATTGTTAACTCTTTCTGCGAGGTACATTGGGTTCCACAGGGAAACATCGGGTAGAGTCTATCTTGATCCAAAGGCACCAAGGCTAAAGCTTTAGGCTGTCCCAGGATGCATTGGGGCCTCCTCTATAACCCCGCCTCCAGGCACTGTGAGCTCAGTTTCATTAACCAGTCCAATGCAGGAGCAGGTAAGAGAGAAGGCAGATATTAGTCGCATAGAACCACATTCTCACGACAGGAGAAGGGACCAGCGGCTAATGCCATACAAACCCATAGAAGCTAGATGCATCAGGGCGGGCACCCCGTGGACCCCAATGTACCTCGCAGAAAGATCCGATGAGGTAGGCCGTCCCACTTGGAAAGGATTAACCTTTGCAGAGGGTGAGAATGAAATAGAGCGTACTCTACCATGTCGAATGCCGACACCATCAGGCCAAGTACTTGCATCGCCGAGTATATCGACACACTGAGGCTACAAAGGAAGCATCTTATCCTGCCTTGTAGTCTCAGGACTTTTTCTGGAGACAGAAACAGTCATTGACTGTGTGTGTCCAGGAGTGCCCCCAGGTGCACCATGCTCTGAGCTGGGACCAGCGAGGATTTCTTCCAATTGATGAGCCACCCGTGGGCTTGTAGGAAGCTTACTGTCGGTTATAGATGAATGAGAAGGACATTGTGGGAGTTTGCCAGAATCAGCAAATCGTCCAGATACGCCAGGATCCTGACTAACTGGCGATGGAGATGGGCCGTCATTACAGCCATGACCTTGGTGAAGATCCGAGGAGCTGTAGCCAGTCCAAATGGCAGAGACTGGAAGTGACTGTGGAGGTTGCCTATAGCAAACCGCAGGTACTGCTGCTGCAACATGGCAATAGGTATATGCAGGTACGCATCCTATATATCCAGGGATACCATATAGTCTCCGGGTTCCATAGCCAGTACAGTGGAGCGCAGTGTTTGGGCACTCTCAGAAACTTGTACAGTGATTTGAGGTTGAGTATAGGCCAGAAAGACCCACTGAATTTCGGAACTAGAAACGGGGTCAAGTAGTAACCTCTGCCTCTCTGGGCCAGAGGAACCGGCACTACCACTCCTGTATACAGGAGGGAACCCACAACCTTTTGCAGAGCTTGTGCCTTTAACGGATCCGAAGGGATAAACATGGTGCAAAACTGGTGAGGGGGACGTCTCTTGAATGAGACTGCGTACCCGTGAGAGACAACTTCCCACACTCGTGTCTGAAGTGGTCTTTAACCAGATCTGGGTGAACTGCAGAAGTCGGACTCCCACCCTGGAGTCCCACAGGGGGAGGCCCGCCCAGTCATGCGGCAGGCTTGTTTTGTTTAGAAGCAGGCTGACGGGCCGCCCAGGACTGCTTTGCCTTGGGCTTAGTGGTTTTGGGAGCACGAGATTGTCTCGGGTTTGCCTGACCCTTTGCTTTCCCTTGAGGCTGAAAGGAACGAAAAGCGGTACATTTAGCCTTCTGTGCAGAAGGATTAGTATTTGGGAGAAAGGCAGTCTTAGCAGCCGCTAATTCAGACACAATTTTATTTAGGTCTTCCCCAAACAAAATGTCCCCGTTAAAGGACAGTACCTGCAAGGTCTTTTTGGAGCCTAGGTCCACCTTCCATGACCTCAACCACCGAATACGGCAAGCCAGGACAGACGTAGTCGACGTCTTGGCTGCCAACACCCCTGCCTCAGAGGACGCCTCCTGAATGTAATAGGCAGTGGTGGTAATATGAGACAGGTATTGTCTGGCGGTATCCGGACTCCAGGTCGACAGCACAAAGGTCGACACACCTTAGGTCAACGCCAATTGGTCGACACACCTTAGGTCGACATGGACAAAAAGGTCGACAGGAACAAGGTCGACATGGAAAAAGGTCGACATGAGTTTTTCACGATTTTTTTCCTTTTTTTGAACCTTTTCAT
Organism: Pseudophryne corroboree; assembly: GCF_028390025.1. NCBI lineage: Eukaryota > Metazoa > Chordata > Amphibia > Anura > Myobatrachidae > Pseudophryne > Pseudophryne corroboree. The sequence goes on along the minus strand of NC_086452.1, from coordinate 457,261,609 downwards.
ACTTAACGATCCACGTGGACTACGATTGGAACGGTAAAGTGTGCCGAGCGAAGCGGTAGCGGAGCAAAGGCACCATGTCCGAAGCATGGCGAGCGAACGCAGTGCACTAATTGGGGTTCCCGGTCACTCTACGAAGAAAACGACACAAAAAAAACATTAAAAACTCATGTCGACCTTTTGTCCATGTCGACCTTTTGTCCATGTCGACCTTTTGTCCATGTCGACCTAAGGTGTGTCGACCAATTGGCGTCGACCTAAGGTGTGTCGACCTTTGTGCTGTCGACCCTCAGTCCCAGACCCTGTCTGGCAGTGTCAGATACATCCTCTGGCAGCTCTTCCTCTAATTCCTGAATCCATGCTTCAACACCTTTTGCAGCCCAAGAGGTCGCAATAGTGGGTCTATGTGCAGCACCTGTAAGGGAGTAAATAGATTCCAGGCATCCCTCCACACGCTTACCTGTCGGTTCCTTCGGTGAAGTGACAGTGGTGACAGGCAGAGTGGATGACACCACTAGGCGGGTAACATAAGAATACACCGGCAGTAAATTTTCCTACTTGTTACATAAATCTGCAGGGAGAGGATAGCGAGCCAAGGCCCGTTTAGACAGAGGGAATTTCTTCCCTGGATTAGACCAGGGCTCCTGTCTGATGTTCACCAAATGGTCAGAATGGGGTAATAGATTTTTAACCACCTTCTGCATATCAGTTTTCTAAGCCACAGTAGTGGAATCCTCATCAGTGATTTGTAGGATTTGCTTAATAACAACCACAAGGGCAGGGACATCAATTTGCAATGGAGAATCCTCGTCAGAAACACCTGATGCAGTGTCTCGTAGGACAGTATACTCCCCCTCCTCTTCAGATGAAACATCTGAGAGATTAGTGGATTGTGAGGAGGAAGCAGCCCGCTTAGATGACCCAGAGACACGAGAGTGACCTGTAGTAGATTTTTGACTGACCAAGGAATGATTTAATTTCTGCAACTGGTTAGACAAATTTTCTGACCAAGGCTGATTAACCATAGGGACAATTTGTGGATGTAATGGCACAGGTGGTCCCATAGGGGGCGTAAGGCGTTCCACCAGTGTTCCCAGTAGGTTTGTGAACACAACCTTGATTGGTTACAGGAGCTGCGGACGTACTGGGAGATGCATGACACATAGTACACAGGCCATCATACACAGCTTCCCCCTCTGGTAAATCTTTGGCACATGCTCTGCATCATGCAGGAACGTCTACAGACTTACAATGGTTTATAATACCTACGATTAAAACCGTTAGTATGTGACTGTAGACACAGTACACAACACCAGTGATTAAATCCGGCATTATGTGACTGAGTACACAGTAGAATACACGTAATGGGTAAAATACTGTGACGCACTATATATATGACCCTGACACACCTAGTCCCTTAGTGTACAGAATATAGTGATAGGTATATCTGGGAAACACTGAAAAGTGAAACCACACAGCAGATACAGGCACACACAGTCACAGGCAATGCAGATAGTTATTATGACAATAAAACCGCACTGGACTAATTATATATATATATATATATATATATATATATATATATATATATATATATATATATATATATATATATATATATATACTAGGTGATTCATCGCGCTCTTCACACCGTCGTAAGGGGCTATGCCCCCTTATCCCTTGCACACCCTTGTGGCGTGCAATATTTTTATTATATGGAGTATTACATCCAATCATACTTGTGTGAGTGGTTAAATATTGCACGGACAAAGGGCGTGCAATGGTTAAGGGGTGGAAGCCCCTTGCAATGGCGTGAACAGCGCACGCAGGGCCTGGTGAATCACCTAGTAGGTGCTTTGGTTGGGGAAGTAGGGGGTGCGGGGAAGAGGGGGATGGGATCCTAGGGTGCCACGGGAGGGGCGGTTGCGGTGGTGCCGCAGGTGGGGGAGGGTGCGTGGGTGCTGCGGGTGGTGGTCCGGAGCCGCTGCGGGTGGGGGAGGAGCAGTTGCGGGGTTGCCCCGGGTGGGGGAGGGGCGGATGCGGTGGTGCGGCGGGAGGTGCGGGGTCGCTGCGGGTGGGGGAGGAGGTCCGGAGCTATCGCAGGTGCTGGAGGGGGTGTGTGGGGGTGCCGCGGATTGGACCCGGAGGTACTGTGAGTAGGGGAGGGGCGGGCAATGCTTATCCTGCTTCTCCTCTTGTCAGCAGCTAAGCTGCTATCCTCCCTTTGGCAGTGGCTCTCCCAGAGACTCGCACAGCAGCCAGTGACTATTGTTAGCGCCGGTGTCCCAATGCGCCGCATTACAGGAAAGAAGATGCACTCTATAAACTACAGCTCCCAGCAGCCCTAAGGGGCAGAATGCTTCGGTGCTAAGGGCTGCTAGGAGCTGTAGTTTATGTAGTGCGTCTACTTCCCTGTAATGCGGTGCGTTGGGACACTGGTGCTAACAATAGTGACTGGCTGGCAAAACTGTGTGACTGGCTGAATCAATGTAAAAGGTGAGAGTGCTGTGCAGTGTCAGTTGATACTGCACACAGGGCCGGTGCTAGCCGCTCAGCAAACGGATGCAATGTAGGGAGGCACCAGGAAGGAGAGGCGTTCTCCCTGCTCTGCATCCCTGTGCTGAGCTTCTGCTGCTATCCCTGCTGCTGCCGGATGCTGTCGCACATGCGGCGCCTGAAGCACAAAACCCTTTCTCCTCCTCGGCGCCGGCAGCACAAAGCCTCCTCTCCCCCTCGGCGGCATCAGCACAAAACCTCCTCTCCCCCCTCCCCTCCCCTGTGTGACATTCAGTGGCCGGGAGGGAGCCAAAGTGGGCGGAGCTCAATGGGAGTAAGGGGCGGAGCTACACAGGACCATGCTGCAGCAGGAGGATGAGCTGCTACAGCTTCGGCGAGCCAGACTTCATTAGATAAGTGTCTGGAAAGAGTGTGTGTGTGTGTGTGTGTGTGTGTGTGTATACAGTGTCTGTGTATACTGTATATATGTGTGACTGTGTATGTGTGTAATGTATGTACAGTATTTGTGTGTGTTTGTGTATATGTGTATGTATGTGTGTGTATGTATGTGTATATATATGTGTGTGTGTGACTGCTGCATAATGTGTGTAAGCGTCACTGGTACAGGGGGCGTTACGTGTGTAAGCGGTACTGGTACAGAGGGCATTACGTGTGTAAGCGGTACTGGTACAGGGGGGGCGTTGCGTGTCTAAGCGGTACTGGTAGAGGGGGCATTACGTGTGTAATCGTCACTGGTTCAGGGGGCATTACATGTGTAAGTGTCTCTACTACAGGGGGTATTATGTGCGCAGTCCCTTTGTAAAGTATGCACGGGTGCAAATTTATAGCTTGCAGGGGGGCGCCGAACACTCTAGCAACGGCCCTGACTGCACACCCACTGCACCGCACAGCACTGTCACCTTTTACATTGATTCAGCGTCCAGACATTACCCTACGCGAGATCACCCTCTTTATCCGCTACATTAACCATCTCGGGGCTTCCAGGCCGGCAGGCCAGGAGCTGTGTTGCGGAGTCAGGGCCTCTGGGGAAATGGGCGTGGCTGTGAGGCACTTCTGTGATATCACGTGCAGAGGAGGCTCCGGGCCTCAGAGTATGCGCGCGCAGGGAGGCCTATGAAAGTCTTCCGCTGCGTTGCTTTCATACACATCTATGCCGGTGGCCGCAGAAGCTTTTGTTCCACCTGCGGCGCGGCTAGGGAGTGGGGATTGTTGACGCCGGAGGGGGCAGGTGGACTGGCAGCAAGACATTGGTGGTCATTCCGAGTTGATCGTTCACTAGCAGTTTTTAGCAGCCGTGCAAACGCTATGCCGCCACCCACTGGTAGTGTATTTTAGCTTGGCAGAAGTGCGAACGAAGGGATCGGAGAGCGGGTACAAAAACATTTTGTGCAGTTTCAGAGTAGCTTCAGACCTACTCGGCGCTTGCGATCACTTCAGACCATTCAGTTCCTGATTTGACGTCATGAACACGCCCTGCGTTCGCCCAGCCACGCCTGAGTTTTTCCAAACACTCTCTGAAAACGGTCAGTTGACACCCAGAAACGCCCTCTTCCTGTCAATCACTCTGCGGCTGCCTGTGCGACTGAAAAGCATCGCTAGACCCTGTGTAAAACGGCATTGTTCGTTGTAATAGTACGCCGCACGTGTGCATTGCGCTGCATACGCATGCACGGAAGTGCCGAGTTTTTACCTGGTCGCTGCACAGCGAATGAATGCAGCTAGCGATCAACTCGGAATGACCCCCATAGGACGCTGCAGTAAAATGATGTTTTTCCCCTATCTACAGCACAGAGGCTTGCTGCAGATGCAGTGGCATACCCTCCAGCTGCACCTTTTTGTCAGGTACAGTCCCTTTTTTTTATGGTCTCTACCGTTTTTTTGACTCTCCAAGCTTCCATTGAAAGTATAGGAAAAGGGGCGTGGCCACGCTGCTGTACCCGTGGCCACTCCCCCTTTTCGAATTTGCATCAATGTTTGTGTAAATTGTTGGAGGGTGTGGTGCTGCAGATGCAGTGGGCCTATTTTGGGGTGTGATCCTGAAGCTGCAGCTCCATCAGCCCCATTGCTAATCCTGCTCCGAGAAAACACAGCAGGCAAAGGGCAGAGCCTCCCATTGGATGTAACCTGTGTGGGAGGGCGTTTCTCGCCCAATCAGGTGTGGACTGGGTGTGATAGACCTGCCACTAACCCAATGAGAGCTCCTAGCCACACCCAGCGTTAGAGACCCAGGCACAGAATCACAGGGCTATCATATAGGAGATACTGTATGTATGTGTGTGTATGTATGTATGTATGTGTGTATATATATATATATAACGTCCAACAATGAACGGCACTCAGAGACAAAATACTTGCAAAAACTTGTATTCCAGAAGGTCAACGTTTCGGGGAGCGAACCCCCGTCGTCAGGACACAGCAAACTTACAAACAGATTACACACTTACCCTCCTAAATACCTCAGTAGTCCCGCCGCCATCATCCGTCATGTGCGCGCCCGCTGCTCACTCTGCTTCCGCTCGCGTCATCAGACTCCCACTTCCAGAAACAGCCGTCTCCATGGTAACCAAAGGCTTGCGGTTCACCACGTGCCCGGCTGCGGTCCATTGGCAGGAGAAAGCGCAGGCATGACTCACAGGGGAGGCTGGGTTGTCATCACAGCAGACAGGCAGGGACGTAAGCTAAAATAAAAACAAAGTGTAAACAGCAATACATAATGGACATAGCAGCATAGCATATACACATCAACCAATGAGAAAAATTAAATTAAACACAGAGAAAAACGCAAAAAAACCCAAATTATACAAGCGTATTCCAATTAATCTTTTCATTAAGACCCCCAGGGGCGCAGGTACCCAATCTCAGGATCCATTTGGTTTCTTTAACTAGGAGCAGCTTGGCACGATCACCACCCCTCAAACTAAGGGGAACGTGATCTATAATAAAGTACCGGAGTGACTCTAATGTATGACCAGAATTTTTGAAATGTTTAGCTACTGGTTGATCGATCACTTTGCCCTCGAGCGTGAGTTTAATGGCTGATCTATGTGCCGCCATCCTCTCCGAGAACTTACGAGTAGTTTGGCCCACATACATGAGCCCACACGGGCAGACAATAATATACACGAGAAATGCAGTCGAACAGCTTAGTACAAACCTGATGTCATATATTTTTGAGCAATGGGGATGTTTGAACGATCTACAGTTCAACATCAATTTACACGTTGCACAACCACTGCAACGGTAGCAACCTGAAGGTTTGTAAGACACATTAGGGGGCCTGGCAATACCCATACCAGTGATGTCAGTTCTAACTATTCTATCTTTAATGTTACGGCCACGGCGGAACGACATCAGTGGAGTAGTGTGATTAAACACTTTGAGCTCTGGATCCGAAGACACAATGGGCCACAGTGCCTTAGTGGCTCTACTCACCCCTCCACTGGAAGAGGTGAAATTGCAAGGAAAAGGGATCCTATTCTTAAGGTGTCGATCAGTAGGTGCCAAGAGGGATTGCCTAGACATACCTAAAACCTCCTGCTTCTGCCTCTCAAGTAAATCAGGATCATAACCACGGGCTATGAAGTTATGAATTAGGGCATCAAGTTCACCAGGAACTCTAGAGGGATCTGACGCTATTCTAGCTATTCGCATCATTTGTGAACGAGGGAGCCCTTTCTTAAGGGGCTCTGGATGGTGGCTAGACGCTAATAAAAGAGTGTTCCGATCAGTGGGCTTATGAAAGACCTCCGTAGACAAACAGACACTTTCAAGGTGAATATTGACATCGAGAAAGTGGATGTCTGTCGTACTGCACGTATGTGTGAATTTAATGGAGGAATCGGAATCATTGACCTCGACCAAAAATTTAACAAGAGCATCCTGTCCCCCACTCCACAACAGGAAAATATCGTCTATATAGCGACAGTAAAGAAGAATACTGTCGCTAATGGACGAATTGGAGAAAAAAATACGTTTCTCTTGTTCAAACATAAAAATGTTTGCGTACGACGGGGCCACCGGGGACCCCATCGCACACCCCCTTAATTGGAGAAAAAAAGAACCATCAAATAAAAAATAATTGCGCTTGAGGGTTTACTCCAAGAGGGACAAAAATAGCTCGTGATCAAATAGCTGTTCAGGAAGTTCAACCTGCAAAAAATTCCTCATAGCACGGAGTCCTGCATCATGAGGAATGGCCGTGTATAGGCTGCAGACATCGAGACAACAAAGTAGAGTTCCTGGAGGGATGTCCTGGACAGACTGTAATTTCTTAAGAAAGGAAGTGGTGTCCTTCAGAAAAGTCTCTGTGTAGTAACAAGGGCTGTAAGATGGAATCAAGTAGCTGAGCAACTGGTCTATATAGCGAGTCCGGGGCCGAGATGATAGGGCGTCCCGGGGGTTTCAGGGAATCCTTGTGTAACTTGGGGAGTGTATAAAGCAACGGAACCCTAGGATGACCAACATCAAGGGCTTTGACTATTTTCCTTGGTAGTTGTCCAGATAATTGGGCTGTATTTAGAATCCCCAAAAGTTCTTTCTTGAACCGTACAGTTGGGTCTGATGGTAATTTGCGATAGACGTCCACATCATCCAGTTGAGCATAGATCTCATCTCTGTAGAATTTTAAATCTAAAACCACAATCGCACCGCCTTTATCGGCGGGTCTAATTATGATGTCGTCATAAGACGCCAAGGCTTCAAGTGCTTTAGTTTCAGCTTTAGAAAGATTAAACTTGATTTTGGCTGGTGCTGCTGAAAATTTAGTGATGGAATCGTCAAGCAGCCTGTGGAAAGATTTTAAAGAGGCATTGGACGAACCAGGATCAAAAGACGATCTCACTGAACGTTTAATAAAGCTGGAGAAAATAGAGGAATCACTGGTATCTGTAGAATGCTGAAAGAACTCTTTAAGTCTCAATTTTCTAGAAAAAGCATGTATATCTTTAGACCAGTTATATACATCATGGAGGTTAGTCGGCACAAAACTGAGGCCTTTACAAAGCACCGAAATTTCAGCCGGCTCCAGAGTACGGTGCGAAAGGTTGAAGATCAGCGATTCTGGCGCTGCGTGACTGCCCGTACCCCTTTTGTTCTGGCCACCCCGTCGGGTGGCAGTGAGGTTATAGGTTTTTTGATAGTGCGGGTGTCCTTCACTAAAGGGGCTTCCTTGTCTACGGGTACATCATCACCCTCTGATGCAGCAAATTCGCTATCCGAGCTGGAGCGTGGTCCTTGCCTATCCTTATGAGAGGATTTTTTGTGCCAAGGTCTCCTTGATCTCGGAAACCTTTGAGGAACCTTGGTTGGTTCATTACCTACTAACCACCTGTATACCTGGTAGTCCTCATAATCTGATCGTGCCAAGCTGCTCCTAGTTAAAGAAACCAAATGGATCCTGAGATTGGGTACCTGCGCCCCTGGGGGTCTTAATGAAAAGATTAATTGGAATACGCTTGTATAATTTGGGGTTTTTTGCGTTTTTCTCTGTGTTTAATTTAATTTTTCTCATTGGTTGATGTGTATATGCTATGTCCATTATGTATTGCTGTTTACACTTTGTTTTTATTTTAGCTTACGTCCCTGCCTGTCTGCTGTGATGACAACCCAGCCTCCCCTGTGAGTCATGCCTGCGCTTTCTCCTGCCAATGGACCGCAGCCGGGCACGTGGTGAACCGCAAGCCTTTGGTTACCATGGAGACGGCTGTTTCCGGAAGTGGGAGTCTGATGACGCGAGCGGAAGCAGAGTGAGCAGCGGGCGCGCACATGATGGATGATGGCGGCGGGACTACTGAGGTATTTAGGAGGGTAAGTGTGTAATCTGTTTGTAAGTTTGCTGTGTCCTGACGACGGGGGTTCGCTCCCCAAAACGTTGACCTTCTGGAATACAAGTTTTTGCAAGTATTTTGTCTCTGAGTGCCGTTCATTGTTGGACGTTCATGTATTATTGGTTCTGGCACCTGAGCATCATTATTTCTTACACTGGAGTGCCGGCTGCTGCTGGATCTATCTATCTATCTATATATATATATATCTATATATATATATATATATATATATATATATATATATATATATATATATATATAAATATAATATAATGTGTGTGTGAAAAAGGAAGCTGAGCAGCGCCAATTTGCGATAACAATTTGTACTAGTATATGAACCAGAATTAAAAAAACACTCCTAAAAAAGACACTCCCTCTAATATATTTAGGGCGTCAGCTCACGTCTTAAGTAAAAAACACTGGTAAGGTGTTTTAAAAGTAATCTCAGAAAATGGTAGATAAGATATTTAAGAGCGACCAATGGTGTCAATTAATATAAAAAATAGGAGGTTATACTTAAAAAAAAAAAATGTTTAATCACAACACAATTTGCACCAATAAAAGCTAGAACACAATACCACAGGAAAAAGATTATTAAAAAATTCTTCACCCCTGGTCCTTGGGTGCCACTCCTCCAGGGAACCCCGGCCAAGGGTGACTAGTTAGGGGGGGTGATGCAGGGGATCAATATAAAAGTGTCTCCCGGCTGTGGCATTATCTCCCTGGCTGGTGGAGGCCGGTGCTGGTTTTAAAAATATGGAGGACCCCTACATCTTTTGTCCCCCGTATTTTTGGAACCAGGACCGGACTAAGAGCCCAGAGCTGGTTGTCTAAATACGGGGAACCCCTGTCCAATTTTCCCCCCCAGTATTTAAACAACCAGGACCGGCTCAAAGAGCCCGAGGCTGGTTATACTTAGCAGGGGGGACCTCGCACATTTTTTATTTTTTATTTTTTTTTACCCATTCAGACCCTTTTCCATTAAGTTAATGGAAGCCCTGGACAACAAAATTGCATTCATGTCCTCCTCCCACTCCCTTCCCAGTACCAAACACTATTTTTTTTTTTTTCTATAAAAATGTACAATATATCACAATTATGATGAGCGGGCATTTGCGGCATTGGAATGAGATTAATATTTGTAGTGGAGGGCTGGGTCAGTTGATGGTGGCCGAGTTTGTAAGCCATTGGCTGTGGCAGCGGTCACTGGCTCATGGGCAGTAGCGGGCATTGGCTTGGTGGCGGTAGGGGTCATCAGCAGGATTCGGCGGACATTATAGCTGTAGTGCCTCACCAGCCACTCACCTCACCGCACGCTATATTATATATATATATATATATATATATATATATATATATATATATATATATATATATATATATATATAGGAATGTCCAAGGGAGCTGTATGAATGTGACCTCTTCCAAGTACTGACCACAAATATCTTAAAAACTTCAATTTATTTGCATATTAACAATAAACAATGTATCACAGTAAAAACAAGTGCTGCTTCAATGTCAAATAGCTAACACATCCACATTAAAATACAAACATCAGATGTATCAATGATGATATATATACATATTGTTGATCAAGTGATGTTTCTTAGTCAATACATGTCTGATGTTCTCATATCCGAACCAAACCCAATGCATTTCGTCTGAATGGACTTCATCAGGGGCTCATATCAAATGGATCAGAAGAACTCTATGGGGCAAATGACCAACTTTATGGTCGTGTTGTTCCCACAATACAAATAGAAATAAAAATTTATTAAATCAAATACGCTGAGTTCACAATTATTCAAAATCACGTTTGTGTTGGTCAGGCCAGCATGAAAATAGTTTCTCCTGATCAGAGAAACTAACCAGTTGTCAAGTTTGATCAACACATATGTGATTGAGGCTAATAGTGAACTCAGCGTTATTGTTTCTTTATTGCATTTTCATGCTGGCCTGACCAACACAAACGTGACCTCGTAAACCTCGAGGGACGACTTCCCGTACCCAGGCATCTGAAGTGGTCTTCAACCATTCCTGGGTAAACCCTAGAAGTCAGCCCCCACCCTGGGATCCCCCAGAGGGAGGCCCGCCCCATCATGCGGCAGGCTTGTCCGTTTTGGAAGCAGGCTGACGGGTAGCCCAGGCCCGTTTGGGTTTGGGCTTAGTAGGTTTGGAAGTGCAAGCGCGTTTCGGATACGCCTGACCTTTTGCTTTTCTCGAAGAACAAAAGGAACGAGAAGAAGTACTCTTAGCCTTCGGTGCCGAAGGAGCAGTACTAGGCAGACATGCCGGTTTAGCAGAAGAAAGTCAGCCACTATCTTGTTGAGATCTTCTCCAAAAAGAATGGAGCACCTTAAAAGGGAGCACCTCCAGGGTTTTCTTGGAGTCTAGATCTACGGACCAGGACCACAAACAAAGAATCTGGCGAGCCAGGCTAGAAGTAGTAGAAGCCTTGGTCGCCAGAATACCGGTATCAGAAGCCGCCTCCTTGACATAATGAGAAGCCTTGACAATATGACAGGCATTGTCTAGCGTGATCAGAATCATCGGAAGGCAATTCTGCCTCTAACTCCTGGGCCCACGACTCGATGGCCTCAGCAGCCCAAGTTGCTGCAACAGTGGGCCTATGCGCAGCACCAGTAAGGGTGTAAATTGCCTTTAAGCAACCCTCCACACGCTTATCCGTCGGTTCCTTCAGAGATGCGACGGTAGTCACGGGCAGAGCTGAGGATACTACCAGCCGCGCCACTTGCAATTCCACAGGTGGGGGAGTCTCCCAACTTTTACTTAGCTCCACAGCAAGAGGGTAGCGAGCCAGCATCTTCTTGTGCGGTGTGAATTTCTTACCTGGAGTTTCCCAGAATCCCTGACGTATATCCACTAAGTGGTCAGAGTGAGGTAAAACTTGCTTAACCTCTTTCTTACATTTGAACCTGTCCGGTTTCTTAAGATCGGCATCAGGCTCTGCGTCATCAGTGATCTGAAGAATTATCCTGATCGCCTCCAACAAGCCAGGAACCTCTATCTGTGAACCAGCCTCCCCATCAGACCTATCAGGATCAGAATCTGAGGGGTCAGTGTAGACACCATCCTCATCAGATGAGGTGTCTGGGACAGCGGTCGACTGTGAGGAAGTAATGGCCCGTTTAGATGACCCCTTGGTCTTAGGCGGGCGAGAGTCAGATTTCTTTAGTCAGCGACTGGTTTAATTGCTGTAACTGATTGGAGAATTGATCTGCCCATGGCGGATTAACTGCAGGGACCATAATCGGCACAGGAGATCCCATAGTGGGCGTAAGTTTAGTTACAAGCATAGCTAATAACGAGGAAAATGTAGCCCAAGGTGGGTCATTTTGAACCCCCGTTGCCACTATTCCACTGGGGGATAGTGAACCCCCAGAACCTGAACTTTCTGCTGCCAAGCTTTCCTCAAACATGCCTGCAGCGTCACCTCTACGCACTGTGGGATCAGCTCCAGCTCTGTTGCCCCCTGTAGCTGACATATCCGAAAGCACAATCTCAGGCAACACAGTACAGTATCTGCAGCAATATACCTGACAAGCACCCCCTGTGCAGTTTATATACTCCACAAACGGGATTCTAGAGGTATATGGTGACTAAAAATCCCAAAGAAAAAATACACAATGGGTATATCTTGTGAAACGCCTATATTAAGTAATAATCCTGACGCACTGGACCCCTCAGGTTACAGAATATAGGGATCGCAATATAAGTGAGAGACACAAAATGGAGGTCACACAGCAGCTATATGCACACGCACCATACTTGCCTACTTTTGAAAAAGCATTTCAGGGAGATTGTGAAAGTAACAACTAAAGCGCGGACGTGTACTGCTACATCTGAGAGGTGGGTCATGAAAATGACTTGCATCCAAATGTAAATGAGCTCCAAACTTAGTAATATCTATTTGTTGAAGAAAAGACACTGATATTTTACAGAATTTGTGTACTGTGCTTTACAAGAGGTTCCATATACTGTAAGTGGCCACAAGAAACTTTATTTAAAATGCATGTAGTCACAGGGATCATTGTGCCTTATAACCAATGCAGGGAAATGGCGCTGATGATTCCATTTGTATGTATTTATCTCTGATTTCTTTTTTCCCCCCAAGAATGTAACAGCTGCATAATGGGGATAAGGTGTAATCAGGGAGATTGCTGGTGTATTCAGAGAGTGAGGGAGATTGCTACTATTTCCGGGAGTCTCCTGCAGAATGAGGGAGGGTAGGCAACTATGACACACATATAGTCACAATGTACAATGCAGAAATTATGACATGCAATAAAACTGCACTGGACTAGCAATACAAAGTAATACTCAGTATAGCTATATAATTAGTAAATATATCAATGCACAGTAAATACTGGATGTATATCACAGGGTACCTGTACTATATAACCCTGACTAAATGCACTGTTTCTTAAGTATTCTACATGTCTGTTGACAGTGTTAGTTAAGTGTCTTGTAAAATGCACAGCGCTGACATGCAGGCGGCTTTACAGAGGAGGATTTGCCCAAACAATCCCAGGAACAGTGCTGCTCTGTGTAATTGAGCCCAAACACTGACGTGGAGTGAGGGAGAGAGATATATGCAGCTCCAGGGCGGGAACATTACTGTAAATGGCGCCCTGGGGCTGGGGGAGGGGCTACAGGCCCAAGCCTTATTCCCCTGCTGGACCTCACCACTGGTACTACGGGCTGTAATTAAAAAAAATTTATGAGGTAAAAAACCGACCTCTGCCCTTGCCCTGGTGGTTTAGTGGAGTCCCTGCCGACCACAGTGTCCACGCCAGCGCGGGTGGCCCGTCTCCCACCGGCCGCGCCGGCCCACGATTTCAGCTGACCCGTCTAGGGGACCCACTTACCACCTCCCTGAGTGCGACCACGCGATCCAGGAGAGCTTCGGCGAGTGTGTGACTAACGTGGAGCAAACCGGAGCCTCCGCTGTAAGTACCCAGCAACCAGGGCGCGGTAGTATACATCGCCGCTGGGGGAGGTGATGGAGCCGCAGCAGGAGATGTCAGACTGACATCTATCACTGCTGCAGCCCTTGAAGCAGAGGCGTAGCTAGGGTTTTTGGAGCCCAGGGCAAGATCAGTAATGGTGCCCCCTCCCCAAAAACAAAACTACAAAGGAAAGTATGTGCCCACACCACCGGTGTCACTGTATATAAAGATATCAGGGTGTATATGTACAGATGTAGGTGCAGTGGTCGAAGTGGCATTTTTGAAGAGAGAATGTAACAGAGAAGGTTGCAATTATGTGCGCGCCTTCGGCGTGCGCGCTCTGGAAAAGGGGGCGTGTCCTCCAATGTAGTAGGTCTCCTTATACTATCTAGTACTGGTGCCCCTTTCACATTACAGCACACGGTATGAGCCAAAATTCACATTATGGGGTATATTCAAATGAAGTCAGATCCATTCCGATATGCATTTGTTGGAATGGATCTGACAACCCCTATTGAAATCTCATCTCAATTCAACTTTTTCAAGTAGAATTGAGATGAGTGACCCAGGAGGAGGAGAGGAGGGGGGGGGGAGCCGCGGGGGACAGCCGCCGGCAGCCAGAGGAGATCAGCACTGCAGAAGGATGTCGCACAGCCGTCCGACCTCATGGCAGTGTCCACCCGGCTCCAGCAAGCTTGCTGGAGCCGGGTGGACGCTGCCGTGAGCGGCGCGGCTGTGTGACATCCTGCTGCAGCGCTGTGCTGTAACGCTGATCTCCTCTGGCTGCCCGCGGCAGTCCCCCGTCTCCCTGCGGCTCTCCCCCCCTCTCCTCCTCTGGGTCCGCATCTCAGTCCAACATCTTTTGATGTTGGACTGAGATGGCTATTCTGCTGATCCACGTGCTTTTTGACAAGTCAAATTCACTGAATTGTCGAAAATATTGAATAGGTCGAATCACGATTCGACCTTAAAAAGTAAAAAACTGCCGTCTTTTCGACAGACGGCAGTTTTCGACTTCAATTGAATATACCCCTAAAGCACACGGTATGAGCCGAAATTCACATTATAGCACACGGTATGAGCCGAAATTCACATTATAGCACACGGTATGAGCCAAAATTCGCATTATAGCACACAGTATGAGCCAAAAATCACATTATAGAGTGAGGGGATCCTACCCCCTCAATTAACTAATCCTGTGGGGCCCTTAATGAACTAATCCTGTGGGGCACTGTGGTGAGGGGAGCCTACCCCCTTAATTGACTATTTGCAGAGTTTAGCAGCGGAAGGGTTGCAGCGGTTTCTCCGCTGTGGTACTTCTGCCACCTCCGACACTCCACGTCTTCGGCGCCACCCGGGTTGCAGAGCACCGCACCGGGGATGCACCCTTTTCAGTGTAGTCTGCTGCGCTCTGAAGGGGGATCTTCTCTCCTGCTGCAGGATCCTGAAGTGCGCCGTCCTCCCCGCTGTTCCGCACCGTCTTCTTTAAGCCAGCCAGGGTCTTCTGCGGGTCCTTGCTCCGGTAAGCGGGTGTCCTCCGCGATGCAGGTGCTCCCGTTGCTGGTCAGTCTCCTCCCTTGCTGCAGGGTCCCGCTCCACTGAAGGTTGGATGTCCTTTCCCGGTCTTGCGGCTGGCTGGACTCCTCCTCTTCTGCGGCGTCTTCTCCACTCAACGCGGACGGCTCTGGTCGCTCTGGTGACAGGCACAGGCAGCTCCTCCCTGGCGTTGGTCCTCTCCTGGTCCTGCGGCTTGCTCCCTCGCATCTCTTCAGCTGGTGCGCATGTCTCAGCTCCTCCTCCGGTCTTCGTGAGTCCTCCAGGGCTCCTTCCTACCTGCTGCTGCTGTCTGCTAGTTAAAAAAATATATATACTTCCGGGTCTGTGGAGAAGTGCCGCTACTTCGACTTATATATAGATATAGATATAGATATAGATAGAGATATATATATATATATATATATATATATATATATATATATATATATATATCCACGAAGGTGGCGGGCGCACTCTCACAGATATATTCAAAATCTTTAATTAATATCCACTGTTCTTTATTGTAGCCTCATAGATCTATGAGGCTACAATAAAGAACAGTGGATATTAATTAAAGATTTTGAATATATCTGTGAGAGTGCGCCCGCCACCTTCGTGGACATCTATAAATTCAGCGGACTCTGATCTGTTGGGATAGCACCCACCATGAAAATCTGATGCGAGTACAGGACTTTCTTTGTGTGTGTATATGTATGTGTATATATATATATATATATATATATATATATATATATATATATATATATATATATATATATATATATATATATATATATATATATATATATATATATATATAATGTATATATGTGTACAAAAGGTGCAGATAGCGCTACAACCTGAATATTCTATAACCAGATATCCCTAAAATGGGAGATCATAAATTACGCATGAGTTAGTGCAAAACAAAATTATTTTAAAATTAGTTTAAAATTAATAAAAACACTCCCAAGGTTAATGGTGTCGCAACCAGATTTCAAAATGTCCAATTCCCAAAGGAACTCAGATTTCAAAATTGTTCTAGTGGTAAATCGGTTGCGCCTTCAGTGTTTGTATGTAAATTGTTGCAAATCCTTGAGTGATAGTTAAAATGTGCGTACCAGACATACGTAGAACATTCGCCTTGTTTGAGGTATCTTTGCATCTGGATAATCCTTACTCGTACTGATTCTCCATTCCCATCCGTCCAAGCGTTGGTGTGGAGTTTGTACGTATATGCAAAAAATGTGTGTCAGAATGCTGCTCTTAAACAAAGTGACTTGGTGCTATATTTCGTGCAACTTTAACAGTAAAGTGAATATGTGCAAAGAAAAGTGCTGTACGTGCTTGTTATATATATATATGAATAAAAATATGAATAAATACGAATAAATATTTTATTTTACTGGCAGTGTGCAAATTCCCTTAGGTAATGTGCTTATATACCACTTATTGAGGGTGCAACACCATATGGCTCAGTAGTCAAAAGGAGCACTTACATCTAGAGTTGAAATGATTTAATAGGATGCTGCCATCATTCCATCATCAGACTTATGGACCTTAAAAAAAGGGTTCCCATGTGGGATGGAAAAAAGCCTCTGATAGTGTAGTATTATTTAAAAAACATTTAATAATACATAAAACGACAAAAAACATACAGATGGACTCGTACAATTTTAAAAATGCATATAAGCTTATCTGTTAATTCCTCAGATAGGAGCGGAGTGCCGGTATATATATATATAATAAGAATTTACTTACCGATAATTCTATTTCTCGGAGTCCGTAGTGGATGCTGGGGTTCCTGAAAGGACCATGGGGATTATACCAAAGCTCCCAAACGGGCGGGAGAGTGCGGATGACTCTGCAGCACCGAATGAGAGAACTCCAGGTCCTCCTTAGCCAGGGTATCAAATTTGTAGGATTTTACAAACGTGTTTGCCCCTGACTAAATAACCGCTCGGCAAAGTTGTAAAGCCGAGACCCCTCGGGCAGCCGCCCAAGATGAGCCCACCTTCCTTGTGGAATGGGCATTTACATATTTTGGCTGTGGCAGGCCTGCCACAGAATGTGCAAGCTGAATTGTATTACACATCCAACTAGCAATAGTCTGCTTAAAAGCAAGAGCAGCCAGTTTGTTGGGTGCATACAGGATAACAGCAAGTCAGTTTTCCTGACTCCAGCCGTCCTGGAACCTATATTTTCAGGGCCCTGACAACATCTAGCAACTTGGAGTCCTCCAAGTCCCTAGTAGGTGCAAGGCACCACAATAAGCTGGTTCAGGTGAAACACTGACACCACCTTAGGGAGAGAACTGGGGACGAGTCCGCAGCTCTGCCCTGTCCGAATGGACAAACAGATATGGGCTTTTTTGAGAAAAAAACCACCAATTTGACACTCGCCTGGTCCAGGCCAGGGCCAAGAACATGGTCACTTTTCATGTGAGATGCTTCAAATCCACAGATTTGACTGGTTTTAAACCAATGTGATTTGAAGAATCCCAGAACTACGTTGAGATCCCACAGTGCCACTGGAGGCACAAAAGAGGGTTGTATATGCAATACTCCCTTGACAAAGTTCTGGACTTCAGGAACTGAAGCCAATTCTTTCTGGAAGAAAATTGACAGGGCCGAAATTTGAACCTTAATGGACCCCAATTTGAGGCCCATAGACACTCCTGTTTGCAGGAAATGCAGGAATCGACCGAGTTGAAATTTCTTTGTGGGGCCTTCCTGGCCTCACACCACGCAACATATTTTCGCCACATGTGGTGATAATGTTGTGCGGTCACCTCCTTTCTGGCTTTGACCAGGGTAGGAATGACCTCTTCCGGAATGCCTTTTTCCCTTAGGATCCGGCGTTCCACCGCCATGCCAACAAACGCAGCTGCGGTAAGTCTTGGAACAGACATGGTACTTGCTGAAGCAAGTCCCTTCTTAGCGGCAGAGGCCATAAGACCTCTGTAAACATCTCTTGAAGTTCCGGGTACCAAGTCCTTCTTGGCCAATCCGGAGCCATGAGTATAGTTCTTACTCCTCTACGTCTTATAATTCTCAGCACCTTAGGTATGAGAAGCAGAGGAGGGAACACATACACCGACTGGTACACCCACGGTGTTACCAGAACGTCCACAGCTATTGCCTGAGGGTCTCTTGACCTGGCGCAATACCTGTCCCGTTTTTTGTTCAGACGGGACGCCATCATGTCCACCTTTGGTATTTCCCAACGGTTTACAATCATGTGGAAAAAACTTCCCGATGAAGTTTCCACTCTCCCGGGTGGAGGTCGTGCCTGCTGAGGAAGTCTGCTTCCCAGTTTCCATTCCCGGGATGAAACACTGCTGACAGTGCTATCACATGATTTTCCGCCCAGCGAAAAGTCCTTGCAGTTTTTGCCATTGCCCTCCTGCTTCTTGTGTCGCCCTGTCTGTTTACGTGGGCGACTGCCGTGATGTTTTTCCCACTGGATCAATACCGGCTGACCTTGAAGCAGAGGTCTTGCTAAGCTTAGAGCCTTATAAATTTACCCTTAGCTCCAGTATATTTATGTGGAGAAAAGTCTCCAGACTTGATCACACTCCCTGGAAATTTTTTCCTTGTGTGACTGCTCCCCAGCCTCTCGGGCTGGGCTCCGTGGTCACCAGCATCCAATCCTGATTGCCGAATCTGCGGCCCTCTAGAAGATGAGCACTCTATAACCACCACAGGAGAGACACCCTTGTCCTTGGATATAGGGTTATCCGCTGATGCATCTGAAGATGCGATCCGGACCATTTGTCCAGCAGATCCCACTGAAAAGTTCTTGCGTGAAATCTGCCGAATGGAATTGCTTCGTAGGAAGCCACCATTTTCTACCAGGACCCTTGTGCAATGATGCACTGTTTTTAGGAGGTTCCTGACTAGCTCGGATAACTCCCTGGCTTTCTCTTTCGGGAGAAACACCTTTTTCTGGACTGTGTCCAGAATCATCCCTAGGCACAGCAGACGTGTCGTCGGGATCAGCTGCGATTTTGGAATATTTAGAATCCACCCGTGCTGTTGTAGCAGTATCCGAGATAGTGCTACTCCTACCTCCAACTGTTCCCTGGACTATGCCCTTATCAGGAGATCGTCCAAGTAAGGGATAATTAAGACGCCTTTTCTTCGAAGAAGAATCATCATTTCGGCCATTACCTTAGTAAAGACCCGGGGTGCCGTGGACAATCCAAACGGCAGCGTCTGAAACTGATAGTGACAGTTCTGCACCACGAACCTGAGGTACCCTTAGTGAGAAGGGCAAATTTGGGACATAGAGGTAAGCATCCCTGATGTCCCGGGACACTATATAGTCCCCTTCTTCCTGTTCGTTATCACTGCTCTGAGTGACTCCATCTTGATTTGAACCTTTGTAAGTGTTCAAAAAATTTTTAGATTTAGAATAAGTCTCACCTAGCCTTCTGGCTTCAGTACCACAATATAGTGTGGAATAATACCCCTTTTCTTGTAGTAGGAGGGGTAATTTAATTATCACCTGCTGGGAATACAGCTTGTGAATTTTTTCCCATACTGCCTCCTTGTCGGAGGGAGACCTTGGTAAAGCAGACTTCAGGAGCCTGCGAAGGGGAAACGTCTCGACATTCCAATCTGTACCCCTGGGATACTACTTGTAGGATCCAGGGGTCCTGTACGGTCTCAGCGCCATGCTGAGAACTTGTCAGAAGCGGTGGAACGCTTCTGTTCCTGGGAATGGGCTGCCTGCTGCAGTCTTCTTCCCTTTCCTCTATCCCTGGGCAGATATGATCTTATAGGGACGAAAGGACTGAGGCTGAAAAGACGGTGTCTTTTTCTGCAGAGATGTGACTTAGGGTAAAAACGGTGGATTTTCCAGCAGTTGCCGTGGCCACCAGGTCCGATGGACCGACCCCAAATAACTCCTCTTCCTTTATACGGCAATACACCTTTGTGCCGTTTGGAATCTGCATCACCTGACCCCTGTCGTGTCCATAACATCTTCTGGCAGTTATGGACATCGCATTTACTCTTGATGCCAGAGTGCAAATATCCCTCTGTGCATCTCGCATATATAGAAATGCATCCTTTAAATGCTCTATAGTCAATAAAATACTGTCCCTGTCAAGGGTATCAATATTTTTAGTCAGGGAATCCGACCAAGCCACCCCAGCTCTGCACATCCAGGCTGAGGCGATCGCTGGTCGCAGTATAACACCAGTATGTGTGTATATACTTTTTATGATATTTTCCAGCCTGTCAGCTGGTCCTTGAGGACGGCCCTATCTATAGACGGTACCGCCACTTGTTTTGATAAGCGTGTGAGCGCCTTATCCACCCTAAGGGGTGTTTCCCAACGCGCCCTAACTTCTGGCGGGAAAGGGTATACCGCCCATAATTTTCTATCGGGGGGAACCCACGCATCATCACACAATTTATTTAATTTATCTGATTCAGGAAAAACTATGGTAGTTTTTTCACATCCCACATAATACCCTCTTTTGTGGTACTTGTAATATCAGAAATATGTAACACCTCCTTCATTGCCTTTAACGTGTGGCCCTAATAAGGAATACGTTTGTTTATTCACCGTCGACACTGGATTCAGTGTCCCTGTCTGTGTCTGTGTCGACCGACTAAAGTAAACGGGCGTTTTAAAACCCCTGACGGTGTTTTTGAGACGTCTGGACCGGTACTAATTGTTTGTCGGCCGTCTCATGTCGTCAACCGACCTTGCAGCGTGTTGACATTATCACGTAATTCCCTAAATAAGCCATCCATTCCGGTGTCGACTCCCTAGAGAGTGACATCACCATTACAGGCAATTGCTCCGCCTCCTCACCAACATCGTCCTCCTACATGTCGACACACACGTACCGACACACAGCACACACACAGGGAATGCTCTGATAGAGGACAGGACCCACTAGCCCTTTGGAGAGACAGAGGGAGAGTTTGCCAGCACACACCAAAAACGCTATAATTATATAGGGACAACCTTATATAAGTGTTTTCCCTTATAGCATCTTTTTTATATATTTCTAACGCCAAATTAGTGCCCCCCCTCTCTGTTTTAACCCTGTTTCTGTAGTGCAGTGCAGGGGAGAGCCTGGGAGCCTTCCCTCCAGCCTTTCTGTGAGGGAAAATGGCGCTGTGTGCTGAGGAGATAGGCCCCGCCCCTTTTTCGGCGGCCTCGTCTCCCGCTCTTAACGGATTCTGGCAGGGGTTAAATATCTCCATATAGCCTCCGGAGGCTATATGTGAGGTATTTTTAGCCAAAATAGGTTTTCATTTGCCTCCCAGGGCGCCCCCCTCCCAGCGCCCTGCACCCTCAGTGACTGCCGTGTGAAGTGTGCTGAGAGGAAAATGGCGCACAGCTGCAGTGCTGTGCGCTACCTTTAGAAGACTGAGGAGTCTTCTGCCGCCGATTCTGGACCTCTTCTTATTTCAGCATCTGCAAGGGGGCCGGCGGCAAGGCTCCGGTGACCATCCAGGCTGTACCTGTGATCGTCCCTCTGGAGCTGATGTCCAGTAGCCAAGAAGCCAATCCATCCTGCACGCAGGTGAGTTCACTTCTTCTCCCCTAAGTCCCTCGTTGCAGTGATCCTGTTGCCAGCAGGACTCACTGTAAAATAAAAAACCTAAGCTAAACTTTTCTAAGCAGCTCTTTAGGAGAGCCACCTAGATTGCACCCTTCTCGGCCGGGCACAAAAATCTAACTGGCTTGGAGGAGGGTCATAGGGGGAGGAGCCAGTGCACACCACCTGATCGGAAAGCTTTACTTTTGTGCCCTGTCTCCTGCGGAGCCGCTATTCCCCATGGTCCTTTCAGGAACCCCAGCATCCACTAGGACGATAGAGAAATAAATATATATATATATATATATATATGCGACTCTGTTCCATTCAGCGGCACTCAGAGACTTGTAGATAAAGTAAAACGTGCTTTAATGTGTCATAGTGACAATCTGCATACCAACGTTTCGGGGCGTAACCACCCCTTTATCAAGGTGAGCAAACAAATACACACAAATATCCACACACATAGAAGACATACACACAGAAACACACGCATACCCCTGCTTACCCCTCCAGGCAGTACACACACGTACACCCCCCCCCCCCCCCTCTCCATT
This sequence comes from Pseudophryne corroboree, assembly GCF_028390025.1. NCBI lineage: Eukaryota > Metazoa > Chordata > Amphibia > Anura > Myobatrachidae > Pseudophryne > Pseudophryne corroboree. The sequence goes on along the minus strand of NC_086452.1, from coordinate 457,239,642 downwards.
GCTGGACACATGCATCCCCCCACCCCTCTTACCCCTCCAATAACACCCACCCATTGCTGGGTGCCCTGCTCGCCCCATGCTAGTTACGCCTCTGCCTTGAAGTCTTCTATTTATGCTTAAAAAGCTCTTCTCAGGGCTGCTGGAGCAGCCCACCTGTTGTATGCCTGCTTACTGCATGGCACCAACTACAAAACTGAGCTCCTGTGCACGGAGGCGGGGTTATAGAGGAGGCGGCGCTGTGCATCTTGGGAATAGTCAAAGGTCTGAGCCTGTTGGTGCCTTGGATCAAGTTCCCACTCTACACCCCAATGTTACTCCTTGTGGAGCCCAGTGTACCTCGCAGCAGAAATATCTATATATCTATATATCACAGCGAGGTCCTAGACTGCGCCGTGTTTTATATATATATACATCTATATATCTATATCTATATCCTCACACAATATATCCTGTAATAGGTACACTTTTTCTTAACTAATGCTGTCTGTATAGAGACATGTAGAATCAGGGGCGGATCCAGAACAAAATGACAGGGGGGGCACCACGATAGGGAAAGGCGGGCGGGAGTGGGGGGATTTGGTCTTTGTGCGAACTCCTGGGATGGTGGGTGTGGCCTCACAGGGAATTCCGTACTCACAAGCCACAACCTTGTTTCATCACGCTGGGGGCATGGAGTACAGGTCTGGTGGGTGACGGGGTGAGTGTGCAATGACAGGTGTGGTGGGGGACGGGGTGAGTGTGCGGGGACTGGTCTGGTGGGGGACGGGGTGAGTATCTGTGGGGCAGATGTTGTGGGTGACAGGGTGAGAGAGTCTGTAACCAGGACTGGGCAGAGCACCCCTACCCGCCCTTCAATGCCTACCTCACAGCACTCCCCCACTTCAATGTACTTCATCACATCACAGCTTCTCCAACACCATTATATACCTCAAAGCACAGAAGACCCCCCCCTACCACCAGATAGAGCATCTTCCCCAAGCACAGAAGACCCTCCCCCTGTGACATTTCTCCCCATATTACCAAAGATCCAGTCTGAGCAAATTTCTAATAAAAAGGGACCCACAATATGTGCATCAATAAACACCTTCAATGTACCCAAATGTGCCCAACTCTTCCCCTCTACCTGTATACACTTCTGCTCCTTTGTAAATGCAATGTAGTGCCACAAAACCTACTGTACTGTAGGTGTCTTGATAGAAGAACAGCGGATACAAATTAGTATATGCACTACCATTGTGCACTTTGAAAATTACCTCCGTTGTGGTTTAGAGTCAAACATCATGTGTTGTGCCAATTTACATTTCAAAAATATTTGACTGGGGGGTGGTGGATTGACCTGTAGGTCCATGAGTGTGGACGTGTTGAGGGAGAGCACCTGCACTTACGGGACGTACAGTACCTTCTCTCCAGGGGAGCTCTCTCTCTGCTTCTGTGCCCTATCTGCACCCTCTCTCTGCTTCTGCCCTGTGATGTTCCCCTTGAACACCGGAGGCTGTGGGCATGAACCGGGAGTAATTTTGGCCATCCTGGTAGTTGGGGAGGGCTGTTGCATGGTCTGCTGATTGAAGCCAAGGACATTCCTGGAGTGCTGGACCTGGGGGGAAAGTTCCGTTGATGCGGCTGCCACTACGGAGCTACCTGAGGCAGGTTCTTTAATTAAGGGTGTTTGGGAGAGCCTCCTTTGATGTTATTGTTAGATGTGCTTTAGTCTAATTTTTATGATGCTTCCACTGCACAGCTTTCTTTACCAAGACTGTTATGGTTGGTTTAACTATACCTGCTATGATACCAGCTTTGTATTTTGTGCTGAATCTCCATCCTTAATCCAGCACAGGTATTTAGTACTTACTATTCTGTCCCACTAACTACTTGGCCACTCTTTTAATAGGGCTAGCCGGCTCCCTGAGCAGTAGTGGGGACGGGAGCCGGGGAGCGCAGCACCGCAGATCGGATCAAAAGAGAGATCCGATCTGTGGTGTGGCAGGGGGGCCGGGGTACGTACATGCAACCTGCGGCCCCACAGCCCTTGCAGCTATAGTGATCCTAAATGACAGGGGGGCACGGGCCTGGGTGCCCCCCCCCCTCCTCCTGGAACCGCCACTGTGTAGAATACTCAAGTATTTGTAAAGTCACAGCGCAGTATACAGGCGGCTTTACAAGGGAGACCTTGCCCTGCAGTCCCAGAGACCAGCTGCAACTATGCTTAGAAAATGGCGCCCAGCGTCTCAGTCAGCAGGGAGTGAGGGAGAGTGTGAGGCAGCTCCAGGGCGGGAAATCCGGCATTGGACCCTAACAGCAGGCATCCCAACTGGGAATATGCCCGGTCGGTTGCCATAGCGGCGGAGGCAGCGATGGGAGATGAGCTAATTTCCTCATCTCTGCACCGCCTCTCCCTATGTAATGAATGGGTTCATGCTGCCACTGCTTTATTCCCGTGTTAGGCGACCTGGGAATTCGACCATGTCCCCTATCGCACCGCACACCGACCTGTGTCAATATGCCGGGTTGATACCGGGTTATTTGTGCGGTGTGAAAGGGGCATAAGTGATCCTTCGACAGTATTCAGGTTACCAGCCTGTTTTCATCTCTGTATGCAGGAGCCAATCTTGAGGAGAAACGAGGTGAAGCCTGCGCTGTCCAGGACAGGCGGTGCTGAAACCAGATGACAGGGACAGCGACCATCCCCAGTTCCTCGCTGACGCTGGATAAACAGCGCAGGATTTATTGGGGAATTGTCAGAATTCACGTTCTGGATGAGTCAATATAACTTCAAAAAATGACAGATTCAGCTAAAGTGTATCATTTTCTACGCAGTACGTTTAGCCTACAAAGTACGCAAAAAAGTACACTCCTGAAAGTGGAACCAACAGAAGTGGACGCTAATATGATTGTCCGATGGTATTTAATCTGCGCATGCACAATAGTTTTGTCCGATGGACTGGCGACATTCATGCGGGATCCGGTCAGGATACTGAAGCCGGAATGCCGACACGGCTCTCCCGACTGGGATCACAATCCCGGCGACGGAATCCCGACACCCAGGATCTTAAAGGAGACACTGCCGGGACGCCGGAGAGGTAAGCCGTGAGGAGGGGGGGGAGGGGTTAGGTTGCGGTGGGGAGGGTTAGGTTGTGGGGAGGGGGGGTTAGAGTTAGGCTGCGGGGAGGGGGGTTAGGCTGCAGGGAGGGGGAGTTAGGTTTAGGCACCCCTAGGGAGGGTTAGGGTCAGGCTACTGGGAGGGGAGGGTGAGGATTAAGCTGCAGGGAGGGGGGTTTAGGGTTAGGATGCAGGGAGGGGGATTAAGTTTAGGCACCCACAAGGAGGGTTAGGGTCAGGCTGTGGGGAGGGGAGGGTTAGGTTTAGGCTGCGGGAAGGGGAGGGTTAGGTTTAGGCACTACCGGGGAGGGATAGGGTTAGGCTGCGGGGGAGAAGGAGGATTAGGTTTAGGCTGCAGGAGGGGAGGGTTAGGGGGCCATGGGAGGAAGGTAGGTATACTTACCTTCCCCCCTGTCGGGATTCTCACTGACAGCATGCCACGGTTGGTATTCTGCCTGCTGGCATTTAGAGCCCATCCCGTTCATGCAATGGATTCGATGCTGTGTCTTCAAATGGCATATTTCCGCATAGCCGCTGCGTACATAGCCCCCCCCCCCCAAAATAAATAAATAAATAAAATAAATCTATGTTTTTCTATTTCTAGAACACATGAGGAAAATGCATTCAGACTCCTGTGCCTAGGAGGCAACTGGCACTAATAGGGAAACATCCTATCAATGGAGGATGCTAAATATATCAATTATACATTAATTATTCATTATTTTAAGAAATTGTATTTTTTGTGAGAATGTGCTTGCCCTGTGAGTGACCCACATAAAAGTCTGCGAAAGTTAATTTTCCCCACAGTAGATGCAGCATTATGTTTATAATGATGTCCCAAAGAACGGAAACTAGTAGGATGTGACAAGTAGGAGTGAGTCAGATACACAGGGAAGGAGTCATTAGGATACACAGGAGCAATGAGAGTCTGGTTCGCACAGGACAGAAATAACATGAAGAAATAGAGCAGAAGTGACCAGATACTGGGGCTGGATACACGGAATAAGAGGGGACTCTGCGGATCCTAGCCTAGAGTCTCGCTATTACTCCGATACTGTGTTTATTCCTGTACGTGTTCCCGTGCTCATAAAGATAGCAAAATAAAACGGAAGAAAGTGAATTTGCTAGGGAGTGATTACAGTAAGTAGTCATATAACTGGCTCCCAAGGTAGACATAAGATGGACATAATCCTCAATATGTGTCTGTTACACGCAGGAGGAGGAATAAACATGAGGGTGCTTACTGGCTGACAATGCACAGGACGCACAGTGCATCAGGTAGATGGATTATTATTCTATACATAGTAAAAATGCAGTAATGCACTGGTGAGAAAATGGAAATTAATGCAATTATACAATACCGACCACGGCATCCTGATCGTGGTAATCCTGACAGTTAAAGGTAAGTATACTTACCTGTCCCCAATGCCCCCAACCCCTAACCCTCTCTACCCGCAGCCTAAACAACACCCCTTCCCCCGAGCCCCGCCTCCCTGGTGGCTCCTAAACTTAACCCCCCCCCCCCTTCCTGCAGCCTAACCCTCCCTGGGGGTGCCTAACCCTAATCCCCCCTTCCCACAGCCTAAACCTTAACCCCCCGGGGCGAAGCCAGGACCTAACCCTCCCCCTGCAACCTATACCTCACCTCCCCTTATCCCGACTGAATCCCGTAGCCCCCATCTTACTTAATTCACTATAAAGTGGGCAGGATGCGCGAGGGTGACTACATGAAATTTGGAAGTATCTTGGACGTTCTGGTAGAGTGAAAACGTGTGATTATATCTGTGTGGAACTGAGGCCTTTGGGGGCTGATAGGGTGCTCCAAATTAAGGGGGACATTTACTAAGCGGTGATAAGAGCGGAGAAGTGAGCAAGAGGAGAAGTTGCCCCATCAACCAATCAGCAGCTCTGTATCATTTTATAGTATGCAAATTATAGATGTTACTTCAGTGCTGATTGGTTGCCATGGGCAACTTCTCCACTGGCTCACTTCTCCGCTCTTATCACTGCTTAGTAAATGTCCCCCTTACTGACACTGGGTATGTAATAGGGTGGTGGTGGTCTACAGTTCCAAATAAACAGTATTGTTTTGAAACAACTGTAACATTCTAAACCTTTCGTGCAACTTTAAAAAAAAAAAAATGCCACAGGTCGTACTGGTTCAAATCTTCTGTGCACTCCACTGACACGAGAAAGACCAACAAGCATGTAATATGCAGGATCCGGCTTCAGATTAAAGGCCATATTTATGGTACAATGGAAGTAAATTCATTTGCCTGCTGTAAAAATAAGGGCCCTCATTCCGAGTTGATCGGTCGCAAGGCGAATTTAGCAGAGTTACACACGCTAAGCCTACGCCTACTGGGAGTGTATCTTAGCTTCTTAAAATTGCGACCGATGTATTCGCAATATTGCGATTACAAACTACTTTGCAGTTTCTGAGTAACTTCAACCTTACTCTGCCTGTGCGATCAGTTCAGTGCTTGTCGTTCCTGGTTTGACGTCACAAACACACCCAGCGTTCGCCCAGACACTCCTCCGTTTCTCCAGCCACTCCTGCGTTTTTTCCGGAAACGGTAGCGTTTTCATCCACACGCCCATAAAACGCCGTGTTTCCGCCCAGTAACACCCATTTCCTGTCAATCACATTACGATCGCCGGAGCGATGAAAAAGCCGTGAGTAAAAATACTATCTTCATTGTTAAATTACTTGGCGCAGTCGCAGTGCGAATATTGCGCATGCGTACTAAGCGGATTTTCATTGCGATGCGATGAAAAATACCGACCGATCAACTCGGAATGAGGGCCAAGATTTTACTTACGGGTAACTCTATTTCTCGTAATCCGAAGAGGATGCTGGGGACTCCATAAGGACCATGGGGAATAGACGGGCTCCGCAGGAGATAGGGCACTTTAAGAAAGACTTTAGGATTCTGGGTGTGCACTGGCTCCTCCCTCTATGCCCCTCCTCCAGACCTCAGTTAGGGAAACTGTGCCCAGAGGAGACTGACAGTACGAGGAAAGGATTTTAGTTAACCTAAGGGCAAGATTCATACCAGCCACACCAATCACACCGCATAACCTGTGATAAACTATCCAGTTAACAGCATGAACAACAACACAACTCGGTTCAAACCGACGAAACTATAACATAACCCTTATGTAAGCAATAACTATATACAAGTCTTGCAGAAGAAGTCCGCACTTGGGACGGGCGCCCAGCATCCTCTACGGACTAAGAGAAATAGATTTACCAGTAAGTAAAATCTTATTTTCTCTAACGTCCTAGAGGATGCTGGGGACTCTGTAAGGACCATGGGGATTATACCAAAGCTCCCAAACGGGCGGGAGAGTGCGGATGACTCTGCAGCACCGATTGAGCAAACAGGAGGTCCTCTTCAGCCAGGGTATCAAACTTATAGAACTTTGCAAAGGTGTTTGACCCCGACCAAGTAGCTGCTCGGCACAACTGTAACGCCGAGACCCCTTGGGCAGCCGCCCAAGAAGAGCCCACCTTTCTAGTGGAATGGGCCTTAACCGATTTAGGCAATGATAATCCTGCCGTAGAATGCGCCTGCTGAATTGTGTTACAAATCCAGCGAGCAATAGTCTGCTTCGAAGCAGGAGCGCCAACCTTGTTGGCCGCATACAGAACAAACAGAGCTTCAGTCTTCCTGATCCTAGCTGTTCTGGACACATAAATCTTCAAAGCCCTGACCACATCCTGGAACTCGGAATCCCCCAAGTCCCGCGTAGCCATAGGCACGACAATAGGTTGGTTCATATGAAACGATGAGACCACCTTTGGCAGAAATTGAGGACGAGTACTCAATTCTGTCCTATCCACATGAAAAACCAGGTAGGGGCTTTTATATGACAAAGCCGCCAATTCCGAAACACGCCTTGCAGAAGCCAAGGCCAATAACATAACCACTTTCCAAGTGAGATATTTAAATTCCACCGTCTTGAGTGGTTCAAACCAAGGTGACTTGAGGAAACTTAATACCACGTTAAGATCCCAAGGCGCCACCGGAGGTACAAAGGGAGGCTGAATATGCAGTACCCCCTTCACAAATGTCTGAACTTCAGGAAGAGAAGCCAATTCTTTTTGGAAGAAAATGGACAAGGCCGAAATTTGGACCTTTATGGACCCTAATTTTAGGCCCAAATTCACTCCCGTTTGCAGGAAGTGAAGCAGACGGCCCAAATGGAACTCCTGTGTAGGAGCAGTTCTGGCCTCACACCAAGACACATATTTTCGCCATATACGGTGATAATGTTTCGATGTCACGTCCTTCCTAGCCTTGATCAGGGTAGGAATGACCTCCTCCGGAATACCTTTTTCCGCTAGGATCCGGCGTTCAACTGCCATGCCGTCAAAAGCAGCCGCGGTAAGTCTTGGAACAGACAGGGCCCCTGCTGCAGCAGATCCTGCCTTTGGGGAAGAGGCCACGGATCTTCTGTGAGCAACTCTTGCAGATCCGGATACCAAGTCCTTCGTGGCCAATCCGGAACAATGAGGATCGTTTTGACTCCTCTTAGCCTTATTATTCTCAACACCTTGGGTATGAGAGGTAGAGGAGGGAACACATAGACCGATCTGAACACCCAAGGTGTCACTAGAGCGTCCACCGCTACCGCCTGGGGGTCCCTGGACCTGGCGCAATACCGCTTTAGCTCTTTGTTGAGATGGGACGCCATCATGTCTATCTGAGGCAGTCCACACCGACCCACGATCTGTGCGAAGACTTCTGGATGAAGTCCCCACTCTCCCGGATGCAGGTCGTGTCTGCTGAGGAAGTCCGCTTCCCAGTTGTCCACCCCTGGGATGAATACTGCTGATAGGGCGCTTACATGGCCTTCCGCCCAGCGAAGAATCCTGGTCGTTTCTGCCATGGCCACTCTGCTCCTTGTGCCGCCTTGGCGGTTTACATGAGCCACTGCTGTGACATTGTCTGACTGAATCAGAACCGGTTTGTCCCGAAGCAATGCCTCCGCTTGGCGTAAGGCGTTGTATATGGCCCTCAACTCTAGGACGTTGATGTGGAGACCAGTCTCTAGATTTGACCAGAGACCTTGGAAATTTCTTCCCAGTGTGACCGCTCCCCAACCTCGGAGGCTTGCGTCCGTGGTCACCAGGATCCAGTCCTGAATTCCGAACCTGCATCCTTCTAGGAGGTGAGCACTGTGCAGCCACCACAGGAGAGAGACCCTGGCTCTGGGAGACAGGGTGATCCTCTGATGCATTTGTAAATGGGACCCGGACCATTTGTCCAGTAGATCCCATTGAAAGGTCCTCGCATGGAACCTTCCGAAGGGGATGGCCTCGTACGATGCCACCATCTTCCCCAGGACACGTGTGCAATGATGCACTGAAACCGTTTTTAGCTTTAATAGGTTCCTGACCAGGTCTATGAGCTCCTGAGCCTTTTCCATCGGAAGAAAAACCTTTTTCTGGTCTGTGTCTAGAATCAGACCCAGAAAGGTCAGGCGCGTTGTAGGGACTAGCTGGGACTTCGGTAAATTGAGAATCCAGCCGTGCCCCTGCAACATCCTCACCGACAGCGACACGCTGTCCAGCAACTTCTCCCAAGATCTCGCCTTTATGAGGAGATTGTCCAAGTATGGGATAATTGTGACACCCTGCTTGCGCAGGAGCACCATCATTTCCGCCATTACCTTGGTGAAAATTCTCGGGGCTGTGGAAAGCCCAAACGGCAACGTCTGAAATTGGTAATGACAGTCCTGTACTGCAAATCTCAGGAACGCCTGATGAGGAGGGAAAATCGGAACATGAAGGTATGCATCCTTTATGTCCAGGGACACCATCCAATCCCCCCCCTCCAGGCTGGCGATGACCGCTCTGAGCGATTCCATCTTGAACTTTTTCAAGTACAAGTTCAGGGATTTTAGATTCAAAATGGGCCTGACCGAACCGTCCGGTTTCGGGACCACAAACGGGGTTGAGTAATACCCCTTTCCTTGCTGGAGAAGAGGAACTTTGACTATCACCTGTTGAAGATACAATTTTTGAATTGCAGTCAACACTAACTCCCTCTCTGACGGGGAAGCTGGCAGAGCCAATTTGAAAAATCGGCGAGGAGGCACGTCTTCGAATTCCAGCCTGTATCCCTGAGAAACAATCTCTATAGCCCAGGGATCCACCTGTGAGTGAACCCAGACCTGGCTGAAAAATCGAAGACGCGCCCCTACGTGGGCTGACTCCCCCCGGGAAGCCCCAGCGTCATGTGGTGGACTTTGCAGATGTAGGGGAGGACTTCTGCTCCTGGGAACTAGCTGCATGCAGCTTTTTTTCCCTTGCCTTTTCCTCTGGCAAGGAAGGACGATCCCCGTACCTTCTTGCTTTTATTGGAACGAAAGGACTGCATTTGATAATGAGGTGCCTTTTTAGTATGCTGCGGGGGGACATAAGGTAAGAAATTCGATTTACCGGCCGTAGCAGTAGAGACAAGGTCCGAGAGGCCTTCTCCAAACAACTCCTCCCCCTTGTAAGGCAACGACTCCATATGCCGCTTTTAGTCGGCATCCCGTCCACTGTCTGGTCCACAGGAGTCGCCTAGCAGAAAATAAGAATTTACTTACCGATAATTCTATTTCTCGTAGTCCGTAGTGGATGCTGGGAACTCCGTAAGGACCATGGGGAATAGCGGCTCCGCAGGAGACTGGGCACATCTAAAGAAAGCTTTAGGACTATCTGGTGTGCACTGGCTCCTCCCCCTATGACCCTCCTCCAAGCCTCAGTTAGGATACTGTGCCCGGACGAGCGTACACAATAAGGAAGGATTTTGAATCCCGGGTAAGACTCATACCAGCCACACCAATCACACCGTACAACTTGTGATATGAAACCCAGTTAACAGCATGATAACAGAGGAGCCTCTGAATAGATGGCTCACAACAAGAACCCGATTAGTTAACAATAACTATGTACAAGTATTGCAGACAATCCGCACTTGGGATGGGCGCCCAAATTCTTATTTTCTCTGACGTCCTAGTGGATGCTGGGAACTCCGTAAGGACCATGGGGATTATACCAAAGCTCCCAAACGGGCGGGAGAGTGCGGATGACTCTGCAGCACCGAATGAGAGAACTCCAGGTCCTCCTCAGCCAGGGTATCAAATTCGTAGAATTTTGCAAACGTGTTTGCCCCTGACCAAGTAGCTGCTCGGCAAGTTGTAAAGCCGAGACCCCTCGGGCAGCTGCCCAAAATGAGCCCACCGTCCTTGTGGAATGGGCTTTTATTGATTTAGGCTGCGGTAATCCTACCGCAGAATGCGCCAGCTGAATAGTGCTACAAATCCAGCGCGCAATAGACTGCTTAGAAGCAGGAGCACCCAGCTTGTTGGGTGCCATCAGGATAAATAGCGAGTCAGTTTTCCTGACTCCAGCCGTCCTGGAAAAATAAAATTTTCAGGGCCCTGACTACGTCCAGCAACTTGGAATCCTCCAAGTCCCCAGTAGCCGCAGGCACCACAATAGGTTGTTTCAAGTGAAAACCTGAGACCACCTTCAGGAGAAACTGAGGACGAGTCCTCAACTCTGCCCTATCCATATAGAAAATCAGATAAGGCCTTTTACTTGACAAAGCCGCCAATTCTGACACACGCCCGGCCAAGGCCAAGGCCAACAGCATGACCACTTTCCACGCGAGATACTTTAGCTCCATGGTTTTAAGTGGCTCAACCAATGCGACTTTAGGAAATCCAACACCACGTTGAGATCCAAAAAGTGACACAGGAGGCACAAAAGGAGGCTGTATATGTAGTACTCCTTTAACCAAAGTCTGAACTTCAGGCAGTGAAGCCAGTTCTTTCTGGAAGAAAATCGACAGAGCCGAAATCTGGACCTTGATGGACCCCAATTTGAGGCCCAAACGTCACCCCTGCTTGCAGGAAGTGCAGGAATCGACATAGTTGAAATTCCTCCGTCGGGGCCTTCATGGCCTCCCACCAAGCAACAAATTTTCGCCAAACGCGGCGATAATGACTTGCGGTGACATCCTTCCTGGCTATGATCAGGGTAGGGATGACTTCCTTTGGAATACCCTTTTCCTTTAGGATCCGGTGTTCTACCGCCATGCCGTCAAACGCAGCCGCGGTAAGTCTTGGAACAGACAGGGTCCCTGCTGCAGCAGGTCTTGTCTGAGCGGCAGAGGCCAAGGGTCCTCTGCCAGCATCTCTTGAAGTTCCGGGTACCAAGCTCTTCATGGCCAATCCGGAACCCCGAGTATGGTTTTCACTCCTCGCCTTCTTATTATTCTCAGTACCTTGGGTATGAGAGGTAGAGGAGGAGACACATAAACCGACTGGTACACCCACGGTGTCACTAGAGCGTCCCCAGCGATCGCCTGAGGGTCCCTTGACCTGGCGCAATATCTTTTCAACTTCTTGTTGAAGCGGGACGCCATCATGTCCACCCGTGGTCATTCCCAACGGTTTACCCGCATTTGGAAAACATCTGGATGAAGTCCCCATTCTCCTGGGTGTAGGTCGCCCATCGGAGAATCCTTGTGGCTTCTGCCATCGCCATCCTGCTTCTTGTGCCGCCCTGTCTGTTTACATGGGCGACCGCCGTGATGTCGTCTGATTGGATCAGTACCGGCTGGTTCTGAAGCAGGGGCCTTGCTTGGCTTAGGGCATTGTAAATGGCCCTTAGCTGCAGAACATTTATGTGAAGCGAAATCTCCTTGGAAAATTTCTTCCCTGTGTGACTGCACCCCAGCCCGGAAGGCTGGCATCTGTGGTCACCAGGACCCAGTCCTGTATTCCGAATCTGCGGCCCTCTAGTAGATGAGCCCTCTGCAGCCACCACAGCAGCGACACCCTGTTTCTTGCTGACAGGGTTATCCGCTGTTGTATCTGTAGATGGGACCCGGACCATTAGTCCCACTGGAACGTCCTTGCGTGGAGTCTTCCGAATGGAATTATGCTTCGTACGAAGCTACCATTCTTCCCAGGACTCGTGTGCATTGATGTACCGACACCTGTCCTGGTTTTAGGATGTCTCTGACTAGAGATGACAACTCCTCGGCTTTTTCCACTGGAAAAAACACTCTCTTTTCTGGTCTGCGTTCAGAAACATTCCCAGGAACAGAAGACGTGTCGTCGGGACCTCTGTGACTTTGGAATATTGAGAATCCAGTCGTGCTGTTGTAGCACTTCTGCTACCCCCGCTACCAACTGTTCTTTGGACCTCGCCTTTATCAGGAGATCGTCCAAGTACGGGATAATAAAAACTTCCTTCTTGCGAAGGAGTATCGTCACTTCGGCCATTACCTAGGTAAAGACCTTCGGTGCCGTGGACAACTCCAACGGCCGCGTCTGGAACTGATAGTGACAGTCCTGTACCACATATCTGAGGTACTCCTGGTGAGGGGGGTAAATGGGGACATGCAGGTACGCATCCTTGATGTCCAGGGAGACCCTGTAATCCCCCTCGTCCAGGCTCGTAATAACCGCCCTGAGCGATTCCATCTTGAACTTGAATCTTCTGATATAAAAGTTCAAGTATTTTAATTTCAAGATGGGTCTCACCGAACCGTTTCGGTACCACAACCACTGTGGAATAGTAACCCCTTCCTTGCTGAAGGAGGGGTACCTTGACAATCACTTGTTGTGATTATAGTGTTGAATATCCACCAACACCGTCTCCCTGTCAGAGGGAGGTGCGGTAAGGCAGATTTTAGGAAACGGCGGGGGGAAGAACGTCTCGAACTCCAGCCTGTACCCCTGAGATCCTGCTTGAAGGACCCAGGGATTCATGTAAGAGAGCCCACTGTCCGCTGAAATATCTGAGACTTGCCCCCACCGTACCCGGGTCCGCCTGAGCAGCCCCAGCACCATGCTGTGGACCTACCGGACGCAGGGAGGACTTCTGCTCTTGGGAACTAGCTGTGTGTTGCAGCTTTTTCCTCTACCCTTGCCTCTCGGCAGAAAGGATGAGCCTCTAGCCCTCTTGCTTTTCTGGGGCCGAAAGGACTGTACTTGATGATACGGTGCTTTCTTTTGTTGTGGGGTAGCCTGTGGCAAAAAAATCGATTTCCCAGCAGTAGCTGTGGAAACGAGGTCTGAAAAACTATCCCCAAACAGTTTTACCCCCTTATAGGGCAACTTCCATGTGCCGATTCGAGTCGGCATCGCCTGACCATTGTCAAGTCCATAACCCCCGTCTGGCGGCAAAGGACCTAGCGCTTATTTTTGATGCCAGCCGGCAAATATCCCTCTGTGCATCACGCATGTATAAGATCACGTCTTTTATGCTCTATTTTCAGCAAAATATTGTCCCTATCCATAGTTATTTTCCGACAGGGAATCCGACCTCGCAGCGGGAGCACTGCACATCCATGCCGAAGCAACGGCTGGTCGCAATATAATGCCCTAGTGTGTGACCATATCTTATAGGGTAACCTCCTGCTTTCTATCAGCAGGTTCCTTCAGGGCGGCCGTATCCGGAGACGGTAGTGCCACCTTTTCTGATAAGCGTGTAAGCGCTGTATCTACCCTATGGGGTGTTTCCCCGCGTGACCTATCCTCTGGCGGGAAAGGGTACGCTGCCAATAACCGTTGTAGAAATTATCAATTTCTTACCGGGGAAAGACCACTCTTCCTCACACACCTCATTTAATTTCTCAGATGCAGGAAAAACTACTAATAGTTTTCTCTCACCAAACACAATACCCTTTTATGTGGTACCTGGGGTATAATCATAAATGTGTAATACATTTTTCATTGCCTCAATCCTGTAATGGGTGGACCTATTTGGAGGGTACACCAGTCTCATCGATGTCGACACTGGAGTCAGTATCCGTGTCGACATCTGTGTCTGTTATCTGAGGTAGCGGGCGATTTTAAAGCCGCCCATGACATTTGAGACGCTGGAACAGGCACAAGCTGAGTAGCCGGCTGTTCCGTGTCGTCGACCTTTTATGTAAGGAGTTGACACTTTCACGTAATCCTTCCATAAGTTCAACCACCCCGGTGTCGACCCCGCAGGGGGTGACAACATATTAACAGGCATTCGCTCCGCCTCCACCTCATTATCCTCCACATACCTGTCGACACAGCCGTACCGACACACAGCACACACACAGGGAATGCTCTGATAGAGGACAGGACCCCACAAAGCCCTTTGGGGAGACAGAGGGAGAGTATGCCAGCACACACCAGGGCGCTATATATCACAGGGATAGCACCTATAAAAAAGTGTTTTCCCTTATAGCTGCATATATTTGTATACTGCGCCTAAATTGTGCCCCCCTCTCTTTTTAACCCTTTCTGTAGTGTATTAACTGCAGGGGAGAGCCAGGGAGCTTCCCTCCAACGGAGCTGTGAGGGAAAATGGCGCCAGTGTGCTGAGGAGATAGGCTCCGCCCCCTTCTCGGCGGACTTTTCTCCCGCTTTTTTCTGGAATCTGGCAGGGGTTAATATACATCCATATAGCCCTGGGGGATATATGTGATGTATTTTTGCCAGCCAAGGTGTTTATATTGCTGCTCAGGGCGCCCCCCCCCCCCAGCGCCCTGCACCCATCAGTGACCGGAGTGTGTGGTGTGCATGAGGAGCAATGGCGCACAGCTGCAGTGCTGTGCGCTACCTTGGTGAAGACTGATGTCTTCTGCCGCCAATTTTCCGGACCTCTTCTTGCTTCTGGCTCTGCAAGGGGGCCGGCGGCGCGGCTCTGGGACCGGACTCCGAGGCTGGGCCTGTGTTCGATCCCTCTGGAGCTAATGGTGTCCAGTAGCCTAAGAAGCCCAAGCTGGCTGCAAGCAGGCAGGTTCGCTTCTTCTCCCCTTAGTCCCTCGATGCAGTGAGCCTGTTGCCAGCAGGTCTCACTGAAAATAAAAAAACCTAAAACTAACTTTTATCTAAGAAGCTCAGGAGAGCCCCCTAGATTGCACCCTGCTCGGTCGGGCACAAAAATCTAACTGAGGCTTGGAGGAGGGTCATAGGGGGAGGAGCCAGTGCACACCAGATAGTCCTAAAGCTTTCTTTAGATGTGCCCAGTCTCCTGCGGAGCCGCTATTCCCCATGGTCCTTACGGAGTTCCCAGCATCCACTAGGACGTCAGAGAAAATAAGATTTTACTTACCGATAAATCTAGTTCTCGTAGTCCGTAGTGGATGCTGGGGACTCCGTCAGGACCATGGGGAATAGCGGCTCCGCAGGAGACAGGGCACAAAAAGTAAGCTTTTAGGATCACATGGTGTGTACTGGCTCCTCCCCCTATGACCCTCCTCCAAGCCTCAGTTAGGTACTGTGCCCGGACGAGCGTACACAATAAGGAAGGATCTTGAATCCCGGGTAAGACTCATACCAGCCACACCAATCACACCGTACAACCTGTGATTTGAACCCAGTTAACAGTATGATAACAACGAAGGAGCCTCTGAAAAGATGGCCCACAACAATAACAACCCGATTTTTGTAACAATAATTATGTACAAGTAATGCAGACAATCCGCACTTGGGATGGGCGCCCAGCATCCACTACGGACTACGAGAAATAGATTTATCGGTAAGTAAAATCTTATTTTCTCTAACGTCCTAGTGGATGCTGGGGACTCCGTCAGGACCATGGGGATTATACCAAAGCTCCCAAACGGGCGGGAGAGTGCGGATGACTCTGCAGCACCGAATGAGAGAAACTCCAGGTCCTCCTCAGCCAGGGTATCAAATTTGTAGAATTTTACAAACGTGTTCCCCCCTGACCACGTAGCTGCTCGGCAAAGTTGTAAAGCCGAGACCCCTCGGGCAGCCGCCCAAGATGAGCCCACCTTCCTTGTGGAATGGGCATTTACAGATTTTGGCTGTGGCAGGCCTGCCACAGAATGTGCAAGCTGAATTGTACTACAAATCCAACGAGCAATAGTCTGCTTAGAAGCAGGAGCACCCAGCTTTTTTGGTGCATACAATATAAACAGCAAGTCAGACTTTCTGACTCCAGCCGTCCTGGAATTATATATTTTCAGGGCCCTGACAACGTCTAGCAACTTGGAGTCCTCCAAGTCCCTAGTAGCCGCAGGCACCACCATAGGTTGTTTCAGGTGAAACGCTGACACCACCTTAGGAAGAAACTGGGGACAAGTCCGCAGTTCTGCCCTGTCCGAATGGAAAATTAAATATGGGCTTTTGTAAGACAAAGCCGCCAATTCTGACAATCGCCTGGCCGAGGCCAGGGCCAACAGCATGGTCACTTTCCATGTGAGATATTTCAAATCCACAGATTTGAGCGGTTCAAACCAATATGATTTTGAGGAATCCCAACACTACTTTGAGATCCCCCGGTGCCACTGGAGGCACAAAAGGGGCTGTATATGCAATACTCCCTTGACAACGTCTGGACTTCAGGAACCGAAGCCATTCTTTCTGGAAGAAAATCTACAGGGCCGAAACTTGAACCTTAATGGACCCCAATTTGAGGCTTATAGACACTCCTGTTTGCAGGAAGTGCAGAAATCGACCTAGTTGAAATTTCTTCGTGGGCCTTCCTGGCCTCACCCACGCAACATATTTTCACCACATGTGGTGATAACGTTGTGCGGTCACCTCCTTCCTGGCTTTGACCAGGGTAGGTATGACCTCTTCCGAAATGCCTTTTCCCTTAGGATCCGGCGTTCAACTGCCATGCCGTCAAACGCAGCCGCGGTAAGTCTTGGAACAGACATGGTACTTGCTGAAGCAAGTCCCTTCTTAGCTCCCGAGGCCATTAATCCTCTGTGAGCATCTCTTGAAGTTCCGGGTACCAAGTCCCTCTTGGCCAATCCGGAGCCACGAGTATAGTTCTTACTCCTCTACGTCTTATAATTCTCAATACCTTGGTTATGAGAAGCAGAGGAGGGAACACATACACCGACTGTTACACCCACGGTGTTACCAGGACGTCCACAGCTATCGCCTGAAGGTCTCGTGACCTGGCGCAATACCTGTCCCGTTTTTTTGTTCGGGCGGGACGCCATCATGTCCACCTTTGGTCTTTCCCAACGGTTCACAATCATGCGGAAAACTTCCCGATGAAGTTCCCACTCTCCCGGGTGGAGGTCGTGCCTGCTGAGGAAGTCTGCTTCCCAGTCGTCCACTCCCGGAATGAACACTGCTGACAGTGCTATCACATGATTTTCCGCCTAGCGAAAAATCCTTGCAGTTTTGCCACTGCCCTCCTGCTTCTTGTGCCGCCCTTTCTGTTTACGTGGGCGACTGCCGTGATGTTATCCCACTGGATCAATACCGGCTGACCTTGAAGCAGAGGTCTTGCTAAGCTTAGAGCATTATAAATTTGCTCTTAGCTCCAGTATATTTATGTGGAGAGAATTCTCCAGACTTGATCACACTCCCTGGAAATTTTTTCCCTGTGTGACTGCTCCCCAGCCTCTCAGGCTGGCCTCCGTGGTCACCAGCATCCAATCCTGAATGCCGAATCTGCGGCCCTCTAGAAGATGAGCACTCTGTAATCACCACAGGAGAGACACCCTTGTCCTTGGATATAGGGTTATCCGCTGATGCATCTGAAGATGCGATCCGGACCATTTGTCCAGCAGATCCTACTGAAGAGTTCTTGCGTGAAATCTGCCGAATGGAATCGCTTCGTAATAAGCCATCATTTTTACCAGGACTCTTGTGCAATGATGCACTGACACTTTTCCTGGATTTAGGAGGATCCCGATTAGCTCGGATAACTCCCTGGCTTTCTCCTCTGGGAGAAACACCTTTTTCTGGACTGTGTCCAGAATCATCCCTAGGACCAGCAGACGTGTCGTCGGAACAACTGCGGTTTTGGAATATTTAGAATCCACCCGTGCTGTCGTAGAACTACTTGAGAGAGTGCTACTCCGACCTCCAACTGTTCTCTGGACCTTGTTCTTATCAGGAGGTCGTCCATTTTCTTTGAAGACGAATCCTCATTTCGGTCATTACCTTGGTAAGGACCCGGAGTGCCTTGGACAATCCAACGGCATCGTCTGAAACTGATAGTGACAGTTCTGTACCACGAACCTGAGGTACCCTTGGTGAGAAAGGCAAATTTTGGGACATGGAGGTAAGCATCCCTGATGTCCCGGGACACCATATAGTCCCCTTCTTCCCGGTTCGCTATCACTGCTCTGAGTGACTGCATCTGGATTTGAACCTTTTTAAGTGTTCAAATATTTCAGATTTAGAATAGGTCTCACCTAGCCTTCTGGCTTCAGTACCACCATATAGTGTGGAATAATACCCCTTTCCTTGTTGTAGGAGGGGTAATTTTATTATCACCTGCTGGGAATACAGCTTGTGAATTGTTTTCAATACTGCCTCCCTGTCGGAGGGAGACATTGGTACAGCAGACTACAGGAACCTGCGAGGGGGAAACGTCTCGACATTCCAATCTGTACCCCTTGGATACTACTTGTAGGATCCAGGGGTCCTGTACGGTCCCAGCGTCATGCTGAGAACTTGGTAGAAGCGGTGGAGGGCTTCTGTTCCTGGGAATGGGCTGCCTGCTGCAGTCTTCTTCCCTTTCCTCTATCCCTGGGCAGATATGACTCTTATAGGGACGAAAGGACTGAGGCTGAAAAGACGGTGTCTTTTTCTGCAGAGATGTGACTTAGGGTAAAAAACGGTGGATTTTCCAGCAGTTGCCGTGGCCACCAGGTCCCATGGACCGACCCCAAATAATTCCTCCCCTTTATACGGCAATACATCTTTGTGCCGTTTGGAATCTGCATCACCTGACCACTGTCGTGTCCATAAACATCTTCTTGCAGATATGGACATCGCATTTACTCTTGATGCCAGAGTGCAAATATCCCTCTGCGCATCTCGCATATATAGAAATGCATCCTTTAAATGCTCTATAGTCAATAAAATACTGTCCCTGTCAAGGGTATCAATATTTTTAGTCAGGGAATCCGACCAAGCCACCTCAGCTCTGCACATCCAGGCTGAGGCGATCGCTGGTCGCAGTATAACACCAGCATGTGTGTGTATACTTTTTAGGATATTTTCCAGCCTCCTATCAGCTGGCTCCTTAAGTACGGCCCTATCTGTAGATGGTACCGCCACTTGTTCTGATAAGCATGTGAGCGCCTTATCCACCCTAAGGGGTGTTTCCCAACACGCCCTAACTTCTGGCGGGAAAGGGTATACCGCCAATAATTTTCTATCGGGGGAAACCCACGCATCATCACACACTTCATTTAATTTATCTGATTCAGGAAAAACTACAGGTAGTTTTTTCACATCCCACATAATACCCTTTTTTGTGGTACTTGTAGTATCAGAAATATGTAACACCTCCTTCATTGCCCTTAACGTGTGGCCCTAAAGGAAAATACGTTTGTTTCTTTACCGTCGACACTGAAATCAGTGTCCGTGTCTGGGTCTGTGTCGACCGACTGAGGTAAATGGGCGTTTTACAGCCCCTGACGGTGTTTGAGACGCCTGGACAGGTACTAATTTGTTCGCCGGCCGTCTCATGTCGTCAACCGGCTTGCAGCGTGTTGACATTATCACGTAATTCCATAAATAAGCCATCCATTCCAGTGTCTACTCCCTAGAGAGTGACATCACCATTACAGGCAATTTGCTCCGCCTCCTCACCAACATTTTCCTCATACATGTCGACACACACGTACCGACATACAGCACACACATAGGTAATGCTCTGATAGAGGACAGGACCCACTAGCCCTTTGGGGAGACAGAGGGAGAGTTTGCCAGCACACACCAAAACGCTATAATTATACAGGGACAACCTTTATATAAGTGTTCCTCCCTTATAGCATTTTAATATATATTCATATCGCCAAATCAGTGCCCCCCCCTCTCTGTTTTAACCCTGTTTCTGTAGTGCAGTGCAGGGGAGAGCATGGGAGCCTTCCCACCAGCATTTCTGTGAGGGAAAATGGCGCTGTGTGCTGAGGAGAATAGGCCCCGCCCCCTTTTCGGCGGGCTTCTTCTCCGGAGTCTGTGATATCTGGCAGGGGTTAAATACATCCATATAGCCTCAAGGGCTATATGTGATGTATTTTTCGCCATACAGGTATTGCTGCCCAGGGCGCCCCCCCCCCCGTGCCCTGCACCCTCCGTGACCGCTGTGTGAAGTGTGCTGACAACAATGGCGCACAGCTGCAGTGCTGTGCGCTACCTGATGAAGACTGAAAGTCTTCTGCCGCCTGGTTCCGGACCTCTTCAATCTTCAGCATCTGCAAGGGGGGTCGGCGGCGCGGCTCCGGGACGAACCCCAGGGCGAGACCTGTGTTCCGACTCCCTCTGGAGCTAATGGTGTCCAGTAGCCTAAGAAGCCAATCCATCCTGCACGCAGGTGAGTTCACTTCTCTCCCTTAAGTCCCTCGATGCAGTGAGCCTGTTGCCAGCAGGACTCACTGAAAATAAAGAACCTAAAAACTTTTTCTAAGCAACTCTTTAAGAGAGCCACCTAGATTGCACCCTGCTCGGACGGGCACAAAAACCTAACTGAGGCTTGGAGGAGGGTCATAGGGGGAGGAGCCAGTACACACCATGTGATCCTAAAAGCTTACTTTTTGTGCCCTGTCTCCTGCGGAGCCGCTATTCCCCATGGTCCTGACTGAGTCCCCAGCATCCACTAGGACGTTAGAGAAATAGACATAGCATTTATTCTGGAGCTTAGTAAACAAATGTCTCTTTGAGCATCTCTCATATACAAGGCAGCATCTCTGATATGCTCTATGGTCATTTGAATGGAATCCTTATCTAGGGTTTCAAGTTCCGTAGATAAGGAATCTGTCCATGCTGCGATAGCACTACACACCCAGGCCGATGCCATAGCCGGTCTAACTATAGTACCGGAATGTGTGTAAATGTGCTTCATGGTAACCTCCTGCTTACGATCAGCAGGATCCTTGAGGGAAGCTGTATCCTGAGAAGGCAGTGCCACCTATTTGGATAAGCGTGTCAGCGCCTTGTCTACCTTCGGCGAAGATTCCCATCGTATCCTGTCCTTTTATGGAAAGGGATACGCCATAAGAATCCTTTTGGGAACTTGTAGTCTCCTATCTGGAGATTCCCAAGCCTTTTTGCACAAGTCGCTTAGTTCAAATGAGGACGGAAAAGTGACCTCAGGCTTTTTCCCTTTATACATGTGTACCCTCGTGTCAGGGACAGGGGGTTCCTCAGTGATATGCAAAACCTCTTTAATGACCATAATCATGTAACGAATACCTTTCGCCACCTTTGGCTGCAATTTTGCATCCTCATAGTCGACACTAGAGTCAGTCTCTGTGTCGGTATCTGTGTCAGTGATCTGGGATATGGTGCGTTTTTGAGACCCCGACGGTCCTGGTGCCACAGGGACAGGCATGGTCTGACTACCTGACTGATCCCTAGCTTCAGCCTTGTCTAATCGTTTATGCAGTAAATTTACATTTGCATTCAAGACATTCCACATATCCACCCAGTCCGGTGTCTGCGTTGCCGACGGCGACCTGACTGTCATGCACTCCCCCTCCTCCTTAGGTGAGCCTTCCTCGTCAAACATGTCGACACACACGTACTGACACACTTCACACCCACACAGGGAATCTCTTTTCTGAAGACAGGTTCCCCCTGAGGCCCTTTGGAGAGACAGAGAGAGAGTATACCAGCACACACCCCAGCGCTATATGTCCCTGGAGAAAAACACAATGTTTACCCAGTAGCGCTGCTGTAGTGTATAAACGCCAATAATGTGCCCCCCTCTACTTTAAAACCCTCTTTCACCGTGTGTCAAGCAGGGGAGAGTGCGGGGAGCTTCCTCTCAGCAGTGCTGTGTAGAGAAAATGGTGCTGGTGAGTGCTGAGGGAGAAGCCCTGCCCCCTCGGCGGCGGTCTTCTATCCCGCTCAAACTTATAAAAAAAAATGGCGGGGGCTCTTTTATATACATGTACAGTGCCCACCTGTACATGTATATACACTTTTGCCATAGGAGAGGTGTTTTAATGCTGCCCAGGGCGCCCCCCCTGCGCCCTGCACCCTTACAGTGAACGGAGTGTGTGAGGTGTAGCGGAGCAATGACGCACAGCTGCAGTGCTGTGCGTTACCTCTGTGAAGCACCGAAGGCTTCTGCCGCCTGAGACGTCTTCTGGCTCTGTGAGGAGAATGGCGGCGCGGCTCTGGGGTGAACGCCCAGGACGAACCTGTGTTCATTCCCTCTGGAGCTAATGGTGTCCAGTAGCCGAGGAAGCAGAGCCTAACATTTAAGTAGGTCTGCTCCTCTCTCCTCAGTCCCTCGATGCAGGGAGCCTGTTGCCAGCAGTGCTCCCTGAAAAAGAGAAAAAATCCTAACAAAAATGCTTTCTAAGCAGGAAACTCAGGAGAGCTCCCTGCAGTGCACCCATTCTCTTCTGGGCACAGTCTAAAAACTGAGGTCTGGAGGAGGGGCATAGAGGAAGGAGCCAGTGCACAGCCAGAATCCTAAAGTCTTTCTTAAAGTGCCCTATCTCCTGCGGAGCCTGTCTATTCCCCATGGTCCTTACGGAGTCCCCAGCATCCTCTAGGACGTTAGAGAAAATGCATTTTTCACCCTGAGCATTCACAAGAAATTATCTATTGTGATACTACATGTCCCAGCAAGTCATGGCAACCACAGAGGGTAAGTGCATGGCGATATTTATTGAACCCTAAGCACCAACTTGGCCATTGCTGCCGGTGTGCAATATGGAACATACAGGCCCACAACAGCTGAAAGTGAAAAGTAAAAAATCACAAGGACATAATAGGGATAATCAAAGTTTGAATCAAATTAAGTCCCAGAAACGCAGATTTCATGCAAAGAGCGATCCATCAACAGACGAGTCACTCCGTCCACGCTAATCTCTGTCTTTGTCCATATGCACGGTATGAAGCATGTGCAATTTGCAGATATACGCTAGATACAAATTTGGACCTACGTGCTCAGCCAATCACAAAACTGTTGCTTAAATATCTACACTTAGCGTCTTTAGGACCATATTTATTGGGTGGGACGATTCCTGGGCAACCTCTACCACTGCATTCTTATGCGATATTTCCATATATTACCCTTTGGGGCAGTACAGTAGTGCAGTGGTTAGCATTACTGTCTGCCTCACTGTTATGAATTCAATTCCCAACCAAGACACTATCGGTGTGGGGTTTGTATGTTCTCCCGAGAGCCTGGGTTAAAAATATATCTTACAAATATTTCTATATAATCAGAATAAAAACAAAAAGGGCAACTTGTGAGAAAAACACTTCAGTACATGGAGCAGCTGCTGTGGATGTGGAGCCATCAATACTGAGACAGGTAAGTCCCATTCACAGCGGCTAGAGAGCTGGTACATAATTTAATACCTTTCATGATTTCAGCCTGCCAACCACAATACGGCGCCAATCACGTCACACGCTGTCCGGGCCTGGGCGGCCTCCACAACATGGCGACGGTAGGAGGCGTTCTCACTCCTCCCATCTGACCTCCACAACATGGCGCCCGCCTGCCTCCTCTCACGGTTGGTTCTATATCGGAGTGGCTGAAGGGACCTTGTGACGTTACTAGGGGAGGAGCTACGTCACCAGGGGGAGGAGCTACGGGCGAACAGGGTACCCGAAAAGTACCCTCGCGGGCTCGCTTCGCTCGCCACGCTTCGGGCACGGTGGCTCGCTCCGCTCCGCTCCGCTCACCACCTAATTACTAAAGGTAATAGTTGGTGGCGTGGATAGTAGAGGAACTATCCCGCTGGCCTAGCTCCTCCCCCTTGCGGCGTAACTCCTCCCCTTTACGGAAAAGGTCCCTTAGCCCACTTGATTCTAGCATCTACCCTCCTCTCACGGTTGTTGTGGTGAGACGCTGCTTTACGGCTCTGTGAGGTGATGATAATAAAGATGGTAGAAATGACAGAGGCCTGAGAGGGTGGACCGGGGTTGTTGTTATCTCCGTGGCTGGAGCTATGGATAAGAAGAAGAAGCTGCTGGATGTGACGGCCGCCTCGGTGAGTGGGATGAGTTAGCTGTTGTGGTACTACAAGTCCCAGCAGGAGCCTGAGAGGGGTGTGCTGGAACTTGTGGTCCCACAAGAGACAGAAGTCCTCAGGTTGCTGATCTATAGTCCACACTGTACCTCTGTCCTAACTCCTACTCTGTAACTTAGGGGGACATTTACTAAGCAGTGATAAGAGCGGAGAAGTGAGCCAGTGGAGAAGTTGCCCATGGCAACCAATCATTACTGAAGTAATATCTATAATTTGCATACTATAAAATGATAGAGCTGCTGATTGGTTGATGGGGCAACTTCTCCACATGCTCACTTCTCCGCTCTTATCACTGCTTAGTAAATGTCCCCCTTCATTTCCCTCCACACTGTCCCTCTTAGGGCTGTCTGTAGGAGACTTTGGGCAGATGAACTAAGCCTTGGAGAGAGATAAAGTACCAGCCAATCAGCTCCTAGCTGCCATGTTACAGCTGGGTTTGAAAAATGACAGGGGCTGATTGGTTGGTACTTTATCTCTCTCCAAGTCTTGACTATGGTCGACACATGTTTGGTGTTTTTCACGGACATTCACTTGATTTATTATCCACGTGCATATCAATTGTGAATAGTAACCTGCCGGAAGCGTGGCGGTTGCACACATTTGTACTGATGGAGGCCACAGATCATGCAATATACAAGATTTGACTTAAAAAATCTTACAAAAGTGTGTCGACCAGTTGTTTGTTGACATTTTCTGTCAACTTTTTATACCTGTCAACCGTTTGGTGTCGACCTATTGACTATCGGCCTTAACCTTGTCAATCTTCAGTACCACACCTGTTGTTGTGTGATATGTGTTAGTAGCCATCTGCGGCGTCCTACAGTGATAACCCTGAAATTCAGCTGTGATTGGTCTGTCAGATCAGAGGGTGTAATCCCAGATTCACACAGAATGACACATCCTGCACAATGGCTTTATTGCATGAAAGTCACCTGCATGGTGCATTGCCTCGGCTACGATGGAACGCACCATGCAGACAGAAATGCGAGTTAACTGCGACCAATGTGTGTTTAATGTGAGTCTGTATTACAAATCCTGTATGTGAACATTGTGATCGCATACTAAATGTTTCTAAGTTTGGTTTTTAGCCTGCGTTATGTGGGTTTCTGTGCCCAGGAATATCCAAGATGGTTTCCGGGTGTTGGTAGCCATCATTCTGCCTGACCACTCCTCCCAGGCCATAGTATTTGAAAAGGATAATAAGAAGAATCATAATAATTTTATTTATATAGATCTTTTCTCCAAACGCACTCAGTTATTTTCAGATCTCATGAACATAAAACTGGAATAGATTTGCAGAAAATACAGAAAACCATGAGCTTAATACAGAAGTGAGTCAGCCATTTTGGGTTATACATTCCCAGGGATTATTATTCCGAACCACATAGGCGTCAGGTAAGGCAGCCATCTTGGGTGCACCGCATAGTTTACACTGGGTGGAAAAGGCAATGCCTGGACAAGATGAAGCGTAGTGCGGAAGCCGCAGAGTGGTAAAGTAAGATACATGATCCTTACAAAATCATCAGACCCATGCTATGTTAATCCTACACAAGAGGGTAGATGGTAGGCAGCCATCTTGTGCGTGCTGTATAGGTTACAGTGTGTGAGATGAGCAATATCTAGAAGTGTGATGCACAGGAGTAATCGCAGACAGGCCCGCCATCAAGGGGGGACGGAGGGTACTGCAGTCCCGGGCCCGGGTGGTTGTAGTGAGGATCAGGGGGCTAGGTCAGCTGCCTGCCTGCGCATCGGCAGGCAGCCACGGAGGGACAGAGACAGAGCCGCGGTCTGCGGTCATATTCTTAATACAGAGCCGGCCGTAAACCAATCGGAGGTCACGGACCGGCAGCCAATCAGGAGCTGCAGAATAGCAGCTCCTGATTGGCTACCGGTCTGTGAGCTCCGATTGGCCCATGGCCGGTTTTGTATTAAGAATATGACAGAGGCTCTGTCTCTCCGTGGTTGCCTGCCATTGGCAGGCAGCCAGCTGACCTAGCCCCCTGATCCTCACTACCACCACCCGGGTGGTGACAGTGTGGGTGGGGGGGGGGGGGCGGGAGTGGCTGCCTTGCAAGGGTCAGTCCTGGACCCCATCATTTCTGATGGGAGCCCTGATCGCAGAATAGAAGAAAATAAAATAAAAATGATAATCAGAAGATAGGGAGGCACCAAGAAGGGGATGGGTGGGGGGATGGTACGGAGGGGGGAATAGAGAATTATGGAAACGGTAGAGCAAGTTAATTTTCCCGCTACTCTGTTCTATTCCAACTGTGTTTGCAAGATAGCATGGTGGAGTGTGCAGGGCAAATGTAGACGGTGGGAGCTTTAGAGAGGTGATTGCTACTGGGGAGAAGGACATTATTCGCATTGGGGTGATCTATAGACCACCAGGCCAGGGGCAGGATTTGGACAGGAACCTATTGTTGGACATCTCTAAAATTGCTTTAAAGGGAGAAGTCATAATCATGGGAGACTTTAATTTACCTGATGTAAATTGGGAGGGGTCCTTTGCAAGTTCAGCTACAAGTGGCAAATTTCTAACTTCCTTACAGGGAGCATCTCTCAAACAGTTGGTGAGGGAGCCCACTCGGAAAGACTCAATATTAGATTTAATCTTACAAATGGTGACAGGATATCAGACATTTATGTGGGTGAGCACCTGGGATCCAGTGATCATCAAGCAGTATGGTTTAGTATAAAGACAGGATCCAACTCCTGTTACACAAAAACAAAGGTGTTGGATTTTAGAAATGCTGACTTTGCAAAAATGGGGAGATGTTTAAGTGATTCATTGGCGGACTGGAGGAACTTGGAAGGAGTGCAGGAGAGGTGGAAAAACTGAAAAGTGCAATACTAAGGGCAACAGACCTTTGTATCAAAAGGGTTAGGAAAAGCACCAGGAAAAGGAAGCCAGTGTGGTTCACAAAAGAAGTATCAACTAGTGTTAAAGCAAAAAAGATGGCTTTTAGGAAATACAAACAGACTCAAAATAATAATGACAAAGAGGTGTATCTTGACAGACGGAAGGATGCTAAGAAAGTGATCAGACGTGCAAAGGTAGAAGCTGAGGAGAAAATGGCCCAGTCAGTAGATAAAGGGGGCAAAACTTTTTAAAGTATATAAATGAAAGGAGAAAATCAAATGGAGGAATAATAAGACTTAAGACAGAGAGTGAGAATTTGGTGGAGGGAGACAAGGCAATAGCAGATCACCTAAATCATTATTTTTGCTCAGTATTTACTACAGAAGGATAAGGGGAGGGGCCACAGTTAAGTTGCAAGGACATTCATAAAAATAAGGTAGATGAAAGTACATTTACAGATGAGAAGGTCCTAACTGAACTTTCAAAAATAAAAGTGGATAAATCAATGGGACCAGATGGGATACACCCAAGGATACTAAAAGAGCTAAAAGATGTGCTGGTGGTACCATTAACAGAATTATTTAACCAGTCACTAAATACAGGTGCCATTCCAGAGGACTGGAAAAGAGCAAATGTAGTTCCATTGTACAAAAGTGGAAGCAAGGAAGAAGCAAGTAACTACAGACCAGTAAGCCTTACATCAGTAGTAGGGAAAGTAATGGAAAAAACTACTAAAATAAAGAGTTGTGGAATATCTTAAACAACTTACAGGATCCAAAACAGCATGGATTTACTGGTGGGAGCTCATGCTAAACAAATCTTATTGACTTTTTTGACTCTGTGATGAAAATAATAGATCAAGGGGGAGCTGTAGATGTAGCATATCTAGACGTTAGTAAGGCATTTGACACTGTCCCACATCGCAGACTGATAAATAAACTTGAAAGTGTGGGGGTGGATTATAAAATAGTTAAATGGATAAGAACCTGGTTGCAGGATAGGAAACAGACAGTTGTAGTAAATGGAGTGCAATCTATGTTACCAGTGGAGTACCCCAGGGATCTGTACTCGGACCAGTTCTCTTTAATATCTTTGTTGGTGACATTGCAAATGGTATTGAAGGGAAAGTATGCCTTTTTGCAGATGATACAAAGATATGCAACAGGGTAGACACACCAGGAGGGGTAAAACAAATGATTGATGACCTAGCTAGGCTGGAAAAATGGTCAAGAACATGGCAACTACAGTTTAATTCTAAAAAATGCAAAATCATGCACTTGGGTCTCAAACACCCAAAGGCTAAATATAGTATCAAGGGTACTATAATGGAAACTACTGAGGAGGAAAGGGATTTAGGAGTCACTATTTCAAGTGACTTAAAGGCAGGAAAGCAATGCAACAAAGTAAATGAGAAAGGCAAGTCAGATGCTTGGTTGCATAGGGAGAGGAATCAGTAGCAGGAAAAAAGAAGTGATAATGCCACTGTATAGGTCATTGGTGCGGCCTCATCTGGAATACTGTGTCCAGTTCTGGGGACCGTATCTCCAGAAGGATATAAATACATTAGAGAGTGTACAAAGAAGGGCAACTAAAATGGTGCATGGCCTACATCACAAAACTTACCCGGAAACGCTAAAAGATCTTAACATGTATAGTATGAAGGGGAGACATGATAGAAACTTTCAAATATACCAAAGGTTTTAACAAAGTTCAGGAGGGGAAACATTCTTCAAAGGAAGAGAAGTATTAGAACTCGAGGACATACACTGAAACTGGAGGGAGGCAGGTGCAGGGGAAATTTAAGGAAAAATTACTTCACAGAAAGGGTAGTGGATAAGTGGAATAGCCTAGTATCAGAGGTGGTAGAGGCTAAGACTGTAGAGCAATTTAAACATGGTTGGGATAGGCATATGAATATCCTTACAAAGAATTAAGGTTCAAAAAGGGTTGAGATTACCTAAAGGAAAAAAAAAGGGGGAAGACTAGATGGGCCAAGTGGTTCTTATCTGCCGTCAAATTATATGTTTCTATATACACTATACTAGAGATAATTTAACACCACTAAGGGAAGAGCTTTATATTGTATTTTCCTTGCTGAACCATTGGGGGGGAAAAGTTCTGCAAGATCTCTGTATCACCTTGAAGAAACAGAACACTTACTGATTAACGTACCACCTACTGTTATTCTCTTAAATTAATAGTAAATTGTGTGATTGCGTTTAGCTTGTAGATCTGAAAGCTGAACTTTTTCGTAAACAAGAAGAATTCAATCATGATAAACTCACCAAAGCAGCCGGCGGAACATCAAAGCCCAGAACGTCCACCAAGGTCAGTAACTAAATACACAGGGGAATTATATGGACCTGCATTGGTGTGAAGTGCGATGTTTAAGCTGAGTTCTTGGGTTTTGTTGTGTTTTCTACTTCAGAAACCTAACATCTGGATAAAGCAGAATGCCGGGGTCAGCGCTCGATCGGAGAGAGATGTGGAGGAGACGGATGAGGAGAAGAACACATTGGAGAAATCCAGGTCTCATACTTCTTGGAATATTTTTTTTGTAACTAGTCAAGCTTTCAGAATAGTAAGGTGGCCAGTCCAGAATTGTCCCTCTCTTGTTTCAGTTGGTGGGTGTTCCCTGGCACCCAGTGGTTGCCGTGACTTGCCAGGGGCTGATAAAGATGTCTAATGGAAGCCATAGGGCAGCATTTGGGCACAACGGCTGTGTGCTTGAGTACCCATAATCCTTACGGCAGCATTGCATAATACGTAGCTTAGTTTGTACTAGTTAGTGTATGTTACTGGCTTGGCGCTGCTAATGATCTGAACTCTCTATTCCCTTGTGTAGTTTTTTTTATTTTTTTATTTAAAGTATTGAAAGATGTAAATCTGGAATAATGTCTTTTCTCTAACGTCCTAGTGGATGCTGGGAACTCCGAAAGGACCATGGGGAATAGCGGCTCCGCAGGAGACTGGGCACAACTAAAAGAAAGCTTTTAGACTACCTGGTGTGCACTGGTTCCTCCCACTATGACCTTCCTCCAAGCCTCAGTTAGATTTCTGTGCCCGGCCGAGCTGGATGCACACTAGGGGCTCTCCTGAGCTCCTAGAAAGAAAGTTTATTTTAGGTTTTTTATTTCTCTATCGTCCTAAGTGGATGCTGGGGTTCCTGAAAGGACCATGGGGAATAGCGGCTCCGCAGGAGACAGGGCACAAAAAAGTAAAGCTTTACTAGGTCAGGTGGTGTGCACTGGCTCCTCCCCCTATGACCCTCCTCCAGACTCCAGTTAGATTTTGTGCCCGAACGAGAAGGGTGCAATCTAGGTGGCTCTCCTAAAGAGCTGCTTAGAGAAAGTTTAGTTTAGGTTTTTTTCTTTACAGTGAGTCCTGCTGGCAACAGGATCACTGCATCGAGGGACTAAGGGGAGAAGAAGCGAACCTACCTGCTTGCAGCTAGCTTGGGCTTCTTAGGCTACTGGACACCATTAGCTCCAGAGGGATCGACCGCATGGAACTGGCCTTGGTGTTCGTTCCCGGAGCCGCGCCGCCGTCCCCCTTACAGAGCCAGAAGCAAGAAGAGGTCCGGAAAATCGGCGGCAGAAGACATCAGTCTTCACCAAGGTAGCGCACAGCACTGCAGCTGTGCGCCATTGCTCCTCATGCACACTTCACACTCCGGTCACTGAGGGTGCAGGGCGCTGGGGGGGGGGCGCCCTGAGCAGCAATAAAAACACCTTGGCTGGCAAATATATCACAATATATAGCCCCAGAGGCTATATATGTGATAAATACCCCTGCCAGAATCCATAAAAAAGCGGGAGAAAAGTCCGCGAAAAAGGGGCGGAGCTATCTCCCTCAGCACACTGGCGCCATTTTCTCTTCACAGTGCAGCTGGAAGACAGCTCCCCAGGCTCTCCCCTGTAGTTTGCAGGCTCAAAGGGTTAAAAAGAGAGGGGGGCACTAAATTTAGGTGCAATATTGTATATACAAGCAGCTATTGGGAAAAATTCACTCAATATAGTGTTAATCCCTAAATTATATTGCGCTCTGGTGTGTGCTGGCATACTCTCTCTCTGTCTCCCCAAAGGGCTGTGTGGGGTCCTGTCCTCAGTCAGAGCATTCCCTGTGTGTGTGCGGTGTGTCGGTACGGCTGTGTCGACACGTTTGATGAGGAGGCTTATGTGATGGCAGAGCAGATGCCGATAAATGTGATGTCGCCCCCTGTGGGGCCGACACCAGAGTGGATGGATAGGTGGAAGGTATAAACAGTGTCAACTCCTTACATAAAAGGCTGGATGACGTAACAGCTATGGGACAGCCGGCTTCTCAGCCCGCGCCTGCCCAGGCGTCTCAAAGGCCATCAGGGGCTCAAAAACGCCCGCTCCCTCAGATGGCAGACACAGATGTCGACACGGAGTCTGACTCCAGTGTCGACGAGCTTGAGACATATACACAATCCACTAGGAACATCCGTTACATGATCCCGGCAATAAAAAATGTGTTACACATTTCTGACATTAACCCACTAAAAAAAAAAAAAGGGTTTTATGTTTGGGGAGAAAAAGCAGGCAGTGTTTTGTTCCCCCATCAAATGAGTGAATGAAGTGTGAAAAAGCGTGGGTTCCCCCGATAAGAAACTGGTAATTTCTAAAAAGTTACTGATGGCGTACCCTTTCCCGCCAGAGGATAAGTTACGCTGGGAGATATCCCCTAGGGTGGATAAGGCGCTCACACGTTTGTTAAAAAAGGTGGCACTGCCGTCTTAGGATACGGCCACTTTGAAGGTACCTGCTGATAAAAAGCAGGAGGCTATCCTGAAGTCTGTATTTACACACTCAGGTACTAGACTGAGACCTGCAGATAGTGCTGCTGCAGCGTGGTCTGTAACCCTGTCAAACAGGGATACTATTTTGCGAACATAAGACGTCGTCTTATATATGAGGGATGCACAGAGGGATATTTTGCCGGCTGGCATCCAGAATTAATGCAATGTCCATTCTGTCAGGAGGGTATTAGAGACCCGACACTGGACAGGTGATGCTGACTTTAAAAGGCACATAGAGCCTTATAAGGGTGAGGAATTGTTTGGGGATGGTCTCTGAGACCTCGTATCCACAGCAACAGCTGGGAAGAAATTTTTTTTACCTCAGGTTTCCTCACAGCCTAAGAAAGCACTGTATTATCAGGTACAGTCCTTTCGGCTTCAGAAAAGCAAGCGGGTAAAAGGCGCTTCCTTTCTGCACAGAGACGAGGGAAGAGGGAAAAAGCTGCACCAGTCAGCCAGTTCCCAGAATCAAAATTCTTCCCCCGCTTCCTCTGAGTCCACCGCATGACGCGGGGGCTCCACAGGCGTAGCCAGGTACGGTGGGGGGCCGCCTCAAAAATTTCAGCGATCAGTGGGCTCGCTCACAGGTGGATCCCTGGATCCTTCAAGTAGTATCTCAGGGGTACAAGCTGGAATTCGAGGCGTCTCCCCCCCGCCGTTTCCTCAAATCTGCCTTGCCGACAACTCCCTCAGGCAGGGAGGCTGTGCTAGAGGCAATTCACAAGCTGTATTCCCAGCAGGTGATAGTCAAGGTGCCCCTACTTCAACAAGGACGGGGTTACTATTCCACACTGTTTGTGGTACCGAAACCGGACGGTTCGGTGAGACCCATTTTAAATTTGAAATCCTTGAACACATACATAAAAAAAATTCAAGTTCAAGATGGAATCGCTCAGGGCGGTTATTGCAAGCCTGGAGGAGGGGGATTACATGGTATCCCTGGACATCAAGGAGGCTTACCTACATGTCCCCATTTACCATCCTCACCAGGAGTACCTCAGATTTGTGGTACAGGATTGTGGTACAGGATTGCCATTACCAATTCCAAACACTGCCGTTTGGACTGTCCACGGCACCGAGGGTCTTTACCAAGGTAATGGCAGAAATGATGATACTCCTTCGAAAAAGGGAGTTTTAATTATCCTGTACTTGGACGATCTCCTTATAAAGGCGAGGTCCAAGGAGCAGTTGTTGGTCGGAGTAGCACTATCTCGGGAAGTGCTACAACAGCACGGATGGATTCTATACATTCCAAAGTCACAGCTGGTTCCTACCACACGCCTACTGTTCCTGGGGATGGTTCTGGACACAGAACAGAAAAAAGTGTTTCTCCCGCAGGAGAAAGCCAAGGAGCTGTCATCTCTAGTCAGAGACCTCCTGAAACCAAAACAGGTATCGGTGCATCACTGCACACGAGTCCTGGGAAAAATGGTAGCTTCTTACGAAGCAAAATTCCATTCGGCAGGTTCCATGCAAGAACCTTTCAGTGGGACCTCTTGGACAAGTGGTCGGGATCGCATCTTCAGATGCATCGGCTGATACCCTGGTCCTTGGAGACAGGGTTATCTCTACTGTGGTGGCTGCAGAGTGCTCATCTTCAAGAGGGCCGCAGATTCGGCATACAGGACTGGGTCCTGGTAACCACGGATGCCAGCCTTCGAGGCTGGGGTGCAGTCACACAGGGAAGAAATTTCCAAGGACTTTGGTCAAGTCAGGAGTCGTCCCTACACATAAATATTCTGGAACTGAGGGCCATTTACAATGCCCTATGTCTGGCAAGGCCTCTGCTTCAAAACCCAGCCGGTACTGATCCAATCAGACAACATCACGGCAGTCGCCCATGTAAACCGACAGGGCGGCACAAGAAGCAGGATGGCGATGGCAGAAGCCACAAGGATTCTCCGATGGGCGGAAAATCACGTCTTAGCACTGTCAGCAGTGTTCATTCCGGGAGTGGACAACTGGGAAGCAGACTTCCTCAGCAGACACGACCTACACCCGGGAGAGTGGGGACTTCATCCAGAAGTCTGCCAACTGTTGGTAAACCGTTGGGAAAGGCCACAGGTGGACATGATGGCGTCCCGCCTAAACAAAAAACTAGATATTGCGCCAGGTCAAGGGACCCTCAGGCAATAGCTGTGGACGCTCTAGTGACACCGTGGGTGTACCAGTCGGTTTATGTATCCCTCCTCTGCCTCTCATACCAAAGGTACTGAGAATAATAAGAAAACGAGGAGTAAGGAACGATACTCGTGGTTCCGGATGGGCCAAGAAGAGCTTGGTACCCAGAACTCCAAGAAATGATATCAGAGGACCCATGGCCTCTACCGCTCAGACAGGATCTGCTACAGCAGGGGCCCTGTCTGTTCCAAGACTTACCGCGGCTGCGTTTGACGGCATGGCGGTTGAATTCCGGATCCTAAAGGAAAAGGGCATTCCGGAGGAAGTCATTCCTACGCTGATAAAAGCCAGGAAAGAAGTAACCGCAAACCATTATCACCGTATTTGGCGAAAATATGTTGCGTGGTGTGAGGCCAGGAAGGCCCCAACAGAGGAATTTCAGCTGGGTCGTTTTCTGCACTTCCTACAGTCAGGAGTGACTATGGGCCTAAACTTGGGTTCCATTAAGGTCCAGATTTCGGCTCTGTCGATTTTCTTCCAGAAAGAACTGGCTTCACTGCCTGGAGTTCAGACATTTGTAAAGGGAGTGCTACATATTCAGCCCCCTTTTGTGCCTCCTGTGGCACCTTGGGATCTCAACGTGGTGTTGAGTTTCCTAAAATCACATTGGTTTGAGCCACTTAAAACTAGATTTGAAATATCTCACGTGGAAAGTGGTCATGTTATTGGCCTTGGCTTCGGCCAGGCGTGTGTCAGAATTGGCGGCTTTGTCATGTAAAAGCCCTTATCTGATTTTCCATATGGATAGGGCAGAATTGAGGACTCGTCCCCAGTTTCTCCCTAAGGTGGTATCAGCTTTTCACTTGAACCAACCTATTGTAGTGCCTGCGGCTACTAGGGACTTGGAAGATTCCAAGTTACTAGACGTAGTCAGGGCCTTAAAAATTATATTTCCAGGACGGCTGGAGTCAAGAAAACTGACTCGCTGTTTATCCTGTATGCACCCAACAAAATAGGTGCTCCTGCTTCTAAGCAGACTATTGCTCGCTGAATTTGTAGCACAATTCAGCTGGAGCATTCTGCGGCTGGATTGCCGCATCCTAAATAAGTAAAAGCCCATTCCACGAGGAAAGTGGGCTCATCTGGGGCGGCTGCCCGAGGGGTCTCAGCTTTACAAC
Organism: Pseudophryne corroboree; assembly: GCF_028390025.1. Lineage (NCBI taxonomy): Eukaryota > Metazoa > Chordata > Amphibia > Anura > Myobatrachidae > Pseudophryne > Pseudophryne corroboree. The sequence continues at coordinate 457,204,566 of NC_086452.1, read as the reverse complement.
TTTGCCGAACTGCAACTTGGTCAGGGGAAAACACGTTTGCTAAATTCTACAAATATGATACCCTGGCTGAGGAGGACCTTGAGTTCTCTCATTCGGTGTGCAGAGTCATCCGCACTCTCCCGCCCGTTTGGGAGCTTTGGTATAATCCCCATGGTCCTTTCGGAGTTCCCAGCATCCACTAGGACGTTCGAGAAAATAAGATTTTACTCACCGGTAAATCTATTTCTCGTAGTCTGTAGTGGATGCTGGGCGCCCATCCCAAGTGCGGATTGTCTGCAATACTTGTATATAGTTATTGTTAACTAAAGGGTTATTGTTGAGCCATCTGTTGAGAGGCTCAGTTATGTTTCATACTGTTAACTGGATATGGTATCACGAGTTATACGGTGTGATTGGTGTGGCTGGTATGAATCTTACCCGGGATTCAAAATCCTTCCTTATTGTGTCAGCTCTTCCGGGCACAGTATCCTAACTGAGGCTTGGAGGAGGGTCATAGTGGGAGGAACCAGTGCACACCAGGTAGTCTAAAAGCTTTCTTTTAGTTGTGCCCAGTCTCCTGCGGAGCCGCTATTCCCTATGGTCCTTTCGGAGTTCCCAGCATCCACTACGGACTACGAGAAATAGATTTACCGGTGAGTAAAATCTTATTATTTCAGGAAAAGGCTGGAAGAGAAGGCTCTCCTGTATGAGAAGATGACCAAAGGAGCTTTTCCCGGTAAGTCCTAACACATTCTTCCATGTTACTGTTGAACCTGACTTACCTACACCTTATAAAGGGCACTATAATGTAAAGATCATTGGTCACCATATACTGTAAGTGCACCTCTCCTGTATCCCTGCCCTCATTGCCTCTGTAGCTAGGAATCTCTTCTAGATATACCAGATGCTAAGTCAGTGATGGCTAACCTTGACACTCCAGCTGTTGTTCAACTACACATCCCAGCATGCCCTGCTACAGTTTTGTTATTTGGCCATGCTAAAACTGATGCAGGGCATGCTGGGATGTGTAGTTCAACAACAGCTGGAGTGTCAAGGTTAGCCATCACTGGGCTAGGTAGTAATTTTGGGATACATATGTTATATCTACAGTCACTGTGGGAGTACGTGGGTGCCAGTTTCCCCACATGGTTGAAATGTTTTAACTGTGCAGGTATAATAGCAGTGTCGGGATACTGACGCTGGTATATAGTGACTGTAGACACATCATGACTACATCCTGTCTACCTAACCTGGGACATGACCATTTCTTGCTGTTTAATGTTTTAGTTTCACCTTCATGGTAACATAGCAATGAAGTTAAATCTTAAGTTAAGTCCTTGCTATAATTTTTCCCTTTATTTGCTGAGTCCTCAGCAGTTATGTTGGGATTTTGAAATTCTCTGGTGAATATTGTACAAAAATTGGGGTCTATTCAATTCAACGTGAATGGTATGGCGCCGGGAGGGAGCTCCCGGAGCTATTCAATTCAGCACGATGTCATGTCAGAGAATACCGGTTCTCTCGCCGTAAACATTATTTTTAGTTGCGAGAACCGGAATTCTCCAACTTAAGTTCCTGGTACAATGCTGTTTCCTGCACGCTATGGGCAGAAAACCGCATCACGCCAGTAGTAATGTAGGATTTCTACTTGTGAGAGAAGAAATCCTGAACTCCGGCATAACATTGCGCGTAATTGAATAGCTCCAGGAGCTCCTTCCCTGCGTTGTTCAATTCACGTTGCATTGAATCGACCCCATTTATTCTCTTGGCCTTAATGACTACATTTTTTTTATGCTATCCCCATCAATTCATGTAGCGGAAACCTTACAGGAGCCAGTAGATGGACTTTGAAGTTCCTTTTATGACTCTGTGAGGCCTGTCCTTAAAACTCATCTTAAAAATTGTTACCTGACACGACTGAAATGCTACTTAAAGCAGTTTACATAAAAATCCCACCCTTATAGCTGCTGTCGCTCAGCCCTGGAAGTGGGCGGGGCCTGATGACGTTCGCATACCAGGTATAGTATTTCCCTTTCCAGGTAAAACACAGCAGACCTTTTTAAAAGGCTGGAAGTGGGACATTAACAGTGATCACCAGACATTACCTGCCTGCACTGCAGAAATATTAGTGAATTTGGGTGGGTACTTAATGTGCACATCTTCCTCATCCTGGCATTCACACAACCTAAGGCATCCTTGTTTGAAAAAGGGGTCTCCTCAGCTGACCTGATCACCAGACAGTAGCACGCTATACTACAGAAAGCATCAGGAAATCCAGAGATGGTGGTTCTAATGGCCAGATCTCCCCATACAGGCATCAATAAACACAGGGGATCCCTCTCTCAGGTTAGTTGTCTATCTTTCGGAATATTGGGGGTAATTCCGAGTTGATCGCTAGCTGCATTCGTTCGCTGTGCAGAGATGAGGCAAAAAAAGGCACTTCTGCGTATGCGGCGCAGTGCGCACGCGCAACGTACTATTACAACGAACAATGTAGTTTCACACAAGGTCTAGCGAAGCTTCCCAGTCGCACAGGCAGCCGCAGAGAGATTGACATGAAGTGGGCGTTTCTGGGTGTCAACTGACCGTTTTCAGGGAGTGTTCGGACAAATGCAGGTGTGCCAGGAAAAATGCAGGCGTGGCTGGGCGAACGCAGGGCGTGTTTGTGACGTCAAAACAGGAACTGAACAGACTGAAGTGATCGCAAGCGCTGGGTAGGTCTGAAACTGCACAAAAAAACGTTGTAGCTGCTCTGCGATCCTTTCGTTCGCACTTCTGCTAAGCTAAAATACACTCCCAGTGGGCGGCGGCATAGCGTTGGCACGGCTGCTAAAAACTGCTTGCGAGCGATCAACTCGGAATGACAACCATTATGCCTTGTTATTCCGACGCATTTCAGGCTGTTTATTCCAACACGTAAAAATAAAAAGTTGCATTATCATTTTCAGTTGCACATTTTATTATGATGACCCGTAGAATCTGGCTTTTTGCTGTTTTGGTAAAGGGGATTAATGCTGAAGCAGGAACATAAAACCCGTTCGTACGGCTGTTTGTGCACTTTCTTGAAATTGCAATAAGAAATCAATTAATTGACTATTGTGTGTAGATTGTTTTTGCTGTGTGAGGAGAAAGAAGCTGCAACTTTCTGAGAAGTCTTCTAGAAAATAAAAACTAGGTATCATTTTGTGTGATTACTGCATAAACCGTTCCTGATATGGATGATGGATTGTAACCAGCCCAATAACGTGCCACAATAAGCTCAGCAGCAATAGAATTAAAGTGCGCATCATGGGCCTAATTCAGACCTGATCGCTAGCAAGCAATTTTTGCGCTGCTGCGATCAAATAGTCGCCGCCTACAGGGGGAGTGTATTTTAGCTGTGCAAGTGTGCGAACGCATGTGTAGCCGAGCGGTACAAACACATCTTGTGCAGTCTCTGCGCAGCCCAGGACTTACTCAGCCGCTGCGATCACTTCAGCCTGTCCGGGATCCGGACTTGACGTCAGGAACCCTCCCTGCAAACGCTTGGACACGCCTGCGTTTTTCCAACCACTCCCTGAAAACGGTCAGTTGCCACCCACAAACGCCTTCTTCCTGTCAATCTCCTTGCGAACACCCGTGCAAATGGATTCTTTGCACAAACCCATCGCTGAGTGGCGATCCGCTTTGTACCCGTGCGATGCGCCTGCGCATTGCAGTGCATACGCCTGCGCAGTTTAGACCCGCTGTACGAAAACGCAGCCTAACGATCAGGTCTGAATTACCCCTCATGTACGGAGATCGTCGAGGTTCTTGGTGCTCTGTGTGTAGAAGACTTAAACATTATATATATTTATTATGGAATGCTCCATTTCTCAGGTCCAGCATAGAGAATAAGTGAGGGTTTATGTATACATCAGCACATGTTAATGAGCCACCCAGCATCACAGCTACAGCCTCGCTACCTCTCCAAATATGGCATTGCTTCGGCTCATTACTGGGAAGCTGTGGCTCTCAGTGTAGACCCAGCTGGTCCTTTTATGCAGAAGACGAGAGCCTCTCATCTGGCGCACTTCTCATCTGGCGCACTCCTTTCAAGCTCCTCTTGTGCTGTTTTTTGAAGCTGTGCATGAAAGCTCTGATTCCCAGGCCCATTATTTCTCCCTCTCACTGAAGTGGGAATATATCTCAATCATTTCTCTTTCCTGATGCTGATTATAACTTTGTCTTCTGACAGATGAGGAGACGGAAGAGCTGTACCTGGTCGATTTTGCACAAAAGATCATAGACAAGAGGAAGGAGGTACAGTCCCTGCGTCAGATAGAGGAGAAGAAAGCAGAGATTGAGGAGGAGGACAGGGCTCATGATTTGCCAATTCCAGACCCGCAGGACCCCAGTGAAGAATGGTTCGTTGATCCTGGATGTTTCAATTTCTTTTGTGTATATATGAATTTATCTGAACAATCGGGAATATTTAAATCAGTGGGTTAATATAAAAAAGATAAAGTTCTATCATACACTGGTTGTAGGTCTGTCTAGTTCAGTCGATGGTCTAATTCTCTGACTTGGCCTAACGACGTCAAAGCGCTGATTGGTTAGGACTTTTCCCAGCCCTGTCAACGTTCTGACTCTGGCTACAACTTGACCTGTTCTTGACAATGTTCAGGTGCTCTGATTGGCTGTGACTGGCCTAGCTCTGAGAGCGTTCTAATACTCTGATTGGCTGTGACTTGGCCTTGCCCTATGAATGCTCTAAGGAGCTGGGAGCCGGTGAAGATCAGTAATACTTACGCTGTCTGGTGGAATTCGACATGAAGATTTGATTTATAAGGTTTAATGTTTGATTTTCATTTGCAGGGTGGATTATGTAGATTCCCTGGGTCGGTCAAGACGTTGCATGAAGAAGGATCTACCCGGTCTCTTGAAAATGGACAAAGATCTGCAAGGCAAAAGGTTAGTCTTTATGGGTGAGGGCTGAGGTTCCTGATATAATAATTACTGTTTTAACCCTCAAGGACATTATTTTGACTAGTACGTTATTTATTTACCCAAGTGACATTCTTCTAAGACACATTATATTCTCCTTTGGTAGAATGTCAGTATGAATATGCTCTCTTGTTTGGGCAGCTGCTGGGCAAAGACATACTGGTGTGGTTAAACCTTTAGAATTAAAGGACCCCTCCTCTTAGTAACACCCTCCCACCGGGAGAGCCCCAGTACAATGTGCCCTCAGCATGGGAACATTAGTGCCAGGCATCTGCCAGGTCAAGCACGTTTTCTTTTTTCTCTGACGTCCTAGTGGATGCTGGGACTCCGTAAGGACCATGGGGAATAGCGGCTCCGCAGGAGACAGGGCACAAAATAAAAGCTTAAGGATCAGGTGGTGTGCACTGGCTCCTCCCCCTATGACCCTCCTCCAAGCCTCAGTTAGATTTTTGTGCCCGGCCGAGAAGGGTGCAATCTAGGTGGCTCTCCTGAGCTGCTTAGAATAAAAGTTTAGTTTAGGTTTTTTTATTTTCAGTGAGTCCTGCTGGCAACAGGCTCACTGCATCGTGGGACTAAGGGGAGAAGAAACGGACTCACCTGAGTGCAGAGTGGATCGGGTTTCTTAGGCTACTGGACATTAGCTCCAGAGGGACGATCACAGGTTCAGCCTGGATGGGTCACCGGAGCCGCGCCGCCGTCCCCCTTACAGAGCCAGAAGAGACGAAGAGGTCCGGTGAAATCGGCGGCAGAAGACATCCTGTCTTCAGTCTAAGGTAGCGCACAGCACCGCAGCTGTGCGCCATTGCTCTCAGCACACTTCACACTCCGGTCACTGAGGGTGCAGGGCGCTGGGGGGGAGCGCCCTGAGACGCAATATAACAGTATATACCTTAGGTGGCAAAAGAATACATCACATATAGCTCCTGGGCTATATGGATGTATTTTAATCCCCTGCCATTTTTACACAAAAAAGCGGGAGATAAGGACGTCGTGAAGGGGCGGAGCCTATCTCCTCAGCACACAAGCGCCATTTTCCCTCACAGCTCCGCTGGAAGGACGGCTCCCTGACTCTCCCCTGCAGTCCTGCTTCAGAATCAGGGTAAAAAAGAGAAGGGGGGGCATTTTTGGCAGCAAATAACGATAATAACAGCAGCTATAAGGGAATAACACTTATATAAGGTTATCCCTGTATATATATATAGCGCTGGGTGTGTGCTGGCAGACTCTCCCTCTGTCTCTCCAAAGGGCTAAGTGGGGTCCTGTCCTCTATCAGAGCATTCCCGGTGTGTGTGCTGTGTGTCGGTACGCGTGTGTCGACATGTATGAGGAGGAAAATGATGTGGAGGCGGAGCAGTTGCCTGTGTTGGTGATGTCACCCCCTAGGGAGTCGACACCTGACTGGATGATTGTATTTAAACAATTAAGTGATAATGTCAGCAATTTGCAAAAAACTGTTGACGACATGAGACAGCCGGCAAATCAATTAGTGCCTGTCCAGGCGTCTCAGACACCGTCAGGGGCGCTAAAACGCCCGTTACCTCAGTGGGTCGACACAGACCCTGACACAGATACTGAGTCTAGTGTCGACGGTGACGAGACAAACGTAATGTCCAGTAGGGCCACACGTTACATGATCACGGCAATGAAAGAGGCATTGAACCTTTCTGACACTACAAGTACCACAAAGAAGGGTATTATGTGGGGTGAGAAAAAACTACCAATAGTTTTTCCTGAGTCAGAGGAAATAAATGAGGTGTGTGAAAAAGCGTGGGTTTCCCCCGATAAAAAACAGCTAATTTCTAAAAAATTATTAGCATTATATCCCTTCCCGCCAGAGGTTAGGGCGCGTTGGGAAACACCCCCTAGGGTAGATAAGGCGCTCACACGTTTATCTAAACAAGTAGCGTTACCGTCTCCTGATACGGCCACCCTCAAAGAACCAGCTGATAGAAGGCTGGAAAATATCCTAAAAAGTATATACACACATACTGGTGTTATACTGCGACCAGCAATCGCCTCAGCCTGGATGTGCAGTGCTGGAGTCGCATGGTCGGATTCCCTGACTGAGAATATTGATACCCTGGATAGGGACAATATTTTGTTAACTATAGAACATTTAAAGGATGCATTACTATATATGCGTGATGCACAGAGGGATATTTGAACCCTGGCATCAAGAGTAAGTGCTATGTCCATCTCTGCCAGAAGAGCGTTATGGACGCGACAGTGGTCAGGGGATGCGGATTCCAAACGGCACATGGAAGTATTGCCGTATAAAGGGGAGGAGTTATTTGGGGCTGGTCTATCGGACCTGGTGGCCACGGCAACGGCTGGAAAATCCACCTTTTTACCCCAGGTCACTCCACATCAGCAGAAAAAGACACCGTCTTTTCAAACTCAGTCCTTTCGTTCCCATAAGTACAAGCGAGCAAAAGGCCACTCTTTTCTGCCCCGGGGCAGAGGAAGAGGAAAAAGACTGCACCATGCAACCGCTTCACAGGAGCAGAAGCCCTCCCCTGCTTCTGCCAAGTCTTCAGCATGACGCTGGGGCTTTACAAGCAGACTCGGATATGGTGGGGGCCCGTCTCAAGAATTTCAACGCGCAGTGGGCTCACTCGCAAGTGGATCCCAGGATTCTACAGGTAGTATCGCAAGGGTACAAACTGGAATTCGAGGCGTTTCCCCCTCGTCGGTTCCTGAAGTCTGCTTTACCAAAGTCTCCCTCCGACAGGGAGGCAGTTTTGGAAGCCATTCACAAGCTGTATTCCCAGCAGGTGATAATCAAGGTACCCCTCCTGCAACAAGGAAAGGGGTATTATTCCACGCTGTTTGTGGTACAGAAGCCGGACGGCTCGGTGAGACCAATTTTAAATCTGAAATCCTTGAACACTTACATAAAAAGGTTCAAATTCAAGATGGAGTCACTCAGAGCAGTGATAGCGAACCTGGAAGAAGGGGACTATATGGTGTCTCTGGACATCAAAGATGCTTATCTCCACGTCCCAATATACCCTTCTCACCAAGGGTACCTCAGGTTTGTAGTACAAAACTGTCATTATCAGTTTCAGACGCTGCCGTTTGGATTGTCCACGGCACCTCGGGTCTTTACCAAGGTAATGGCCGAAATGATGATTCTTCTACGAAGAAAAGGCATTTTAATTATCCCTTACTTGGACGATCTCCTGATAAGGGCAAGATCCAGGGAACAGTTAGAAGTCGGAGTAGCACTATCTCAGGTAGTGTTACGTCAGCACGGGTGGATTCTAAATATTCCAAAATCGCAGCTGATTCCAAAGACACGTCTACTGTTCCTAGGAATGATTCTGGACACAGTCCAGAAGAAGGTGTTTCTCCCGGAGGAGAAGGCCAGGGAGTTATCCGAGCTAGTCAGGAACCTCCTAAAACCAGGCCAGGTCTCAGTGCATCAGTGCACGAGGGTCCTGGGAAAAATGGTGGCTTCTTACGAAGCGATTCCATTCGGAAGATTCCATGCAAGAACATTTCAGTGGGATCTACTGGACAAATGGTCCGGATCGCATTTGCAGATGCATCAGCGGATAACCCTGTCGCCAAGGACAAGGGTGTCTCTCCTGTGGTGGCTGCAGAGTGCTCATCTACTAGAGGGCCGCAGATTTGGCATTCAGGATTGGATCCTGGTAACCACGGATGCCAGCCTGAGAGGCTGGGGAGCAGTCACACAGGGAAGGAATTTCCAGGGCTTGTGGTCAAGCATGGAAACATCTCTTCATATAAACATTCTGGAACTAAGGGCCATTTACAATGCCCTAAGTCAAGCAAAACCTCTGCTTCAGGGTCAGGCGGTGTTGATCCAATCGGACAACATCACGTCAGTCGCCCACGTAAACAGACAGGGCGGCACGAGAAGCAGGAGGGCAATGGCAGAAGCTGCAAGGATTCTTCGCTGGGCGGAAAATCATGTGATAGCACTGTCAGCAGTGTTCATTCCGGGAGTGGACATCTGGGAAGCAGACTTCCTCAGCAGACACGACCTTCACCCGGGAGAGTGGGGACTTCACCCAGAAGTCTTCCACCTGATTGTAAACCGTTGGGAAAAACCAAAGGTGGACATGATGGCGTCACGTCTAAACAAAAAACTGGACAGATATTGCGCCAGGTCAAGGGACCCTCAGGCAATAGCAGTGGACGCTCTGGTAACGCCGTGGGTGTACCAGTCAGTGTATGTGTTCCCTCCTCTGCCTCTCATACCAAAAGTACTGAGAATCATAAGAAGGAGAGGAGTAAGAACTATACTCGTGGTCCCGGATTGGCCAAGAAGGACTTGGTACCCGGAACTTCAAGAGATGCTCACGGACGAACCGTGGCCTCTACCTCTAAGACAGGACCTGCTACTGCAGGGGCCTTGTCTGTTTCAAGACTTACCGCGGCTGCGTTTGACGGCATGGCGGTTGAACGCCGGATCCTGAGGGAAAAAGGCATTCCAGAAGAAGTCATTCCTACTCTGGTCAAAGCCAGGAAGGACGTAACCGCAAAACATTATCACCGCATTTGGCGTAAATATGTTGCGTGGTGTGAGGCCAAGAGGGCCCCTACAGAGGAATTTCAACTGGGTCGTTTCCTTCATTTCCTGCAAACAGGACTGTCTATGGGCCTAAAATTAGGGTCCATTAAGGTTCAAATTTCGGCCCTGTCGATTTTCTTCCAAAAAGAACTGGCTTCAGTACCTGAAGTTCAGACATTTGTAAAAGGGGTGCTGCACATACAGCCTCCTTTTGTGCCTCCAGTGGCACCTTGGGATCTCAATGTGGTGTTGAGTTTTCTAAAGTCACATTGGTTTGAACCACTTTCCACTGTGGACTTAAAATATCTCACATGGAAGGTGTCGATGCTGTTAGCCTTGGCTTCAGCCAGGCGTGTGTCAGAATTGGCGGCTTTATCATATAAAAGCCCTTACTTAATTTTTCATTCTGGCAGGGCGGAATTGAGGACTCGTCCTCAATTTCTACCTAAGGTGGTTTCTGCATTTCACATGAACCAACCTATTGTGGTACCTGCTACCAGGGACTTAGAGGACTCTAAGTTGCTTGACGTTGTCAGGGCCTTGAAAATATATGTTTCCAGGACGGCTGGAGTCAGAAAATCTGACTCGCTGTTTATCCTGTATGCACCCAACAAACTGGGTGCTCCTGCTTCTAAGCAGACGATTGCTCGTTGGATTTGTAGTACAATTCAGCTTGCACATTCTGTGGCAGGATTGCCACAGCCAAAATTAGTAAAAGCCCATTCCACAAGGAAAGTGGGCTCATCTTGGGCGGCTGCCCGAGGGGTCTCGGCTTTACAACTTTGCCGAGCAGCTACTTGGTCAGGGGCAAACACGTTTGCTAAATTCTACAAATTTGATACCCTGGCTGAGGAGGACCTGGAGTTCTCTCATTCGGTGCTGCAGAGTCATCCGCACTCTCCCGCCCGTTTGGGAGCTTTGGTATAATCCCCATGGTCCTTACGGAGTCCCAGCATCCACTAGGACGTCAGAGAAAATAAGATTTTACTTACCGATAAATCTATTTCTCATAGTCCGTAGTGGATGCTGGGCGCCCATCCCTAGTGCGGATTGTCTGCAATACTTGTATATAGTTATTGTTACAAAAATTCGGGTTATTATTGTTGTGAGCCATCTTTTCAGAGGCTCCCTTGCGTTTATCATACTGTTAACTGGGTTCAGATCACAAGTTGTACGGTGTGATTGGTGTGGCTGGTATGAGTCTTACCCGGGATTCAAGATCCTTCCTTATTATGTACGCTCGTCCGGGCACAGTATCCTAACTGAGGCTTGGAGGAGGGTCATAGGGGGAGGAGCCAGTGCACACCACCTGATCCTTAAGCTTTTATTTTGTGCCCTGTCTCCTGCGGAGCCGCTATTCCCCATGGTCCTTACGGAGTCCCAGCATCCACTACGGACTATGAGAAATAGATTTATCGGTAAGTAAAATCTTATTTTTTTTCTCCTTCATCCACTAGGAGACAATGGGTATAGACGAGTGTATAATTGGAGACTTGGCCTATGTGGGATAGCCCATGCCCCGCTCATGTATAGACCATAGTCACTGCCGCAAGGTAGCGCCGGTCTCTCCTGTGTGTTCCAGGTTTACCCCATGCAGCAGCTGAACCCAGTGGCCACATCTGCCTCATAGTGTCAGTACATGACATGCCAGCTCCATGCGACAGCATCTGCTGTTTCCCAGCCTGTACTGGGCTGGGGCTTTCGTCTCCATGATGCCACGCATGTATTGAGTCTCCTCAGCTGGTCTGAGCCATTACGGTAGTGGGCATGGAATCTAGTTACCAGGAAGCTCTGGAACTCTGAGGCTCCATCCAGTGTTCCTGATCGTGACAGGACACCAGGACTGTCATTATTACATGGGGCACTCTTGTATGTCTGTAGTTGTCGAATGCGCTGCCCAGTGTCTGCCATTGGCAGGTGCCGACTTCTGTACATCTGCAGAGAACCATAGCCACGTAGGACGCAGGATGCTGCGGGTGCTCATTATGAGATTGTTCCCCTTGATGGTTTTTTTTTCTACTGCCCTTTTTGCGTCCATTACATTTTGGCAGTAGGTCTGACTAAACTGGGTGGCATTAGGGCTAATTAAATGTTGTGTTAGTCCCTTCTGGTTTTTCAGCCATTTATTCTACTTTCTTCATAACCTGCATAAAGCTTGGTACATACTAGCCGATGTGTGTACCTGGCGATATTGGTTGCAGTGGGGTGCTGGCATCGGCAAGTGCAAACACACTTGCCGACGCCGGTGTGAAGGGAGCCACGGCGGGGGGAGCGGGTCCTCCCTCACCTGGACTGTTCAGACAAGGGAGGCGGTTGTTCGCATCGTTAACGATATTGAGTGTACACGCTAGGGCCCTCATTCCGAGTTGATCCCTAGCTGCTTTCGGTCGCAGCGCGGCGATTAGGTGAAAAAGCGGCATTTCTGCGCATGCGTACGGGCCGCAGTACGCACGCGCAAAGTACTTTCACACAAAACTATGCAGTTTCACACAAGGTCGAGCGATGCTTTTCTGTCGCTCTGTTGATCGGTGAGTGATTGACAGGTAGTGGGTGTTTCTGGGTGTTAACTGACCGTTTTCTGGGAGTGTGCTAAAAAAACGCAGGCGTGTCAGGTGAAAACGCAGGCGTGCCTGGGGAAACGGGGAAGTGGCTGGCTGAACGCAGGGCGTGTTTGTGACGTCAAAGCAGGAACTAAACTGACTGAGGGGATCGCAATCTAGGAGTAGGTTTGGAGCTGCTCAGAAACTGCACGCTAGGCGGCGGCCTAGCGTGTGCACTGCTGATAAAATCTGCTAGCGAGCGATCAACTCGGAATGAGGACCTAGATGAGATACTAAAAGATATCGCTCAGAATGGCCCTTCTGAGCGATTGACTTTCTCGTCTAGTGTGTATGGGACTTAAGGCTCCAGCTCATTTCTGGGAGGTGAGCTCTGACTCGTCCATCCTTATTCTCTGGAAGACTTTGAAACAACCATAAATTCTTCTGCTGGAAAACCTGGGGATTCCCTTCCGTCCAGGGAAGCTGTGGACACCTTGGCCAGGGTGGTACCGAACATGCCGGATATTCAGGACTCCACAGATCGTGTTTTATATTCAAATATTCTCGCTCAAGCTACATTATTTTGCTGCATTGTTCCTTGGATCCTGTACGTTGTGAACGGTGATCTTGTTTTTTCCATGCAAATGAGGAACAGAGTAAGAAACTTTCTATTTTCTTTCCCGCACGTTGGGAGACGATGAGCAATGCTAGACGGGGGACACTCGCATCTTAAAGGGCTGAGAAGTCTGGATTCAGGTCAGCGTACCCCAATGGGGTACATTAGCCATCAGCAGCACCAAAACTGAGCTGGACAGAAAGTTCTATCATGACCCAATCAAGCATTTTGTTCCCACACATCCAGAAGTATTTATCCCGGTGGGGGGTGGCCTCTAAATTCCTGGCTGTTACATTGCGGCGGTACAGGTGATGGAATTGTACGTTTATACACAGTACATGAATGTGGATCCTTCTGCAACCAGGTGAATTATGTTTCCCTTTGGTATAACTTAGCCCGTTCCTTGAATAACTATTTAGGTGTTGAGGCTGCATTAATGTAGGGACAAAGAAAGCGGTTGTGTGACCGGAAATGCCTTGTGTTCCCCCAGACCAGCGGCACAGGAGAAGACATTGCTGTCTGAGGACATGAGACGGGAGATGCAGAGGGAGCAGTGGGAGAAGGAAGAGGAAGAAGCCATGAAGAGGCCGGTGGGACCCATGCACTATGAAGACATTCGGAACAATGGTATACGGTTCTCTTATTCTTTGTACAACTGTGTACTGTGGTCAAGGGACGGTATAACTGAAACTGCGGGTTTGCATGGGGGGACGGGAGGGGATAGTAGAAGGTGAAATAAAGAGTAAAACTTGACAGGTTTTGGGAGTTCTACTGAGCAGTTAGTACAAAGAAAAATAATATCTGCTATGAAAGATGGCGAATAACTGGGAAAAGAGAAGTGGGAAAAGAAGAGGCAACAAATAATTTTAAATATGAAATTTATTTTAAAATCTTCAGCAGTGTTCCAGCGCTTGTGTTGCAGTGATAATAAGCTCCAGTATCAAAGCATAAGCAACATGGAGTGATAAAACAATAGAATATAATGTGATATTTCCATGGGAAGTTACCAACAGGCTGATTTGTTTAGCCTTTACACAGATTCCTGGTAACGCCCCAGGGTCACCAAATATCAAACAAACTGGGCTACAGAGTTGGTCACTGCCCTGACCAGGCGCTTTCTCCTCTATCAGTTGTGTACTTTGTTATTGCTCAGTTATATATTTATCTTGAAATTAGTGGCGGTTTTAGGATCAGTTTGACCTATACCAGTCTTTTCGTCCTATTTAGTTAGTGGAACCATCCAGTAGGTGAATACTACATAGAACAGACTTTATCACTTAACTACACATAACTGGTCATTTATTGAGGCTGCTCTGGTGAATTTCGTCTGTGCCTCAGGTTGGAGTTATTTCACCGTCTTCTACAGTGCGATGTCTTAGAACTCAATGTTTTGGAGATTCTTGAAATCCTGGCCTTTAAACCGATCCTTTTCATTCCCTGTTTTCACCTATAGTCTAGTCTAAATTTCTCTATGATGGCGACTGGTCCTTTTATATAGATTATATTATTATAACCTAAGCCTTTTCTTTATTATGTGATTTACAGAGGCCAGGGAGCTGGGTGTTGGTTATTTTGCTTTTGCAAAGGATGAACAAATGCGTCGGAAGCAGATGGATACTCTGGATATGCTGCGCGACCAGGTATAGAGACCATGGCGAATTACAGCCACGAAACAGATCACCACGCAGAAAAAATATAGACCTGGAAATTTAGTGGAACCACCTTTTACACCTAGAATTTTTCTGTTTGTATGTATGTATGTACGTACGTATGTATGTATATGTGTGTATATATATATATATATATATATATATATATATATATATATATATATATATATATATATATTGATAAAGCTAATTATCTACCTTTCCACATAAGCTATATACTTATTATAGACAGAGTACGCAACAGGCGCACGAGATGCCGTAATGGTACGCACTTAGCGTAGCAGACGCTAGGCCGTGGTCGAGACGCACGAGCGGCACGTTCGCTCACGGCTTACGCTTAGTATCGAGCATGCTATAGGCGGCCCGAGAACCGTAATGCTACGCTATTGGTGTAACGGACGCTGTACCGCGAGAGTGGGACACGAGCGGCGCTGACGCTCACTGAATTACACACAGAAAACCTTGTTAACAACACACTGTAAGGGTATGCTTATGCTGTAAACCTTAGTACTGTAATATTACCACAATGTAACGCTGATTAACCCTGATAATATGAAAGCTGTTTGAGCGATTGAGACGCTCAGAAACCCTTTATAATGTCTAGTGAAACACACACTACTTGTTAAGGTTCCAACACCTTTATAGACGATATTTTGTACGTAAAAAGGGGAAAAGCAGTTGCAGTTCATACACTACAGACCTGACATTAATACCTAAACAGAATAACTAAACAGAAATATAAACACTAGCGAACGATTGCAAATACAAAATAAACAGAGAGAGAATAAATGGTAAACACTTAAAGGATAACAAAAAGAGAACAATTGCATACACACAGAGTAACGAAATGGCCACAGAGAAACTTACACACGTGGGAATGACTCGCAGTCGCTATCTGGAAACCAGCTCTCAGTCATCACATGGAAAACCTTTTGTAGAGAGAAGTGAGTGCTGGTCTGGCTATGGGGGTCTTTATATACACAGCATACTGTACAATACAATGGGCCCTACAATCTCATTGTTCATTGGACACAGAAATGTCTCTCTGCATTATAACAAAAGGTCATAGGTGGATTCGAACAGGTGGGCTGTGACTATTTCAAACTGCTCAGGTGGGAGGTATCCACAGGATTCCCGCCGCATGGATAATGAACTGCAAATACAGTAAATGTCCATAAACTACTCATAGACATAATTATACGCAGGAGCGATTAATCTCTTCCTAACCAACACCGGATTGTTTCTAATAAAATACTCTTCAGTTAGGTACTAGACACCACTGTTCAACCTTTGTCAGACCCTTCGTATCATGCAAAGAGGAATCCCCATGTCCACGAACCATTTACACTAAACATACTTGCAGACATTATTAAGGGGAATATTATCTACAAAATGCACTATAAAGGTTAAATATGTTGCGATCGAGTCGCTCGCTAGTCGCCCACAAACACTGCCGTAAATACACATCTCTGTGCGCAGGCGACGTCGGAGCGTCCCTTACGCAACCTGAGGGGATGCGTACGCACGGGGGAGTCGGTGCACGAGCAGCGGGCACGTGCATTGGGGTTAGTACAAGGCATTGGGAATAACGAAATTTTTCGACTTTGACAATATATATATATATATATATATATATATATATATATATATATATATATATATATATATATATATATATATAAAATTCAGAGGGGGCACTCTCCAGACTTTTTGTAAATATATCAATTCATTTTATTTGTAATATACGTTACATATTTCAACGTGATAGCACGGTTTTCCTCAAGCGCTTTCGGCCCTCCACGGGCCTTCCTCAGGAGGCACTGCACATCAAATAGCAACTTCCAATAAGAAAGGAACAAAACTCCAAGCATCCAGCAGTCACGCTGGTCCTGCCTGACTGGCCCTAAATACCCTCATGGCTCAAAAAGGCGCCAAAAACCTATGATGTCATCAAGGTGGGACACTAATTATATCATAATTAATTAGCAACGCTCAGGAGGTCATATATTATTGCCATAATCCCGATCAGCAGGTCTGCCTATCTGTTTAAACAAATTAAATGCGCCAAAGATATGTTAACAAGACTCTAAAGTCCATCGCGTCCCAACACCGAGCACTTCCGGTGTATGGAACGCAAGCGTCATCCGGCCGGAAGTGTCCGCATGCCGAATGGAATGCAAACAGGAAGTGAAGCGCTCAGTCCTACGGACGGAGCGTAAGCTAAACAGAACTAGTGTAACTCATTATTGAAAAGCAGGCTACCAAATCCATACAACAAATTGATCTTCCCCATCCATCAATAACAAGTATATGAGTATGTCAATGCGTTTATGGCCATGTATATATCTATTGTATTAACGAGGGTAAAAGAGCCAGGCAGTGCAGTTAAAAACATTCCCCACAAATAACCAACAACTCTATACATAGTATATAGTAGTAGATCAACAAGATGCAGTGGAAGAGCGACAGTGACCCAACCCAGGTAAATAACCCAATCAGGGCATACGTAATTATGACTTAATGCGGCCATTCCGTTTCTCCTCCACTGCACCCAGAGGATCAAAACCACACAATTAAAATGAGCCAGACATGGCTCAAATAACATATAAATAAACACCTAACAAGCAAAAACAAACAATAATGCATGTGGAATGCATCGGGCAAAAAAATCACCTACTGGATTTCCAAAAAATCTCTCATCGTAAAAAAACGTTTAATGGGTTTGACTCATTCAGTCCATTTGGGGTCACTGAACCCAATCTATGTATCCACCTTGCTTCCAATTTTTTTAGGAGGAGGGATCGATCACCCCCTCTCTTGGGAACCGGGACCCAATCAATGATCCTGCACTTAAGTGATGCCACTTGGTGTCCCTCATTTAAAAAGTGCTGAGCCACCGGTTTATCCGTACAGCCTGTTTGCAACGTTTGATGGATTGAACTGCGATGGTTAGCCATCCGCTCTCTGAATGAACAAGTGGTCATCCCCACATATGGAAGCCCGCACGGGCACAATAGCATGTAGATAACATGGTCCATCCGACAATGCAATCGGTGCCGAATAGTAAATCGGTTGTCCACTTAGTGGGTGTGGAAATTTCTCACCGACCAGCATTGAGCGACATGTCACACAGCCCAAGCATTTGAAGCAACCTTTTCTTGTCTTATTCAGCCAGTTGTTCTCAGGGCCAGACACTTGTCTAGCTGGATGCATCAATAGTTGCTTCAAATTACGCCCACGCCTATAGGCCAGCATGGGTGGATGTACAAGAGAATTTTTGAACTTTGGATCTGAGTTCAATATAGGCCAATGCTTCCTTATTGATGCTCTGACAGCAGGTGATTTTGCATCAAACTGTGTGACATATATCATCCGCGGCTCCTTGGTTGGTTTTGCCGATCTCGCAATTTATGCGGGTCCTGAGAAACAACACTGATCCAGCGATTGCAGAGGAACAGATTGTGGAAATGAAAACTCGTTTTATTCAGAGGGGGTACAGTATGAGCACTATCAACAGGTGTCTGGATAAGGCTCGATCAAGAATGGTGATGGCCAAACCGACCAAGGAGCCGCGGATGATATATGTCACACAGTTTGATGCAAAATTACCTGCTGTCAGAGCATCAATAAGGAAGCATTGGCCTATATTGAACTCAGATCCAAAGTTCAAAAATTCTCTTGTACATCCACCCATGCTGGCCTATAGGCGTGGGCGTAATTTGAAGCAACTATTGATGCATCCAGCTAGACAAGTGTCTGGCCCTGAGAACAACTGGCTGAATAAGACAAGAAAAGGTTGCTTCAAATGCTTGGGCTGTGTGACATGTCGCTCAATGCTGGTCGGTGAGAAATTTCCACACCCACTAAGTGGACAACCGATTTACTATTCGGCACCGATTGCATTGTCGGATGGACCATGTTATCTACATGCTATTGTGCCCGTGCGGGCTTCCATATGTGGGGATGACCACTTGTTCATTCAGAGAGCGGATGGCTAACCATCGCAGTTCAATCCATCAAACGTTGCAAACAGGCTGTACGGATAAACCGGTGGCTCAGCACTTTTTAAATGAGGGACACCAAGTGGCATCACTTAAGTGCAGGATCATTGATTGGGTCCCGGTTCCCAAGAGAGGGGGTGATCGATCCCTCCTCCTAAAAAAATTGGAAGCAAGGTGGATACATAGATTGGGTTCAGTGACCCCAAATGGACTGAATGAGTCAAACCCATTAAACGTTTTTTTACGATGAGAGATTTTTTGGAAATCCAGTAGGTGATTTTTTGCCCGATGCATTCCACATGCATTATTGTTTGTTTTTGCTTGTTAGGTGTTTATTTATATGTTATTTGAGCCATGTCTGGCTCATTTTAATTGTGTGGTTTTGATCCTCTGGGTGCAGTGGAGGAGAAACGGAATGGCCGCATTAAGTCATAATTACGTATGCCCTGATTGGGTTATTTACCTGGGTTGGGTCACTGTCGCTCTTCCACTGCATCTTGTTGATCTACTACTATATACTATGTATAGAGTTGTTGGTTATTTGTGGGGAATGTCTTTAACTGCACTGCCTGGCTCTTTTACCCTCGTTAATACAATAGATATATACATGGCCATAAACGCATTGACATACTCATATACTTGTTATTGATGGATGGGGAAGATCAATTTGTTGTATGGATTTGGTAGCCTGCTTTTCAATAATGAGTTACACTAGTTCTGTTTAGCTTACGCTCCGTCCGTAGGACTGAGCGCTTCACTTCCTGTTTGCGTTCCATTCGGCATGCGGACACTTCCGGCCGGATGACGCTTGCGTTCCATACACCGGAAGTGCTCGGTGTTGGGACGCGATGGACTTTAGAGTCTTGTTAACATATCTTTGGCGCATTTAATTTGTTTAAACAGATAGGCAGACCTGCTGATCGGGATTATGGCAATAATATATGACCACCTGAGCGTTGCTAATTAATTATGATATAATTAGTGTCCCACCTTGATGACATCATAGGTTTTTGGGGCCTTTCTCTAACGTCCTAGTGGATGCTGGGGACTCCGAAAGGACCATGGGGAATAGCGGCTCCGCAGGAGACTGGGCACAAAGTAAAAGCTTTAGGACTAGCTGGTGTGCACTGGCTCCTCCCCCTATGACCCTCCTCCAAGCCTCAGTTAAGATTTTGTGCCCGAACGAGAAGGGTGCAATCTAGGTGGCTCTCCTGAGCTGCTTAGAGTAAAAGTTTAAATAGGTTTTTTATTTTCAGTGAGACCTGCTGGCAACAGGCTCACTGCATCGAGGGACTAAGGGGAGAAGAAGCGAACTCACCTGCGTGCAGAGTGGATTGGGCTTCTTAGGCTACTGGACATTAGCTCCAGAGGGACGATCACAGGCCCAGCCATGGATGGGTCCCGGAGCCGCGCCGCCGGCCCCCTTACAGATGCTGAAGCAAGAAGAGGTCCATAAATCGGCGGCAGAAGACTTTCCTGTCTTCATAAGGTAGCGCACAGCACTGCAGCTGTGCGCCATTGCTCTCAGCACACTTAACACTTCGGTCACTGAGGGTGCAGGGCGCTGGGGGGGGCGCCCTGGGAAGCAATGAATTTACCTTATTTGGCAAAAAATACATCACATATAGCTCCTGGGCTATATGGATGTATTTAACCCCTGCCAGTTTTCCAGAAAAAAGCGGGAGAAGAGCCCGCCGTGAAGGGGGCGGGGCCTATCTCCTCAGCACACAGCGCCATTTTTCCCACACAGCTCCGCTGGTAGGAAGGCTCCCAGAATCTCCCCTGCATCCTGCAACTACAGAAACAGGGTAAAAAAGAGAGGGGGGCACTTATTTGGCAAAATAACAGATATAAGCAGCTATAAGGGATAGACACTTATTGTAAGGTTGTCCCTATACATATATAGCGCTCTGGTGTGTGCTGGCAAAATCTCCCTCTGTCTCCCCAAGGGGCTAAGTGGGTCCTGTCCTCTATCGGAGCATTCCCTGTGTGTGTGCTGGGTGTCGGTACGTGTGTGTCGACATGTATGAGGAGGAAAATGATGTGGAGGCGGAGCAATTGCCTATAATGGTGATGTCACCCCCTAGGGAGTCGACACCTGAATGGATGGCCGTAATTAAGGAATTACGTGACAGTGTCGGCACGTTACAGAAAACTGTTGACGACATGAGACAGCCGGCAGCTCAGTTAGTGCCTGTCCAGGCGTCTCAAACACCGTCAGGGGCTATTAAACGCCCGTTACCTCAGTGGGTCGACACGGACACAGACACTGACTCCAGTGTCGACGGTGAAGAAACAAACGTATTTTCCAGTAGGGCCACACGTTACATGATCACGGCAATGAAGGAGGTTTTGCACATCTCTGATACTGCAAGTACCACAAAAAGGGGTATTATGTGGGGTGTGAAAAAACTACCCGTAGTTTTTCCTGAATCAGATGAATTGAATGAAGTGTGTGATGAAGCGTGGGTTACCCCCGACAAACAACTGCTAATTTCTAAAAAATTATTGGCACTATATCCCTTCCCACCAGAGGTTAGGGCTCGTTGGGAAACACCCCCTAGGGTGGATAAGGCGCTCACACGCTTATCAAAACAAGTGGCGTTACCGTCTCCAGAAACGGCCGCCCTTAAGGAGCCAGCAGATAGGAGGCTGGAAAATATCCTTAAAAGTATATACACTCATACTGGTGTTATACTGCGACCAGCAATCGCCTCAGCCTGGATGTGCAGTGCTGGGGTGGCTTGGTCGGATTCCCTGACTGAAAATATTGATACCCTGGACAGGGACTATATTATTGACTATAGAGCATTTAAAGGATGCATTCCTATATATGTGAGATGCACAGAGAGACATTTGCACTCTGGCATCAAGAGTAAGTGCGATGTCCATTTCTGCCAGAAGAGGATTATGGACGCGACAGTGGTCAGGGGATGCGGATTCCAAACGGCATATGGAAGTATTGCCGTATAAAGGGGAGGAGTTATTTGGGGGCGGTCTATCGGACCTGGTGGCCACGGCAACGGCTGGGAAATCCACCTTTTTACCCCAAGTCACCTCGCAGCAGAAAAAGATACCGTCTTTTCAGGCTCAGTCCTTTCGTCCCCATAAGGGCAAGCGGGCAAAAGGCCACTCATATCTGCCCCGGGGCAGAGGAAGGGGAAAAAGACTGCAACAGACAGCTTCTTCCCACGAACAGAAGCCCTCCCCCGCTTCTGCCAAGTCCTCAGCATGACGCTGGGGCCTTACAAGCGGACTCAGGCACGGTGGGGGCCCGTCTCAAGAATTTCAGCGCGCAGTGGGCTCACTCGCAAGTGGACCCCTGGATCCTGCAGGTAGTATCTCAGGGGTACAAATTGGAATTCGAGATGTCTCCCCCTCGCCGGTTACTCCACGCTGTTTGTGGTACCGAAGCCGGACGGCTCGGTGAGACCCATTTTAAATCTGAAAGCCTTGAACACTTACATAAAAAGGTTCAAGTTCAAGATGGAGTCACTCAGAGCAGTGATAGTGAACCTGGAAGAAGGGGACTACATGGTGTCTCTGGACATCAAGGATGCTTACCTCCATGTCCCAATTTGCCCTTCTCACCAAGGGTACCTCAGGTTTGTGGTACAGAACTGTCACTATCAGTTTCAGACGCTGCCGTTTGGATTGTCCACGGCACCCCGGGTCTTTACCAAGGTAATGGCCGAAATGATGATTCTTCTTCGAAGAAAAGGCGTCTTAATTATCCCTTACTTGGACGATCTCCTGATAAGGGCACGGTCCAGAGAACAGTTAGAGGTCGGAGTAGCACTATCTCAAATAGTACTACGACAGCACGGATGGATTCTAAATATTCCGAAATCGCAGCTGATTCCGACGACACGTCTGCTGTTCCTAGGGATGATTCTGGCACAGTACAGAAAAAGGTGTTTCTCCCGGAAGAGAAAGCCAGGGAGTTATCCGACCTAGTCAGGAAACTCCTAAGACCAGGCCAGGTGTCAGTGCATCAGTGCACAAGGGTCCTGGGAAAGATGGTGGCTTCTTACGAAACGATTCCATTCGGCAGATTCCACGCAAGAACTTTTCAGTTGGATCTGCTAGACAAATGGTCCGGATCGCATCTTCAAATGCATCAGCGGATAACCCTGTCTCCAAGGACAAGGGTGTCTCTCCTGTGGTGGTTACAGAGTGCTCATCTCCTAGAGGGCCGCAGATTCGGCATTCAGGATTGGGTCCTGGTGACCACGGATGCCAGCCTGAGAGGCTGGGGAGCAGTCACACAGGGAAAAAATTTCCAGGGGTTGTGGTCAAGCATGGAAACGTCACTTCGCATAAATATCCTGGAACTAAGGGCCATTTACAATGCCCTAAGTCAGGCAAGGCCTCTGCTTCAGGGTCAGCCAGTATTGATCCAGTCGGACAACATCACGGCAGTCGCCCACGTAAACAGACAGGGCGGCACAAGAAGCAGGAGGGCAATGACGGAAGTGGCAAGGATTCTTCGCTGGGCGGAAAATCATGTGATAGCACTGTCAGCAGTGTTCATTCCGGGAGTGGACAACTGGGAAGCAGACTTCCTCAGCAGACACGTTCTTCACCCGGGGGAGTGGGGACTTCACCCAGAAGTCTTCCACATGATTGTAAACCGTTGGGAAAAACCAAAGGTGGACATGATGGCGTCTCGCCTCAACAAAAAACTGGACAGATATTGCTCCAGGTCAAGGGACCCTCAGGCAATAGCTGTGGACGCTCTGGTAACACCGTGGGTGTACCGGTCAGTGTATGTGTTTCCTCCTCTTCCTCTCATACCAAAAGTACTGAGAATCATAAGAAGGAGAGGAGTAAAGACTAGCAAACAGGACTGTCTATGGGCCTCAAATTAGGGTCCATTAAGGTTCAAATTTCGGCCCTGTCGATATTCTTCCAAAAAGAACTAGCTTCTGTTCCTGAAGTTCAGACGTTTGTCAAGGGAGTACTGCATATACAGCCTCCTTTTGTGCCTCCAGTGGCACCTTGGGATCTCAATGTAGTGTTGGGATTCCTAAAATCACATTGGTTTGAACCACTCACCACTGTGGACTTGAAATATCTCACATGGAAAGTGGTAATGCTGTTAGCCCTGGCTTCAGCCAGGCGTGTATCAGAATTGGCGGCTTTATCCTATAAAAGCCCTTACCTAATTTTTCATACGGACAGGGCAGAATTAAGGACTCGTCCTCAATTTCTCCCTAAGGTGGTTTCAGCATTTCACTTAAACCAACCTATTGTGGTGCCTGCGGCTACTAGGGACTTGGAGGATTCCAAGTTGCTGGACGTAGTCAGGGCCCTGAAAATATGTTTCCAGGACGGCTGGAGTCAGAAAATCTGACTCGCTGTTTATCCTGTATGCACCCAACAAGCTGGGTGCTCCTGCTTCTAAGCAGACGATTGCTCGTTGGATTTGTAGTACAATTCAGCTTGCACATTCTGTGGCAGGCCTGCCACAGCCAAAATCTGTAAAAGCCCATTCCACACGGAAAGTGGGCTCATCTTGGGCGGCTGCCCGAGGGGTCTCGGCTTTACAACTTTGCCGAGCAGCTACTTGGTCAGGGGCAAACACGTTTGCTAAATTCTACAAATTTGATACCCTGGCTGAGGAGGACCTGGAGTTCTCTCATTTGGTGCTGCAGAGTCATCCGCACTCTCCCGCCCGTTTGGGAGCTTTGGTATAATCCCCATGGTCCTTTCGGAGTCCCCAGCATCCACTAGGACGTTAGAGAAAATAAGAATTTACTTACCGATAATTCTATTTCTCATAGTCCGTAGTGGATGCTGGGCGCCCATCCCAAGTGCGGATTGTCTGCATTACTTGTACATAGTTATTGTTACAAAAATCGGGTTATTGTTGTTGTGAGCCATCTTTTCAGAGGCTCCTTCTGTTATCATGCTGTTAACTGGGTTCAGATCACAAGTTGTACGGTGTGATTGGTGTGGCTGGTATGAGTCTTACCCGGGATTCAAAATCCTTCCTTATTGTGTACGCTCGTCCGGGCACAGTATCCTAACTGAGGCTTGGAGGAGGGTCATAGGGGGAGGAGCCAGTGCACACCAGCTAGTCCTAAAGCTTTTACTTTGTGCCCAGTCTCCTGCGGAGCCGCTATTCCCCATGGTCCTTTCGGAGTCCCCAGCATCCACTACGGACTATGAGAAATAGAATTATCGGTAAGTAAATTCTTATTTTTTGAGCCATGAGGGTATTTAGGGCCAGTCAGGCAGGACCAGCGTGACTGCTGGATGCTTGGAGTTTTGTTCCTTTCTTATTGGAAGTTGCTATTTGATGTGCAGTGCCTCCTGAGGAAGGCCCGTGGAGGGCCGAAAGCGCTTGAGGAAAACCGTACTATCACGTTGAAATATGTAACGTATATTACAAATAAAATGAGTTGATATATTTACAAAAAGTCTGGAGAGTGCCCCCTCTGAATTTTATATACAATTTGGATACCTTGGTATTTGAGTGTACACCCCAGTGTTTGCGTATCATGAAGATGTGAGTGCTACCATTGCTTGGAGAGAGAGAGATAGAGATATATATATATATATATATATATATATATATATATATATATATATATATATATATATATATATATATATATATATATATTAAAATACACTGCAGAAAACAACCTGATCAGTTACAAATCATGTAAATACATCAGCAATAGAGAAAAAAAAATTGCAAAGTGCGTAATGATACTAGTGGTGCCCAGAGATAATCTGTGCTAATCTTCGATTTCGACCGCATCTGTGAGAGAAATCGAAAGATTGTATGCACATTTTTGGTACCTTTTCGACGCAATGCGCGGGCACGCTGGTCGAATCTCGCGTCTCAAGATAGTATGTGCTGCACTTAATATTTATCGAATCGCAGTGCGATCGCATGTGTTTTTAAAAACACATGCTATATATATCGCATGTGTTTTTAAAAACACATGCTATATATATTGCAGTGCGATGTGCACCCTCCGGGAGCGACCAGAGGCCGCTCCCATTCGGCGGTGACGTGCCCATCACGTGACTTCATCGCACCTGAACTGCTGGTGCGATGCCCCGCGATGTCGCGTCACATCGCACAAGTGTATGGGCACCATAACAGGCTCATAATGATCTTCTATAAAAATTTTCTTTGCAGACTGAAGACCAAAGACTTAAACGTGAACGTTTAAAGGCAAAGCGTAAGGCCATACTGGATGCGCGACTCTCCAAACTACGCCAGCGCAAAATGAAGCAGATGAAAGGGGAGGGAGCAGAATTAGAGACGGGTCAGGGTGAGTAGAAAATACTTCTGGTAAATGCAGGTAGTAAGTCTGTGCTTACCAAGCTTAACACAGGAGGCTAAAATAAGGAACTTTAAAAAAAACAAAAAAAAACGTATGGGCTTATTTTGTCAAGAGTGCCAAATATTCCTCATTAAACATCATGTCTTATCGACGCGATTTGAGCTGAATCTTTTGCTCTTTACAATAGAGCCCCACCTGGGACGTTGCGGCATAAAAGTATAGTGGTGGCTTCTTCTAGCACTATAAGGTTTTGGACTTGGTACCGCGCATGGACTCAGAGGGAATACTCTGCTGATGAGGGAGGGAAGAGCAACTAGCAACTTCCCATAGATCTTTCTATGTTATTGGAGAAAACGACACCTTGCTCACCAATCATTTTTACATGCTATAGATCTGCTTCAGTCTCCATGAGAAACTGATTATCTGCAGGTTCTGTGCAAAGGATATACCTGACTTATAACCCCTGCTGTATGTGTGACTGTAGATGAAGAGGAGGAACCGGCTGAGCCAGAGCGGCCCCCTGAACGTGAGAAGAAAGTGGAGGTTGTTGTCCAGGAGCGGAGAGACACCAAACCCGGAGCACCCCACGTCCGAGAGTGGGACCGAGGCAAAGGTAGGGAGAACCATAATTCTGTGGAGTCACTTCCCAGAGTGCACTGCAGGCGAGACAGGCGGTCCCTGTTCTGTATTTTGTGCTGCCCTCACCTCCTCTTCTACTTGGACTTCCTTCTGCACTAAAATTATTGTAAATTCTGGTGTTTGTTTTATATAATCTGGTGCTTGGAGCTGCCCAATGTATACAATTGTCACCAGAAAGTACAGGGAGTCTTTCAGTTTTGATAAAAAAAAGTATCAATGTTAATATGAATATGGTTATTTTTAAATAGACATTTTAGAGCATCTTCTCATTGCCCCTCTTATTTTGTCTCTGTCATTAAGGATGTTGTTAGTAGTCCTTTTGAGCGTAGATCTGGGTATATATTGGGCTGGTAATCCATGTGGTTCCACTAAGCGTTTGGCCCAGTAAGACAGGTTCAGCTGTGTGTTGCTTGGCTCTGACCAGGTTCCAGTTGTCCCCTAAAATGTCAGGATATGTGATGATGATCCAATGGGGCCCATACATCAGGCAGCTATTGCGGCATTTCCACGTTCTGCCGATGCCTGGGTCGGGAAAATCAAACTTGTTGGAAACATTGAATCGTGTATTCCGACCTAAAAACTCTAAACTTTTGGTAGCATTAGCATGAAATTACAGGATGCGGTCAATATGCCGGCTGTCAGGTTCCCGTCAGGCGAAATTAAGATGCCGGAACCCCGACACTCGTCAGAATGTTGACGCCGGAACTCTGAAAGGGTCAGGAGAATTCCGACACCCGCATCCCGACCATAGTATGTATTCTGCACGATTAGGTCTAGGCCCGGGGGAGGTTAGGTTTAGGCCAGGGGGGAGGGGGGTTAGGTTTAGGAGCCGCCCAGGAGTGTTGGGGTTAGGCTGCGGGGAGGGGGGGGGGGGGGGGGGGGGGGACAGTTAGGTTTAGGCACCACCACAGGAAGATTAGGGTTAGGTACTAAGGGGGGAGGTTAGGGTTAGGCTGTGGGAAGGGAGGGGTAGAGGAAAGGGAGGAACACTCTTAACTCACCACGGTCAAAATTGCTGTTGTCGGGATCCCGTAGTCGGTATTTACGACCACTGGGATCCCGTGCGCCCGTATTACATACTATACCTGAAAATACTACCAGAGGTTGTACTGTGCCCCACAAAAAGTTAGCGCACATATGTGGTACTTAGGCTGAAAGTGTAGGTTATTATACGGAAATCGATATTCCTCCCTAATGATAACTTCATTACTTCTGTGGCGCTGGACACTAATCTGGAGTATATCTTTTGTCTATATTATTTTTGTTATATTTCGCCTTTTTTTCTTTCACTTACACACTGTGTGTGTCGGTATTTTATTACGTACCACCTCGCATACAATTTTTTCTATCGATGTTCTTTTTCTATTGGGATACTTTATCCGTACACGAGGACTATATATTCATATTTTAAGTGGGTGTTCTTATATGGGTGGTCATTTCGAGTTGTTCGCTCGCTAGCTGCTTTTAGCAGCATTGCACACGCTAGGCCGCCGCCCTCTGGGAGTGTATCTTAGCAGAATTGCTACTAAATATTTTCTTGCAGTTTCCGAGTAGCTCCAGACCTACTCCTAGATTGTGATCAGCTCGGTCCGTTTAGTTCCTGGTTTGACGTCACAAACGCCCTGCGTTCGGCCAGCCACTCCCCCGTTTCTCCAGCCACTCCCCCGTTTCTCCAGCCACTCCCCCGTTTCTCCAGACACTCCCCCGTTTCTCCAGACACTCCCGCGTTTTCCCTGACACGCCTGCGTTTGTTAGCACACTCCTGGAAAACGCTCAGTTACCACCCAGAAACGCCTCTTTCCTGTCAATCATTCACCGATCAGCAGTGCGACTGAAAAGCGCAGCACGAACAACAACAGAACTGCTAAGTTTTTAGTTAAATAACTAAGCGCATGCGCGCTGCGTGCCATGCGCATTTAGCAACAAATCGCAGCATAGCGAAAATCGGCAATGAGCGAACAACTCGGAATGACCACCATGGCCTATTACTTTTTCTACACATTTTTACCAATAATTTACCGTCCTATTTATTGTTCACTTGGAGTGCCAGAATTTAGAGGACTTTGCCCTCGTGGCCTTTTTTTTGTTGCAAATCTCAGTGTTTGCTCTTGTGTGCACTCCATCAAGTTATGACAGGTTTTTGTTTATTGGAGGGTTTGCTATAGGTAACACCACATTTTCCATTATGCCTCCTTTTTCATAAATGACCCATTGCATATTTTACAAGTCCTGAAACTGGCTCTGTATCTCCAGGAGATAACTAACGCACAGAGGAACTGTGTTTAGTGTTATAATAACGTTACTTTGCCAATAACGCCCTGTGCGGTAAGTGTATTAGCTGCGTCCTCGCAGAGCTCCTCCTGTGTAATCTGTTTAACCCGTTCTGCTCTTTGTCCCAGAATTCACAAACGGACGTTGGTCAAAAATCTGCGACGACCTTCGAGATGAACGGGAACCGGAGTTCGCACCACCTTCCTTCTACGCTTCCGAGCACAAGAAGTCCAGCGGTTATCAGAAGAAACGGTGGAACCAGGCAGGACCCTCCAGTGAGACGTATAGTGGTGGGAGGGGGCCTGGACCCTCCAGTGAGACGTATAGTGGTGGGAGGGGGCCTGGACCCTCCAGTGAGACGTATAGTGGTGGGAGGGGGCCTGGACCCTCCAGTGAGACGTATAGTGGTGGAAGGGGGCCTGGACCCTCCAGTGAGACGTATAGTGGCGGAAGGGAGCCTGGACCCTCCAGTGAGACGTATAGTGGCGGGAGGGGGCTTGGACCCTCCAGTGAGACGTATAGTGGCGGAAGGGGGCCTGGACCCTCCAGTGAGACGTATAGTGGTGGGAGGTGGCCTGGACCCTCCAGTGAGACGTATAGTGGTGGGACGGGGACTGTACCCTCCAGTGAGACGTATAGTGGCGGAGGGGGGCCTGGACCCTCCAGTGAGACGTATAGTAGTGGGAGGTGGCCTGGACCCTCCAGTGAGACGTATAGTGGTGGGAGTGGGCTTGGACCCTCCAGTGAGACGTATAGTGGTGGGAGTGGACTTGGACCCTCCAGTGAGACGTATAGTGGTGGGAGGGGGCCTGGACCCTCCAGTGAGACGTATAGTGGTGGGACGGGGACTGTACCCTCCAGTGAGACGACAAGCTCTGGTCACGGACACAACCCATACACACCGGAGGATCCGGGACCCAACAGAAGTGGGAACCTGGATATTAGGAGCTTGGATGAGATGTTGTCGTACTACAGGCAGGTGACATGATGGCAGGGCTGGGGGAAGGGACAGCAGATACTCACTATCTGTGTCTATCAGGGACTGGAGACTACGAGCTATTGCTTGTTCTCATCTCTATTGTATTTAGTGTAATATAAACACAGATTATCTCTGGGGAAATGACATGTATTAATTCTTGTGCATTGTTATGCTTGGATGCTCTCTGCATCATTTGGGAGCCTGAAGGAACTACCTTACTGGTCAATTACCTAGTTTTGTAAATTATCATGTCATTTATCATTTGAGCAGCAGATGGCAGCAAAGTTTCATAAATAAAAGCTCCAGCAATAACGAATTGTCTATTAAAGAGCTCCATTTTCATTTTAATATTACAATTGTGATCATTAAAAGTAGGGTTCATCCTTTATCCGATCAGCCCAAGTGGTGGGTGATATCCTGGCTTATTGACCTGCAGTAACCCCAACAAACTCATCCACATGCTGCTTATGGAAGGGCCATTTTGTATACACGGATTATTCTTTCCCTATCAGAGTTTTGTGTGCTTTCCACGTCCTGTACCGAACAGCTGGACCCGACAGACATTCTCTAAGCTATGCTCTATCCTGGGCGGACTTCTTATACACCCCAGGGCTCGCCGAAAGGTGTAATACGGCTCGTGAGAGAGCAAAGTGGGAAGAGTTGTGTGCTCTATTACATGCTGTACCCTGCGTGATCATAGGGGGTAATCCAGATCTGATCGCTAGCAGGCGGTTTTTGCTGTCCTGCGATCAGATAGTCACCGCCTCCTCCAGGGGGAGTGTATTTTCGCTGTGCAAGTGTGCGATCGCATGTGTAGCAGAGCTGTACAAACAGATCTTGTGCAGTCTATGCACAGCCCAGGACTTACTCAGCCACTGCAGTCACATCAGCCTGTCTGGGCCCGGAACGGACGTCTGGCACCCTCCCTGCAAACGCTTGATCCCACCTGCGTTTTCCCAGACACTCCCAGAAAACGGTCAGTTGCCACCCACAAACGCCTTCTTCCTGTCAATCTCCTTGCGATCGCCCCGGCGAATGGATTTTTCGCACCATCCCTTCGCAGGGCGCCGATGCCCGTTGCAGCCGTGCAACGCGCTGGCACGGTGCATGCGCAGTTTGTATCTCATCACCCGCTGCGCGAAAACGAACAGCGGCGATCGGATCTGAATTACCCCCATGGTCACTGTGAAAACCCCCATCCCTAGTATTATATAGGTCACAAGACATTATGTAATCCGCAAATTAATGTAGAACCAGGTTCATTTTTTTTTTTTTTTACATTTGTAACTAGCAGTAATTAAGAGGAAATCCATTCACTCAATGCTGAATAATACTGGTGATGTTATCAGGGCCACGTTACTTAGTGTGAGTGGCCCCTGATCAGGGCTGCTGCAGCCGGCTCGTTATATAAAGCAGTCACAGTGGGACAATAACATGGGGGGGTTAGTAAAGGGAAGACGCAGGAAGGTTGGTCTGACCACTGTCCGTTCCGATATGTGCGCCTTCTTCCTGGGCAAGGTGACACAATGGTGGTCATTCCGAGTTGATCGCTAGCTGCATTCGTTTGCCGTGCAGCGATGTGGCAAAAAAACTGCACTTCTGCGCATGTGGCGCAATGCGCACGCGCAAAGTAATATTACAACGAACGATGTTGTTTCACACAAGGTCTAGTGAAGCTTTTCAGTCGCACTGCTGGCCGCAGAGTGATTGACATGAAGTGGGCGTTTCTGGGTGTCAACTGCCTGTTTTCAGGGAGTGTTCAAAAAAACGCAGGTGTGCCTTGAAAAACGCAGGCGTGGTTGGGCGAACGCAGGGCGTGTTTGTGATGTTAAAACAGGAACTGAATAGTCTGAAGTGATCGCAAGCGCTGAGTAAGTATTGAGCTACTCTAAAACTGCACCAAAAAATGATGCTGCCGCTCTGCGATCCTTTCGTTCGCACTTTTGCTAAGCTAAAATACACTCCCAGTGGGAGGCGGCATAGCGTTTGCACAGCTGCTAAAAACTGCTAGCGAGCGATCAACTCGCACAGAAACAGTCTAAGTGTATTTGCTCCTTTTCCATGGCAACGTGCGTTCTTATCTCCCTCGTTTCTTCCTAATCATTAGTGGGGATCTTTTCATTCTTGCCGGTGACTCCCATTTTCTTGAAGCGGATATTCAGCTCTTTGCTGTCCCAGATTTCAAAATTGCCTGAGGGAACACCAGTCCCCAAATCCGTGGTTCAGTGTTACACCCCATTCCTGTGCCAGTTTATTTAAAATAAGAAAAGCATTTAATATTGTATTCTGTATCTACTCTGTAACCGCATCTTAATGCAGGGACCAACAGCATCCAAGGTAGGACAAAAAGCACAGGTTTCCAAGCATAGCTTGTCAGTTAAGCTGCTATGTATATGACTCCACCAATGTGCACAGTGCATCTCTGCAGGACAAGCCAGTAACACAGACTGCTGACACACAGATGTAAGACAGAGAAGCACCTGCCTACTAGCTGCCGCACAAAGGGGAGTGAGAGCATGATGCATATGGCATTTTCTGCAAAAATATAATTCATTTATTTCAGATATATGATTCCACACCATATAATACTCCTCTTTTGTTATATAGTATCATTAAATCCTAACATTGTTTAAATGATGATGCCATACAGTTAATAATAACAATATGAATGGATTTTTGCCTATGGGAAGCTTGTGTATCACTGGAGAGTTTATATCCATTCCTCTTGCAGCCCTAGATGTAGTCTGGGCAGGGGGACCAGTCAGAAGCTGCCCTATCTTCAACGCGCAGTCCATGTTCATTCACTTAATTGAAGCAGCCCCCTAGGGGCAGAGGTACGTTAGTAAAATATAGTGCAACGCAGCTTCAAGGAATATTTGGCTTATCGCCTAAACTCACTCTGATGTGCTAACATTTCTAAATATCACCAAAGATTTAAACCACCTTTCTGCAATCTGGAATGCTCTCGTTATTCTTTCCGAGGAGACCTTTTATCGCCCTCCCAAAGGTCCCCTTGCTCTTTCCACTGCAGCCATTGTAGCATCATCCACTGCTTGCGTTTAGCTCGTTGTCTGCTCCTCTTTCCATATATTTATACTCCATGCTCACGCTTATCCTCATCCTTGGAATATTTTATTACCCTTAAGACCCTCAACCGTAACAGAGCAAGCTGGAAATCCTTCCAAGACGTGGGGGATAATTGGCACATTTTTCACTGTACTGACGTCCTTTGTCAAAACATCATAAACTGGTAACTGTACGGCTCAAAGACACAGGAGAAAACATGACTGCGCTGCTTTCCAAAATTGCCGCATGAAGACCTATTGATTCATTCATCCAAGAAATAAATATCCATTCTCCTGACACCAATAAGTGGTCACTAGAGGTGGCGGAACCGATGTGGCTGGTTCTGAAATTCGGACCAAAATGTAAAGATTCCCCGTTGGTAAATTAATTTGCAAAATGGTCTCCATTTGCCATAAACTTTGCTGTATAACTAATGCCCATGGGAAAACCTGGCAAGTTACAGTGCACGGGACGTGAGGAAGCCAATTAGCAAATGTCACCTATCCGTAGTATTATAAAAGCTTCTTACAGCCCCCCTGACACTCATTCTTCATGGATTGAGCTACGGGAAAATGTCTGCGCACGGTCTCTGTAACCATCAGGATCCCAGCTGCATTGCTACACAGCCGTATATACTGTACACGGCAGTAAACGCTACCTGGTTTGTCATCTTTTATTATTTTGGTTTTCTTACACATTTTGTGCTCTGCTTGTTGTAAGCGCCATAGGCACACGCAGGGGGGGGGGTTTTCTGGTTGCCCAGAAACTCTCCCTTCTCTTGACAAGTGGCTCACATTATGACAACAATAGCAATGGTATATACAGTAACACGATTACTGGAGTTGCCGCCACATCATGCAGTGTAAGGAACAGAGCAGAGCTGCTGCACATGGCCAGTGGTAGCAGCTTCTTCTACCAAGTTTGCTGTGTGTGTGGATCTGAGCCTTCAATCAGTGCACTGGACCAGAGAGCAGCGACCAGCAAGAAGAGACAGGAGCCTTAACATTAGGCGGGAGAATGTGTGCTTAGAAAGTGTACTTTATTATGTTTGTGCATTTATTATGGTATGTTTTACCTTTTCCTGACCACTTTGTTTGATACAGCCTATACTAAAGACCATCTATAGTGTTAAATAATAATAGTGTATTCCATACAGTAGACAGTGTATAAAAAGAGTAAAAGACCAATATTTACATTAATACTCCAATTTTTGCAGAGTGGGAGATTGTGGACTGCCACTTGGAAACCCCCCTCTAGAAATCCTGCGTTTGCCACTGAGCACTATTACCTTTCTATGTATGGTGCCAGTAATAGAACTGGACTGGGTAATAATGGACAGAAAGGTAAGAGGGCCCTGCTCGCAAGCTTTTCAGGAAATAATAATAATTTGATACATAAGCATAAAGTGCTAACTTTTGCACTAGTGTTTTGGACTATTATTATTCTGGTTGAGACCACACAGGTTGGTTTTGCCACTTTAAATCTGGCGACTAAATTGCCATAATTGTGCAACTTGCAGACATGTGGCGCCAACAGTCCGATAATGTCCATTGCGGCCTTTTGCTGGATCATTTTGTCCCTACAGTCAGATTATGATACGGTAACTATAAATATCGAGACTAAATTGCGTAGGTGGCGTAATACGACATGGCGAAAGCACTGGCCGATACATCTACTCGCAAATCAGGGCGGTTGTTCAATCTTCATCGGGGCTCCCAGAGCATAGACCAGGGCTGGGTGGTATCTTCACTTCTTGGGAGTGTGATGCTGATCTCTGACATCACAGTCCAGCGCTGCCCTAGCAGGCCGTTATACCTACATGGAAGTGCGGCAACCCGCAGCTGCATAGGTAAGAAGATGCCAAATCCTGGCCCTACGTGCTAGTGGCCAGTATACAGTGAGGGGCCACCACAGTAAAGGTATGTGACATTATGAGTATTAGGCTCCCCGTAAATCCTGGCTCTGTGACTGCCTAGGTTTGCATAGTGGTAGCGCGGACCCTGTTTAGGATTGCGGCTTCTTGCTAGAGCAACATCCTTTCTCTAACGTCCTAGTGGATGCTGGGGACTCCGTAAGGACCATGGGGAATAGACGGGCTCCGCAGAAGACATGGGCACTTTAAGAAAGAATTTAGATTCTGGTCTGCTCTGGCTCCTCCCTCTATGTCCCTCCTCCAGACCTCAGTTTGAATCTGTGCCCGGACGAGCTGGGTGCTGTTCAGTGAGCTCTCCTGAGCTTGCTGTAAGAAAGTATTTTGTTAGGTTTTTAATTTTCTGGGAGCTCTGCTGGCAACAGGCTCCCTGCATCGTGGGACTGAGGGGAGAGAAGCAGCCCTACTCTCTGAAGCTAGGTCCTGCTTCTTAGGCTACTGGACGCCATTAGCTCCAGAGGGATCGTACGCAGGATCTCACCCTCGCCGTCCGATCCCAGAGCCGCGCCGCCGTCACCCTCGCAGAGCCGGAAGACAGAAGCCGGGTGAGCATAAGAAGCAAGAAGACTTCGAAATCGGCGGCAGAAGACTCCAGTCTTCACTGAGGTAGCGCACAGCACTGCAGCTGTGCGCCATTGCTCCCACACACCTCACATACTCCGGTCACTATAAGGGTGCAGGACGCAGGGGGGGGCGCCCTGGGCAGCAATTGGGACATCTTTGGCAAAAGTTTAGCATATATACAGTTGGGCACTGTATATATGTATGAGCCCCCGCCAAGAAAATGTATATTTAAGCGGGACAGAAGCCTGCCGTCGAGGGGGCGGGGCTTCTTCCTCAGCACTCACCAGCGCCATGTTTTTCTCCACAGCACCGCTGAGAGGAAGCTCCCCAGCCTCTCCCCTGCAGATACACGGTAGAAGAGGGTAAAAAGAGAGGGGGGCACATAATTAGGCGCAAAACTCATTATAAACAGCAGCTACTGGGTTAACATTAAGTTACTGTGTTATTCCTGGGTTTATAGTGCTGGGGTGTGTGCTGGCATACTCTCTGTCTCTCCAAAGGGCCTTGTGGGGGAATTGTCTTCAGATGAGCATTCCCTGAGTGTGTGGTGTGTCGGTACGTGTGTGTCGACATGTCTGAGGTAAAAGGCTCCCCTAAGGAGGAGATGGAGCAAATATGTGTGTGAGGGGTGTCTCCGTCGACAACGCCGACACCTGTTTGGATATGTGTAATTTAGTGCTAAGGTGAATTTATTGCACAAAAGATTAGAGAACAGACAGGGAATCTACCCATGTCTGTCCCTATGTCGCAGAGACCTTCAGAGTCTCTCAATGCTCACTATCCAAAATAATAGACACTGATATCGACACGGAGTCTG
Source organism: Pseudophryne corroboree (assembly GCF_028390025.1). Lineage (NCBI taxonomy): Eukaryota > Metazoa > Chordata > Amphibia > Anura > Myobatrachidae > Pseudophryne > Pseudophryne corroboree. The sequence goes on along the minus strand of NC_086452.1, from coordinate 457,168,682 downwards.
ACTTCAGTGTCAACTACGATAATGCAAAGTTACAGCCAAAATGGCAGGAAAGTATTCAATATATGATTATTGTAATAAAAGATGATTTGCATATCACTGATGACTCATCTGTCCCTGACACAAGGGTACACATGTTAAGGGGAAGAAAGCTGAGGTAAATTTCCCTCCTCTCATGAAGAAAAAGAGCGTGAATCTCCAGACAAGAGACTGCAGTTTCCCACAAAGAATTCTCAGGGAGTATCCTTTACTTACTAGGGCCAGGATACGATGGGAATCTTCCGTTTGCCCAAAAGGTAGCCCTGACTCAACAGCTATCCTCAGGGATCCTGCAGATAGCGTGCACATTCTGGTACACTACTCAGACCGGCGATTGTGTCGGCATGGGTTTATAGTGCTGTAGCAGCGTGGACAGGTACCTTATCAGCAGAGATTGAGACCCTAGTATGTATGTATATATATATATATATATATATATATGTATGTATAGATATAGATATTAAAGATGCTGTCTTAAGATATATATATATAAAACAGGCCCAAAAAGGCATTAGTCTACTTGGTTCTAGAGTCAACGCTATGTCGATTTCTGCTTGACGTGTCCTGTAGATATGCAATGGACAGGTGATGCCGACTTAAGAGGCATATGGAAGGCTGAGGATTGTGTGGAGAAGGGATCTCGGACCTGATCTCCACAGCTATGGCTGGTAATTCTGATCTTTTGCCTTATATTCCTGCACAGCCTAGGAAAGCACGACATTATCAAATGCAGCCTTTCGATCACAAAGAAACAAGAAAGTCCGAGGTGCGTCCTTTCTTGCCAGAGGCAGGGGCAGAGGAAAGAAGCTGCACAACACAGCTAGTTCCCAGGAACAGAAGTCCTCCCCGGCCTCTACAAAATCCACCGCATGTCGCTGGGGCTCCACAGGCGGAGCTAGGCCCGGTGGGGGCACGTCTTCGTAATTTCAGTCACAAGTGGGTTCACTCCCTGTTGGATCCCTGTGCAATATTGTGTCTCAGGGATACAAGTTGGACTTTGAGGAGATGCCCCCTCACCGACGGCCCTGCCGGCTTCCCCCCACGAGAGGGAAATAGTGTTAACTGCAATTCACAAATTGTATCTTCAACAGGTGGTGGTCAAGGTTCCCCTCCTTCAACAAGGAGGGGGTTATTATTCGACCATGTTGTAGTCCCGAAACCGGACTGTTCGGTCAGACCCATATTGAATTTAAAATCCCTGAACATATACCTGAAAGGGTTCAAGTTCAAAATGGAATCGCTAAGAGCGGTCATAGCAAGCCTGAAAGGGGGAGATTTTATGGTGTCTCAGGACATAAAGGATGCATACCTTCATGTCCCCGTTTATCCACCTCATCAGGCGTACCTCAGATTTGCGGTACAGGATTGTCCTTACCAATTTCAGACGTTGCCGTTTGGTCTCTCCACGGCCCGAGAATCTTCACCAAGGTAATGGCGGAAATGATGGTGCTCCTGCGGAAGCAAGGTGTCACAATTATCCCGTACTGGGACGATCTCCTCCATAAAAGCGAGATCAAGAGAGCAGTTGCTGAACAGCGTATCACTTTCTCTGGAAGTGTAACGTCAACACGGCTGGATTCTAAATATTCCAAAGTCGCAGTTGGTTCCTACGGCTCATCTGCCTTTCCTAGGCATGATTCTAGACAAAAGGGTTTATCTCCCGATAGAGAGAGCTCAGGAGCTCATGACACTGGTCAGGAACCTATTAAAACCAAAACAGGTGTCAGTGCATCACTGCATTCGAGTCCTGGGAAGGATGGTGGCATCATACGAGGCCATTCCCTTCGGCAGGTTCCATGCGAGGACCTTTCAATGGGATTTATTGGACAAGTGGTCCGGATCACATCTTCAGATGCATCGGTTAATCACCCTATCCCACAGGGCCAGGGTGTCTCTCCTGTGGTGGCTGCAGAGTGCTCATCTTCTCGAGGGCCGCAGATTCGGCATTCAGGACTGGATCCTGGTGACCACGGATGCAAGCCTCCGAGGGTGGGGAGCAGTCACACAGGGAAAAAAGTTCCAAGCTCTGTGGGTAAGTCAGGAGACTTGCCTTCACATCAACATCCTGGAACTAAGGGCCGTATACAACGCCCTACGTCAAGCGGAGACCCTGCTTCGCGACCAACCGGTTCTGATTCAGTCAGAAGCCACCACAATTCTTCGCTGGGCGGAGAATCACGTAAGCGCACTGTCAGCAGTGTTCATCCCGGGAGTGGACAACTGCTATGCAGACTTCCTCAGCAGGCACGACCTCCACCCGGGAGAGTGGGGACTTCATCAAGAAGTCTTCACGCAGATTGCAAGTCGGTGGGAACTGCCATAGGTGGATATGATGGCATCCCGCCTCAACAAAAAGCTACAGAGGTATTGCGCCAGGTCATGAGACCCTCAAGCGATAGCTGTGGACGCACTGGTGACACCGTGGGTGTTCCAGTCGGTCTATTTATTTCCTCCTCTTCCTCTCATACCCAAGGTGCTGAGGATAATAAGAAAAAGAGGAGTGAGAACAATCCTCATTGTTCCAGATTGGCCACGAAGGACCTGGTATCCAGATCTGCAAGAAATGCTCACAGAGGACCCGTGGCCTCTTCCTTTAAGACAGGACCTGTTGCAACAGGGGCCCTGTCTGTTCCAAGACTTACCGCGGCTGAGTTAGACGGCATGGCGGTTGAACGCCATATCCTAGCAAAAAAGGGCATTCCGGACGAGGTCATTCCTACGCGGATAAAGGCTAGGAAGGACGTGACAGCTAAACATTATCACCGTATATGGCGAAAATGTGTTTCTTGGTGTGAAGCCAGGAATGCTCCTACAGAGGAATTCCAGCTGGGCCGTTTCCTTCACTTCCTACAGTCAGGAGTGAATTTGGGCCTAAAATTGGGTTCCATTAAGGTCCAGATTTCGGCCCTATCCATTTTCTTTCGAAAAGAGTTGGCTTCTCTACCAGAAGTAAGGGAGTGCTGCATATTCAGCCTCCTTTTGTGCCTCCAGTGGCACCTTGGGATCTTAACGTGGTGTTAAGTTTCCTGAAATCACACTGGTTTGAACCACTTAAAATGGTGGAGTTAAAATATCTCACGTGGAAAGTGGTCATGCTATTAGCCTTGGCTTCGGCTAGGCGTGTGTCAGAATTAGCGGTTTTGTCACATAAAAGCCCCTATCTGGTTTTCCATATGGATAGAGCAGAATTGCGGACCCGTCTACAATTTCTGTCAAAAGTGGTGTCATCTTTTCATCTGAACCAACCTATTGTGGTGCCTGTGGCTACTCGTGACTTGGAGGATTCCGAGTTACTGGATGTGGTCAGGGCTTTGAAGGTTTATGTAGCCAGAACGGCTAGAGTCAGGAAAACGGAGTCACTGTTTCTCCTGTATGCATCCAGCAAGCTGGGTGCTTCTGCTTCAAAGCAAACTATTGCTCGCTGGATCTGTAACACGATTCAGCAGGCTCATTCTGCGGCTGGATTGCCGCTGCCAAAATCAGTTAAAGCCCATTCCACTAGGAAGGTGGGCTCTTCTTGGGCGGCTGCCCGAGGGGTCTCGGCATTACAACTATGCCGAGCTGCTACTTGGTCAGGTTCAAACACTTTTGCAAAGTTCTACAAGTTTGATACCCTGGCTGAGGAGGACCTATTGTTTGCTCAAGCGGTGCTGCAGAGTCATCCGCACTCTCCCGCCCGTTTGGGAGCTTTGGTATAATCCCCATGGTCCTTACGGAGTCCCCAGCATCCACTAGGACGTTAGAGAAAATAAGATTTTACTTACCGGTAAATCTATTTCTCGTAGTCCGTAGTGGATGCTGGGCGCCCGTCCCAAGTGCGGACTTTTTCTGCAATACTTGTATATAGTTATTGCTGCAATAAGGGCTATGTTATTGTTGCATCAGGGTTGAACTGATGCTCTGTTGTTGTTCATATTGTTGACTGGGTAAGTTTATCACAAGTTATACGGTGTGATTGGTGTGGCTGGTATGAGTCTTGCCCTGGATTTCCAAAATCCTTTCCTTGTACTGTCAGCTCTTCTGGGCACAGTTTCTCTAACTGAAGTCTGGAGGGGGGACATAGAGGGAGGAGCCAGAGCACACCAGAATCTAAATTCTTTCTTAAAGTGCCCATGTCTCCTGCGGAGCCCGTCTATTCCCCATGGTCCTTACGGAGTCCCCAGCATCCACTACGGACTACGAGAAATAGATTTACCGGTAAGTAAAATCTTATTATAATCCATTGTGCATAGGGAACGTCAATGCCACCTGTGACTTGATGGAAAAGGGACCCTGGGTGGAGCACATCTCAGGGTGGAACTGCGGGCAGCTCTATTAGAGCTACAATTCAGTTGCCCGATCTCACCCTGGACTCATGAATTTTTGTACCCTATGGGGCTGCAAACATACATCTGTGACTGCAGAGGCCGCTTGAATCAGCCCCTTTGTTCAACCAGTGAGGAGCTGTGACATAAACTAGTGCTGATGAAACCTTGCCCTATGTCAGATGGAACGCGTTTGAGGGATATTTTTATTTAATACACAGCCAGGGCATCCATCTACACGTGTGGCCCAAGCGCCTTCCCGCATTCTTGTCTGATGTGTTTGTTATAGCTGTAACACTTGTGTAAAATGCTACTGATACGTTATTACAGATGATTTTTGATTAAATAAGTAATTGCTGAGATGAAGGGTAATTGCGGGCTTTTTAGAGTGGATCTGGTTTCCTATGGATGATCTAGGTGCACCAGAAATGTGGGAACATGGAATCGGGTTATTATCCTCCGTATGCAGTGTGATGGTAATCAGAGGCTGGAGGGTACTTACTGTAGATGCAGGTGGGGCAATCTTACTTTACAGTCATTAGAGACAGCAGGGGCAGAATCTGACACCTGTGAGTCTAATAACTGAGGCGTAATCAGCGACTCGCCAGCTGCTGCCTCCCTGCTGCCGTCAGATACGGTTTATAATAAACCTGGGCCCTTTACGGACAGATCAGAGCTACAGTGACGACGCCTGAGGGACAATATTCCAACACGTGAAACTTATTCAGGATAGGAAAGCGGTGTAGACATTTCTTGCAGGGTTCCATTACATTTCCATTTAGGCTTCAAACGCTAATGCTGTTCACACTGGAGGGGAAGGAGGGGCATTTTGGCAATCTTTAAACTTTGTACCCTATTGCATTTGGTGACTTGCAACTTCAATATTAAAAAACATGTTTTAAAATGGCAGATTACTGGCGATTTTGTGGCTGTTCTCACTCTTTTTTACATGCAGGGATTTGCAAATTGACGGAAGCCTGACTTTTTGTCTCAAAAATTAGAGGCTATTACATCCTGGCTGGTCTGTTTAGTTACCAAGATATGTGCACCTTCACTTTCATTCAACTTCTCATTCTCTACCACCAGGGGGCGCCAGAGATCCATCCTGCCCAGCTCACACTGTTGCCGCATACTTTGTTAGTCCAGAGGTGTGCAGACACAGGGCTATACTGTATGCAGTATTATTTCTGACAGTAGTTTTTCTGTCCTGAAAACCATTAAAAGAGCATTTGGGGCCCATTTGTCATTAATTGCATTCTGGATATTGGTAAATCTGTCAGCATCGCATACGCCATAGAAACCTATGGGGATTGCGGCTGCCGGTGGGATTGGAGGGATCGCAGCAGCTATAGGAGATACCTGCTGTGCTCCTCCTTCATACATTCTGCTGATACTAAATATTTGCGGCTAACCCCCCAAAACAGGTGTTTTCTGGGAAATAGCAAATATTGGTTCAGAAAATAAATGGGCCCTTAGACTGTAAGCTCCAATGAGACGGGGACTGATGTGAACGATATACATTCGCTGTACTGCGCTAATTGGTGGCACTAAATAAATGATAAAAACTGTCCCTCCTTAATGTTGCCATGGCGCGAGACATACAAAGTACAAAACCCTAGTACAGTAATATACCACAAAAAATTGGGCTAATTCAGTTTGGATCACAAATCGTGATCCAACCAGAAGTTTTACGATCGCCCGTCCTGCACATGTGCCCACAACTTCTGCGGGGGGCCCGCAGAATATGCAATCGCCTCTGCTTGTCAATCAGGCAGAGGCGGTCGCAGGGTGGGCAACGCTCCATTTCCAGGGAGGAGACGGAGCGTTGCGGGGGTGGTGCGGTGGGGAGGGGGGGAGCGTATCGGGGGCGTTATCATGGCAGCTGCATGACGTCTCACGCAGCCACTGCCGATCAAGAACATGGCGGCTGGACTTACTGAATTAGGCACAATGTACAGTATTGTGACCGTACTATATATGGTGCGTGTATTGTAATTGTACATTATTGTATGTGTATAATATAAAATATATTATGACCTACATAAAGCATATTACTCCCCTCTGTAGTACGGCCCTTGTTTCTGGATTGGCTAGTAGGCCTTAGTGACAGACACTGCCATCTTGCGGCACATACATTTTATCCCGTCATGCCGCGATCCTCTTGTATTTTCCCCCGGGAATTGCGGTCCTTTCACAGTTATTTATGAGCTGACTCTCCCCTTACACAGAGATAAAGGAAGGAAGCATTTGGGTCTTGTTGTCTAACATCTGGGTTTGCACAGTAGCAGTAAGCTATAGCTGAGAACTGGGTCATAGGCACATGCAGGGGGGGGGGTTCTGGTTGCCCAGAAACCCCCTTTCTCTTGACAAGTGGCTCACATTATGACAACAATAGCAATGGTATATACAGTAACACGATTACTAGAGCTGCCACACATCATGCAGTGTAAGGAACAGAGCAGAGCTGCTGTACGTGGCCAGTGGTAGCATCTTCTTCTACCAAGTTTGCTGTGTGTGTGGATCTGAGCCTTCAATCAGTGCACTGGACCAAAGAGCAGCGACCAGCAAGAAGAGACAGGAGCCTTAACATGAGGCGGGAGAATGTGTGCTTAGAAAGTGTAGTTTATTATGTTTGTGCATTTATTATGGTATGTTTTACCTTTTCCTGACCACTTTGTTTGATACAGCCTATACTAAAGACCATCTATAGTGTTAAATAATAATAGTGTATTCCAAACAGTAGACAGTGTATAAAAAGAGTAAAAGACCAATATTTACATTAATACTCCAATTTTTGTAAAGTGGGAGATTGTGGACTGTCACTTGGAAATCCCCCTCTAGAAATCCTGCGTTTGCCACTGTGGGTAATTCCCCGTTCCCTGTAAACAAAGTGAGGAACAATACATTATGCAGAGTAACACATATAATAACAGGATAAATTCATTAGATGATCCTTTCCCAGCTTCCTGAGCTTCCAAAACAACGGGCGATGTTTTCATGGGAATGTGCATCCAGATAAGCGGATCAAAGGACTTGTCTGCTGGGATAGTTTGGTCCTGTACAGCGAGCAGGCCAGAAGTTACGGATAGCTCCAGTGGCGCACCCAGGGGGGGTTTCCGAGCACCCAGAAACACCCCTCCACCAAAAAAAATTTTTTTATTTTTTTTATTTTTTTTTATTTGCTACATGAGTATTATTAATGGCTGTCTAGCGTCCACTGCAGCCTGCTTTCTTCCTGGTGGCACTTGTCAGTGTTTAATAAAAGTTTACTTTATTTTAAGTATAGTACATATATATCCATGTGCAATTTGTGCACACATATATACACATGTATATACATACATACATACATATAAACATACACACATATGATATATATACATGCGTATATATACGTGTACTGTATGTGTGTGTGTATATATATATATATATATATATACATGTTTAATATGCTATGTGTATATGTATATAAATATATACATAGGTGTATATACGGTATATATATGTTTAGATATGTAGATATATATATGTATATATATATATACACACAGACACACTAGTTTTACGGACCCAGCATATACTGGGTCACCTCAGTCCCCACCCCGTGCTTGGCTCCACCCAGTTCTGGAAACCCCCCCCCATGCAAATCCTGCGTTTGCCACTGAGCTCAGATTAATACCTAGTGACCTGTTAGGTCAGAATTTACAGCGTTATCTGCAAGCGGTTTCCCTATTTGGGCTGTTATATTAGTAGGCTTTTATTTACTGGGCGTTAGCTGGCCGGGCACAGGAGAACAGCCGGTACAAGCAGGTCGGTATAGAGGCGTTACAGAATAGCTCAGGTGCGGGGAACACCTGTGTGTGTGTATCCTGAGGCTTGCCGACACCGCGGTACAAATGGAGCACGATGTGACTAAATTGCTCTGAAAATCGGGTAACATGAGCGATGGGGTAAATTGCGGGTTACTCAACATTTCCCATAATCATGCATGGGATTAATGAAGTTTTGGAATTCACATTCACATCTATGAGGACCAAGTAGAAAATGTGGGATATAATTATATGAACATTCTGGCTGCCCTATAACACCCACTTCACTCAAATGGCTCTATTCAAGACATTCAATATTTAGTAAAAAATACGGAAAGGAGTGTTTCCACATGGTTAACGCAAGCCCGCTATTCAGCAAAGGGTTAACAGAGAAGATAACGCAATTTTCTCCGGCTGGGTCCACAGGTTATCCACAGGATAACAATGGGATATGATGGAGCGACAGCGGATTGGCACCAAACGATTACAAACTTTCAGGCCTCCCAGGATGCAATGGGCCCGTCCATATATCCCCGCCCACTGGCTCAGGCAAAACAGTTTTTTGTTTGGTGCGGCAGGAGCCGGACCATGGTCACAGGGCTGCTGTGTTTGGCAGCCCTAAGCTTTTTTATTTTATTTTTATAGTCTTACTACATTGTTTTTGAGTGATCTTTCCTAACAGGGTCTTACACGCATATCGGAAAGTGTCTCTCCAACATCTCTCCGCCGGGTCGCAACAACGCTTACCCACGGTACAAGTGCTGTCTCGACGGGCGTCTGTGTCGGATGTTACTAGCAGGTCCAGCAGATGTTACCAGGCTGTGGCCGGAGCATGGGGGGAAGGTAAGGCATCGGTTCCGCTTAGAAGGGGAATACGGACACAGCCGCACTGTTTTGGGAGGAGACTACCAAACAGTAGCTGGCGCGCTGCCACCACGGGTGCTCCAGCGCTAGGCTTTAGGGATCAGTAGGCGCCAGGATTAGTTTGAGACTGCGATCCCTAGGGTTGATGTCAGTGGTGGGGAGTCAGACGCTCTCCTGGTCGCCCCTCCCCCCAGTTCATGACCAGTTTCCGCGCGTCTCCCGCCATGAACTGATTGCCTCACTTCCGTCTCAGACGCTACCACGAGGGTTCTCGTCGTATTCATCTCTACTGTGGTTTTAATGTTTTATGCTATTCAGCAAGGATAAAAAGGTTAAACTTCCCAAAACATCTTTACTTTATATAACGCCGTTTCAGAATGGCGTTATATAAATAGAATCCTTAATTTTGACAATCAGCTTTGACGTCATTTATTTAATTGAGCCGAGGCTATTTCAGCTGGAAAATAAGTGAGAAAAGACGGGGCAGATTGCTGTCAACGCTGCAGGGTGTCGGCAGGAGTTATGCTATTTACAATAAATAAATAACAGCCCAGATTAGGTGTGTCTGTAGTACCCCCCCCCCCCCCCAACCCCCACCCCACCACACCCTGAATTCAAGGGGTTATCTACAATTCTATCAACAAGACTTCAGTAGACCGTTTCTGAACATTCATTTGGAAGACCCCCCCCCCCCCCTCCCCCCCATCCCCGGTATGAAAGGGGTTAACCTCCTATCTACACTTCTATCTGCAAGACTTTGGTAGACTGTTAATGAATATTAATTTGTGTGACATTCTCTGCAAGATCGTTAATCACGAGCATCTCATTTTCAAAGTGGATTCTGTTCCGTACGCTAATTAATATCCACTAATTATGCCGCGATGCTGTTATTTTTTAAACATTTTTAAGAGTAGGATTGATTGCAGCTGACAATGAGGCGGTAGAAGCCCAACGACCAATGCGTCGGGGCTGGCGTATCAATATGGATGTCAATACGTGTGGGCGAGCGGATTCACTCCAGAGAGAACGCGCCGCTGTCACTGACCGCTGTAGACTTTGCCTTAAAGTGCACCCGTCGCCTATAGACCACGGCGGTGGCCATTTTGTGGGCTGAACCAATATAATATATAATCCTTACCCTAACCTAGCCCTCCTATAGCCGAACCTCTAGTGCTTAACTCTAACCCCAAACCCTGTAATCTGCCCAGGCATCTGTCGGGATTCTGACTGCGGTATTTTGACCGCATCCCCCTTCAGTATCTCCTGGAGATGAAGTAAAAACTTCTACTCTATTATGATATATACCGCTGTATCTGTCTCAAAGCTTTGATACATATGACCTACAGTACCATCCAATCAGGCTGCGTCTGAAAAATGACAGGAGCTGATTGGCTGGTACTTTATGTCTCTCAAAGGCTTAGCACATCTGCCCCTCAGTGATGTCACTTAGGGGGACATGTACTAAGCAGTGATAAAAGTGGAGAAGTGAGCCAGTGGAGAAGTTGCCCATGGCAACCAATCAGCTGCTCTGTATACTTTTATAGTATGCAAATTAGAAATGTTATGTCAATGCTGATTGGTTGCCAGGGGGCAACTTCTCCACTGGCTCACTTCTCCACTTTTATCACGGCTTAGTACATGTCACCCTTAGTTACTCATCACTAAACTGGGCTTGCAACTGAGGACAGAGCTGGATGAGAGAGGTAGGGAAGGTCTTGAGAAGAGAAAGAGGACTAGGGAATGACGGAGAATATACAATGCGAAATAGCGTTACCTGCCTGTCCATAGAGATCTTACCTCCCGGCTCTGGGTAAGGATGTGAAGGCTACGGGGGGCGGGGGGGATTTAGGAAGGTGGTTTACTGGGATCCGGTCAGGTCCGGTATCCAGAACACTGGCATTTCAGCCCCAACCCAGGGGTAAATTTACTAAGGTGGGAGTTTTTTTTTAGAACTGTTGATGTTGCTTATAGCAACCAATCAGATTCTATCTATTATCTTCTAAAAGCAGCTTGATAAATGTTAAGTAGAATCTGATTGGTTGCTATGGGCAACATCACCAGTTCTAAAAAAACTCCCTCCTTAGTAAATTTACCCCCCTGTTTGCTTTTGTTGGAGCTCAGTAATGTGTCAGGACATATGGGTACTGCCGCCGAGCAGGGGGGGGGGGGGGGGGGGGTACTAATCACCCAGGTCCGGGTCTGATGGAGATGCCCACCGGGACCCCTGGACACCACCCCTTCCCCAGCAGCAGAAGTGGTTGTGCCCCCCCCCCCCCCCTCTGAGTTTAGCCCCTGGATGAGGGGCAAAAGGGCGATCCTGAAAGCCCTAATGCCAGCACTTATCACTTCAGGCACTCAAAGCATAATCCGTGAAAATGGTCCGCCAGAGCCGCCGTAAAACATGGGACCGAGGACTTTTGCCCAATACCATTTTGTTTTTGTGCGATCGCGGGCCAAATTTTGACATCAAAAATAATTGGATACCGTGATAATGACCGTCGGTCATTAATTGCGATATCTGGCCATTTTGATCACACCTTGTTCTGTATCAATTACTTATATAAACGCTGCTGAATTCAGCGACCTAGTCAGTACAGAGATACTGAGCGGACAGACATTACCCGGCTGGAGTGTTCCAGACTGGCAGTGAAAGAGTTAATGCCGCCTTCCTCTTCGCAAGCTCATTGTATTCAGCGAGTTTCCGGATTGTGTGAATCTGCAGAATCTCTTCCAATAAATTAGCGGCATCTCCCCGTGAGTCTCACAGCCCCAGACTGCATTAAGGCTCCTGCGTTCTGTCAATGTCTCCGCACACGGCTATGAATAATGGTGGCTGTAGTGACATTTCCTAATGTCGCTAATGCTGCGCCTCAGTAAGAGAGTGAGAAGCTGGTGACCCGGAGCTGTACGGAACGGTACCCACCAGCCGCTACACCCTGCACTGCTGCAAATATATACACGTTAGGGAGCGAGCCAATGTGATTACCAATTAAGCTTTGCAAGCAACCACATAATGAATCAATTTAACAAAGCAATTAATCAGTAAAGTATCCCACCCCCTGAGGAGAACAATAGGATCCAAAGTGCTGGAGTTAATTGTCTTGGAGTTAATTAATAAAGAAATTGGGCTACCTGACAGCCCACGGAGTGAGAATGTTGACTAATTTTAACTGGCTGCAACAGGCATGAGTAACTGTGTTACACTATAGGAATACTGAGGATATACAGATGGAGCCCTGCTCATCTATCCCTTTAATAAGATTACCTGAGCCAGGGCAGTCTGACTTAATCCCCTGCTGTAATGACTTAATCCCCTGCTGTATTGTTCTCTCTGTATTGTATTGCAGCTGAGAACAATAGATGAAAGGCTTATGCTAATAAGACTTGGTGCACCTAGGTGCAGCAGAGAAGCCGAGATCAGCGTTGCTCCATCTGTAACTGTGACACAGCAGCCGGGATCACACAACACTTACTACACCCTGATACCACTTTTACACCGTATTGCCTGGTCACACCCGGAATTTTGTAGCCAACTTCAACCCCGCTGCCACCCAGCTGAGACCCTGAACAGAATGGCGGCAGGACCCGGCGGTGACGTCAGTGGTCACGTGTGCAGTGCTGGCGTTAGAGATAGATAATCTAGCGCCGGCTTTCCTATGCTGTAAACGGGTCCCCGGTTGCATGGACCTGGCTTACCCGTTTACACTGCATCGCGACCCAGGACCAACCCTGCCAGCTAGCCATGTTGGATTCCCGGGCCGCTGGACCCAGGTAAACTCTTTTACACCGAGTCGCGACCCGGATTAACCCAGAAGTAACATTTGGCGAAAGCTTGACGTAAAAGGAGTATGAGTGGCGTCAGGCCAATGTAGCCTATGTGCTACAGTTCGCAAACTTAGCTGGGTTCTGGAACCCTCCGCAGCAGTACAGAGCAGCACCGACCCCAATTGGGGCGTGACCTAAACAGGGGGCGTGGCCATGCCCCTCACAAAAAATAATAATAATTCTACAATTAAAAAAAAAAACCAATTTGTGGGGCCGGGGGAGCACTGCATCTTACCATGCTTGCTCCGGTAAGCGGGTCCCTCCTCCTCAGCCAGAGCCATTTTCCCAGTGATATTTGGGAATATGGCACATGTGCATTAGAGTGCAAAGACTCTGGAACAGTGTGAGAGCCTTTGCTTTCAATGTGTGGCACCATCTTCCCAAAGATGTCACTCGGAAGATGGCGCCGGCCGTGGAGGAGGGACCCGCATCCCAGATTAAGGTAAGTATACTCTAGGGGGGATGGGCAGCGGACCCAGGCCCCTGCTGGGCCCTTAGAGCAAACCGGGGCCTGGGTGATTAGTATCTGCCCCCCCCCCCCCTTCTTGAAGCACTGCAAATGCAATTATTAATAAATAGACTTGCTAAAGCACTAATATTTTCCCAATTGATAATAAAATAATCTTACATTTTATACTTTGTTTTATGAATAAACAGAAACAAGTGACACCAATGGTAAGTATTTTAATGATATCTTTTTAAACTGGATTGATACATGTCTCTTGATATCTTCAGCTCATAAGTAGATATGTTAGAAGAAAAACAAGTGCTCTGTCAATCAAGCAATATAAAATTGTGTTAGACAATCATATGGTTATATATTGGCAGCCACAACAGCAAATACTCATTAGAAACACATTTAAATGATGGTAATATCAGATGAGTTACTTCCATTCTAAACACGAAAGCAAAGAAGAGGAGATTGCGGAGACAAAATTCACAGATCCTGCTTTAATAAGACTGGACACTAGAGGGCAGTACAGAGGCTCCCAGGAAGATTGGGACATTTATAATCAGTAGCATAAATAGTGGTCCAGCATCTGTTTACATAAACCCTAATAGTGTAGTGCAGACATTCCCAACCACGGTCCTCAAGGCACACCAACAGTGCAGGTTTTAGTGATATCCAGGCTTGAGCACAGGTGACTTAATTAGTAGCTCAGTTATTTTGATTTAACCATCTGTGCTGCAGCCTGGATATCACTAAAACCTGCACTGTTGGTGTGCCTTGAGGACCGTGGTTGGGAATACCTGGTGTAGTGTATATCAGCGTAGTCATATCTTACATAACAGGCCCTTAGCATCATAAAAGTAATATGAAGTTATTATCGTCACCTATAAAGAGTGATACTTTATATCCATTTACCATTACCTGGCACATACACTCCTTACTGTAAATATATTGCTCCAGTGCCCTCCTTAGCTGCTTCAGCCCATATATAGCAGAGTGCTGCCCGGTATTCTACTATATATATATATATATATATATATATATATATATAAACACTGCTCAAAAAAATAAAGGGAACACTTAAACATTACAATGTAACTCCAAGTCAATCACACTTCTGTGAAATCAAATTGTCCACTTAGGAAGCAACACTGATTGACAATCAATTTCACATGCTGTTGTGCAAATGGAATAGACATCAGGTGGAAATTATAGGCAATTAGCAAGACACCCCCAATAAAGGAGCTGTTCTGCAGGTGGTGACCACAGACCACTTCTCAGCTCCTATGCTTTCTGGCTGATGTTTTGGTCTCTTTTGAAAGCTGGCGGTGCTTTCACTCTAGTGGTAACATGAGACGACGTCTACAACCCACACAAGTGGCTCAGGTAGTGCAGCTCATCCAGGATGGCACATCAATGCGAACTGTGGCAAGAAGGTTTACTGTGTCTGTCAGCGTAGTGTCCAGAGCATGGAGGCGCTACCAGGAGACAGGCCAGTACATCAGGAGACGTGGAGGAGGCCGTAGGAGGGCAACAACCCAGCAGCAGGACCGCTACCTCCGCCTTTGTGCAAGGAGGAACAGGAGGAGCACTGCCAGAGCCCTGCAAAATGACCTCCAGCAAGCCACAAATGTGCATATGACTACTCAAACGATCAGAAACAGACTCCATGAGGGTGGTATGAGGGCCCAACGTCCACAGGTGGGGGTTGTGCTTACAGCCCAACACCGTGCAGGACGTTTGGCATTTGCCAGAGAACACCAAGATTGGCAAATTCGCCACTGGCGCCCTGTGCTCTTCACAGATGAAAGCAGGTTCTCACTGAGCACATGTGACAGACGTGACAGAGTCTGGAGACGCCAAGGAGAACGTTCTGCTGCCTGCAACATCCTCCAGCATGACCAATTTGGCAGTGGGTCAGTAATGGTGTGGGGTGGCATTTCTTTGGGGGGCCGCACAGCCCTCCATGTGCTCGCCAGAGGTAGCCTGACTGCCATTAGGTACCGAGATGAGATCCGCAGACCCCTTGTGAGACCATATGCTGATGCGGTTGGCCCTGGGTTCCTCCTAATGCAAGACAATGCTAGACCTCATGCGGCTGGAGTGTGTCAGCAGTTCCTGCAAGAGGAAGGCATTGATGCTATGGACTGGCCCGCCCGTTCCCCAGACCTGAATCCAATTGAACACATCTGGGACATCATGTCTCGCTCCATCCACCAACGCCACGTTGCACCACAGACTGTCCAGGAGTTGGCGGATGCTTTAGTCCAGGTCTGGGAGGAGATCCCTCAGGAGACCATCCGCCACCTCATCAGAAGCATGCCCAGGCATTGTAGGGAGGTCATACAGGCACGTGGAGGCCACAGATACTACTGAGCCTCATTTTGACTTGTTTTAAGGACATTACATCAAAGTTGGATCAGCCTGTAGTGTGTTTTTCCACTTTAATTTTGAGTGTGACTCCAAATCCAGACCTCCATGGGTTAATAAATGTGATTTCCATTGATAATTTTTGTGTGATTTTGTTGTCAGCACATTCATCAACTATGTAAAGAACAAAGTATTTAATAAGAATATTTCATTCATTCATATCTAGGATGTGTTGTTTAAGTGTTCCCTTATTTTTTTTGAGCAGTGTGTATATATATATATATATATATATATATAAATAAATAGATGATGAAAACCGCACTATAATAACCATGGGTACACTCTAAGGTCCCTATAGTCCTCTTTTACCTTCTTTTATATTTTTTTTTTTTGAAGGCTAATAACTCAGCTCTAAATCCTGTCACACTCTCCTCTAATTTTGCTAACCAATCAGTATTAGTGTCAGTTTGAAAACTATCCAACCCTGATGCCTCACAAGCCCGCAATTCCTTTTCCACATTTTTCATATCCCTATTAACCTGTTGTATTACTAAAAGCATTAGATCAAAACTACATTGATTCAGGATAAGACACCACTGGCGACAAAACTCCTTACAGTTACGTCCGAGAGTCGGCTGATTTCTAATCCTGAACCCTCTGGGAATGAAGTTGTCTTTATGGTACTGAGATAGAGTAAGCCCATGTAACTCCAACTCAACCATCCTCTTACGTAAACGTAACAAATCATCATATATTTCCAATGGGCTATCCTGATCAAACGCTAATTGATCTGTATTAGTCAATAGAATTTTTGACACATCCTTATCTGAAAATCTCTTCGTACCCGAGATGTCACCAGCACTAAATTCCATGATCAAAAAGGTCACACACTTAAAAGTAGAGATGAGCGGGTTCGGATTTAACGCCAGAATTAACGCAAGTTCGGTTTTATCCGGATTTTTCCTATTGGCTAACCAAAACACGTGACATCCGTGAGCCAATAAGATGCCGTTTTGAGAACCGAGTAAATCCGAGTAAAACCGAGTAAAACCGAACCCGCTCATCTCTACTTAAAAGACTGTTAACACTCAGTCTAAAAAACAAACAACAATAAATGACAAACACTGTAAAACCGTGGTGCAGTTTTGAGTCCAATTGCGGAAATCAATAAATAGATGATGAAAACCGCACTTCACCAAGTCACAAAATATCGGGTGCCAGGTCAAATAGTAGCATATCCAATCGTCCCCACCATGAGGCTCCAGCAGGGGCTTATGTAGCAGACCAGACCAGCACTCCTTTAACTGATAAGTTATTTTAATGCTTTAAAAGACAATGTGCAATACAAGCATAGTTCATGCATAGTTGGCAATCCAGCAATAAAATTGTTAGTATCTCACGATTCCTCTGGGGTCCTCAGACCAAACCAGCTACAGCTCCCAACAGCCGTTTCGGACCATGCCGTCATCAGGGGAGTATCAACCATCTGCAGCCTACCAGTGCTTCTTTTATGTGCTAATAGTCAAACCTAACTGTGTACACCTGTTGAGTTAATTCCCAATCCACAATCAGTACTCACCACCGTGATTCCGCTGCCATGGGAACCCGCCGCTACCTTCACCGCCCACACCACACACCTGTGTCCTCCTCAACCTTCCTGATTCCTCACTTCCTGATTACTTAATCGTGGCGCCGTCCGCATTGCTGTATTGTATGTAAATATTTTGTGTATATATATATATATATCTCCTATATATTTGGCTACATCTGTGCCTGGCCGTAACGCTGGGTGGAGTCACAGCGGTGGGCGGAGTCAATAAGTCTCTGCTCCTGCTGCCTGTCCATCTCTCTCTCTCCCCTCCCCCCACCCATCAGCAGCTCTGACTCCCCGGCCGCGGCGCCGGGCCAACAACAACGGCTGATGCCGCCCCCGGCATACACATTAGGAGGGACGGGTGGCGCAGGAGAAGGCTTTCATAGCCCTCCCTGCGCCGTGTACACAGACCCGCCGCCTCCTCCGCACACATCCAGCTGTCAGCTCTCCTGCTGTGACAGGAGCCGAGTGCTGCAGTGACGTCATCTCCTGCAGCACTCGCCTCCTGTCACACAGAAGAGCCGGCACACACACTCTCCGGGGGCTGCCAGCATCAACAGGCAAGCTGGAAACACCCCCGGAGCGAGAGAGAACATACCCGCGAGGCCACGCCCCTTTTACAGCAGACCACGCCCCTTTTCGGCCGCTGTGGGGTGAGAGATGTGTGTAACAGTAATACTGACCCGGTGACGCCTCTGGACACTACTGTTTACCAGCCTGCAGCAGCCGCCCACAGCCTCAACGGTGAGTCTCTCCGGCCATCCTACCCACTGATTCTATGTGTGGTCGCCACTTTACACAAGTCTCCTTTTCTGGTGCCCTCCCCCTCCACTACTTTCCCCCTCTCTTCATCAGCTTCCTCACTTGGGACCCTCCCTGCCGCCCCGCGTCTCTCTATCCCCTTCCTACCGCCCCGCGTCTCTCTATCCCCTCCCTACCGCCCGCGTCTCTCTATCCCCTCCCAGCCGCCCCGCCTCTCTGTATCCCCTCCCTACCGCGCCGCGTCTCTCTATCCCCTCCCAGCCGCCCCGCCTCTCTGTATCTACCTGCTGCCCCGCGTCTCTGTATCCCCTCCCTAACACCCTGCATCTCTGTATCCCCTTCCTACCGCCCCACGTCTCTCTATCCCCTCCCTACCGCCCCGCGTCTCTGTATCTCCTCCCTTCCGCCCGCGTCTGTCTGTATCCCCTCCTCCCTACGCCTCTGTATCCCCACCCTACCACCCCGCGTCTCTCTAACCCCTCCCTACCGCCCGCGTCTCTCTATCCCCTCCCTACCGCCCACGTCTCTCTATCCCCTCCCTGCCACCCTGCGTCTCTCTATCCCCTCCCTACCGCCCTGCGTCTCTCTATCCCCTCCCTACCACCCTGCGTCTCTCTATCCCCTCCCTACCGCCCGCATCTCTCTATCCCCTCCCTACCGCCCACGTCTCTCTATCCCCTCCCTGCCACCCTGCGTCTCTCTATCCCCTCCCTACCGCCCTGCGTCTCTCTATCCCCTCCCTACCGCCCTGCGTCTCTCTATCCCCTCCCTACCGCCCTGCGTCTCTCTATCCCCTCCTACCGCCCCGCGTCTCTCTATCCCCTCCCAGCCGCCCCGCCTCTCTGTATCCTCTACTTGCTGCCCCGCGTCTCTGTATCCCCTTCCTAACACCCTGCATCTCTGTATCCCCTCCCTACCGCCCTGCGTCTCTCTATCCCCTCCCTACCGTCCCACGTCTCTGTATCCCCTCCTCCCTACGCCTCTGTATCTCCACCCTACCACCCCGCTTCTCTCTATCCCCCTCCCTACCGCCCTGTGTCTCTCTATCCCCTCCCTACCGCCCTGCATCTCTCTATCCCCTCCCTACCGCCCCCCTTCTCTCTATCCCCTCCCTACCGGCCCGCGTCTCTCTATCCCCTCCCTACCGCCCCGCGTCTCTGTTTCCCCTCCCTACCGCCCTGCGTCTCTGTTTCCCCTCCCTACCGCCCTGCGTTTCTGTATCCCCTCCCTACCGCCCTGCGTCTCTGTATCCCCTCCCTACCGCCCTGCGTCTCTGTATCCCCTCCCTACCGCCCTGCGTCTCTCTATCCCCTCCCTACCGCCCTGCGTCTCTGTATCCCCTCCCTACCGCCCTGCGTCTCTGTATCTCCTCCCTACCGCTCTGCGTCTCTGTATCCCCTCCCTACCGCTCTGCGTCTCTGTATCCCCTCCCTACCGCCCTGCGTCTCTGTATCCCCTCCCTACTGCCCTGCGTCTCTCTATCCCCTCCCTACCGCCCCGCGTCTCTGTTTCCCCTCCCTACCGCCCTGCGTCTCTGTTTCCCCTCCCTACCGCCCTGCGTTTCTGTATCCCCTCCCTACCGCCCTGCGTCTCTCTATCCCCTCCCTACCGCCCTGCGTCTCTGTATCCCCTCCCTACCGCCCTGCGTCTCTGTATCTCCTCCCTACCGCTCTGCGTCTCTGTATCCCCTCCCTACCGCTCTGCGTCTCTGTATCTCCTCCCTACCGCTCTGCGTCTCTGTATCCCCTCCCTACCGCTCTGCGTCTCTGTATCCCCTCCCTACCGCCCTGCGTCTCTGTATCCCCTCCCTACCGCCCTGCGTCTCTGTATCCCCTCCCTACCGCCCTGTGTCTCTGTATCCCCTCCCTACCGCTCTGCGTCTCTGTATCCCCTCCCTACCGCCCTGCGTCTCTGTATCCCCTCCCTACCGCTCTGCGTCTCTGTATCACCTCTCTACCGCTCTGCGTTTCTGTATCCCCTCCCTATGGCCCTGCGTTTCTGTATCCCCTCCCTACGGCCCTGCGTTTCTGTATCCCCTCCCTACCGCCCCGCGTCTCTGTATCCCCTCCCTACCCCCCTGTATCCCATACACGGTCCATACCACTGGCTCCTTGATACCTCCCTGACAAACCCTCACCAGGAGTACAGGAGCCATAACCCCCTGCGGTGCCCCCCATAGTTACCGGTATATTGGTGATGCTCCGCTCTGCCGCCTCCTCCCTATCCCTCACACAGCAAGCGCAGGGCGCAAGCCCAGCACGGAGCACATGACCGCGCTGTCCATGCCCATTGGCCCTGGTACCAGCTCCAGCCATCGCCTCCTCCTCCTACTGCACCTGAGGGGGGCGCGCACATAGCGCATGCAGAGGGGACTGGTGCACCTGCGGCCGCGTGGAAAACTTGCGTGCGCAACATGTCCGTGTTGCTACAGCTGAAGGATGGTACGGTGTAGAGAGAGGACACAGCTGCCCCTGCTCCGCATTGTACCAGCACTTCCCTCTGTGTCTAATGACACCATTTACCTCTTCATGCGGGTATGTCTATATCACATACATCCTTATCCGTGTCCTATATATTGTTACAAATAAAATGACATAGGTATAGGTCCCGCACCCCCTCCCCCCCACACCTGCATCCACCTCCCCCTCCACTCGCAGCATCTACATACTCCCTGCCTCATCCGCGGTCCCCCCCGCACCCGCTACATTCTGTACATCGTGCTCTGCAGGCACTGTTCACGCCGTTGCAAGGGGCTACGCCCCCTTCACCATTGGAAGCACATTCGTCGTGCAATATTTAACCACTAACAAACCTAGGAATGCAGGTAATACTCATACAAATATTGAACCGCAGCAAGGCGTGCAGGGGTTAAGGGGGCGTAGCCCCTTTCGACGGTGTGAAGATGAAGCACCTAGTATATATATATATATATTGTCTGGATTAGATAGATATTGGATGCTGTGGTTGATGGCCATATCCCTTTGGAGACTATGGTTGGATGGGACTGTTGTTTATTATAAAACTATGTTATGGATATAGTATGGTTAGAGTATTGTAATTGTTGATAAAAATTGTCCCATGATCAAGACCAGTGATGTGTGCCATTAACCACAGCATCTTATTTAAATGTATTTATGTTTAGATATGTATGTGTCCCAAACACTGTCAGTGCAGCCACTGTGGGGACGTTGTGCTGTGGTTGCCAGGTAACGCCCTGACACTGGCACGCACGCCCCGTCGATGACTCACTCAGGAACCTGGCTGTGGACGCACTTCCTGGTCTGATCGGGCAACGCGTGTGTGTGCGAGTCATCTGACGGACACTAGTCGCGATGATGCGTGACGCAGTTGTGTTGCTAGGCAATGCATGCGCACAGTTTGTCGCGGCTGTGTCATGCGATGGCGCGCCGCACAGCGGTGCAGACGGCGCCACGATTAAGTAATCAGGAAGTGAGGAATCAGGAAGGTTGAGGAGGACACAGGGGTGTGGTGTGGGCGGTGAAGGTAGCGGCAGGTTCCCATGGCAGCGGAATCACGGTGGTGAGTACTGATTGTGGATTGGGAATTAACTCAACAGGTGTATTAATTTTATTGCTGGATTGCCAACCATGCTTGTATTGCACATTGTCTTTTAAAGCATTAAAATAACTTATCAGTTAAAGGAGTGCTGGTCTGGTCTGCTACATAAGCCCCTGCTGGAGCCTCATGGGGTGGACGATTGGATATATATATATATATACTAAAGCCCATAAGTCTACAAATTACCATATGAAAAGAAATAATAATATAAAACTACAATGTTTTCAAAACATCAAATATAAATCGGTCCAGGTGACTGTGTGATGGAAACAAATAGTAGCGCCTTCGAAATCCCTGTCTTCATTATGTTGCTTGTTTATATGGCACCAGGGTTTCTGTGGCATCTGAAATGCATGGGAACCCCTGATTGCATCTAGCAATATGTTCCTATTCATTATATAATACAGTACATGTAGTAAATGAAAATATAAAATATAGATAAAGCACAAAAATTTATGGATACAGGCCTATAAGATCGGTATATGTATCAACACTTGGAGAGAGACTGAGGAGTCTATGTACTATTATTATTATTATTATTATTATTATTATCCTTTATTTATAAATAAAGCCTTGGATGGAGATAAAGTGGGGAGAGATAAAGTACTAGCCAATCAGTTCCTGTCATTTTTCAAACCAGCCTGTAACATGGCAGCAGTGCCGTAACTATGTGTGTGCCATGTGTGCCTGGCACACAGCACAGTCGCCCTGAGGGCGCAACGGCCCCCATTCCCTAAAGTCAGCGGCTTGTTATGAGTCAATGTGCCGGAGGAGGAGAGGAGCAGCGGAGAAGGGAGGAGGGAGGGGTAGGAGGGAGGGAGCCGCAGCGGTAGGTAATTGGTGGCGGCACCGCTGCAGCAGTCCCTCTCCTTCCACATAGGCTGGCCGGCGCTGCTGTGAATGCTGGGATTCGCTTCCCTCATCCCAGCATTCACAGCGGCAGCGGCCAGCCAATGCGGAAAGAGAGGGACAGCTGCAGCAGTGGCGCTGCCGGCAATTACAGTGTGCTGCTGCGGCTCCCTCCCTCCTCCCTCCTCTTCCTTCTCCCCTGCCCCCGGAACTGCCAGCACCGAGGAGCCTGACTGCCTGAGCCAGCAGAGAGCTGGTAAGTATCATATATTCATATATTCTATCTATCTATCTATCTATCTATCTATCTATCTATCTATCTATCTATCTATCTATCGGTCTATCTACCTAATGTGTAAAAGGGGGACTCTGTCTGCCGTAATGTGTAAAAAGGGGACGCTGTCTGCCGTAATGTGTAAAAAGGGGACGCTGTCTGCCGTAATGTGTAATAAGTGGGACTGTCTGCCGTAATGTGTAAAAAGGGGACGCTGTCTGCCGTAATGTGTAAAAAGGGGGACGCTGTCTGCCATAATGTGTAAAAAGGGGACGCTGTCTGACGTAATGTGTAAAAAGGGGAATCTGTCCGCCGTAATGTGTAAAAAGGGGGCGCTGTCTGCCGTAATGTGTAAAAAGGGGGACGCTGTCTGCCGTAATGTGTAGAAAGGGGAATCTGTCTGCCGTAATGTGTTAAAGGGGCTCCACCTGGTGTAGTGGCGCTACTGTGCGGCGTAATTTGAATAATGGAGACTACTATAATATGTAATATGAATTGGTATTATTTTGTGGCCACACCCCTTCCCCATGAAGCCACTCCCCTATATTTTTTGCACGCGGCTACGGCGCACTGCCCCTATTTTACATAAAGGGGGGGAGGGGCATGCCCTATCTTGCACACAGCACTAAATTGTCTAGTTACGGCACTGCATGGCAGTTAGGAGCTGACTGGCTAGTAATTTATCTCCGTCTACTTTATCTCTCTACAAGCGTTGATGTATATGCTCCTCTGTGTTGTATCATATTGTTTCAACATTGGTGTATCTATAATGGGTACAGATAAGAAGAGAAGATACTTGCACCAACCGAAAGTTCCATCAGAGGTTAGGAGTATGCAGCTCGAACATTTGGAACTCAAAAACTATGTTTCTAGAAGATAGCAGGATCAAATGGGGACGGGGGTTCCAGCCAGTGACGGCACCAGGGTCAGTAACACCCAGTGCATCCAACAGCCCCCCTACACATAGATCCGGTGTGCGTGGTGGAAGAGAGGGCATGGCCTCACAGAAGTCCCCTGCTGATATCACTACAAGGGCCGTGGCCTCATGGGAAGTCCTAGATTACCTCACTCCGGGGGAATGCCCAGTATTATTAGAGGTGTTGTGCTGCCCCTGGAGACTCTGACTGCACTGCCACCGCCTTCCCAGTGACAGGAGCCGAGTGTTGCAAGATTTTGTCACTCCGCAACACTCGGTTCCTGCCACTGCAGTGGAGCCATTTTGTCACTCCCTGGAAGGGTGGCACCTGGGTGTGGACTGCACCCTCCTTGTGACACCTCTTGTTCCAGAGCTTATTAAACCTTTACGTTCAGAGACTATAGGCAGCACACACCGCACATCCTGCACCTGTAGCCTATATACTTCCTTCTCTGCGGACGCTGCTGTAATCACTAGTAAAATGGCATGGGCACCATTTTCCAGAAGTTCTGCACAGTGGCCAAACTACCTGGGTGGCAAAAGGGGTAATTTGCCACAGAGACTAAGACTTACTCTGAGAGTCTGCAGGCTTATGCTGCAGGCAGGGATAATCCTGACCTCCACATTCTTCTGCACACACAACACAGCTTCACAGGTGGACCACATGGGTGTGACTGTTTAGCTAGTCAGTGCTTGGGAGGAGGCTTAAGTAGCTGGTCTTGTGTTGGGGGCATGGCAACTGATGCCAAGTTACTTGTCCGGTGACTAGAGAGGTGAACGGTGTCTAGTCAGGGTCGTGGGATTACGTTTTGTTGATGTGATGGCTGAATCCAGAGTCTCATGCGAACTATAACATCCTGACATCTTAATAAACTGCAGTGTACTGGATCTGCAGGACCTGTGTGGGCATAATTTATTATTAGGTTTGCCCCAAGTGGTGTCATTGTGGGATCCTAAAGGACAGCCAGATCCTGCTTTCCACCCAGCCTACAGATCCAGGGGGAGATGTACCCTGCCTTGGAGAGTGATAAAGTGGAGAGGGATAAAGTGCCAGCCAATCAGTTCCTAGCTGCCGTGTTACAGACTGTGTTTGAAACATGACAGTTAGGAGCTGATTGGTTGGTAGCTTATTTATCTTCACCTTTTCACTCTTTAAGGCTTTGTACATCTGCCCTCCACGGTGGTGAGTGTTGCAAACCTTTATCACAAAGCTTTCTGTGAAGTGCTGTTTAAAAAAGAAATTTTGCAGCATATGTGAAAACAGGTGATTCAGGGTTTGTGCAAATACAAGTCTTGTGTGTACACTGTCCTTGGAGAGAAATAAGTTGGTGTAAAATTTTCCCAAGTGTTCCTTAAACCAAAGGAAGTGTTTATGAAAATTGGTGCAGCAGAGAAAGGGTTAAGGAAAAAGTGTGTTTTCCTTCTAGAAGCCCAAGTCTGTTTTTCTGGCTCCTGAATGCACTTAAAGAGACAGTTCTTGATTAGTGTGGGTTGTTGTAGGACCACGTCAAAAAAGTGTGTTGATGTTATTGATGTGTTAAGAACAGCCTTGAAAACAAAAGGCGGTACAAATAAATAAGCTGTTCATTTATGCTTAGGGAAGCAATGTTTTGCTTTCCTACACACCCAGGTACAGGTATAAAGGATATGCTGGGGGCTATGGTGAATTTGGCAGCTGTGCAGCAGGCTGCTCTTACGTGAGGAGCTGGCTTAAGCAAGGCTGTGGTGGCTGCCAGAAGTCTGGGCTGAAAAACTGGCACTGTATCTGAGCAGCAAAGCTCAGTGGGCCTATGCAGCTTTGTCTGATGAACAAGCTTCAAATTATCAGCAAGTAAAAACTGAGATTTTGGCTCAGATAGGAGTGACGGGACCAGGGAAAGCTCATTGCTTCATGACTGGCGTTTCAGCAACGGTAATGCAAGTCGTTCACAGCTGGCAGAACTCTCCAAATTGTTAGAGAGCTGGTTGCAGCCAGAAACAAACTCACCTAGCCATACGATGGAGTTTCTAGCCATTGACCACTGAACACACTGCTTGACCAGAGCTTAGAGAGGTGGGTACTGCAAGCAGATCCATAGATTTATGGAGACCTGCCTACAGCAATAGACTGATATTCTGCACTGCAATTCACTACAAACGGGAATCCAAAACTGTAGCCTAGACAAAAGTTGACACAGCCGACAGCAGAGCCAGTAAGTAAGGTTTCTTCGCCTAAGTCCTTTGAAGGTGGCAAAATCGGGCAACGCCACGCTGAATGTCTAAGCCATTAGGAACCCATGGACTGTACAGTTGCTCGGCTGGGTTCTGTCTTTCCTAGTTGCTGTGCCATGTTCCCCTCTACAGGGGATCTGTTGCTGTTTCGGGTGACTCTTTTAATAAACAAACAGGCTGCGTTAGCCCTAGTGGATTCTGGGAGGAAGTTAACATTAGTCTACAGTTCTGTCGTTTAAGTTACCATACTGCTTATCCTGAGGTCAGACTTTCCCCTATTCCACAAGGTTATTGCTGATCGTATCCAGCTGGACATGTCAGCATCGAACCTGTCCAACTCTCACTGGATTCGTAAAGAGAGAGACCAGAACCATCGTTTATGGATTCTAGATACAGGTCCATGACTGCTACTCATCCCAAGTCTTGCCCAATAAGACAGGAGAAGCAAACATTGGGCAGGGACATAGTTGTGGAAACTTTGGTGCCACTAGAGAACACTGTGGACTGGTCCCCAATTCCAAGACTGGTTTCTTTGCAGGAATTTGTTAGGGATCAGCTTAATAATGCTACCTTAGAAAACTAATTTAAGACCATTTACCAAATAGACCAGGTACTGCATGTGCGCTAGGGGCCTAAAGTAGTGAACACAACGGCGAACGAAAGGAATAATACTTCTCTTCTACTAGGTCAATGGTTCTTGGCAAACCTTCCAGTCGCTCCTCTCAACAGATTTCCTCAGGTGGCGTAATAGTCACAATCATCAATGCTATTTTGGGGAGGGTATATGCGGTCTCATCCGGAGATGGGCATACATATCCTCTCCATTTAAATGTCAGGCACGTCACATTGGGCAGATTATCGTTAGAGAGGTCGGCCAGGTTTGTACCCAGCCTAAGGCTTCCTCTGAGAGTCTGCAGCAGTCAGTGTTAATCCTCCACATCTTCTGCACACAGAACACAGCTTCACAGGTGGACCACATGGGTGTGATTGTTCAGCTAGTCAGTGCTTGGGAGAGGCTTAAGTAGTTGGTCTTGTGTTGGGGGCTGGCCGGCTGATGCTGAGTTTGTTGGCCGGTGAGTAGAGAGGTGATCAGTGTCTAGTCAGTGTCATGGTCAGGGGATTACTTTTTGTTGGTGTGATAGCTGGAATCAGAGGCTCATGCCGGCTGTAACATCCTGACATCTCAATAAGTATCAGTGCACTGGTTCTACAAGACCGTTGCAAGCATCATTTGTCCAGGTTTGCCACACCTGGAACATAATGCGGCTGCCATTTTACCGGAGATCCGCACATGCAAAAGAGTGGGGGGCCTGTTCAAAGCCTGCACATAAGCCACCTCTTTTTTTAGGGCCTGCTTGCCCTTTTGTGACTTTATGCCCCAAGCTTGCGGCCAGTTGTGCAGTTTCAGTGCTGTTTGGAGGATGCTACAGGTACTTACCTGCAGTGCACTGCTCTATATAATCTCCAGCTGACCGCCTCGCCCCCTCCCAAGATGACATGCGTTGGGGTCACTACTCTGGCACTGCGTGCTAATGCCAAGAACTAAAGGTTTTCCAAGCTTGATAAATAGCACAATCACCTCATACCGGTACATGGTATGGCGACGGTGGTGTGCTCCTGTTCTGCCATTAACGCTGGAGATAGCTAATATGTTATTTAAAATTTTGCTTAGAATAGTGCTAGAATCTTTCTGGTCACTTACCTTCCAACACAATGGTGATGGTTCTTATCACAGGTGTGGATCATTAGATCGACAGTGTGTAGGTCGACCACTTTAGGGCGATAGGGTTTGAAGGTCAACAGGGTTTCTAGGTCGACATGTTCTAGGTTGACAAGTCAAAATGTCGACATGAATTTTTCATGTTTTTTTTGGTGTCGTTTTCTCCGTACAGTGACCGGGAAGCCCAATTAGTGCACCGTGTCCCCTCACATGGCTCGCTTCGCTTGCCATGCTTCGGGCAAGGTGCCTCGCTTCGCTCGGCACAGATTACCATTCCAATCGTAGTCTACGTGGACCGGTAAGAATGAAAAAGTTCAAAAAAAGATTTTTTTTAAAAATAACCTCATGTCGACCTTTTGACCTGTCGACCTAGAACATGGCGACCTGGAAACCCTGTCGACCTTCAAACCCTGTCGACCGAGTGACTGTCGATCTTCAGACCGGATCCCCAGATCACAACCGGTGCCAACATTGCATTAGCGCAAGGAAACGAGTGATATAATTGAAACGCTGTGTTCCTGTGCTGGCCGCCCAGTAAAGGGGGCATTATCTCTCATTCATTTAACGGCCTTAAATGAATAACAGACACACAAAGGAGAAATATTGTCCCCCGCCTCCTACGGCTTCATCTAATGGAAGTTTTACGACGTATAAGACTCTCGCCAGCATCTCACGCTGCAGCTGCAATAACCATCCGGCTGAGCCTGGGGACCGAGAAGAGAGGAAATAAACCCAGCGGTTTATTCTGAGCTTCACCTTCTGCAGAGTTTCCAGAGGTGAAGTGGGAAGCGCAATGGGGAGGGGGGGATTAACCTTTTAAAAGCTGTAAGATAGTGTAATGTCTCTGATTTAAGCAGTCTGCTGATGGGAACTGAGACATATGGTGATCCCCAGGATACAGGTGTAATGGGGGGGGGGGGGGGATGGGCACAGGCCTACGTGATAATATTCAATTTTTCAAGACTAGGGAGTCCATTTATTCATTTCAGGTTTTAAACCTGATAATTAGAATTTCTTATCGATGCTTGGTAAATCTCACAATAGTGCAGCTATTGCGATCGGAAACAGGGGAACTGCCTCGGAGGAATCCCATATCGACCGTGCAACTCCAAAATATTCGTGTATTTAGGAGGGATTTACATTTGGGGCAGTTCCCACAAAATTTGCGTAATTAATCTGCCCCTAGAAGGTTTTTTATACCCTTTATTAACCAGATCAGTTTTTGTGGGGGTTTTTTGTGTAGCAACAGTTTCTGACAGGAATCATTTTTATTTTTTAGCCTAAGACGTCTATATTTGCATCCCAGGGTAGAAAAGACTTTGGGCCTTATGGTGAATTGCCCTTGCGCCAGTTTTAGTAACGTAAATTTACGCTACTTGTATTTATTATTTACGTTGAAGGGGCCCCACGCAAATAGATTAGTATATACGTTACGCTCCTTTTCTAATGATGCATGGGGAAGTCTACTTAACAATGCTTACGTTATCGCCATCGCGGGATGGTTATAAAACATGAAAACCATTTTAAAAAATGCTTTACTATACAGGGTGGTCCATAAGTGTGGAAACACCCATATAAAAAGGAAATGAGTAAGGAACAGTGTCTACACATATGATATGGGAGTGGGGAAAACTTTTTAGGGTATGTCACCAGTATGGTGGCCATCTTGAAGTTGGCCATCTTGGATGCAACTAATGGGAAGGTAGTCATGTGACATATCAAACAGATGCAGAATTTCATAAGAAATTTTGTGTTAACATATCTTTAATCGTTCTTGAGTTTTACTAATTTCCTTACTCATTTCATTACTCCTTACTCATTTCCATTTTCTAAGGGTGTTTCCAAATTTATTGACCACCCTGTATATGTGTGAGAGACCAAATCTGGACTTACAATCTGTTTGTGCCATGCGGGAGTCGGCGGTTCTATCACAGGGTCCGGCCCAGCGGCGTTAGCTCTAACCTCTACCTGACAGCATCACTCAGCTGCCATTGACCATATTTTTGGGGTAAACTGTGGCTATAAATGATTACTTTGTTATTATCCCCGCGTCCTGACAAATAGGCCCCCATGTTCCATGATGGAATGTGTAACCACACCATTTACGCTGTGTGTGTGTGTGTGTGTGTGTGTGTGTGTGTGTGTGTGTGTGTGTGTGTTTTTTTTGTAGAGAGATGGTCTCATTAAATAGCAAATCTCCAATACAGTAACAGGTTCTATCGATGTCCTTTGTGATAACCTCAGCCACACAATGGTAGCTCATTTATCTAAGACCCCCTATTGATGTCCCTGTCTGCAGCGAGACCTCTCCTTTCACTGGATCTGCCCACCCTTCGCTCTGTCACTGATAACGGATGAGACGTGCCTAAGGCAGGGTCCTTGTGTCTCCCAGATAAATGTGTGTGGGAGACTGTGAGGGATGAGATGCCAGCATTAGTGGATCAGGGAGACAGGCCACACACAAAGCAATCACACCCTGGTGACAGTCCTCAGAAAGCATCAGAGAATGAGGAAGATCTGAGCCGAGTGGCTCCCTTTGTTACGGAACTCAAAGCGACAGCATGCTGGGAGTTGTAGTTCCACAACAGCTGTAGAATTTGTACTGTAGGTGGACCTTGCTGTGTTACAACCCACCTGTACTGAACTCGGGTATACAACTCTCAGCAAATCCCCAGCACGCTTTACTAGACAAGAGTTATGAATGCATGCTGGGAGTTGTAGTCCTCTAATATATTTACAGCCACAGCATGGCTATTCCTGGTACTGTACGTGTGGGTTTGTTTTTTTTTTTGTTTTTTCGTTTTCTTCCGCAACCCTGGGGTTTAACAAAAATACTTCACTGGCCGCCTTAGAACTTTTCTGGCAGCGGAACCCAAACGGCCTGCTTCTTAGGCTAATGAATGTCTCCCTCCTGTCTGCGAGACAAACGGCCCAGAGAGATGGGGCTTATTTCATTACCAAAATTAAGACCACGGGCCAATTAGTCTAATGCCAGAACATAAATTTGAAAGCCACTCTAATAATTGTAGCGACATTAAAAACATAATGAAAACAAGATTAATTCTAACTTGGGTTATTTCATTTGGAAACGGACCAATTAATCGCCGACTCGTTACAGCAACTATTTATCTTCAAAGGAGGAGGAGAAGTTAGGAGGGAACGGGGACGTTTCCTGTCCATCTTCAGCTGGATGTTCTATTGACTGAACACTGACTTTGCTGACTAGGTCAAAGCTTACATTTTAGCAACTCATTTGGGGAAACAAATGAAGTCTATAAACACTCAGACGTTCAGCAGTATAGAGGTCGCAGATACTCCATGCCATAAACACAACAGGGGGCATATATGATTTTTTTTTGCATATGAGTATATATGGCAGGGTGTGGTGAGTGGTTAGTATGTACCTGTACAGGTGCTTTTTGAAAAATGTAATTCAGGTTTCAGAGGACCTACTTTTTTTAGGAGTATTGTCCCCTCATTACATATCGATATCCGATACATTATAAGCCCCTTCCAACAGCACGTTAAACCATTAAAAGTCCAGCATATTGGGGGTCATTCCGAGTTGATCGCTAGCTGCCGTTGTTCACAGCGCAGCGATCAGGCTAAAAATCGGCATTTCTGCGCATGCGTATGCACCGCAATGCGCAGGCGCGTCGTACAGGTACAATGAGCATTGTGGGTTTGCACAGAGTCTAACGAACATTCCAGTCACACGGCCGAATGCAGGAAGATTGACAGGAAGTGGGCGTTTCTGGGTGTGAACTGACCATTTTCAGGGAGTGCTTAGAAAAACGCAGGCGTGGCAGAAAAAACGCAGGCGTGGCAGAAAAAACGCAGGCGTGGCTGGGCGTTCGCTGGGCAGGTGTGTGACGTCAAAAGCCGTCCCTCCGTCGTTAGAATCAACGCACATGAAGAGTAACTACAGGGCTGGTCTTGTTTTGCACAAAAATATTTTGCCGGTGCTCTTCTGCCGAAGCGTTCGCACTTCTGCAAAGCAAAAATACACTCCCCAGTGGGCGGCGGCAATGTGTTTACGCGGCTGATAAAAACTGCTAGCGAGCAATCAACTCGGAATGACCCCCCATTATTCGTAATGTCCAAAACATGTTACCTCCCCCTCCCATGTCCAGGACTGTTAGGTTCTCATTCGCCGCCACTCCTATTATGCGCTACAATACAATGTAAACTTACATGGTACATTAATAACCAAATGTGAACAAATCTAGGAGAGGCCTTTATACATTTTGCCGACAAACACAATATCAACAGTCAACATTTAGATAACATAATGTCGATGTGTACATTATGTCAACAGATACGTCGACATGTTCAGAATGTCGACAGTGACAATATGTTGACATGTTCAAACTGTCGACTGGTACATAATGTGACCTACATCTAACCATAATTTTAACTCTGTCGACATTTCCTGGGTCGTCATTTTCCAGGTGTTGACTTATAATCTATGTCGAATATATGACATTTGACATTGTGATGGTCGGTCACATGACTACATCCTTTCTAAGAGCGTGGAACCATGGTTATAGTACATAGGTTGGTAGACTGCTACTTTCATGGTTATCTCAGCGCCATCTTGACATATAGGCTCCCTGGGCAGCTGCCCAGGGCCACACAATTTTAGGGGCAGGTGGTCGTCACAAAGTCAGTGCGACGAGGCAGCATTCTCTACCTCCTCCCAGCCTGCAGCCAGACAGTGAGTGACAGCATGCTGATTGGTGGGTGGCTGGAGCTATCCACCAATCAGAGTGCTGACAGCCATACACCATATAGAAGCATGTGGAAAGACGGGACCGCAGGAGCGTCATGTATTGATTTTTATTATTATTTGTTGCTGTAAATGGGTGTGTAGGGGCCCCAGTGCATTCTTTTGCCCAGGGCCTGCAATGCTGTTAGGACGGCTCTGGGTTGTCTTGCTATCTATCTTCTGCCAATAGACGTGATTGCTTGACGCAGCACAGACAGAAAATAAAGTACTGCAATATTTGTAGGGATCAGTGATCCCTTTTAGACGTTTAATTTCAGCTATTTGCTGAGGCTCCCAATAGCAGTTAAAACGACACAGCTCGAGTTGTGTATGGAATGTAAAGCTTCTGCAAATTATGTCTACAGGGCGTGTGGGATAGGGACAATTAACATTTGTTCATAAGTCATAAATATTTGGTAAATTATTATTTTTTGTATCCTATTCTGTTTGACCCATTTAATATTCACATATTTCTCATTTTAATTTTCTAAATCACCACATCATAAAAAACACATTAGTGATTCACCAGTATAAGAATACATTTAACACACACACACACACACACACACACACACACACACACACACGAGTTTCAGATCCTAATTGTAAGACACTGGTTCGTGAATGAAAGGTGCTGATGACATCACAGCTGCGGATCTGGCGGTCACTCATACTGAATGAAAGGTGCCGATGACATCACAGCTGCGGACCTGGCGGTCACTCATACTGAATGAAAGGTGCCGATGACATCACAGCTGCGGACCTGGCGGTCACTCGTACTGAATGAAAGGTACCGATGATATCACAGCTGAGGACCTGGCAGACACTCATACTGAATGAAAGTTGCTGATGACATCACAGCTGCAGACCTGGCGGTCACTCATACTGAATGAAAGTTGCTGATGACATCACAGCTGCGGACCTGGCAGTCACTCTTATTGATCTCACTATCTTACACATTATCTCCCAGAAAAGGTAAAGGCTTCTAGTAACAGCACAAAGACCTTGTCAGTGTCACCTTCACATCAGTCTGCAGCCCATTTTCACAGTGGAGACGCAACTTTTGCTAAGAGATTTATCTATTTAATATATAAACCTTTCATTATTACCCAAGGAAATATGTAGCGTTACATTAAAAACAAAACAAAACAAAAAACATTCATGGTTCGGTTCTACATTAAATTGTCAAGGAAAAAACACAGGATATGTCTTTTATAGAGGACAAACAAATCTTTAATACTGTCTCCCCAGGTGATACATGGATAAAATGTGATCGATAAAAATATAAAACTATGACCAGTGGGTAGTAACCGGCAGGCGAGAAAAGCTTCTTATGATGTCACCTATAGTACAAACAGCTAGTACAGACAGTCTACACCCCTCCGGTCTACACCCCGCCCAACTTTTGGTTGTCCCAAATCGGGATACAAGAGGAGTGTGTGGTCACACTGGGGTGGGTGCAGTCACATTGGAGCATGCCATATCACCTCAGGGGGCAAGCCCAGCACCCCTACCCTCCACTTAAATCTCCTCTTTCCTGTGGCATATGAAGGCACACCTGCCCTGTACAAGTTGTCCTGGAATAGGGTAAATAGTACTGATCTGTAAAACAGCAGGAAAAAATCCCCTGAAAAAAACAGGGGTATCCGGTCTCTAGGTCGACCACACTAAGGACGACAATGTCTAGATGGACCACTATTGGTTGACAGTAAGTAGGTTGACAGGGTTTCTAGGTCGACATGAGTTTTTCACTATTTTTGTTTTCTTTTCATTTTTTTTACTTTTTCATACTTTACGATCCACGTGGACTACAATTGGGAACGGTAACCTTGCCCGAGACATGGCGAGCGAACACGGTGCACTAATTGGGGTTCCCGATCACTCTACCTAGAAAACGACACCCAGTCTTGGGTCTGACCAAGGATTTGGAACACGGTTCCAAGCCAGGTCAGACCTGAGACGGACCCCTTTTCCACAACGGCGCTGTCCCAGGTGCAGTGTCTTCTGGCCAGCGCTTGTAGATGACGTCATCTCCAAGAGCCGGGAAAACTGGCAGATCGGGACCCTCGGGGCATGGCCTCGGTCCCGTTAGGCCACGCCCCCAATGCGATGCTGCCCACTGTCACGCTGGGGGGGCAAGCCCAGCACTTTGGAAGCTGCTGGGCTGCCCCAGCCTCCGGCACACACTGTCCCGGCCAGCGCTGCTGTCTGCATAGCAGGAGAGACAGCAGCGCTGACAGCTTGCGCTGTCCCCCCCCCCAACCTCCCGACCGCCCGCGGGACACTGCGCTCAAGGAGGTATGGGCTCTTAACATGCTGTAAACGGGTCCCGGGTCAGATGACCCGGGTAAACCGTTTACACTACACCCTTACACGGGTCATTCCCGGGTCCAACCTAGGTAGCTACCCGGGTAGGATTCCCGGTAAATGCGCGCCCCCGTGTAAAAACCCGTTTTTTTTGAGCTAGTGGTATTATATTCTTTCATTTTTCAAACACAGCCTTTCAAATGACAGGAGGCGATTGGTTGGTACTTTATCTCTCTCCACTGGATCTCATTCCAAGGTTTGATTCATCTCCCCCTTTTGTGAGCATAAAGAGATATCTGTTCCGGAATTCCCTTGTTAAATGGCCCTGATGCTGAAAAATGTGTAAGTATGCAGAAAACAAAAGGGATGTTTTTTAGGGGGGACTGGCAGCATTTTCAGGCTAAATAAAAGAGAGCGCCTGTGTACAGAACAAACATATTTATTTATTATTAGTTATTTATATAGCGCACACATATTCCGCAGCGCTGTACAGAGAATATTTTGCCCATTCACATCAGTCCCTGCCCCAGTGGAGCTTAGACTCTATATTCCCTATCACATGTACACACATTCACACTAGGGTTAATTTTGTTGGGAGCCAATTAACCTGCCAGTATATTTTTGGGATTGTGGGAGGAAACCCACGCAGGTACGGGGAGAATATACAAACTCCACACATGGTGGGAATCGAACCCATGACCTCAGTGCTGTGAGGCAGTAATGCTAACCATTACACCATCTTTGCAGAAGTCTACATTGTTGCAGGGTATTTACACAGTGACAATGAGATTAATCTCCCTCCATCCCCTGCCGTTATTAGCCGTCTGCGCTACGTCACTGCTAGGTTATTAAAATAGGAGTTGGGCTGAGACTTTGCTTTCTAAGTAAGGGAACAAGTGAGGTGTCAGCGTGTTTCCTATCTGTCTGCAATCAGCCACAGTCCCACAAGGTGCAGGAAATTAAATCGGTGAAGCAGACTATCGGCTAATGATGAGTAAAGCAGCTTCTTATCATCTGGGGAGGCATGCTGGGTGGAGACCACTCCCGAGATAGGAGTTCATGAGAAAATGAGACGTTTATTATCCTCCAGTTCTCCAGGATTCTATGTAATAGCTGAGATTCCTGTACGGTGAATAGGCCCCTTTCCCGCTTACTCTCGTGACGCGGCTGCACCACATTAGCCTTGGCACGAGTGCGGGTACTAATGAGAGATAAACGGACATAAGTGACCGCTGCTTCAGGGCACACGAGGCACAAGAATCTGTATCATTCGACAACAACAAAAAGATCAATCCTGTATTTTATTCTTAATTGTCTCAGCACATATTTATTAAAAAAAGGGGGGGGGGGCAGCTGGGACACATCCCACTTTTGTCCTTAGTATCTGAACACACTAGAGATGTGCGGTCCGGCACTACAGAAATCCAAATCCACACAAATTTTGTGTATCTGAACCGAACCAAACCTGGTCTGGATCCTCTGAAGAGATCCAATCTGAACTGAGTCCCGGTTGGAATCTTCCTGCAATTCAGATTTTAAATCCAAATTTCTGGATTTAAATTGTAAAAAAAGGACATGACTTTAGCTGTTTTTATCAATAAGTATCGACTTTTTTCAATCGATTTTAAACCTAGCGGTAATCCGAATCCAAACCAAAATACTTGAGGGTGGTTTTTCCAAAACTATAACATGGTGATTAATTAGCCTAAAAACCAAAACCCGGTGGTCTGAGCACATCTCTAGAGCACACACGGTCCTTGGCCACACCCTCTCATTGGGTACAGGATGTCCTCCTGTCTACACCTGGTCCTCTCTCGCAGCCCCCCTGTAGGACACACAGCAGACCCACTCTGGGGCATCAACTGAGCTCCTCAATGAGATGTTACTGAGCTTGATGTACTGTAGCCGCGGTCATGCCCATAAACAAAAACAGAATGATGTATTGGCCTTGGTCACAATTGCATCTGTGATGGAATCTAGAGCCTAGAGCTCACGCCAAAAGGCAAGGCTGAGGGCATTTGCCTTCCCTCGTTGTGGGGCAACTGCGGGTGGAGCCCCTGGCAAAAACCATCCTGACCAGGCGGTGGCTCTAGCCTTGCTCGATGTGTAGGAAGCCTTAGCCCAGGCCACTTATAGCCCTTATCCTCAGGCGGCAACACCAGGGCATGCACCTGCACCACCGTGACATTTGCTAAATGGGTAGCTCTTGGAAAGGCCGCAATATCAATGGTGGTAATCTGTGGTTGTGACTTAAGAAGTAAAAGAAAAACAACCCTTTGAAATCATCTTAAGGGGGATGGAGTCCTATTTCCACTCATCTGCTCTAACTATGATCATTTCCAGTGTGATTAAAGCTGTTTGTAGCACAATGTAGAGGAGAAAAACAGCGCCAGATGCGAGGGACAAAGGAGTTAATGTACCTGAATCCTAATATCGTCTTCCCGCGCGCTCATCTCCGTTCAGGCGCTTTGTTACCCTCTTATCAAATCTCACAGAGACCTTTATCTGCCATTTAGAGAGAAAGGACCGGTGACATTTTCCTAGCTGGCTGGGTTTAATAGAATGTTCCATAGAGGAGAGAAACATTGTACCATGAATTCTAAGTAGGGACAGTCTACAAGTGGTTTTACATTGGAAGGTTGATCACGATGCAACATATATCAAGGCTGGATGTTCCCGCGTAGCCAGGCTACGTATGCATCAAAAAAACTATGCAGGCAGCACCTCCAGCAGCCGCAGGCTACAACGTCATTAGAGATGGTTTCAGGATATTAGGAGAAAATTAAAATCTAGATTTGGGTTGGTTTTTTTTTGTCCATCACTGTACAACAGTTAAAGTAAAATTAAAATAAATAAATAAATGCAAAAATTGTGTGTGTATAGATAGATAGATAGATAGATAGATAGATAGACTATTTCTAGTAAAATCCCGTAATCTCCTGACAATTTTTAATTAATCTAATTTATAATTACAGGTTGAGTATCCCTTATCCAAAATGCTTGGGACCAGAGGTATTTTGGATATGGGATTTTTCCGTATTTTGGAATAATTGCATACCATAATGAGATATCATGGTGATGGGACCCAAGTCTAAGCACAGAATACATTTATGTTACATATACACCTTATACACACAGCCTGAAGGTCATTGTAGCCAATATTTTTAATAACTTTGTGCATTAAACAAACTGTATCTACATTCACACAATTCATTTATGTTTCATATACACCTTATACATACAGCCTGAAGGTCATTTAATACAATATTTTTTAATAACTCTGTGTTTTAAACAAAGTTTGAGTACATTGAGCCACAGAAAACAAAGATTTCACTATGTCACTCTCACTCAAAAAAGTCCGTATTTCGGAATATTCCGTATTTCGGAATATTTGGATATGGGATACTCAACCTGTATTTGCAATTGGGGAAAAATGCAGGTTTTAAATAAGACTAACGGGCAGACTAAGTGGCAAGAGGGTGCCATGCCGAATTACAAAACATGTATTTTGACAGCAGTAGGTAAAACCCATAAGAAAGTGTCAGTAAATTTGTATAAAAATGTGAGTAAAAATATTGTCAGATATTTCCAGTCCTGCATGCAGGATATTTGACCTAATCATACAATGGCATTCAATAAAAAAAACAACTAAAATTATTAATAATAATAATAATAATAATAATAATATTTAGCCAGGCTGTTAGGAAATGCTGGTATTTGTTGTTCCATGACAGCTGGTGAGCCGCAGATTTCCTACTACGCCTGAAATATGTTGCCCACAGATATGGATTGGTCCATTGGGCCCAATGAAATGGCCATTGTACTGTGTGTAGATTTACATTATGGATTTTATGGGGGTATCCAATAAGCTAGAATAACGCGATCCGCAATTGTGGATAATGTTATAGCACCTATCTCCTCCAAAAAATTGATTGCACCTATACTATTCCAAAATGGCGATAATGGGAATCGCGCGATAATTCTAGCCGGCAAAAGCTTAGATAACTATAGGAGAAAGTGGGGAAATCTGCCTGTACTTCAAAAAATGCCAAATTAATATAGGAAAACATTATGGGAGTCTATTAAGTGGCCATAATAAAACTATTTGGTGTCATTAAATTGGATCAAATGGTTGTTATATGAATGAAAATAAAAATGTGGAAAAATGATAGAAAGCTATTTTTTTTTCAGCGAAAGAAGTGCTCTCATTAAATTTGGGTTACATAAAAATGGGTATTAGTATATATTTGGGTCATTTTAGGGGGCTTTAAAAAAAAGTGGAAACGTACTGATTACGCCCACCTGCAAGCCTAAAAACACTTGTCCCAGTCATAAAGCACCCTCATATACCTGCCTCATACCTTGTATCCCAAATTCCATCACTTGGACCCCAAAAATGACACGTCATTATTGGCTAATTAAAAATAATAAAAAACTTCCAAGTGCCCAATTAGTCCTCCAGGGGGGTGTCCCAGGGGTTCTGAACCAAATCCCGACATTATTAGCTTAAAATAGGGATTTTGCACTACTTATCACCAGCTCAGAGATTTGTGAAGAGAAATCCAGAATAAACCCTATGGAGACTTATCGCCGATAACTTATCACCACTAATAGGATACCGAATTATGGCATTTGTGATAACTTATCGTGAAACTGTGATATCACGGTTAATTGGATACCCCCCTATATTTAGTAACATTTCCTTATATAGCGCCAGCATATACCGTAACTCTTGACAACAGGCTGATCAAAATCCTCCCTGCACTATTGTTGCTTAGGGTACAAAGAAAATATAGAACGAGGAGAAAATAGCAGCAAATTAGAACAGAGCTGTGATCTTTCCCCAAGGAGCTGGCCAGGTTGTAAAGTCTTTCCTTCTAATTGTGGCTGAACGGCATGCACAGCGGTCCCTGGACCTCTGCGTCCATGCTTAATGGGGCGTCACTGGCACAATCTGTGTGCCCAGCATCACGCGGGCAGTGTGAGACATGCCAGCCTGGGCCCCACAGGCTAATAACTCACACTGGAGCCTCATCCGTGGGATATAAACACAGGTTAGGGGAGACAAGCTCCCTTCGTGAGACCCACTGCCCCCAGGCAACCTCTGCTGCACGACTAACTGCCTTTGTCTCCGAGAAGCTGCTGCCGTTTAACTTGTAATCATATAAAAAGCAGATTTATCTCTTGCTGAAATCTAGTAGCGCAGCCCCGCCATACGATTACAGAATACCAATAATAATAATAATAAAGACTAATACAGTGAGCGTCTGGGGGCTTGTGCAGCGTCCTCCTCTTCTTCTCTATCTGGCTCACACCTTTGTGCTCAAAAGTTTCCATTTCTCTTTTACTTTATCACATACTTTTGTTTGGATGGATTTTATTTTTATTTTTGTCAAAAGTAAGTTATTTTAAAATAACTTAATAAATAAGATGAATACGTACATTAGTAAAATACCCACTACCTATAGTAAATATGCAAATAATAATTTAAATGAAAGCGAGGGTAAAACCAATAATGGATGGAGAGTACCGGAGCCTCGCAAGATGAACAGGGCTGTGCAATGTGGGGATGAAGCTGGAGGAGGGAATCCGGGCAGATATGGGCGCTAAAAGGGTCAATTGTGAGAATGACCTGAAGTGTCCAAATTTTTATGAAGTTTAGGGGTACATTTACTAAAGCAGTGATAAGAGTGGAGAAGTGAGCCAGTGGAGAAGTTGCCCATGGCAACCAATGAGCACAGAAGTAACATCTATAATTTGCATACTATAAAATGATACAGCGCTGCTGATTGGTTGATGGGGAAATTTCTCCACTGGCTCACTTCTCCGCTCTTATCACTGCTTAGTAAATGTTCCCCTTATTTACCATAGAGCGCATTTTTTTTGCAACAGTGCTTAACATTGGTTATCGATGCAGAATGTTGTGTCGCTGCAACAAAACAGACCCCATGGGGACCTAGGCAAGATACTGATATGGACCTCCTTACGCCAAAGGCCACGAGAGCTGAGTGTGTGTACCATAGCAGTAACTGTCTCTCCTAGTACCGAATATCTGGATCTTCTAGATTTGGGCCCAGATTTATCAAGCCTTGGAGAGTGATAAATTACACGGCGATAAAGCACCAACCAATCAGCTCCTAACTGTCATTTTTCAAACGCAGCCTGTAACATGGCAGTTAGGAGCTGATTGGCTGCTACTTTATTACCGTGTTTATCACTCTGCAAGGCTTGATAAATCTGGGCCATTGTTACACGTTTTGCCAATTGGCCATCGATATAATCAACCAGCACACATGGATCTCCCTAGGCGCAGGGCCGGTGCACGGTTTCTCGGAACCCTAGGCAAAACTTCACCCTACTGTCCCAAACCACCACCAATACCCACTTCCCAGCCCTTCAGATGATAGTGTGACATATATAAGTTCCACACCCACCACCTGCATTAAGTACAACATGGATGTTTCTTTCAGAGGGGTGTGGTATGTAGGGTTGACCACACTTAGGTTGACAGTGTCTATGTCGACCACTATTGGTCAACAGTAAGTAGGTCGAAATGGTTTCTAGGTCGACATGTTGTAGGTTGAAGTGACATAAGGTCGACGTGAGTTTTTTTCACCTTTTTGGGTGTTGTTTTCTCCCAATGGTGACCGGGAACCCCAATTATTGTACTGTGCACAGGTTATCATTCCCAATTGTAGTCCACATGGATCGTAAAATATGAAAAAGTAAACAAAAAAAAATGAAAAACGTTGACCTAGAGTCTATGTCAACCTACTTACTGTCAACCTAGACAGAGACATTCCTTATTTGTGATGGGCAGACTCAGAGATGCCCCCCTTCCCCTCCTCCAGATCACAGCGCCCTAGGCAGCTGCCTAAAGCTGGCTAATGGTAGAGCCAGCCCTGCCCATGGCATTAAGATTCACATAGCGTTACCCAGCTGAGATGTTGCACTATACCTTATACATCCGGTATCTTAACCGGCCCTGGCCTTACTAGAACGGCCCGATTCTGAGCTGTTCACAGGCGCTCAGAAGTTGCATTCTGAATTTCGAGAGAAATATTAAATTAAGTAGATTGTGTTTATACGTCATCCTTACGGTCAGTTGTGTGGTGAGGGACAGGATTGGCTTCTGTGTGTCCACATATTTTATGATTTGCAGCCACCAGCACTGGTTTTGCCTATTACAATGACCACAAATAATTTGAATTGGTCCTGGACCACCAACCCAGAGCACCCCTGCAAGAGCCTCGTGGCACCCCAGGGTGCCACGGCACACAGTTTAAGAACCTCTGCACTATGGTTAATTTTGTTGGAAGCCAATTAACCTACCAGCATATTTTTGGATTGTGGGGGGAAACCGGTGTATCCGGGGGAAACCCACGCAAGTACGGGGAGACTATACAAACTCCACACAGCTAGGGACTATGAGCCAGTAATGCTAACCATTACACCATCTGTGCTGTCCTAATTACACCTACCCCACACCAGGTGCAGGAGAAGTCTGGAATGCGGACGCACGAATGGAGAGTAACTCTGGCCGCAGACCCATGAAACAGACATGAGACGGTTCTCTTGAGTGCATTGTTGCCTATGTAGCCCGCCACGCATGCGCTGCAAATGACAAATTGCTAGACGCGGCCACGTACGAAGCTGAATTGAATAAGGCCCCCTGTGTCCAATCTCTCCCTTCTTTCCAACAACCCCTCTCTTCATTATTCTGTCTTTACTTCTCCTGCTGGAGTGTTGAACACTTATATAGGGGTGTTATCATT
The DNA here is from genome assembly GCF_028390025.1 of Pseudophryne corroboree. NCBI lineage: Eukaryota > Metazoa > Chordata > Amphibia > Anura > Myobatrachidae > Pseudophryne > Pseudophryne corroboree. The sequence goes on along the minus strand of NC_086452.1, from coordinate 457,126,268 downwards.
TATAAACAAAATCTCTCTAACAAAACAGAGAGAACAATAAAAAAAGTGGGTACGGGGGGAAGGGGGGGGGGGACATGACCTTTGCCCTGATCTTATTATAACTGATGAAGGGGTTTGGGCGCCAGAGCCTTTGGTCCTGCCCACGGTGTCACCGGTGTAATCACTGTGTCCTTGTCACGGTGATAGCATTTCCGCCTCATGTTCTCCCCCTTGTCAGGGTGCTCTGTCAGCCTGTCCTTTGGCTTGTATATGTCTCCTGTAAACAAGTAATTAAATGAAATAAATGATACCATACCAATGGCCTCTTTCATCACTGAAATGAATCGCTTAATATGCAGACAAACATGACTTAAAGTGGGCCATAAATCCTGCAGGAGGGTCCCACTCGACAGACAAATTAACACTCATAAACCATGTTCCTGGGCAGAATCTTACAGACTACCTCAGCGAGGGGAAGGCGGATCGGAAACCTGCTCAATGGATGGGAGATGTTCTGGCCAGAGCAATGGGATTTGTACACTGTAGTATGTCTGCCCTATGTCACAGAGAACGCCATGGTCCCGGTAGCATAAATGGTCAGCAGGCAATGATCAGACCAGGGAAACAGACCCACAGTGGAAGAAAATGAGCATTAGGCTAAATCCATGACGCCCATCCCCCCTCAGCCATACGTGATGTGATGTGCGTATAATCTCCATGATTGCAGTCTGCAGATGATTGTATTTATAATTGATAAGTCGTTCATTCTGAATTGCTGCATATATACAGAACATATATTCGCTACAATATATCAGGCTGGGGCTCCCTTGTAGGCCTGGCAAATACTCTTCTGCTATGCAGAGGTTTTATTCCCCTCACCGGCAACGTAACGTTACCCGCAAGGAGTTCCAGCAGTGTGCAAACACGCAGGCACCAAAAGCGCAAGCGAATTGGCAATTGAACCCTGAGGTAACACCATCTAGCAACAACAAAAAATAGCTTGGTGTTGCTTGTTTATTGAGTCACTTTGCAGACCCCATAGCAGGTGAAAAGATTAAGGGTCACATGAGCCTGAAAATGATCAAGAGTGTATTATAAGAAGCAGAGGATTTGAGACCAGTTCTGTGTGGGTGTGGCCAGTGGTGTGTGGGTGGAATCAGTACCATGTGGGTGTGGCCAGTGGTGTGTGGGTGTGGCCAGTGGTGTGTGGGTAGGGCCAGTACAGTGTGAGTGTGGCCAGTGGTGGTAGGTGTAGCCAGTGGTGTATGTGAGTGACCGATGCTGTGTGATTATGACCTGTGGTGTGTGGGTGTGACCAATACAGTGTGGGTGTGGCCAGTGGTGGTTAGGAATGACCAGTAGTGTGTGGGTGTGGCCAGTGGTGTGCAGGTGTGACCAGTGCTGTGTGAGTGTGGCCAGTGGTGGTTAGGTATGACCAGTAGTGTGTGGGTGTGGCTAGTGCCATGTGGGTGTGACCAGTACTGTGTGGGTGTGGCCAGTGGCATGTGGGTGTGGCAAATGGTGTGTGGGTGTGTGCGAGGAAAATAGAAGTTCAATTTTATTGGCTGGTAATCATTATGCTGTCCTGGCAATGGGCCTATTTTATGTGTAGGCCTGGAGCTGTAGTTCCATTTGCCCCAACGGTGATCTGACCCTAATTAGAGAGACCACAGGAGAAATCTACGCCAAGAAAGCTATTATCACCACTCATAAATAGAACCCGTAATAATGTGGGTGTGGTTTAGATGTGCATGGGTGGAGTTTATGCAGATTCCCCCCCTCTTTCACGCTGTTATGTGGGTCCAGTATAAGAAGTGTAATTGTTATTCTGGTATTCATTAAACAATTATCGCTGTAATATACAGTACAGTAAGCAATGTATGACAGTCCTCTCTCTGCAGCACGTCTTTACAGGTGACTTTAAGTTGTAACATTGTTACAATTAACACTAAGGGGGAAATGTATCAAGGAAGGAGCCTGGATTTTCGGCTGATTTGAATACGCTGCTCATTGCCGGCGATTTCTTCCTCTTAAGCTGTCACATCTACTGTGGTTAAAGTGTTAATTCAAACTACAGCAACATTCAGCAACTGCTGTGGCTACAAAAGCCCTAAATATCATTTCATAACGCTAAGTGTATCATTAATACAAGTTTTATTCCTCTCAATGAGCGCTCTTCATGATATGACTTGTTTAGTGTCCCAGGCTGGCACTTAATACTTCTGATAAGATTCATTATGTTCCAAATTCACTTAAATCCATAATTTAAATAACAATTGTAACTTACAGAGATTGCCGCAACAATAAAACCAGACATTGCCATATTATACAGTAGTGACACATATAGTTATATAGCAGTATAACGGGGATCTCCCAGTAGGATACTGCTGAAACTGTAGCCAATCTCAATAGTTTTGTTTTACGTAATTGGCCTAAATCATCGTTGTGTCATTAAGGATGTGATATTTAGCAGAATCCCGGCTTATTAAAGGCACAGCAGTTACCTATACTCCAGATCCCAGCGGACTGGTAACCCATCTCATGCAGTGGCGGTTTGGCACGTGAACCCCTAAATACGCAGTGACCAGCTCATACAATGACTCCACCGTCTCCGCTCCACAAATCTGAATTTTTGCTAGATCTATACTTATCTGCATTAGTGCACAATACATTTGGCAAAAGGACTTGGCAAGAGCAATATCTGAAATTAATAAAATGTAATTAAGGAGAGTCTCTGATGCCTCCATGCTGCGATAATTAAGACAGATTCCTCTTAATTGCTTACAAGTATCATTACAAAGCACGGTAATTTTGCAGAGCATCGGGCCTATAAATATTAATATCCATTCATTCTGTTGAGCTTTGTGCTTTCTCCGGCTCTGGAATAAAGAGCTGATAGAGGTCCCTCGTTCCCAGCCCATCCACAGACTGAGCTGCGCCTGACGCAGAGTACTGGGTCTCGGTTACAGCTGCGTCTCTGGATCGTGTGCTGGGGAAACGTATCATCTGCTGGCTGAGGCCTTCCGGTCACTGATTCCTGGCGGGCAATAAACCTACTGTCTATCCAGGGCTTAAAGTGGTCCTGGTGAGGTGGTGGAACTCATGGGGGAGGACCATGGAGGCACCAGGAGCTGAGGAAGGAGTAGGTGGCTGCAGCTCACCAGTAACACTAGTGCCGCCTGTATCATCGATTGACGCAGATGATGGGGCGGGCTTTTCTGTTGGAATTACTGTGCAGGGCAATGGAGATGGTGGGACTACAGATGGGTCCACGTTTATCTTGACCTTTAATAGGATTAACTGAGATTGGCCAGTCGGACTTAATCCCCTGCTGTATTGTTCTCTGTATTGTATTGCAGCTGAGAACAATAGATGAAGGGTTTATGCTAATAAGTCATGTTGTGCCTAGGCACAGAAAACTAGTCAAGATAACCGTGGACCCATCTGTAGTTCCCCCTACCATTACAGGTGGTGGAACTCAGTTCCACCTTGTTCCCCCCCCCCCCCCCCCTTTAACCCCTGTGTGTATCTTATATGACAGATCATCGTATCATGCCATGTAACGTCAGGTGCTGGGTGTTGTAGTATGGACTGGAAATCAGCTTTTTACTAAGACCGGATTGCACAGGTTTTATCAATACTTCAGATACTTTTATCGATGTTGGCAATGAGGCTGTTTTTGTCCCGCTGTGATAAAAAAAATCTTATCACCGCAATTTAGCTAAATAAATAGAAATTAGGATTGCAGATGTGCTCATGTATGGGCGGATTTAATTAAAAATCAATAAATACATTCTGAGTTGGACCAGGGGCGGTTTAGGAGCGGAGGGGGCCCGTGTGCAGTGTCTGTGTGCACCCCCTTTTCACAGACACAGGTGCATCCTCCTAGTAGAGTCTGGCACTGTGCCCGAGGGGGCCCGTATGCAGCTGGTCCTCTCCTCTTAGCCATGCCCCATTCCTGAGTCCCACATCTTATCTTTTGCCAGCAAGCCAGTCCCCCCTCATCTGGGGAGGGGGGCACCTTCTGGCTCATGAGCACAAGAGAGCAAGGGCTCCGGCGCAGTCTTTGCTTTCCCTGTGCGGTGCCTTCTTCACGGAGATGTCTCATGGCAGATGGCCAGCAGAGGAGGAGGGACTTGCTTACCGGCACAAGGAAAGTGTGCCCTGGGTGCAAGCTGTGCGGTGCGGGGTCACCACGGACCTGCGTGCACGCCCTGCACCCGTTATAAAAATGCCTACGAGTCCGACTCATCTGTGGTCACTGTTAAATCTGCCCGTGTCATGTCTGCTACGACATCTTCCTCTTGGAGCAAATAACGGTAATGCGAGAATCTGCCCATGAATACTAAACATCCGTGCGTCTGCATGTGGAAGCCTATCATGGCCGCTGTGCATACATACGTAGTTGTCATCATCTTCAGTATTATTAGGACATATACCAGCCCCATGCTGGGTGCAAAAGAACTGTCGTGATAGTGATATCCGTCCGCAGTCCGCACGCTGTGAACGGGCACTGAAGCTGACTGGCGCGCCGCCCAGTTACTACCCAGAAACCCCCATTTCATAGTGTGCTTCAGCAAAGAACAGATCGCTGCACTAGTGAACTCTGGGGCAGATGTATTAATCCTGGAGAAGTGATAAAGAAGTGATAAGTGCAAGGTGATAATAACGCACCAGCCAATCAGCTCCAATATGTAAATTGACAGTTAGGAGCTGATTGGCTGGTGCGTTATCACTTTCCAGTTATCACTGCTTTATCACTTCTCCAGGCCTAATACATCTGCCCCTCTGTCCGTGGGCTTATGTCTGAGTTGGCGCATGCGCAATCATTGATTTGTTTTCTATAGCACATTCGAAGTAAGCTAAAAATCCACAGGAACCGTCCGTATTGCCACTTGCGTCTGAATCAGCCCCTATAGGTGTTAAATAAAACCTTTATTCATTAGAACTGCTACATTCCCAGACTAAAGCATTTATTTATAATTATTTGAATCTGTTATTACCATAATAGATGAAATGCCGATCGCAGAACAGTAATTGCAGCGGGACGAGTACTTGATAAATAGGCTTCTACTCGAAACAGCAGAACTCCGAAAGCAACGCCATCAATGGTGAAATCCCATCACTAGGAGAAACACAGGGAATTCAGAGATTTATTGGTGCATACCGGGGTTTTAGGAAAAACAGATACCGGCTGGATAAATCTAATGTCACTGTATGGTACAGTATACATAATATTCCAAGCATCCGCTGAAGGGTGAGAAAAAGGAACCACTATACTGAGATTTCACCTATATTGCCTGTGTTCTTAAAGTCGGGATTATAATGAGCCATCGTCACCATCCGTAACCGCAGAGAACATTGATACAGAATTAGTGGCACTTTGGGAGCCATCATCACTCAAAAAAGATAGGAGTCAATAGAAGATTGTCCATAACCCATCCCTGTATTACAAGGGGTTAAAGTATGATGAATCACCTCCTTGCGCCAGCAAATGTGTATTTCTCTGACGTCCTAGTGGATGCTGGGACTCCGTCAGGACCATGGGGATTAGCGGCTCCGCAGGAGACAGGGCACAAAAATAAAAGCTTTAGGACTAGGTGGTGTGCACTGGCTCCTCCCCCTATGACCCTCCTCCAAGCCTCAGTTAGGTTTTTGTGCCCGTCCGAGCAGGGTGCAATCTAGGTGGCTCTCCTAAAGAGCTGCTTAGAAAAAGTTATTAGGTTTTTTATTTTCAGTGAGTCCTGCTGGCAACAGGCTCACTGCAACGAGGGACTTAGGGGAGAAGAAGTGAACTCACCTGCGTGCAGGATGGATTGGCTTCTTAGGCTACTGGACACCATTAGCTCCAGAGGGATCGAACACAGGCCCAGCCATGGAGTCCGGTCCCGGAGCCGCGCCGCCGACCCCCTTGCAGATGCCGAAAAGTGAAGAGGTCCAGAAACCGGCGGCAGAAGACTTTTCAGTCTTCATGAGGTAGCGCACAGCACTGCAGCTGTGCGCCATTGTTGTCAGCACACTTCACACCAGCGGTCACTGAGGGTGCAGGGCGCTGGGGGGGGCGCCCTGGGCAGCAATGATAATACCTTGTTCTGGCTAAAAATACATCACATATAGCCCCTGGGGCTATATGGATGTATTTAACCCCTGCCAGGTCTCACAAACACCGGGAGAAGAGCCCGCCGAAATAGGGGGCGGGGCCTATCTCCTCAGCACACAGCGCCATTTTCCTGCACAGCTCCGCTGCGAGGAAGGCTCCCAGGACTCTCCCCTGCACTGCACTACAGAAACAGGGTAAAAAAACAGAGAGGGGGGGCACTTTTTTGGCGATATTGATATATTAAGCTGCTATAAAGGAAACAACACTTCTGTAGGGTTGTTCCTATATATTTATAGCGCTTGGGTGTGTGCTGGCAAACTCTCCCTCTGTCTCCCCAAAGGGCTAGTGGGGTCCTGTCTTCGATAAGAGCATTCCCTGTGTGTCTGCTGTGTGTCGGTACGTGTGTGTCGACATGTATGAGGACGATGTTGGTGTGGAGGCGGAGCAATTGCCGGTAATGGTGATGTCACCCCCTAGGGAGTCGACACCGGAATGGATGGCTTTGTTTATGGAATTACGTGATAATGTCAGCACGTTTCAAAAATCAGTTGACGACATGAGACGGCCGGCAAACCAGTTAGTACCTGTCCAGGCGTCTCAGACACCGTCAGGGGCTGTAAAACGCCCTTTACCTCAGTCGGTCGACACAGACCCAGACACGGACACCGAATCTAGTGTCGACGGTGAAGAAACAAACGTATTTTCCAGTAGGGCCACACGTTATATGATCACGGCAATGAAGGAGGCTTTGCATATCTCTGATACTGCAAGTACCACAAAAAGGGGTATTATGTGGGGTCTGAAAAAACTTCCTGTAGTTTTTCCTGAATCAGAGGAATTGAATGAAGTGTGTGATGAAGCATGGGTTAACCCCGATAGAAAACTGCTAATTTCAAAGAAGTTATTGGCATTATATCCTTTCCCGCCAGAGGTTAGGGCGCGCTGGGAAACACCCCCTAGGGTGGATAAGGCACTCACACGCTTATCAAAACAAGTGGCGTTACCGTCTCCTGAAACGGCCGCCCTCAAGGATCCAGCTGATAGGAGGCTGGAAACTACCCTGAAAAGTATATACACTCATACTCGTGTTATACTGCGACCAGCCATCGCCTCTGCATGGATGTGCAGTGCTGGGGTGGTTTGGTCGGATTCCCTGACTGAAAATATTGATACCCTGGATAGGGACAGTATTTTATTGACTATAGAGCAATTAAAGGATGCTTTTCTTTATATGCGAGATGCTCAGAGGGATATTTGCACTCTGGCATCGAGAGTAAGTGCGATGTCCATATCTGCCAGAAGAAGTTTATGGACGCGACAGTGGTCAGGTGATGCGGATTCCAAACGGCATATGGAAGTATTGCCGTATAAAGGGGAGGAATTATTTGGGGTCGGTCTATCGGATTTGGTGGCCACGGCAACAGCCGGGAAATCCACCTTTTTACCTCAGGTCCCCTCCCAACAGAAAAAGACACCGTCTTTTCAGCCGCAGTCCTTTCGTTCCTATAAGAACAAGCGGGCAAAAGGACAGTCATATCTGCCCCGAGGCAAAGGAAAGGGTAAGAGAGTGCACCAAGCAGCTCCCTCCCAGGAGCAGAAGCCCTCCCCGGCTTCTGCAAAGCCCTCAGCATGACGTTGGGGCTTTACAAGCGGACTCAGGGGCGGTGGGGGGTCGACTCAAGAATTTCAGCGCACAGTGGGCTCACTCACAGGTGGACCCCTGGATCCTGCAGGTAGTATCTCAGGGTTACAGGTTGGAATTCGAGAAGTCTCCCCCTCGCCGGTTCCTAAAGTCTGCTCTGCCAACGTCTCCCTCAGACAGGGCGACGGTATTGGAAGCCATTCACAAGCTGTATTCTCAGCAGGTGATAGTCAAGGTACCCCTCCTACAACAGGGAAAGGGGTATTATTCCACACTATTTGTGGTACCGAAGCCGGACGGCTCGGTAAGACCTATTCTAAATCTGAAATCTTTGAACCTGTACATACAAAAATTCAAGTTCAAGATGGAGTCACTCAGAGCAGTGATAGCGAATCTGGAAGAAGGGGACTTTATGGTGTCCCTGGACATCAAGGATGCTTACCTGCATGTCCCAATTTGCCCTTCACATCAAGGGTACCTCAGGTTCGTGGTGCAAAACTGTCATTATCAGTTTCAGACGCTGCCGTTTGGATTGTCCACGGCACCTCGGGTCTTTACCAAGGTAATGGCCGAAATGATGTTTCTTCTGCGAAGAAAAGGCGTATTAATTATCCCTTACTTGGACGATCTCCTGATAAGGGCAAGGTCCAGAGAACAGCTGGGGGACGTAGTAGCACTAACCCAAGTAGTGCTGCAACAGCACGGGTGGATTCTGAATTTTCCAAAATCTCAATTGACCCCGACGACACGTCTGCTGTTCCTGGGAATGATTCTGGACACGGTTCAGAAAAAGGTGTTTCTTCCGGAGGAGAAAGCCAGGGAGTTATCCGAACTTGTCAGGAACCTCCTAAAACCAGGAAAAGTGTCTGTGCATCAATGCACAAGAGTCCTGGGAAAAATGGTGGCTTCTTACGAAGCGATTCCATTCGGCAGATTCCACGCACGAACTTTTCAGTGGGATCTGCTGGACAAATGGTCCGGATCGCATCTGCAGATGCATCAGCGGATAACTTTGTCTCCACGGACAAGGGTGTCTCTTCTGTGGTGGTTGCAGAGTGCTCATCTGTTAGAGGGCCGCAGATTCGGCATACAGGACTGGGTCCTGGTGACCACGGATGCCAGTCTGAGAGGCTGGGGAGCGGTCACACAGGGAAGAAACTTCCAGGGAGTGTGGTCAAGCCTGGAGATGTCTCTTCACATAAATATACTGGAGCTAAGAGCGATTTACAATGCTCTAAGCCTGGAAAAACCCCTGCTTCAGGGTCAGCCGGTGTTGATCCAGTCGGACAACATCACGGCAGTCGCCCACGTAAACAGACAGGGCGGCACAAGAAGCAGGAGGGCAATGGCAGAAGCTGCAAGGATTCTTCGCTGGGCGGAAGATCATGTGATAGCACTGTCAGCAGTGTTCATTCCGGGAGTGGACAACTGGGAAGCGGACTTCCTCAGCAGACACGATCTACACCCGGGAGAGTGGGGACTTCATCCAGAAGTCTTCCACATGATTGTGAACCGTTGGGAAAAACCAAAGGTGGATATGATGGCGTCCCGCCTCAACAAAAAACTGGACAGGTATTGCGCCAGGTCAAGAGACCCTCAGGCAATAGCTGTGGACGCTCTGGTAACACCGTGGGTGTTCCAGTCAGTGTATGTGTTTCCTCCTCTGCCTCTCATACCAAAAGTACTGAGAATTATACGGCAAAGGGGAGTAAGAACGATACTCGTGGCTCCGGATTGGCCAAGAAGAACTTGGTACCCGGAACTTCAGGAGATGCTCACGGAAGATCCGTGGCCTCTACCTCTAAGACGGGACCTGCTTCAGCAGGGACCGTGTCTATTCCAAGACTTACCGCGGCTGCGTTTGACGGCATGGAGGTTGAACGCCGAATTCTAAGGGAAAAAGGCATTCCGGAAGAGGTCATCCCTACCCTGGTAAAAGCCAGGAAGGAGGTGACTGCACAACATTATCACCGCATTTGGAGAAAATATGTTGCGTGGTGTGAGGCCAGGAAGGCCCCGACGGAGGAATTTCAACTGGGTCGATTCCTACATTTCCTGCAAACAGGATTGTCTATGGGCCTCAAATTAGGGTCCATTAAGGTTCAAATTTCGGCCCTGTCGATTTTCTTCCAGAAAGAATTGGCTTCAGTTCCTGAAGTCCAGACTTTTGTAAAAGGAGTACTACATATACAGCCCCCGGTTGTGCCCCCAGTGGCTCCGTGGGATCTTAATGTAGTTTTGGATTTCTCAAATCCCATTGGTTTGAGCCACTCAAATCGGTGGATTTGAAATATCTTACATGGAAAGTAACCATGCTACTGGCCCTGGCTTCAGCCAGGAGAGTGTCAGAATTGGCGGCTTTATCGTATAAAAGCCCATATCTGATTTTCCATTCGGACAGGGCAGAACTGCGGACGCGTCCTCAGTTTCTGCCTAAGGTGGTTTCAGCGTTTCACCTGAACCAGCCTATTGTGGTGCCTGCGGCTACTAGCGATTTGGAGGATTCCAAGTTGCTGGACGTTGTCAGGGCATTGAAAATATATATTTCAAGGACGGCTGGAGTCAGAAAATCTGACTCGCTGTTTATACTGTATGCACCCAACAAGCTGGGTGCTCCTGCTTCTAAGCAGACGATTGCTCGTTGGATTTGTAGCACAATTCAACTTGCACATTCTGTGGCAGGCCTGCCACAGCCTAAATCTATCAAGGCCCATTCCACAAGGAAGGTGGGCTCATCTTGGGCGGCTGCCCGAGGGGTCTCGGCATTACAACTCTGCCGAGCAGCTACGTGGTCGGGGGAGAACACGTTTGTAAAATTCTACAAATTTGATACCCTGGCTAAAGAGGACCTGGAGTTCTCTCATTCGGTGCTGCAGAGTCATCCGCACTCTCCCGCCCGTTTGGGAGCTTTGGTATAATCCCCATGGTCCTGACGGAGTCCCAGCATCCACTAGGACGTCAGAGAAAATAAGATTTTACTTACCGATAAATCTATTTCTCGTAGTCCGTAGTGGATGCTGGGCGCCCATCCCAAGTGCGGATTGTCTGCAATACTTGTACATAGGCCCTCATTCCGAGTTGTTCGCTCGGTATTTTTCATCGCATCGCAGTGAAAATCCGCTTAGTACGCATGCGCAATGTTCGCACTGCGACTGCGCCAAGTAACTTTACTATGATGAAAGTATTTTTACTCATGGCTTTTTCTTCGCTCCGGCGATCGTAATGTGATTGACAGGAAATGGGTGTTACTGGGCGGAAACACGGCGTTTCAGGGGCGTGTGGCTGAAAACGCTACCGTTTCCGGAAAAAACGCAGGAGTGGCCGGGGAAACGGTGGGAGTGCCTGGGCGAACGCTGGGTGTGTTTGTGACGTCAACCAGGAACGACAAGCACTGAAATGATCGCACAGGCAGAGTAAGTCTGGAGCTACTCTGAAACTGCTAAGTAGTTAGTAATCGCAATATTGCGAATACATCGGTCGCAATTTTAAGAAGCTAAGATTCACTCCCAGTAGGCGGCGGCTTAGCGTGTGTAACTCTGCTAAAATCGCCTTGCGACCGATCAACTCGGAATGAGGGCCATAGTTATTGTTACAAAAAAATCGGGTTGTTATTGTTGTGAGCCGTCTGTTCAGAGGCTCCTACGTTTGTCATACTGTTAACTGGGTTCAGATCACAAGTTGTACGGTGTGATTGGTGTGGCTGGTATGAGTCTTACCCGGGATTCAAAATCCTTCCTTATTGTGTACGCTCGTCCGGGCACAGTATCCTAACTGAGGCTTGGAGGAGGGTCATAGGGGGAGGAGCCAGTGCACACCACCTAGTCCTAAAGCTTTTATTTTTGTGCCCTGTCTCCTGCGGAGCCGCTAATCCCCATGGTCCTGACGGAGTCCCAGCATCCACTACGGACTACGAGAAATAGATTTATCGGTAAGTAAAATCTTATTTTTTATTGCTCAATATACCAACCGATTATAGGTGTAATGTAATTTGCATATTTTCGTCAGTTTACCATATATTTACAAATATGTTCAACAAATATCTCTGAATTTCTATTACCATAAAGGGAGTAATTACGAGTTGATCGCTCGCTAGCTACTTTTAGCAGCCGTGCAAACCCATAGTCGCCGCTCACGGGGGAGTGTATTTTCGCTTTGCAAGTGTACGAACGTGTGTGCAGCCGAGCGGGACGATAAAGTTTTGCGCAGTCTCTGAGTAGCTCTGGACTTTCTCAGCCCTTGCGATCACTTCAGCCTTTCCGGTCCCGGGAATTGATGTCAGACACCCGCCCTGCAAACGCCTGGATGCGCCTGCGTTTTTCCAACCACTCCCAGAAAATGGTCAGTTGCCACCCACAAACGCCCTCTTCCTGTCAATCTCCTTGCGATTGGCTGTGCAAATGGATTCTTCGTTAAATCCATCGTCCAGCAACGATCCGCTTTGTAACCGTACGACGCGCGTGCGCATTGCGGTGCATACGCAGTAGTAACCTGTTCGCTGCGCTGCAAAAAATGGCAGCGAGCGATCATCTTGGAATGCCTCCCATAGTTTTCAAGTATTGTTGCAAGTACTATTTAGTGTGCAGGGGGATACAAGGGGTGAAAAAGCACCTCCCTTTCTGTTTTCTGTGACCCCTCCCTTTCATGCACCTGATAAGTGCTACCAGACTAATTGAGCAGCTACCACTGTGTTTGCAGTTGTGAGAGGCATTGTATGGGATCAGCATTTGGAAAGCATGCTGGTTCCTGTAGTGCTACTTGGAGATCCGTGGCTCCTAGGTAAGCTAGCTCTCAATTTGGAAGTATTGCTGTATGGGCCTTTATCATGAGGCCTTACAATAGACAATTACTTAGCCCTAAGTGGGCACTGTTATCATGCAGTGTAGGGACTGCCGGTAATCAGAGAAGCCGTGAAGGGGCTCGGCAGCTTACCATGTATTTGCAAACACATGCAACAAATATCTAGAATTTCTATTACCATATAGTTTTCAAGTATTGTTGCAAGTACTATTTTAGTGTGCAGGGGCATTACTGGGGGGGGGGGGGGGGAGCACCCCCTTTTCTGTTTACAATTTTACTCAGGTAGGCAAAGCTTACACCTGCTGTGCATGCGATGCAGACACCCTGGCAGGTGAGTAATGTCTGTATTATGCATATCTGAGCTCTCCCTATGTACCTATACAGTTCTGATCCATACACTACAGGGGAAATGAAGACACGGCACTCCAAGCTTTTTTTTCCCTCCTGTAATGACAACCAGAATACATAAATGTCTGATCTATTATATGCCATCATCTCCTCTGGATTTTATAACTCCTGTTTCTCATGATAACAATTCCCTTTTTATATTACGGCTGTTCTCCCATTTATGCATTTTTTCATATGCGATGATACATTGCCCGAAGACGTTTACTGCTGAATATTGAAGCATCTTTCATCTCTTTATCTTGTTACTGTTTAAATATTAGAACACAGCGTACACGTCTCATAGTTACTGAGAGTATATTGTTCTGTTATGGCCTGGTCCTCAGCGCTCCACACAAGTGCCTGGATATATTGCATATTGCACTTCGGCCCCAATTCCTCGTAAATGTGCTGAGATCGCTATTAGGCGATTTTAGCACATGTGGGTATATGCGCATGTGGGTGCGCGCATGTGCAAGGTCTTAAACTGCGTTCTTTTCAGAATGCAGTCTAAGTCCTGGCGGGGGGCGGTGACGGGAGATCAACAACGCCTTTTGTGGGTGTCGACGCACCGTTTGGGGTGTGTGGTCCGCACAACAAAGGTGTGTCCGGACCGTTTGTGAGGCAGGCCATGGCGGCTGCGTGACGTGGGTCATATTGCTCCGCCCCTCCCCACCGACCCATGGCATTTTGCCTTGGGGGCAGGGCCTAACAGTGAAATGTGGCCCCGTTATACATCCCGCGGCATCCTCACAGGATACTAGGGCAAGTTTTTGGTGTGTTTGGTGCAGAAAGGACAATATGCTGCATTGGCGGAGCCAGTGAGTTATTTTGCGGCACAGAAGAAATGGCTTCGGGTAAAATAACATCTCTTGTGGCGTCAGAGAAATTTTGGAAAAATTAGCGTGTCAGCTCACGTGGCAGCAGCTTCCACCGTCACCTTCTACTGTACATCAATACCTGCTAATTTCACTAATATCTCAGTGATGCAGAAAGTGAGACAGACGGCGTTGGTGTAACATTTACAATACAGGAATATTTACTGCCAAATAAATGTGTGACTCCCCAGGGGAGTTCTGTTTGCCGCTCTGATTCGATGTAAATTCTTTGCATAATGTGATCACCTTCAAACAATAACAATATAATCAAATAAAAACCTGCGTGATTGATGTCCGGAAGGAAAATTTCCATAGAATGACGATATGGAGACAGGAGAATATGTTAAGTTTGTGTATCCATTATAGTGTGTGTTACACTATGCTGGTAATATGTATGTAAATGCAATGAATCGGTGATTGCTGGAAGAAAATAGGCTTGGTGTATTTATCTTGGGTACAGTGTAGCACTTGGCATGACGCTTCTATGCGCTGGGTACGGTGACATAATTGCCAACATTTAAATAGCGTTTCCGGGGTCTCTTAGCTGCTGGGCTGATGCATCCACGCAATTTATGCGCAATATAGACCGTGTAGCACTACAATGCTCAGAACGGCAAATTTACAGAATGTGATAAAAGTGTAGTTGAAATACAAATAATTGAGCACACTAAGACTATATGGCGGAAATTGCATCGAAAATGCACTAATATTGGAATTTTGTACTGTGGAAATGTCCCTATTTTTCAATCCTTCTAGTGGTCATGTTTTTTTTTTAAACCTGAGAATAGGGGTCATTCCGAGTTGATCACTCGCTAGCAACTTTTTGCTGCGCTGCGATCAGGTTAATCCTCGACAAAACTGCGCATGCCTATGCACCGCATTGCGCAGGCGCGTCGTACGGGTACAAAGAGGATCGGTGCTGGGCGATAGATTTAATGAAGAATCCATTCGCACAGCCGATCACAAGGAGATTGACAGGAAGAAGGCGTTTATGGGTGTCAACTGACCATTTTCTGGGAGTGTTTGGAAAAATGCAGGCGTGTCCAAGCGTTTGCAGGTTACATCACATAGTAGTACCCTTTACAATATGCACGTTACTCCTCACAGTAGTGCCTCTTATTAACATTACACCATATCGTATTACTCCTTATTCACAATACACCACACAGTAGTGCCCTTTCTCTAACGTCCTAGTGGATGCTGGGGACTCCGTAAGGACCATGGGGAATAGACGGGCTCCGCAGGAGACTGGGCACTCTAAAGAAAGATTCAGTACTATCTGGTGTGCACTGGCTCCTCCCTCTATGCCCCTCCTCCAGACCTCAGTTAGAATCTGTGCCCGGCCAGAGCTGGGTGCTCCTAGTGGGCTCTCCTGAGCTTGCTAGAAAAGAAAGTATTTTGTCAGGTTTTTTATTTTCAGACTCTCTGCTACGTGGGACTGAGGGGAGAGAAGCAAACCTACTCACTGCAGCTAAGTTGCGCTTCTTAGGCTACTGGACACCATTAGCTCCAGAGGGATCGAACACAGGTACCTAACCTTGATCGTCCGTTCCCGAAGCCGCGCCGCCGTCCCCCTCGCAGAGCCAGAAGTACAGAAGCAGCAGAAGCAAGAAGACATCGAAATCGGCGGCAGAAGACTCCTGTCTTCACTTAAGGTAGCGCACAGCACTGCAGCTGTGCGCCATTGCTCCCGCAGCACACCCACACACTCCGGTCACTGTAGGGTGCAGGGCGCAGGGGGGGGGCGCCCTGGGCAGCAATTAAGATACCTGATGGCAAAAGTATACATATATACAGTCAGGCACTGTATATATGTGCGAGCCCCGCCATTTTTACACATGAGAAGCAGGACAGAAGCCCGCCGCTGAGGGGGCGGGGCCTTCTTCCTCAGCACACCAGCGCCATTTTCTCTTCACAGCTCCGCTGGAAGGACGCTCCCCAAGCTCTCGCCTGCAGTATACAGGTGCAATAGAGGGTAAAAAAGAGAGGGGGGGCACATAAATTTAGGCGCAGAGATATATGCGGGATGCCCAGAGGGACATTTGCCTGCTGGGCTCTAGAGTAAACGCAATGTCCATTTCTGCCAGAAGGGTCTAATGGACTCGGCAATGGACAGGGGATACCGACTCTAAAATCAGGATTTTGGTAGTTACCGATAAATCCCTTTCTCCGATTCCACAGGGGCCACTGGAGTGTAGTTACAATGGGGAAATAGTAGGCAGTAATTGGGAGCTGGCACTTTAAAATTCTCACACTGTGGCTAGCTCCTCCCCTACTATCTCCCCTCCAAGCCAGTCTACGTAAAACTGTGCCCGATGAGAGATGGAATAAACAAACCTTAAGGTAGAGGAGGTTAATGACGCCCTGTAAACCAGGATAACCCAAACTAACCCTGGAACAGAACCTGACAAAAACCAGGCTAGCCTGAACTCAACAAGCAGTCATATGGTGATCTGCAAACCTTTAAGCAAAAAACAAGGAGGAACAGCGCTGGGCGGGCGTCCAGTGGCCCCTGTGGAATCGGAGAAAGGGATTTATCGGTAAGTACCAAAATCCTGATTTCTCCTTCATCCACTAGGGGCCACTGGAGTGTAGTTACAATGGGGACGTCCCAGAGCTCCCAAAAACGGGTGGGAGAGCGCTGAGAGTCCTGTAAAAACTGCTCGGCCAAACTGTGATGCAGAGGCCGCAAAAGTGTCAAACTTGTAGAATTTGACAAAACGAATGTCGGTCCGACCAAGTAGCCGCCCGACAAAGTATTCATGGAGACCCAACGGGCAGCCGCCCACGAAGGTCTTACAACGCGCGTAAAGTGCGCTGAAATGGAAAACGGAGGCTCCCTAGCAACTGCCAAGAAGACTGTCTGATGGTCAGATGTATCCAACGGCCCAGCGTATGCTGGGACCCCGGCTATTTAGCACGGGAGCATCGTACAGAGACAAAGAAGAAAAACACTTCGTCGAATAGCCGAAGACCTCTGTAGAGAGAGAGTCGGCGAGCCCTGACAAGCATTCAAAGAGGACCGAAAAACACTAGTGTCAGATTTATATGAAAAATGGATATCCCCTCTGGAAGAAACGACTGCTGAGGCCGAAGCTCAGCCGGGGGAGTTGCCAATAGAGTACTCCCTGAAAAAGAGGCCGAATTTACGGCCGCTAGGCTAATCTCTTTTGGAAGAAAACCGAAAAAGGCAGAGAGCTAAAATTCCGGTCATTGTGGTCTGAAGCGCAGCGGAGCCAAACCTCCCAGAGAAACCAAAGATGAATGGTAACTGAAAGAAGGGGAAAACCCCTTTTATCCTTATTATGTCCCATAAAGTTTTCCAAAAGTGGCAAAAGCGAGAAGAGGTAACAGACTTCTGAAATCGGTGCCCAGTAGGCCTAACCGAACTAGGGAACTCCTCCCTTCTGAGGTCTCGTGAACAGTCACCCGGTTAAACGAAACAAGTGTAAGATTGAACAAAGAAAAGGACCCTGTTGAAGTAGACAGTCCAGTCGAGGTAGGAGCCCAGGCTCCTCTACTGACAACAGGTGTATCTGTATCTTCAAGTCATGCGTGGCCCAACCAGCGCCACCGAGAGGACTAGCACACATAATTCCCTCCTGTGTTACCGAACATGAGGTAGAAATAGAAAAGGAGGCAGGATAGAGTAACCAGAAAACTCCCCGGAGCCCTGAGGGCCTCCTCGGCTACTGCCGCCAGAGCTCACGTCCGAGAGTAGTAAAGGGTTAAAGAGTCAGTCAGAACGCCCTGAGGTCGATCCGAAATCTCCGCCCACAGCGGACCGGCTGACAAAACTCCAGGGAATGTTCCCTCACCCGGGAGTCTGACCTGGTTGCTTGACCTGGAAAGAAGATTGTTCTCCCCCGCTCAGAGAGGAATGTAGGCGACCACTCATTGCGTCGCAACTTGACTGAAGGAATAGAGTACCTGGTCCCGAGGAAGGAAAAATCCTCTGACGAACCGTGTTGAAAAACGTCTACGAGGAGCATAGATTGGATCTGTGTCGAACCAGAAGCTCCTGGATCCTCCGGATATTCAGAAGCCACCTAATGTACAGAGTGGGATAGTAGCAGTAGATTGTCCCATTAGGGAACCAACGTCACCTACTGTCCTTGAAAAAGAGTTATTGTGTGATCTTCCTGAACCCTGTGGGAGCGGAAGAGAGACCGAAAGGAAAGGACTGACAGTGAAAATGAGAATCCTGTAATGCGAATCTGAGAAAAGCCCGTCCAACGGAAATCAGTAAACAGGCATCGCTGAAGACAAGGGACACGTAAAACACCCTTTCTTGTTCAAAACTAGCAATCACAGACTGAAAGGATTGTAAGGCCAGAATAGGCCTGGCCTAGCCAACTGGCTTCGGAACGTGAACAGAAAACAAAGGCCTGAGAACTGTCCCGATTCAAAGGATATCTGAGAAACAGGGATCAACATCCTTTGCGGTTAGAAGCATATGGAGTGCCGCCTGCAGTATGACTCTCTTGACTCCTGAAACGGTTGTACTGCAAAATCTAGTCTGTAACCGCCCAATCCTTCTCAGTACTCCCCGTAGGACCACCGACATGTGCCTACCCTGGGACCCTCCAGGTGGTAGGAAGGTTTGACCTGTAGTGGGTGTATAGTATGACCTAAACTCAGACTGGACCGAGGATGTTGAACCGCTGCTTCAGCCTGTCACCCTGAGATCCGCTGGCGACAGAGATATCGTGTGTGGAGTCGAAAGCTTGAAAGGCACGGAAAGATCTAGAGGAAAAACCGGTAAAGGTCTGTCCTGAAGCTGGGGCAGCAGTAGGAGAAAGAAAAGTGGACTTACCTCCAATGGTTCAAGAAATCCTGCAGAAGGTTCCTTCCCCTGAACCATCTGCCCCGTAGGATTTCATGTTCACCTGTCACTGTCGCAGCCCCAGAGGTCATCGGGTTAAGACAGCCCAAGCGAAAATGCAGGTTCCGAGTCTGCAGACGTGGAGACCTCCAAAGAAGATAAAGCAGAATCGTGATTCTGACCTGTACCAAAAATATCAGTTGATCCTGATGCGAAATATCCTGTAACCTAGAGGACAATTGGTCCACAACCTACCTGCTCCGGACAAGGTAGAACCCGGCTGCCGTATATGTGTCTTCGATGGATACCTGAGCAATGTTGCCTTAGGAAAACGGCAGCTTGTTGGACCGGTGATACATCGAGGGGTAAACCCTGGAGAGGTTCTGATACCATTTCCCTCCGTCTGCGGGGAAAGGATAGGAAAACAAACATTGTTTTATACCTGAAATTGTGTATGCGGGTGTCTGCAAGCCGCCTACCGGAGCCTGTCCAGCTCATCCGAAACTGGACCATTTCGTCATCGGCGTCGAACCCTGATGGACCTGACGTGTCCGCCTTCTTTACCTGCAATATCAGACGAACTGCTGTATAATGCACCTGGATATTCTGAGACACTGGTTGAGACTGCACCGAAAACAGACATCCTCTGTATCCTGGGCATCTCTCGCCTCCTCCCAGAGGGGCCTTTCCACTGCCGAGTCGTGTAATCTGGGAGGCTAGCAAGCTTCTTTTAGAAACCTGGAGAGGTGAAATGACGTACAAGGTCTCTGGTTAATAGTGACATTACCTGCATAATCTGAGCTGTTCAAACAGGAGCGTCCTGCAGGTGCATGGAGGGCTCTGCAGATGGCTCCATCGCATACTTCACACCTAAGAGGGAATTCTTTGACTATCCCAGGTGAGACAAACGAAAGGAGAAAAGGTGGGTTAAATAAACACAGCGCTATGTAAGGTCTGCGCTATAATGTGTAGAGACCTACACAATTCCATATAAGCTTTCTAGTGAACCCGTAGCGCTGCGCTGTGGGACAGGAGTCTTAGCCACTAGGCCATAGGAGCTCCCCTTAAAGTTTTTTTTTGTTTTTTTGGTTGGGATTCAAAACCCCGGTCCCCCTGTTGAGATACCCGCTACTAGCGTACTGAGCCGCAGCGCTATTTGTGCCTTAAAGTATCTGTTGTGGTACTTGAACCCAGGCCTCTGTGGTTGGGTGTTTAGGGGATTAGTGTGCTGAGCCACACTGTTTTATATATACACATTCCCCAAATTGCCAATAGCATTAGTACCCAGTGACACCAAGGAATAATAAAGGGAAGGCAACACCCCGCCCTGTATGTAGCGTACCACTAATTTAGGTGCACCAGATGTTTTCGGAGGTTCCGCTGGCTTTTCAAAATGGTGGCCAGCCTCCGAGAAGAGATGGGGGAAGTGTTATGTGGCAAGGCGGGGCATTTTGTCGTTATAAAACATTGCGGAAGTGGTTTGTTTTACCCCCTATATATGGTATTGTATGCATATATATATATATATATAAATATATATACACATATATACATACACCCGCACACATACAAATATCTATATACACAAACAAACAAACACCCAACAGGGTACATAAATACTGTGTGAAAAACTGTTATTGCACACTAGATTTAAATCCTTAATGAGCTGATCCCCAGCTCCTGTTATATAGCAGGCTCCCTGATCTACAGCCTGTATGGAATGCCGGGCAGAGGACTCTCCTGCAGGAAGGAATGGCTGCCAAAGTGAGATAAACCCAATATCTTATCTCCCTGCACAGAAAACTAAAATCCCCCTTTGTGACAATGAGCGCTGGGAGCCGCCCCCGGGAGCCCGCTGAGCAAAGCGGGAATATCAGCCTCACCTTTAAAATGTGCCGGAGCGGCCGGGGAGCGGAGGTACTGGAGCGACCGTGGAGCGGAGGTGCTGGAGAAGCCGGAGTACGCGCTGCTGGAGCGGCCGGGGACTTGTACGCGCTGCTGGAGCGGCCGGGGACTTGTACGCGCTGCTGCAGCGGCCGGGGGGCGGAGAGCGCTGAGCCTACAGCGCGGGAGTTAGCTCCGCCCCCCCGCTCCGGCGCCAATTTAAAAAATGAAACCCGCTGCACATGAAGCGGGAAGTGCCTGTATCTCCCCGGCCGCCTGTATGCTGCGGCCGGGGAGCGGAGAGTGCTTAGCGCCGAACGGAGCGGGAGTTAGCTCCGCCCCCTCCACTATTGGCGCCCAATTCAAACTTTGTGTGTAAAAATAAGCTCTGCGGCCGGGGAGTGGAGATCGCTGAGCCCGCTTACAGAGCGGGCTGAAGCTCCCATCTAAAACCCCAAATGCGCTCTTTATACGCTCCGGTATAGGGGGCCACATATGCAAACATTTAAACAGACAGTGTAAAATAATAAATCATGGAAGGAGGGGGGGGGGGGGGAGAGGGGAGGGGAGAGATTGTACTCACCGCTGTCCTTCCCGATACACGCCGCACGTAGCGGTGTTACACTGCTCGACTGAGCGGCCCCGACACGCGCCGCACGCAGCGGTGTCCGGCCCCTTATACTCTGCTGGTGGAGCGGCACCGACACGCGCTGCACGCAGCGGTGTCCGGCCAACTCAGGAGAGCTCAGTGTCTCCCTCAGCCGGGGCCCATCCCGAGCCGCACGCAGCTGCGATGGGACCCCGCCGGCAGCTCCCACGGTGCAGACTGGCAGTGGCAGAGCTGCCAGTCTGTGAGTGTAAGTAAGAAAAATAAAATAATAAAGAAAAAAGAAAAATTTCTTCAGCTAAACCCAAGTGAACCAGCTCACATCGGGCACTAACTAAGACTGGCTTGGAGGTGAGATAGTAGGGGAGGAGCTAGCCACAGTGTGAGAATTTTAAAGTGCCAGCTCCCAATACTGCCTACTATTTCCCCATTGTAACTACACTCCAGTGGCCCCTAGTGGATGAAGGAGAAAAACACATGGAGGTTTTACCTTATAAGGGTGAGGAATTGTTTGGGGACGGTCTCTCAGACCTAGTTTCCACAGCTACGGCTGGGAAGTCAAATTTCTTGCCTTATGTCCCGCCACAGCCTAAGAAAGCACCGTATTACCAAATGCAGTCCTTTCGTTCGCAAAAGAGCAAGAAAGTCAGAGGTGCATCCTTTCTTGCCAGAGGCAGGGGTAGAGGAAAGAGGCTGCACCACGCAGCTAGTTCCCAGGAACAAAAGTCCTCCCCGGCTTCCACTAAATCCACCGCATGACGCTGGGGCTCCACAGGCGGAGCCAGGAGCCGTGGGGGCGCGTCTCTGACATTTCAGCCACCAGTGGGTTCGCTCACGGGTGGATCCTTGGGCTATACAAGTTGTTTTCTCAGGGATACAAACTGGAATTCGAGGTGACGCCCCCTCACCGTTACCTGAAATCGGCCTTGCCAGTTTCCCCCATGGAAAGGGAGGTAGTGCTGGCAGCAATTCACAAGTTATACCTCCAGCAGGTGGTTGTAAAGGTTCCTCTCCTTCAACAGGGAAGGGGTTACTATTCCACTATGTTTGTAGTACCGAAACCGGACGGTTCGGTCAGACCCATCTTGAATTTAAAATCCCTGAACATTTATCTGAAGAAATTCAAGTTCAAAATGGAATCGCTCAGAGCGGTCATTGCAAGCCTGGAAGAGGGGGATTTTATGGTGTCTCTGGACATCAAGGATGCTTACTTGCATGTCCCCATTTATCCACCTCATTAGGAGTACCTCATATTTGTGGTACAGGACTGTCATTACCAATTCCAGACGTTGCCGTTTGGGCTCTCCACGGCACCGAGAATATTTACCAAGGTAATGGCGGAAATGATGGTGCTCCTGAGAAAGCAAGGAGTCACAATTATCCCATACTTGGACGATCTCCTCATAAAGGCGAGGTCCAGAGAGCAGTTGCTGATCAGCGTAGCACACTCTCAGGAAGTGTTGCAACAGCACGGCTGGATTCTGAATATCCCAAAATCGCAGCTGATTCCTAAGACGCGTCTGCCCTTTCTGGGCATGATTCTGGACACAGACCAGAAGAAGGTGTTTCTCCCGGCGGAGAAGGCTCAGGAGCTCGTGACTCTAGTCAGAGACCTCTTAAAACCGAAACAGGTGTCGGTGCATCACTGCACGAGAGTCCTGGGAAAGATGGTGGCATCATACGAAGCCATTCCCTTCGGCAGGTTCCATGCGAGGATCTTTCAGTGGGATCTGTTGGACAAGTGGTCCGGATCGCATCTTCAGATGCATCGGCTGATCACCCTGTCCCCCAGGGCCAGGGTGTCTCTTCTGTGGTGGCTGCAGAGTGCTCACCTTCTCGAGGGCCGCAGGTTCGGCATACAGGACTGGGTCCTGGTGACCACGGATGCGAGCCTCCGAGGATGGGGGGCAGTCACTCAGGGAAGAAACTTCCAAGGGTTGTGGTCAAGTCAGGAGGCTTGTCTGCACATAAATATCCTGGAACTAAGGGCCATATACAACACCCAGAGTCAAGCGGAGCCTCTGCTTCGCAACCAACCGGTGCTGATTCAGTCAGACAACATCACCGCAGTGGCTCATGTAAACCGCCAGGGCGGCACAAGAAGCAGAGTGGCGATGGCGGAAGCCACCAGGATTCTTCGTTGGGCGGAGAATCACGTGCAAGCACTGTCAGCAGTGTTCATTCCGGGAGTGGACAACTGGGAAGCAGTGGCCTCTGCCTCTCAGACAGGACCTGTTGCAACAGGGGCCCTGTCTGTTCCAAGACTTACCGCGGCTGCGTTTGACGGCATGGCGGTTGAACGCCGAATCCTAGCAGAAAAGGGCATTCCGGATGAAGTTATTCCTACGCTGATAAAGGCTAGGAAGGACGTGACAGCAAAGCATTATCACCGTAAATGGTGAAAATATGTTGCTTGGTGTGAGGCCAGGAAGGCCCCTACAGAGGAATTCCAGTTGGGTCGATTCCTGCACTTCCTACAGTCAGGTGTGACTATGGGCCTAAAATTAGGGTCCATAAAGGTCCAGATTTCGTCCCTATCCATCTTCTTTCAAAAAGAACTGGCTTCACTGCCTGAGGTTCAGACGTTTGTTAAGGGAGTGCTGCATATTCAGCCCCCTTTTGTGCCACCAGTGGCACCTTGGGATCTTAACGTGGTGTTGGATTTCCTGAAATCCCACTGGTTTGAGCCACTTAAGACCATGGAACTAAAGTATCTCACGTGGAAAGTGGTCATGCTGTTGGCTTTAGCTTCAGCAAGGCGTGTGTCAGAATTGGCGGCTTTGTCATGTAAAAGCCCCTATCTGGTTTTCAATATGGACAGGGCAGAATTGCGGACTCGTCCGCAGTTTCTGCCAAAGGTGGTGTCATCTTTTAATTTGAACCAACCTATTGTGGTGCCTGCGGCTATTCGTGAATTGGAGGACTCCAAGTTGCTGGACGTAGTCCGGGCTTTGAAGATTTATGTAACCAGAACGGCTGGAGTCAGGAAGACTGACTCGCTGTTTATCCTGTATGCATCCAACAAGCTGGGTGCTCCTGCTTCAAAGCAAACTATTGCTCGCTGGATCTGTAACACGATTCAGCAGGCTCATTCTGCGGCGGGATTGCCGCAGCCGAAATCAGTGAAAGCCCATTCCACAAGGAAAGTGGGCTCTTCTTGGGCGGCTGCCCGAGGGGTCTCGGCATTACAGCTTTGCCGAGCTGCTACTTGGTCGGGTTCAAACACTTTTGCAAAATTCTACAGGTTTGATACCCTGGCTGAGGAGGACCTTGTGTTTGCCCATTCGGTGCTGCAGAGTCATCCGCACTCTCCCGCCCGTTTGGGAGCTTTGGTATAATCCCCATGGTCCTTATGGAGTCCCCAGCATCCACTAGGACGTTAGAGAAAATAAGAATTTACTCACCGGTAATTCTATTTCTCGTAGTCCGTAGTGGATGCTGGGCGCCCGTCCCAAATGCGGACTTTCTGCAATACGTGTATATAGTTATTGCTTAACAAAGGGTTATGGTTATGTAGCATCGGTTGAGTGATGTTCAGTTGTTGTTCATACTGTTAACTGGGTAAGTTTATCACAAGTTGTACAGTGTGATTGGTGTGGCTGGTATGAGTCTTACCCTGGATTCCAAAAATCCTTTCCTTGTAATGTCAGCTCTTCCGGGCACAGTTTCCTTAACTGAGGTCTGGAGGAGGGGCATAGAGGGAGGAGCCATTGCACACCAGATAGTACTGAATCTTTCTTTAGAGTGCCCAGTCTCCTGCGGAGCCCGTCTATTCCCCATGGTCCTTACGGAGTCCCCAGCATCCACTACGGACTACGAGAAATAGAATTACCGGTGAGTAAATTCTTATTTTCTGCACGTTACATAACACAGTAGTGCACATTATACACATAATGCCACACATTAGTAATGCCCTTATACACATTTTGCCACACAGTAATGGCCCTTACACATATGCCACACATTGTTAATGGCCTTTTACACAATTTCAATGCTGGTCTCTCGTGCACAAGGGATAACCAACCCCAACAACAGAAAAAGAAAAAAAAAATGAAAAAAGGAGAAAGCACAAAAAGAATGGATAAAAATATACAAAATTTTGATAATTAAAATTATATTAATTATACATCAGAGCCGATAAAAAAGAAACAAAAAGTAGTAAATAGTAAAAATCAATGGGTTCCACACACGCAGAGGTGCAGGGGTTTCAAAATGCATTAATCATAGGGGGGATGGGGTGCAGGGTGTCACAAACACAGGAGCAGGGGACGCACAGTGCACCACACACAGGGGGGCACAAAATGTTATACACACGGGTAGGGGGGCACAGGGTAACACACAAAGTCAGCAGGCATAGGGGGTCAGACACTAGGGTGAGGGGGTTAGAGGGTGCCACATACACAAGGTGGAGGGTACAGGGGACCACTAGGGCACAAGGCGTCTCTCTCACACACACACACACACACACACACACACACACACACACACACACACACACACACAAAGGGGGGTGTGGGGCAGGAGGTGCAAGGTGTCACACACAGGAGGCCACACACCAGGGTGAGGGGGGACAGAGTGGCACACACACATAAGGCATGGTACAGGGGTCCACACACAGGGGGGTGCAGGGCAGCAGGGCACAAGGTGTCACACACACACACACACACACACGGGGCCACACTCTAGGGTGAGGGGGGTAGAGGATGACACACACACACACATAAGGCAGGAGGTACAGGGGTCCACACACAGGGGGGTGCAGGGCAGGAGGGCACAAGGTGTCACACAGGAGGCCACACACCAGGGTGAGGGGGCAGGTAGAGGATGACACACACACACATAAGGCATGGTACAGGGGTCCACACACAGGGGGGTGGGAGGACATGGTCACTCACCTCAAGCTCGGGGTGTCAGGGAGGGAGGACCGCAGACCTAGGCACAGGCCAAAGAGGAGGTCAGCGAAGGATCAGTAAGCCAGCTCACAAGCAGCACCATGGCGCCGCGGCTGCTTGGCCGGTATTGTGAGGCTGGAGGTAACTCGAGGAGGGCACTCCAGGAACATGTGCCCGGTAATGAGATGCAGAAGCAGACCTCTACTTCACCCCCCATGGAGTGCGGAGCGGCGCTAATGGAGGAGAGAGGGTGCTGGGGCCGCTTGAGAAGTCGGGCTGCTCAGATCTCCGGCGCAGGGGAGGGGGAGATGCAGCGTAGTGTGACCGGGTGCAGGTGGAGCGGCGGCCCCTGAAGTGACAAAGCTAAATATTTATCTTATAACATTCACTATAAATGGGTAAGAGACTCAGTACGCGATTGGCGTATGGGGTACCGTAAGGGTACTCACTTAGCGTAGCATACGCTCGGCCGTGATTGAGACGCACATGCGACACGCTCGCTCACAACTTGCTACGCTACTAGCGTAGCGTACGCTCGTGACCACGAGGAGAACACGAGCGGCGCAGACGCTCACGGGATGACACTCAGTAAACCTTGTATGCAACACAGTGAAAGACTGAGATTGTACTGTAAACCTTGGTTTTGTAATGTGAGCACAATACAATGCTAATTAACCTCTATTGTATGAAAGCCTCTTGAGCGATCGAGACACTCTGAATACTCTCAGCAATGGAATAAACACACAATACCTTGCTAAGGTTCCAACACCTTTACTAACAATATCTAGCTATGTAAAAGTTAAAACAGTTAACAGTTCATACACTACAGGCTAACATCAATATCTAAGCAGTCTAACTACACATAAATATACAATATCGTCACAATCTTATACAATAACAGAGAGAGAGAATATGGCAAATACAAACAGAGATTTAGAATGGTTACAGAGAATTACTTACACACACTGGGAACGATCGCTGCGCAGCTTCTGGTACCAGCTCCAAGTTAGTCAAGATGAAAACCGTTTGTGGAGAGTGAGTGAGCTGCCCAGGCTGGCTGATCTTATATACACTGCGTACAGTACACTACAAAGGGACCTACAATCGCATTGTTCATTGGACACAGGAATGTCTCCTCGCATCATAACAAAAGGTCATAGGTTAGTTTGAACAGGTGGGATGTGACTATATCAAACTGCTCAGGTGGGAGGGAATCTGAAGATTCCCGCCGCATGGGTAATGAATCGCAAATATAGTAAATGTCCAGAAAATACTAATGGCCATAACTATACGCAGGAGCGATTAATCTTTACCTAACCAGCACCGGATTGTTTCTAATAAAATGTTCTTTAGTTAGGTACCAGACACAGCTGCTCAAACCCTGTCTGACCCTTCGTACCATGCAAAGAGGAATTCCTCTGTCCAGCGACCCTTTACATTAAACAAACTTACAGTCATTATTAAGGGGAACATTATCTATAAAACATACTATTTGGTTTTATTATTTAACGATTGAGTTGCCCGCTAGACGCACACAAACTCTACCGTAAATGCACATACCACGCGCTCGAGCGCATGGCCGAGGAGGCGCCATCACGCAGCTGCGAGTATCCGCACGCACGGGAGAGAATGTGCACGTGCAGCAGGCACGCGCATGAGGTGAATATATGGCAACGTGTAGCATGATATTTTTCCGACTTTGACAGTCCACCCTTTGGCAGTCATCAATAACTGCCACTTCCTAAAACAGTTCAAAAAAGAAAAATATATGTCATAATGTAAATACCATTTTATGATTGGGTAGAGGGAGGAGAGGAGCAGGTGGGAAAAAGGTATGACCTAGTGAGATAGTAGAAGCATGTGTGTATGAATCCATGTTTGAGGGGTCATGTATCATCGTGCCGTACGTGTTTTAAATCAAGCTTCAAGGTATTGCGAAGTATACATTTGAATTCCTTCTTATCCCGTATTACGGGTCTGTGGATGGGCTGTCAAACTTTACCGAGCTCTTTTCGGCTTTTGGTTGTAACAAAATGGGGGAGCACATTTTAGTTGATGATACATGAATGGGGGGATATGTGAGTGCTGATATCTGTGCCTATATTCCCTATTGACTATGTGTGTCATTACCTGAAGGTTGTAGAAATGAAGATAAGAAGCAATTATGGTAAATGCAGTCATAAACTATGTGAGTTTAATATACATTTACCGATTGAGGTCTTGTCTGAAGTCTTGTCTCGATGTACATGTTGACTGTAGTCTCCTGATGCTTTTGCTATAAATGACGGCAAAAGTTTTTCCATTGTCCAGAAAGTTAGTCACTCAAATGTTTGGGCTATCGTAAAATTTAAAGTCACTAGGGAAATTGGGGCTTGTAGCATAGTTCATCAATGGTCTGTATAAAAGAGGTTTGTCAAATTCTTCTTCCAAGCGGATGTCTTTGTACCTTGGAGGAAAACAAAGGAGAAACGGGTGAAAGAAACGGACCGTGGAATCACATTTTCATCACAACATTGTCTCTATCGTTGGGTCATAAATCGGATTAGTTGTTGTTAGTACAGTGTCCTCACTCCTCAGGCTCATCACTCTAGTACTACCTTTACACTTCGTTAAAGCCTCGAACGCATCTAAATATCAGTCCGACCAATATGACGACTCCCAGAATACACACAAAAAATTTCTCTACATCCATAATAATACCTTGGGCCCATTCTCCTAAGCCCGAGAACCAATTTCGTGGGTTCAACCATGACACCCAACTGGTCAGCTCATTACCCACAGCAGCGAGTGTGAGATTGTGTTTCCTTCGAAACTCCCACTTTAATTGTAAAATGTCATCCATCTTTTGGTCTATGACCTCGGCTGGGTCCTCCGTGCTGTTTGTAATGTACGTGCAGCACTTTATTCCATATTGAGTTGCTAGGGTAACACAATACCCGCCTGTCACAGCTGTGAGGTAATTGAGAATCATCCTATGCTGAACCAGTTCTGTTTTGTAGGCTTGTAACTCTTTCCCCGTGTACCTGAATGTGTCGTCATACATTTCGGTGATATTGTCTAATAAATTTGCAAGCGCAGATATATATTTATAATTTATCACTCCTCTGGCGGTACGAGTGATATCTAACGCGAGTAGGAATTGAATCCCGGTGGATTCATGGATCAGATCAGAGGCTGAATGCTCTGTCCTCTCTATCAGGTGCCGTTTAACGACGTGCTCGTAATGAGTATGAGTATAAGGAGCTTGGGCACTGCGGTGAATATCTTTCATTTTGTTATGGGTTACAGTCATTACTTCAGGCAGTACTTTTCCAATGTAACACAATCCCTCTGAGTTTGGGGCAAGCCACTTATACGCCTTCCTCCCGCATATGAAATATGCATCATCGAGGAGAACATATGGGACTGAGTATGACATAACCATGTTACAAACTTTCCATGTGAACTCTCCTAACCCTAACTCTCCCATCTGTCTAGTACACGTATCAGGTTGTATGATATGTGCACAGTATCCTGGTGATACTTCTCCAACTCGCATGGTCCTACTTCCTAGAGTATACCTATACCGGAAATATTTTCCATGGTCGGCTATCTGGCGTATAAGTTCTGTGTCTATGGGCATTCTATCGGGTCTGTATGAAAAGGTCATGGTTTGATTACTCCATGACACTTCCCAATTTCCCGGCTTTCGGGGATTGGAAATGTTAAAGCACACTAAGGACCTATCCACATGATATTGGTGGAGCTTCAAACTAGGAGGACTAGAGGTAATAAACCTCTTGTCCACCGGCCTCCCACCACTTAGCCCAAGTACCTCTCCTACAGTTAAAGGGAATGGTACTAGTCCTGATTTGCTATGACCTTGAGGTACTTGAGAGCATACCCAACAGTCTGTCTGATTTAACACTTTACCCACTAAGGAGTGATAGTCACTCAATGGATGCCGGTCCATGTGGACATTAAAACTGGACTGACATTTCTTGATGCACCCATCCTCAACTATATTGTCACAATGCCTACAGATGCAGTTCTCTTCAGCTAACAATCCTTCACAATTCCTTCTATTGTCAATGCTACCAGATCGTTTTCTGATACTCGCCTTTACTCGGTGATTATGTTGTTCTTGGAAATCTACGCCTGCATCCTGGTCATCAGAACCCATTCCCGATCCTTTCTCGACCTCCATGGTACTCTCACCGAAACAGACTGCTCTGGTCAACATCATGGTCAACAGGAAAACACGGACTGCAGTCTCTTGGGGCGAGTCCATCTTACAGGAGGAGAAAGAGAAATTTGTAATGGGGGTACAAAAAAATACTTTGAGGGGAAAGAAAAATGTTACGATGTCTTTTGTCCTCTAGTCTGGTTGTTCTTCTTGCTCTGCTGTCATCTCAAAGGTGCTGTCTCTCAGTCTTCCAAACGAACACTCCGGAGATACAATATTCCTTCCAAATCAGCGATCTCTCTGTAAGGAGCAAAAATCTTGCATTACCATTTGTCTAACTGATGTGTGACATACCATCTTTAAAGCATGAGAACACGAGAGAGAGAAGAGGAAAAAAAAACAAACGAGAGAGAGAACAATTCATCACATTTTACATTAAACAACAAACAAAAAAAACATTGTCAGATCTTCTGTTCACCATCAGGCTGTCACACCAACACATCCATTGGTATCTTTGCGCAGTCCCCTCCCCACCAGTATTTCCACACCTCACCCTTTTATGCCTGGCCAGGACACACCGATGTCGGTAGGTCACACTGGGGTTAGGTAGACTTCTGCAAAGACCAAGTAGCTATGTGATGTTTGAGTTCTGCCGATGAACGTCAGAGATGGGGAAAAGAAACATTTACAGATAAATTACAACGTTTACCCTGCCGTTCCTGTGTCTACAAGGAACTGACCTCCCAATTTCATTAACTGTAACCTCAGGCTTACTATCAGTCCTAATGATCACCTTTCCCGACTACATATTACAGGTGCGGCCCAAACTTCTTCCTATATCACCTTTGACTTACCCACAGGGATCTGAGGCTTCTTACTTCTCTGTTTTTCCCTATGCTTGCTGATGTTTTGCTCATGCCCAACAGCGGACTTTCTTAATGCAGCCACCGAGATATTTCTCCAGTTTGGGTTGGTGGTCTGTACCCTTGTTCTCAATACTTCCTTTAAACCATTTATTAACACAAATACTGCTACTTCTCTGTGCGGTGCACTTGTTTCGATGTTTTCTATACCTGTATACCTAGTCATGTCCTGCAATGCCCGATGGAAATAATTAGAAGTACTTTCCCCTTCGTTTTGTCTCATGGAGAAGATTTTGTTCCACTCGACAACGGCTGGGAAATATACTCCTAACTGTCGATTGATCTGCTTAATACATTCCTGATTGTGTTCCTCCGTTTGAGGTACTTCTGTGTCTAATTTACAATCAGTAATGAATTTCGCAGGGTCGACACTGGAGGGCAAACATGCCCTCAGCACTGTCCGCCAATCTTTGTTGGTGGGTTCTGTGGAGTTTCCTAGTTCTTTAATGAACCTTTGACATGCAACTATATCTTTCCTAGGATCAGGAAATTCAGACATAATTGACCTCAATTCCATCCGGGACCAGGGACGGCTCATTGCACTGTCCCTGACGGGAATGGTTCCCTGAGCGTCAGTCTTCCCATTGGGGACTGTGATCACCCTGACAGGATTAAACTCAATTACATCATCTTGTGTTGGTTCTACAATATGAGGTACATTTGTTTGTGCGTGATATATAACACCGTACGTACCTGTGGACACGACCTCACCTGACCCTCCGTTAGGGGGTTTGATTACTGCCTTTACCAATTTGGTCGCGTCCACCTGGATGTCTTGTATGATGACTGCTGGAGAAGGTGCCGACATCGTGCTGGGCTCGCTTTCTTGCTGGTAATCCTGAGGGAAGTTTAACATGGAGTGCAACTTGCACGGGTTAACAGTTGTACATTTAACAGTTTTACTTTTATCATTGTTACATTTGTTACACTTATCCTTATCATCTATAATACAGTTGCTAAGTGCATTTTTATCATACACCAGTGTGCCACTCTCTGTAACCACCTTCTCTCTTGTTGCCATATTTTTCTTACCACAGTGAGAGTCAGCTGTGTAAGCTAATTCTCCTTGTCTCTCACCTTCCCGTTGCCATAACTGTAAATAATCATAATGTTTGATCCGTCTCTTTGCAGATTTAATGAGACATATCCTTCTCCTTAGATTTTGTAACACCTCGGGACTAAAACTGCCTACCCGTGGGAACTTTTCCCCATCGTGCACAGTCATTCTTTCCCATTCATCGCACAAAACTTCTGTGTGTGAACCGTATTTCTCACACATTACATACCTTGCCGACCCGATTGGTCGGTTTACTAAGTCAACCCGAACCGAGGTTGATCGCCCCCTACCTGAACAACTGGCCCCCATCTTTGCAGGTGTTGCTTTCACTACCTCTGACCTTCAAATCAGGGTCTTCAGCGAACCCTTACAAAAACCAAGATGTCCAGGGTAGACCGGCGGCGGAAGTTTACCGAGTACTCCACTCACTCGCCCACGTCGACCAATACGCCCACACACTGCCCTAGCGCTGGCGTACTCGACCTAGGGCCCCTGCGACCTGAACCTCTATTTACTGGAACATGTGGGTGTGATCCGAAGAGCACTTAACCCTTTCCAGTAACTATTGGTTGTTGGATAGTTCCCAAGTGACCAGCGAACCTCCCTTAAAATAAAATAAAAATTACACAAATCACGTTAGAATGTACAAATAGCGTTTATGACCCCTCTAGCGTACGCAAATGGTACTGGGTCAAGTTACTAACTAATGCACACAATTACGTGCGGTACAATCGTTCTGCACATAAGCAACTAATCTTATGTGCGGAGCGACCAGTGGAATCGAAAATTGTGGCTGCAAATTCCTTCAGCCAGAGCTTAATGGCCTATATGGGTACCGCACCAACCCTTCCTGGTGTTGTGCTCCTTTACTCTTTATCTATAGCGGACTTCCTAGTCTGCTGTACCTAGACCTCCTGGTCTGTTTCTGGACCTCCTGGTCTGTGCTACAGTAGACCTCCTGGTCTGCTATACTCTAATGCTATTTTTTTTTAAATGTTTAACAAGGGATGCCTCCCAAGCCACCGTGCAGTCACTTACACGTATGTACCTCACGAGAACTCGATGATTTCCTGTGGTTCAACCCCAAAAATTAGAAACTTATATATATATATATACACACACTCTTTCACCTCATATACTCTTTACTTTCGTTTCTGCGCAGAAATCCCTTTCATTCAGTATCGCAGGCTAATCCAGAGGAGTTGCAACTAGAGAAGGATCTATTAGCTTAAAATTTTGGACACTGAGACTGATTTGCGCTATTATCGCGTTTCCTCCTTATTGCCTACTTAAAACAATACTATCGTGTGATTTGTATTATGTGGGCGTACCCAGAGCTCCGTTGCATAATTACGCTCCGTGCGTCGGCCCTTGCGTCGCGTACACTCGTTCTGCCCCTTGTTAGAGACACGTGTACGTAAGCCAGGTATGTCCACAGTAACACAACTAACACGTTTATCAATGTAAATGACCTTTAACTGTAATCATCTACTGAACACCACACAGAAGTTCCTTGTATCTTAGGCAAGCCGTGTGCGTGTTTTACAAATTACTTCCTTAACGTATTATTTTTACTTTTTAACTATCAATAGCAACAAATCTTTCTTAGCACGTTATCAATTATGAAATGGCAAACAGGAAAGTGAGATGTGAAACTTACACAAATGAACATGCAATTCTAAATTAATCTAATAACATACATTGATGTAAGCACACGCATATAGATATTACATATATGTACTAATCACTATTACTTATGTGAGACTTTATTCAGTGCTTCTAATTTGCATATGAATGTGCTTTTTAACTAACTCTGTAAAGGCGATTTCTTTCACTGCTGGGAGAGAAAAAAAAACCCAAAACCCAGTTATACAGGCTAATTTGCACTTCAATGGCCCATCTTACAAGTAGCAGAGTTAAAGCTCTTGAAGAGAGAAAGAGAGAAAAAAAAATAAATAAACCCACAACTTTGTTTTATTTGTGTATTTCCTAAATCAAATATTCCTTTTACTATTAACTTATATTAAACTCTATCTGAACCACTTATGATTGACTATGATATGGATTAAACAAATGCATTAAAAAAAACTCATTAAATGATGATTTCTTTTTTTTTTGACAATGGATGGCTGATTATTTCCTGAGTCAACTGAAAATCAGCCGCTTATGAATAAAAAAAAATTTGACCTTCCCAAAATGGCCGCTGCTCCTCCCCCTTCCACCTCCATGAGGGTTACACAAAATGGGGGACAGACCATGCGGCTCCTTTTGTCACAAAGAAAATCATCATGCCAGCCCCTGAAGTTATTTTTAAGCCTGGGTAAAAACTATCACGCTATGCAGAGCGATTAAAAATAAGAATTTACTTACCGATAATTCTATTTCTCGGAGTCCGTAGTGGATGCTGGGGTTCCTGAAAGGACCATGGGGAATAGCGGCTCCGCAGGAGACAGGGCACAAAAAGTAAAGCTTTCCGATCAGGTGGTGTGCACTGGCTCCTCCCCCCATGACCCTCCTCCAGACTCCAGTTAGGTACTGTGCCCGGACGAGCGTACACAATAAGGGAGGAATTTTGAATCCCGGGTAAGACTCATACCAGCCACACCAATCACACTGTACAACCTGTGATCTGAACCCAGTTAACAGTATGATAACAGCGGAGCCTCTGAAAAGATGGCTCACAACAACAATAACCCGATTTAGTTAGCAATAACTATGTACAAGTATTGCAGATAATCCGCACTTGGGATGGGCGCCCAGCATCCACTACGGACTCCGAGAAATAGAATTATCGGTAAGTAAATTCTTATTTTCTCTATCGTCCTTGTGGATGCTGGGGTTCCTGAAAGGACCATGGGGATTATACCAAAGCTCCCAAACGGGCGGGAGAGTGCGGATGACTCTGCAGCACCGAATGAGAGAACTCCAGGTCCTCTTTTGTCAGGGTATCAAATTTGTAGAATTTTACAAACGTGTTCTCCCCCGACCACGTAGCTGCTCGGCAAAGTTGTAATGCCGAGACCCCTCGGGCAGCCGCCCAAGATGAGCCCACCTTCCTTGTGGAATGGGCCTTAACAGATTTAGACTGTGGCAGGCCTGCCACAGAATGTGCAAGTTGAATTGTGCTACCAATCCCACGAGCAATCGACTGCTTAGAAGCAGAAGCACCCAGCATTGTTGGGTGCATACAGGATAAACAGCAAGTCAGATTTCCTGACTCCAGCCAACCTGGAAACTATATTTTCAGGGCCCTGATAACATCCAGCAACTTGGAGTCCTCCAAGTCCCTAGTAGCCGCAGGTACCACAATAAGCTGGTTCAGGTGAAACGCTGACACCACCTTAAGGAGAAACTGGGGACGAGTCCGCAGCTTTGCTCTGTCCGAATGGACAATCAGATATGGCTTTGTGAGATAAAGCCGCCAATTCTGACACTCGCCTGGCCGAGGCCAGGACCAACAGCATGGTCATTTTCCATGTGAGATATATCAAATCCACAGATTTGAGTTGTTTAAACCAATGTGATTTTTTAGGAATCCCAAAACTACGTTGAGATCGCCCAGTGCCACTGGAGACATCAAAGGGGCTGTATATGCAGTACTCCCTTAACAACTTCTGGACTTCAGGAACTGAAGCCAATTTCTTTCTGGAAGAAAATCAACAGGCCGAAATTTGAACCTTAATGAACCCAATTTGAGACCCATAGACACTCCTGTTTGCAGGAAATGTAGAAATTAACCTAGTTGAAATTCTTCCGTGGAGCCTTCTTGGACTCACACCCTGGCACATATTTTCACCTAAATGGTGATAATGTTGTGCGGTCACCTCCTTCCTGGCTCTGACCAGGGTAGGGATGACCTCTTCCGGAATGCCTCTTTCCCTTAGGATCCGGCGTTCACCCGCCTTGGCGTCAACGCAGCTGCGGTAAGTCCCGGAACAGACACGGTTCTTGCCGAATCAAGACCCTTCTTAGTATCTCTTGAAGTTCCGGGAACCAAGTCCTTCTTGGCCAAACCGGAGCCACGAGTATAGTTCTTACTCCTCTCCTTCCTATCATTTTCAATACATTGGGTATGAAAAGCAGAGGATGGAACACATACACCGACTGGTACACCGACGGTGTTACCAGAGCGTCCCAGCTATTGCCTGAGTGTCTCTTGACCTGGCGCTTCAGGTGGGACGCCATCATAACCACCTTTGGTCTTTCCCAACGGTTTACAATCATGTGGAAACTTCCAGATTAAGTTTCCACTTTTCCGGGTGGAATTCATTTATGCTGAGGAAATCTTCCCAGTTGCCCACTCCCGGAATGAACACTGCTGACAGTGTTATCACATGATTTTCCGCCCAGCGAAGAATCCTTGCTGTCATTGCCCTCCTGCTTCTTGTGTCGCCCCGTCTGATAACGTGGGCGACCGCCATGATGATGTCCTACTGGATCAGCACCGGTTGACTTTGAAGCAGGAGTCTTCCTAGGCTCAGAGCATTGTAAATTGCCCTTAGCTCCAGTATATTCATGTGGAGAGAAGTCTCCAGACTTGACCACACTTCCTTGGAAATTTTTTCCCTGTGTGACTACTCCCCAGCCTCTCAGGCTGGTATCCGTGGTCCCCAGAACACAGTCCTGAATGCTGAGTGTGCTGCCCTCTAAAAGATGAGCACTCTGCAGCCCCCACAGAAGAGACACCCTTGTCCTTGGAGACAGGATTATCCGCTGATGCATCTGAAAATGCGATCCGGACCATTCGTCCAGCAAATCCCCTGAGATCTGCCGAATGGAATCGCTTCGTAAGAAGCCACAATTTTTCCCAGGACTCCTGTGCATTGATGCACTGATACTTGGCCTGGTTTTAGGAGGTTTCTGACTAGGTCGAATAACTCCTTGGCTTTTTCCTCCCGGAGGAACACCTTTTTCTGGACTATGCCCAGAATCATTCCTAGGAACAGCAGACGTATCGTCGGAAAACAGCTGCGATTCTTGGAATATTTAGAATCCAGTCGTGCTGTCGTAGAACTACTTTAGATAGTGCTCTTCCGACCTCCAACTGTTCTCTGGAACTTGCCCTTTTCAGGATATCGTCCAAGTAAGGGATAATTTAGATGCCTTTTTTCTTTGAAGAAACATCTTTTCGGCCATTACCTTGGTAAAAGGCCCGGGGTGCCGTGGATAATTCAAACGGCATCGTCTGAAACTGATATTGACAGTTCTGTACCACGAACCAGAGGTACCCTTGTTGAGAAGGGCAAATTTGGACATGGAGGTAATCCTTGATGTCCAGGGACACCATATAGTCCCCTTTTTTCCGGTTCGCTATCACTGCTCTGAGTGACTCCATCTCGATTTGAACCTTTTATGTAAGTGTTCAAAGATTTCAGTTTAGACTATGTCTCACCAAGCCGTCTGGCTTCAGTACCACAATATAGTGTGGAAAAATAATACCCTTTTCCTTGTTGTAGGAGGGGTACTTTGATTATCACCTGCTGGATATACAGCTTGTGAATTGTTTCCAATGCTGCCTCCCTGTCGGAGGGAGCCGTTGGTAAAGCAGACTTCAGAAACCTGCGAGGAGAAGATGTCTCGACTCTCCAATCTGTACCCCTGGGATAATACTTGTACTATCTAGGGGTCAACCTGCGAGTGATCCCACTGCGCGCTGAGACTCTTGAGACTACCCCCCCACCTTGAGTCCGCTTGCATGGCCCCAGCGTCATGCTGAGGACTTGGCAGACGCGGTGGAGGGCTTCTTTTCCTGGGAAGGGGCTGCCTGCTGCAGTCTACTTCCCTTACCTCTATGTCTGGGCAGATATGACTGGCCTTTTGCCTGCATGCCCTCATGGGAAAGGAAGGATTGAGGCTGAAAAGACGGTGTCTTTTTCAGCTGAGATGTAACTTGGGGTAAAAAGGTTGGATTTCCCAGCTGTTGCCGTGGTCCCCAGGTCCGATGGACCGACCCCAACTAACTCCTTCCCTTTATACGGCAATACTTCCATGTGCCGTATGGGATCTGTATCACCTGACCACTGTCGTGTCCATGACATCTTCTGGGTGATATGGACAACGTACTTATCTTGATGCCAGAGAGCAAATATCCCTCTGTGCATCTCACGTACATATATATAGAATGCATCCTATTAAATGCTCTATATGAATAAAATATTTTCAGTCAGGGAATCCGACCAAGCCAACCCAGCACTGCATCTCCAGGCTGATGGCGATCGCTGGTCGCAGTATAACCACCGTATGTGTGTATATACTTTTTAGGATATCTTTCCAGCTTCCTATCAGCTGGCTCCTTGAGGGCGGCCGTATCTGGAGACGGTAACGCCACTTGATAAGCGTGTGAGCGCCTTATCACCCTAAGGGGTGTTTCCCAACGCGCCCTAATTTCTGGCGGGAAAGGGTATAACGCCAATATTTGCTATCGGGGTAACCCCACGCATCATCACACACTTCATTTTATTTTATCTGATTCAGGAAAAACTACAGGTAGTTTTTTCACTCCCACATAATACCCTTTTTTGTGGTACTTGTAGTATCAGAAATATGCAACACCTCCTTCATTGCCCTTAACGTGTGGCCCTAATGAGAAATACGTTTGTTTATTCACCGTCGACACTGGATTCAGTGTCCGTGTCTGTGTCTGTGTCGACCGACTGAGGTAAATGGGCGTTTTTAACGCCCCTGACGGTGTTTCTGAGACGCCTGGACCGGTACTAATAGTTTGTCGGCCGTCTCACGTCGTCAACCGACCTTGCAGCGTGTTGACATTCTCACGTAATTCCCTAAATAAGCCATCCATTCCGGTGTCGACTCCCTAGAGAGTGACATCACCATTACAGGCAATTTTTCCGCCTCCTCACCAACATCGTCCTCATACATGTCGACACACACGTACCGACACACAGCACACACACCGGGAATGCTCTGACAGAGGACAGGACCCACACTAGCCCTTTGGGGAGACAGAGGGAGAGTTTGCCAGCACACACCAAAAACGCTATAATTATATAGGGACAACCTTATATAAGTGTTTTCCCTTATAGCATCTTTATATATATCTCAATATCGCCAAAATCAGTGCCCCCCCTCTCTGTTTTAACCCTGTTTCTGTAGTGCAGTGCAGGGGAGAGCCTGGGAGCCTTCTCTCCAGGCTTTCTGTGAGAGAAAATGGCGCTGTGTG
This sequence comes from Pseudophryne corroboree, assembly GCF_028390025.1. Classification (NCBI taxonomy): domain Eukaryota; kingdom Metazoa; phylum Chordata; class Amphibia; order Anura; family Myobatrachidae; genus Pseudophryne; species Pseudophryne corroboree. The sequence continues at coordinate 457,086,955 of NC_086452.1, read as the reverse complement.
CTGAGGAGATAGGCCCCGCCCCTTTTTCGGCGGGCTCGTCTCCCGCTATTTAGTGAATCTTGGCAGGGGTTAAATATCTCCATATAGCCTCTGGGGGCTATATGTGAGGTATTTTTCGCCAAAAAAGGTTTTCATTTGCCTCCCAGGGCGCCCCCCTCCCAGCGCCCTGCACCCTCAGTGACTGCCGTGTGAAGTGTGCTGAGAGGAAAATGGCGCACAGCTGCAGTGCTGTGCGCTACCTTTAGAAGACTGCAGGAGTCTTCAGCCGCCGATTCTGGACCTCTTCTTACTTCAGCATCTGCAAGGGGGCCGGCGGCGCGGCTCCGGTGACCATCCAGGCTGTACCTGTGATCGTCCCTCTGGAGCTGATGTCCAGTAGCCAAGAAGCCAATCCATCCTGCACGCAGGTGAGTTCACTCCTTCTCCCCTAAGTCCCTCGTTGCAGTGATCCTGTTGCCAGCAGGACTCACTGTAAAATAAAAAACCTAAGCTAAACTTTCTCTAAGCAGCTCTTTAGGAGAGCCACCTAGATTGCACCCTTCTCGGCCGGGCACAAAAATCTAACTGGAGTCTGGAGGAGGGTCATGGGGGGAGGAGCCAGTGCACACCACCTGATCGGAAAGCTTTACTTTTTGTGCCCTGTCTCCTGCGGAGCCGCTATTCCCCATGGTCCTTTCAGGAACCCCAGCATCCACAAGGACGATAGAGAAAATACTTTTAAACCTATTTAAACAGACAAGCCATCCAATCTGCATGTGCAGTTGGCACCAAATAGAAATGAAAACCAGATTTACAAAGACAATAGCTTAATGTTCCTACCTTCCTCGGATTCCACCAGCATCCCTACAAGCCAACAGAATCAGACGCAGACTCTCATCTGATCAGCACTACAAGATACTACCTTACCTCCCTTTGCTGATAGATAAAGTCTGCGCATTTTTGCCTGACTGCGGATATGAGATGGACCGGACTTGCCCCCAATTGACAAAGCTAAATATTTATCTTATAACATTCACTATAAATGGGTAAGAGACTCAGTACGCGATTGGCGTATGGGGTACCGTAAGGGTACTCACTTAGCGTAGCATACGCTCGGCCGTGATCGAGACGCACATGCGACACGCTCGCTCACAACTTGCTACGCTACTAGCGTAGCGTACGCTCGTGACCACGAGGAGAACACGAGCGGCGCAGACGCTCACGGGATGACACTCAGTAAACCTTGTATGCAACACAGTGAAAGACTGAGATTGTACTGTAAACCTTGGTTTTGTAATGTGAGCACAATGCAATGCTAATTAACCTCTATTGTATGAAAGCCTCTTGAGCGATCGAGACACTCTGAATACTCTCAGCAATGGAATAAACACACAATACCTTGCTAAGGTTCCAACACCTTTACTAACAATATCTAGCTATGTAAAAGTTAAAACAGTTAACAGTTCATACACTACAGGCTAACATCAATATCTAAGCAGGCTAACTACACATAAATATACAATATCGTCACAATCTTATACAATAACAGAGAGAGAGAGAATATAGCAAATACAAACAGAGATTTAGAATGGTTACAGAGAATAACTTACACACACTGGGAACGATCGCTGCGCAGCTTCTGGTACCAGCTCCAAGTTAGTCAAGATGAAAACCGTTTGTGGAGAGTGAGTGAGCTGCCCAGGCTGGCTGATCTTATATACACTGCGTACAGTACACTACAAAGGGACCTACAATCGCATTGTTCATTGGACACAGGAATGTCTCCTCGCATCATAACAAAAGGTCATAGGTTAGTTTGAACAGGTGGGATGTGACTATATCAAACTGCTCAGGTGGGAGGGAATCTGAAGATTCCCGCCGCATGGATAATGAATCGCAAATATAGTAAATGTCCAGAAAATACTAATGGCCATAACTATACGCAGGAGCGATTAATCTTTACCTAACCAGCACCGGATTGTTTCTAATAAAATGTTCTTTAGTTAGGTACCAGACACAGCTGCTCAAACCCTGTCTGACCCTTCGTACCATGCAAAGAGGAATTCCTCTGTCCAGCGACCCTTTACATTAAACAAACTTACAGTCATTATTAAGGGGAACATTATCTATAAAACATACTATTTGGTTTTATTATTTAACGATTGAGTCGCCCGCTAGACGCACACAAACTCTACCGTAAATGCACATACCACGCGCTCGAGCGCATGGCCGAGGAGGCGCCATCACGCAGCTGCGAGTATCCGCACGCACGGGAGAGAATGTGCACGTGCAGCAGGCACGCGCATGAGGTGAATATATGGCAACGTGTAGCATGATATTTTTCCGACTTTGACAGAAGGCAGTACGGGGCCATGGCAGCCGCATACCTGCACCGACGAGTCTAGCAGAGGAAGCAGTGTTCCCGTAGGTTAATGTTATGGTCGGGCACGCACTGACTGAGTGCGGCAGCGGTACTTCACCTAGCCGCTCTTCTGCACCAGGGGGGTCATTCCGAGTTGTTCGCTCGCAAGCTGCTTTTAGCAGCATTGCACACGCTAAGCCGCCGCCTACTGGGAGTGAATCTTAGCTTATCAAAATTGCGAACGAAAGATTCGCAATATTGCGAAAAGACTTCTCTGTGCAGTTTCTGAGTAGCTCGAGACTTACTCTGCCAGTGCGATCAGTTCAGTGCTTGTCGTTCCTGGTTTGACGTCACAAACACACCCAGCGTTCGCCCAGACACTCCTCCGTTTCTCCAGCCACTCCCGCGTTTTTCCCAGAAACGGTAGCGTTTTTTCGCACACACCCATAAAACGGCCAGTTTCCGCCCAGAAACACCCACTTCCTGTCAATCACACTCCGATCACCAGAACGAAGAAAAAACCTCGTAATGCCGTGAGTAAAATACCTAACTGCATAGCAAATTTACTTGGCGCAGTCGCACTGCGGACATTGCGCATGCGCATTAGCGACTAATCGCTCCGTTGCGAGAAAAAAATAACGAGCGAACAACTCGGAATGACCCCCCAGAATCGGCGCCTCTCTTATGTTTGGGGGGAGCGAGCTGCCCCCTTGCCCCCCCCCCCCATTCCGACGCCCCTGCATACACCGGAAGGACTACGCTTTGGCTCGTATTAACCAGGACATCTGATGGGCAAATTCCCTGTTTAATAGGTGACTACTCTGCAGTACCTATTTCCACACCTTTACACCGGGTGTGGTTCGTTTTATCGACAGTATCTAGGTCGACAATGTTTAGGTCGACCACTATAGGTCGACAGTCACTAGGTCGACATGGATGGAAGGTCGACAGGGTTTCTAGGTCGACATGTGCTAGGTCGACAGGTCTAAAGGTCGACATGAGGATAAACATTTTTTTTTGTGTCGTTTTCTTCATAGAGTGACCGGGATCCCAAATTAGTGCACCGCGTCCCCTCGCATGGCTCGCTTCACTCGCCATGCTTCGGGCATGGTGCCTTCGCTACGCTACCCCTTCGCTCGGCACACTTTACCGTTCCAATCGTAGTCCACGTGGATCGTTAAGTATGAAAAAATCCCCCCCCCCCCCCAAAAAAATGTGAAAAACTCATGTCGACCTTTAGACCTGTCGACCTAGCACATGTCGACCTAGAAACCCTGTCGACCTTCTATCCATGTCGACCTAGTGACTGTCGACCTATAGTGGTCGACCTAGACATTGTCGACCTAGACACTGTCGATCTTCAGACCGGATCCCCTTTACACCGACCTATACTTACCTGAGGATTACAAATACTCATCCAGTGAATAAATCGCTATTTAGTGTATCACTGGTCTTTTATGTTTATTGTTGTATGTGATTGTTTTGTCTGTATGTAGTATACCGGTATTAGGATTCACTAGTAACTGTTTTATTCTGAACACCTGATTTTATTGGAACCAGTGAGGGTCCCTCTTATATGGTCCATCTTTTAATATTTTTGTTTTGTGCTAGGGAAATAAAATATTATTCTTAATTTGAAAATATATTGTTGCTAGAGTTATATGTATATCTCTATGAGTAAACACTACTATAAATTATAGCGCATACACCTGACAACGTTAGCGCTGGGAGACATTCTTTTCTTTTGCACAACTGTGAGGATAGTGGAAATCCTCATTTCTCCTCCATAGCAGCTTAAACCTATCAGGTGAGGCATATTAGCGCAGTCCTCCGTCCCTTGTTATTTTCGTGTGCATCACACATCTTCAGCCCGCTATTAAAATGCATTTGTATCTGTACATTTTCTTATTATAATCAAACTTGTATTAAAAAGAAAGCTCACTATTTTAATAAGAAATCAGGAGATTTAGATAAGGAATATCTTCATTATTTTGGTTGAGGTTAGTATTTACGCAATGTGGGGCTGGTTCTGAGTACAGAACGGAGCAAACTAAAGAAATCAGCTTTGCACCTGGACAAACCATCCGCAGATTGTACTCCAGCGATGAGAGTCACTCATTTTACAGAGCAGTTGTAGAATATCTCCCAACCGTCCTGATTTCAGCGGGACAGTCCCACCTTTCAGGCACGGTCCCATATGCGGGCCGCAGTGTTCCGCAGGTGGTGAAAGGTCGGAGGGGGACACTCTGTGAATGGGTGATGCGCACATTGGGCCTAATTCAGCATCCGTTGTAGTTGTGCGATTACACTGACATGCGGGGGGACGCCCAGCACTACGCAAGTCTGCCTGGCATGCAGGGTCGTCCCCCCCATTAACATGCGGGCGCTTCGCTAAGCAGCAGAGTGCTCACATGATAAGGGTAGCCCCCTACCTGACGGAGGGCCGCCATCTTTTGTGTTGCATCTGCCGCGTATGATGTCACGCAGCCGTTGTGGCCCGCCCTGCAAACGGTCTGGACACACCTGCGTTGTCCAGACTGTGCCCCCCAAATGGTGCGTTGGCGCCCACAAAGCACGGCGTTGACGCCCTGTCACCGCCCCCCATCAGGACTTGGACTGTGTCATGAGGTCACATGTGCACGAAAGTACTGAGTCCGTCCTCCCCAGTGTTGGGAGGTATGACCATAGCCTATGTTCTCTCTAAGCTGCGCTCCTTAGAAAAACATTATTCTAACGGCACCTCCACTTTCATATGCTGCAGTGAGAATCGGCAGTTCAGTGTAACCATGCACAGCAGATATCTCCTCACTAGTGCAGTAGGACACACATTTCCAGAATGCACAGCTTAGAGGGAACAGTGCCTTTGTATAGTTAAGTAGCATGGTTAAAATAATAGGCGTAGCACATCCAGCGTTGGCCGCTTACATTGCTGTATTATCTGGGAGAATTGGCGCCCAGGGAGATTGTCAAGCGACAGCTATGTCACTAACAATACCCAGCTAACTGAAGAAACCATTAGGATGATACATTACTGGTTCTGGACCCCAATAAGTGAAACAGAGTGCTCCCCGAAGCCCCTTCAGCCTATTTCTGAGTTGCAATAGACAGTGCTCTCTCTGCCACATTTGACCGGCTTGACCTCGTGTCTCCCTAATTTGGATGAATACGGGAGTAGGGAGCTTCTATCCATAACTCCCTGACAACACGTCTCCGCTCGCTGCTGTACTAGGACTGCGAGCTACTTATATTACATGACAGGGTGACTTATATGTGCCGAATGGAATTACTTACCTGTAACCAGGGAGACGATACATTCTCTGACGCAGGGGTGGAGCACAAACGGCCCATGGTCTCATTAAACAAGCTGACTGACCCACAGGGCCGAATTAAGAATACTTAGGGGCTGATTCAGAATTGTATGCCTGTATTCAAAGTTATCAGCAACTGGGTTCCAAGGAACAGGGCAACGTTATCTAGGTCGGAGCGAGCCGCCTTGGCCGAAGCGTTGCCAGCAAAGCGTGCCCGCGAGGCTACACAATTCCACTGCTGGTGGTCACATATGATGTCATGTAACATTCTGGATTTCACCCCCCAAAAATTGTTGACCATTTGTGTTGACCATTTGTGTGTCTACCATTATCGTCACCCTTTTATACCGGTCGACATTACCAACTATCTTTCGCCTGTCTGACTTTAGACCGTGTTGACCTTTTGTATTTGCCGACCTAATGCATGCTGACCTATTGACAGTCTAACTGGACACTGTAGATCTTCCATACGACACCCGTACACCTCGGACGCAGGTGTTCCTCCGCCAGCAGGTGACAAGCACACAGTGTCACATTTATTGTCACTGATACAGCGCTATGAAGTGTCACCGGATAGGCTAACACTGATGTACTGCTTGTTAGCCAGCTCTCTATGGGGCCTGTTCATCATCGGGGGCCCGCTCTGTGACCTCATGGGTGTGGATGAAAAAATAAATTGTATTGGGCCGGGCCTGGCACCTAGAAACATGGCGGGACACTTGCTAGAGGGAGGAACGTTTCCACATGATCAGTGTGATCAGCAGACACTAAGGGGGAGATGTACTAAGCAGTGATAAAAGTGGAGAAGTGAGCCAGTGGAGAAGTTGCCCATGGCAACCAATCAGCTGCTCTGTATACTTTTACAGTATGCAAATTAGAAATGTTACGTCAATGCTGATTGGTTGCCATGGGCAACTTCCCCACTGGCTCACTTCTTTACTTTTATCACTGCTTAGTACATGTCCCTCTAACTCCTTACACTGCAAAACCAGGTTGCACTGCAGGTGGGATAGATGTAACATGTGCAGAGAGATGTACATTACTGTCTGATATATTTGCTCATCCCAACAATCGGACCGATTTTTCGGCAAATTGAAGGCACCAACATCTGAGCTACACACTGTGATTTGCTTTTAAAAGTCACCCATTTCCTGCCACGCCACACAGAATTTGCATAAGTCCGCCAACAAGTAGGGTGACGCAGTCTTGGAAAAACATGTAAAATTTGGTCAGTTTATCGAGAATGCCCTCACATTGCACAATTTCGGGAGATTTTTTCATCTTGGATCACCAATTGGATAATTGAAGGTGCGTGCTTGTGACCATGATTTTTCTGCTTTATTGGTGAAACGCCTAAACGATTGTTCATACACACTGTACGATAAATCAGGCTAATCACCCAATTATTGGCAAATTGGTCCAGTAATTGTATAGGGTGTGAGGATGAGTGTCTAAATTGCGTGTAGGTGCTTAATCAGGATCCAAACACAGCTTTTCAGGTAAACAAATGAAAGTAATACATTACTGGCAGAATAAATGAAATGAAAAAAACAAACAGCCTAGCCCCCATTAAGGGCACTAACTGACTTGTTTGCTCCTCATCAGCGGTGCAAGTTGGCGGGTACGCACGGGTACGGCGTACCCTTAAGAATTTAGCCGCAGTGCCGCAGCTCCCTCCCTCCGCTGCTGCTCACCGCGCTGCTGCGGTGAGGGGAGGAGAGCGCAGCGTGCGCCTCTCCTACCCCTCAGTGTCTACCTTCAATTCGGCGCCGGCCGTGAGCCAATCAGAGCTTGCGGACCGGCAGCCAAGGCTCCTGATTGGCTGCCGGACAGCGAGCTTTGATTGGCTCACGGATCAGCGCCTAATTGAAGGTAGATGCCCACACACGCCGCCGGAGACTGAGGGGCAGGAGGACATGTGTACCTGGCACTGGGGGCATATCTGGCACTGCGGGGTCATGTGTATCTGGCACTGGGGGCATTTCTGTATCTGGCACTGGGGGCATATCTGGCACTGGGGCATCTCTGTATCTGGCACTGGGAGCATATCTGGCACTGGGGGCATATCTGGCACTGTGGGGACATGTGTATCTGGCACTGGGGGCATTTCTGTATCTGGCACTGGCGGCACATCTGGCACTGTGGGGACATGTGTATCTGGCACTGGGGGCATTTCTGTATCTGGCACTGGCGGCATATCTGGCACTAGGGGCATATCTGGCACTGTGGGGGCATTTCTGTATCTGGCATTAAGGGGCAATGCATATCTGGCACTGTGGGGGCATTTGTGTATTTGGCACTCGGGGCATTTGTGTATCTGGCATTGTGGGGCAATGTATATCTGGCACTGTGGGGCAATGTATATCTGGCACTCTGGGGCATTTGTGTATCTGGCACTGTGGGACAATGTGTATCTGGCACTGTGGGGCAATGTATATCTGGCACTCTGGGGCATTTGTGTATCTGGCACTGTGGGGCAATGTATATCTGGCACTCTGGGGCATTTGTGTATCTGGCATTGTGGGGCAATGTGTATCTGGCACTGTGGGGCAATGTGTATCTGGCACTGTGGGGCATCACGCCCCCATTTCCATTGGCCACGCCCCATATTGCATTTGGCCACACCCATTTTTTGGCACACGCACACAGTACCTATAAGACATTTTTTCTACTTGCACCACTGCTCCTCATACAGTATACTTGGGCAGCTAGTCTGCATCACAAAGTCTCAGGGCGGGATGTATTAACGGTTACCGCAGCGATGTTGATCGCATATGTACTAACATATGCGATCAACATCGCGATGCGGTGACGGAGGCCCCCCGCGATACCTGTTAGGTGGTCTGCGGGGGGTCTCCGTCACCTCCCAGGGGTCCCCACACTGGCTAGACGCCTGGAAAGCAGCAACAGGCTGCCCCCGGCGCCTCCTCCTCCCCCCTGCAGCCGGAAGTACCTCCGGCTGCGTTGCTAGGGGGAGGAGGAGACTACCTTCCGGGTCCAGGGCAGCCTGGAGGAAGGTAAGCCGGGGGGGGGAAGGGGGTCGGCACCTGCGGCGGTGTCGGTGGGTTGCGGCGGTTAGCGAAAAAAAAGAAGCCCATAGGCTTCTATAGGGTATTGCCATCCAGAGATGGCGATACCCTGGACGCCGAAAACACAGTTTTCGGGGGTTTTACCGCATTTTTGCTTTAGTACATCCCGCCCCCAAAGTCTTATCTGCTGCTTGCAGGTATATCCCCAGGCTTCAGCCTGGCTTGGCTTGGCTGCCACGGTCTTAGCGTTTGGTGGTCTTTCCTGTCTCCTACAGTTTTAGACACTGACCTCCTGGTCCCTAATGGCTTCCTAGCACACTGAGCTCTTCTTCGGTCCCACTGCAGACTGACTGGCTTTCCCAAACTCACTTGGCCACAGCCTGACATGACTGCAGCAGTCTTCCCCAGACTGACTCCACTCTGCAGCCATTAGGTGTTCACACACCTGCCTTTCCTTACCTGTGTGGGCGGATCCCTCCTGCCCCACACAGAACCCATAGCTGACTAATGCAATTTACCTTTATTCTGCCAAAACCCCTTACATTACTGCATGGTTTATTCCAGATGTTAAGTTACTTGCTTTTTTTTTTTGCTTACTTTTTGTCAGAAGGTCTAGGGAGCCATAGTATTGCCTTCTACGTTCCCCATGTGCCTATAAATATCATCTTGGGCTAATCACTTTCTAATATCGTCCAGCATTTCCCAGGCTTTACAGATTGGAGCGCTGCATTATCTCTGTAGCTGCGGGAAGTGCTGAGTGCAGATGGTTTGTAAGTGGTGATAATATGAGGCAATAAATTATCTCAGGAGCAGAGAGGAGAGCTCAGTTCCAGGTGCTTCCCGGGCTGTTTATTCAGGATTTTATAGAAGGTAAACAGCCCTGCATCTGCTGAGTGCTAAGGCAAGTTCTAATGATGATACAAGGAGTGGTTCTAATTACCAATTGCTAATAAAGATGTCTGTCTAATTACTGTAAATCTGGAAAGCTGGAGCTATTTCTACCTCAGCCATTGATTGGTTATGCCTGGAGAGTGGATCCAAAACATTATTTTACATCGATGCCATACGATAAATTTGCTTTTCTATCTTAGGATAGCTACACACAGGGCCGGTGCTAGGGTGTTCGGCGCCCTACTGCAAAATATAAATTTGCACCCTCCCATACTTTACATGCAGGGCATACTTGCCTACTTTTGAAAACTAGTTTCAGGGAGAATATATGAAGTTAGAAGAGTTGCGCGGCGCTCCATTGAGGAAGGTGGGGGGGGGGGGTTCATGCTCTGCCCAAAGGGATGAGTCTAACTCCACCCAAGGGCGTATCTATTGCCACTCGAGGTTGTACTGCAGTGGCAGGTGAAAACTATAGTACTAAGATGTAGACGTGGCTGCTGCCACTTGCTAGATATATTGGCAATAAATTACATTAGCAACCGCATAATTATAGAGACAAATTGGATCGGATATTTTAATACGTGGTTTCCCCATACCCACGCAGTGTCCCTCATACCCACACAGTGCCCAGCATGCATTCCCCATACCCACGCAGTGTCCCTCATACCCACGCAGTGTCCCTCATACCCACACAGTGCCCAGCATGCATTCCCCATACCCACGCAGTGTCCCTCGTACCCACACAGTGCCCAGCATGCATTCCCCATACCCACGCAGTGTCCCTCATACCCACAGTGCCCAGCATGCATTCCCCATACCCACGCAGTGTCCCTCATACCCACACAGTGCCCAGCATGCATTCCCCATACCCACGCAGTGTCCCTCATACCCACACAGTGCCCAGCATGCATTCCCCATACCCACGCAGTGTCCCTCATACCCACGCAGTGTCCCTCATACCCACACAGTGCCCAGCATGCATTCCCCATACCCACGCAGTGTCCCTCGTACCCACACAGTGCCCAGCATGCATTCCCCATACCCACGCAGTGTCCCTCATACCCACACAGTGCCCAGCATGCATTCCCCATACCCACGCAGTGTCCCTCATACCCACGCAGTGTCCCTCATACCCACACAGTGCCCAGCATGCATTCCCCATACCCACGCAGTGTCCCTCGTACCCACACAGTGCCCAGCATGCATTCCCCATACCCACGCAGTGTCCCTCGTACCCACACAGTGCCCAGCATGCATTCCCCATACCCACGCAGTGTCCCTCATACCCACACAGTGCCCAGCATGCATTCCCCATACCCACGCAGTGTCCCTCATACCCACACAGTGCCCAGCATGCATTCCCCATACCCACGCAGTGTCCCTCATACCCACACAGTGCCCAGCATGCATTCCCCATACCCACGCAGTGTCCCTCATACCCACACAGTGCCCAGCATGCATTCTCCATACCCACGCAGTGTCCCTCATACCCACACAGTGCCCAGCATGCATTCCCCATACCCACGCAGTGCCCAGCATGCATTACCCATACCCACGCAGTGTCCCTCATACCCACACAGTGCCCAGCATGCATTCCCCATACCCACGCAGTGTCCCTCATACCCACACAGTGCCCAGCATGCATTCTCCATACCCACACAGTGTCCCTCATACCCACACAGTGCCCAGCATGCACCCCTCAAAACCACAGTGCCCAATCATATACCACTCCATACCAACACAGTGCCCAACATACATCACCCCATACCCACAGTGCCCAGCATTCGGCCCCAATGCCCACACAGTGTCCAGCATACCTCCCACACGCATACAGTATCTACAGCCCCCATATCCCACAGTGTCCAGCATACACTCCCTCATACTCATAAGTGCCCAGCATAACCCCCCACTCCCAAACCCAGTTTCCCAGACATAGTACACACAAAGCTGATAAGTAAAATAATCAGCTCTACCTGATGCAAATTCAAAGCATCCGCCACAGCCCCTGAGGAGCAACACAGATCAGGGACATATGGAGGACGGGACGGTAATGCATTCCCCATACCCACACAGTGCCCAGCATGCATTACCCATACCCACGCAGTGTCCCTCATACCCACACAGTGCCCAGCATGCATTCCCCATACCCACGCAGTGTCCCTCATACCCACACAGTGCCCAGCATGCATTCTCCATACCCACACAGTGTCCCTCATACCCACACAGTGCCCAGCATGCACCCCTCAAAACCACAGTGCCCAATCATATACCACTCCATACCAACACAGTGCCCAACATACATCACCCCATACCCACAGTGCCCAGCATTCGGCCCCAATGCCCACACAGTGTCCAGCATACCTCCCACACGCATACAGTATCTACAGCCCCCATATCCCACAGTGTCCAGCATACACTCCCTCATACTCATAAGTGCCCAGCATAACCCCCACTCCCAAACCCAGTTTCCCAGACATAGTACACACAAAGCTGATAAGTAAAATAATCAGCTCTACCTGATGCAAATTCAAAGCATCCGCCACAGCCCCTGAGGAGCAACACAGATCAGGGACATATGGAGGACGGGACGGTAATAGCACAGTCCTCACTGCTGGGGGGTGCCGATCACATTACAGGAGTTCTATAATAAACACCTCTCTGTCACTTGCTCTCCCCCTGGTGGCCGGCGGCAGTAACTGCATCTAGAGACTAAACCAAGATCCAGGCCACGGTGCACTGCGCAATAAGGTGAGACCCCATTGCGGCGGGGCAGGGGAATCCGGGGTTTTAAATTAGCTTTCCGGGGCAGCGGGGTAATGTACCGTGATCCGGGAGCCTCCCGCAGGATGCGGGAGAGTAGGTAAGTATGCAGGGCCGGTGCAAGGTTTATCAGCACCCTAGGCAAATCAACAGCAACCCTCCCCCCCCCCCCCCCCCCCCCCACACACACACACTACTCAGCTAAATACGGAGCCACTCAGGAGAAAATGTTCGGACACGGCATCTCTTACAAGATTCACAGCCACCGCCTGATAATTTAGTGGTTTGGGTATTATGGTTAGTTTCGGGGATGGGATTAGGGTATTAGGGATATTACTGTTGCAATCCCTCCACTGCCACTCGCAGACGCATCCCCTATACTGTAGGTTTCTTTGGGGGATGCGATGCTGACAGATTTACCACTCTTTTCATTGCGGTAGCCCGTTGTAGCCTATGGACTACACTTTGTGGGATGTAGTTCTGGCAGGGTTTCCCAGAATCCCTCTGCCAGAAATGGCTACTGTGCATGGCGGTCACCTTGTCAGCGCATGTGCAGCAGCCCAGCACCACACTTGGTGCTTTGCAGGGACAGGCTACTTTTGGAGCCCCTGTACCTGCCTGTGCCAAGTGATACATACACCTGATATGATCGCATTCTGCAATGCGATCCTGGGTGCTAATATCGTGCTCAGGTTATATTGCAAATATGATTATGGATAAATGGATCCCCAAGGGAGCAGTCAGGGGTGTATCAGGGACATAGGGAGCAGCCCAGCGTGTATCAGGGACATAGGGAGCAGTCAGGGGTGTATCAGGAACATAAGGAGCAGTCAGGGGTGTATCGGGAACATAGGGAGCAGTCAGGGGTGTATCAGGAACATAAGGAGCAGTCAGGGGTGTATCGGGAACATAGGTAGCAGTCAGGGGTGTATCAGGAACATAAGGAGCAGTCAGGGGTGTATCAGGAACATAGGTAGCAGTCAGGGGTGTATCAGGAACATAAGGAGCAGTCAGGGGTGTATCAGGGGCATAGGTAGAAGTCAGGAGTGTATCAGGAATATAAGGAGCAGTCAGGGGTGTATCAGGGGCATAGGTAGAAGTCAGGAGTGTATCAGGAACATAAGGAGCAGTCAGGGGTGTACCAGGGGCATAGGTAGAAGTCAGGAGTGTATCAGGAACATAGGGAGCAGTCTGGCATGTGTCAGGGACATAGGGAGCAGTCAGGGTGTATCAGGGACATAGGGAGCAGTCAGGGGTGTATCAGGGACATAGGGAGCAGTCAGGGGTATATCAGGGACATAGGGAGCAGTTAGGGGTGCATCGGGGACATAGGGAGCAGTCAGGGGTGCATCAGGGGCATAAGGAGCAGTCAGGGGAATAGGGAGCAGTCAGGGGTATATCAGGGACATAGGGAGCAGTCAGGGGTATATCAGGGACATAGTGCGCAGTCAGGGGTGCATCAGGGACATAGGGAGCAGTCAGGGGTGCATCAGGGACATAGGGAGCAGTCAGGGACATAGGGAGCAGTTAGGGGTGTATCAGGGACATAGGGAGCAGTTAGGGTGTATCAGGGGCATAAGGAGCAGTCAGGGGAATAGGGAGCAGTCAGGTGAATAAGGACAAGTCAGTGGTGTATCAGGGGCATAAGGAGCAGTCAGGGGAATAGGGAGCAGTCCGGCGTGTATCAGGGACATAGGGAGCAGTCAGGGGTGCATCAGGGACATAGGGAGCAGTCAGGGGTGCATCAGGGACATAGGGAGCAGTCAGGGGTGCATCAGGGACATAGGGAGCAGTCAGGGATGCATCAGGGGCATAGGGAGCAGTCTAGGTCATAGGGAGAAATTAAGGGTATATCAGGGGCATAAGGAACAGGGAAATAGGGGCAGTCAGGGTGTATCATGGACATAGGGAGCAGTCAGGGTATATCAGGGGGATATGGAGCAGTCAGCAGGGGCAAACGCAAATCACATTGCAAATCACATTGGCCCTCATTCCGAGTTGTTCGCTCGGTATTTTTCATCGCATCGCAATGAAAATCCGCTTAGTACGCATGCGCAATGTTCGCACTGCGACTGCGCCAAGTAACTTTGCTATGTAGAAAGTAATTTTACTCACGGCTTTTTCATCGCTCCGGCGATCGTAATGTGATTGACAGGAAATGGGTGTTACTGGGCGGAAACACGGCGTTTCAGGGGCGTGTGGCTGAAAACGCTACCGTTTCCGGAAAAAACGCAGGAGTGGCCGGAGAAACGGTGGGAGTGCCTGGGCGAACGCTGGGTGTGTTTGTGACGTCAAACAGGAACGACAAGCACTGAACTGATCGCACAGGCAGAGTAAGTCTGAAGCTACTCTGAAACTGCTAAGTAGTTAGTAATCGCAATATTGCGAATACATCGGTCGCAATTTTAAGAAGCTAAGATTCACTCCCAGTAGGCGGCGGCTTAGCGTGTGTAACTCTGCTAAATTCGCCTTGCGACCGATCAACTCGGAATGAGGGCCATTGTTTGAATAAGACTCGTACCAAGAATTCTTGGTACGAGTCTTATTCAGACGATTTGGATGGTTTCCTATATATTTTTATAGATGTTTTAAAAATAAAGTGATTCGCACTATGGGCGCACCCTCCTTTGCTTGTATCTAGGGGTGTATATATATATATATATACACACACACACACACACACACACACACACACACACACTTGTTACAACTTATTCTATATATATATATATATATATATATATATATATAATTTGTAAACTCTACTCACATGTATAAAAATACATGCAGTGTCACACAGGCCCCTGCCTCTCACTACTGCTGAGGTCCAGTAGCTCTCGCCGGTGCCTAACTCACCCGCCGCTGCCTCACCTGCCGTGGTACCGCAGCTCCCGCCACTGCTGCTGTGGTCCCGCAGCTCCCGCCGGTGCCTGTCTCACTTGCCGCAGTGGTCTCACAGCTTCCGCGGTGCCTGCCACACCTGCCATGGTCCCGCTGCTTCCTGGCTTGCCTTACCTGCCGCTGTGGTCTCACAGCTTCCGCGGTGCCTGCCTCACCTCCGCTGCCACTGCTGAGTGCCCCCTGACAGTGCAGGGAACCTACGCCTCTCCAACAGCTTTTGAGTGGCGTCCCTGCCACTGCGGAGTGCCTGCAGCTTCCCTCCGTCATCTGCTTCTGTCCTCACAAAAAAAAAACTTGGTCAGACAGGGGGGGTTTCTGGGTACTCAGAACCCCCCCCCCCTGCGTGCGCCACTGGTCAGGGGGATAGAAAGCAATTAGATGTGCTGCATAATGTAGGGCATGGCCACATGGGGTTGTACTAGAGACCTGCTGTGGGTGTACTGTACAATAGGCAAGTACAGACAGTGACTGACCTGAAATGACCTGAAGCAGTAGCAGCAGCAGTGTCCTGGTGCCCCCGGCCTTCTGTGTCCATTGCTGGGGCTCCCGCGGTGGTCACTCCCTGTGGCTGATACTGTGAAGGGATGGGGAGGGGGGTGGGGGGTGTTAAGTGACAGGAAGCCCAATCGCGGGGGGGGGGGAGTGCCAGAGCGGGTAGCGAGATGTGGCAGCGGGGCAAGTAATCAGTGACAGGAAGACCAATCGCAGGGGGAGTGGGCGCCGGAGCAGGTAACGAGATGCGGCAGCGGAGCGAGTATGTGACAGGAAGCCCAATCGCAGAGGGGGGGGGGGGGCGCCGGAGCGGGTAACGAGATGCGGCAGCGGAACGAGTAAGTAGCAGGAAGCCCAATCGCGGGGGGGGGGAGGCATCATGACGCTGGAGACAATCGCGGGGGAGCTGAAGTGCCAGCTCGTAATATGTGGGAACCGTGAGCACATGCGGCAGCAGACTGAACATTCCACAATGCGGGGCGGCGGTACATCTATGCCGCGTGCTGCTATCGCGGAGGTGGGGGGACGGCAGGATGATAAAGAAAGTGTTCTCTCATTAATCACTGACTGTGCGGTGCCGCCCTCCAGTGGTCGCCGCCCATAGGCAGCTGCCTAAAGCTGCCGAGTGGTAGCGCCGGCCCTGTAAGTATGATGCAGGGCCGGGGGGTTAACATGGCCTCTTGGGCCCCCGAGCTGCAGGAGATCCGTGTAAGCCTATGGATGTGAACTCTCTGGCCACAAACACTCTGTGCAGCGCTAGTTACGGCCCTGCACACAGACAGTGTCGTAACTAGACATTTTACCGCTGTGTGCAAGAGAGGGCATCGCCCCCCTCCCCTGCATGTAAAATAGGGGCAGTGCGCGCCGCAGGCGCGTGCAAAAAATATAGGGGCGCGGTCACCGTGCCCTTTTTACACATTACAGCAGCCAGCGTCCCCCTTTTTACACTTTACGGCAGCCAGCAGCCCCTTTTTACACATTACGGCGACAGAGTCCCCTTTTTACACATTACGGCAGACAGCATCTCACTTTTTACACATTACGGCAAACAGTGTCTCCCTTTTTACACATCACGGCAGACAGCATCCCCTTTTTAAATACAAACAAACACACACACACACACACACACACACACACACACTTTCTCTCTCACACTCTTTTTGCATCCCCTTACCACAATCTTGCTGGCCAGATCTTCCACAGTCTGCTAGCCTGGTCCGTGTAGCTCCGCCCCCTTGGTCAATGTAGCTCCGCCCCTTGGTCCGTGCAGCTCCACCCCCTTTCGTCAGACCGCAAACTGACACTCCTCTCCTCTCACTGTCACAGGGGAGAGAGGAGAAGGAGTCATACTGCCGGCGCTGCTGCGGCTGCTTGTCAGTGTGACAGGGCAGACGCAGCAGCCAGCAGCAGGGGGGACAGGACGGCGATTCAGCAGGGATGCAGAGCAGTGAAGGCGCCTCTCCTGCCCGGCGCCTACCTGCACTGCATCCCTTTGCTGAGCGGGTAGCGCCGGGCCTGGCTACACACTATGTGATTTTTTGCTTGAACCGACAATCGGGGTAATTTTTCAGCACGTGGAAAAGCCCAATATCGGTAGCACACACTAAGCTATTTTTTCTTTATTTTTATTTTTTTAGGTTACCAATTTTCTGTCACACCATACTGCATTTGCATATGCACAATAACAAGAAGGATGAGGTTCTCCGAATAAACTGTAGGAAATATGGGCAGATATTGAGAATGCGTGATATCGGGACCTTTTGCCCGATAGGGACTATTCCCACTCGAGGGTGTCCACGACACCGAGTGGGAATAGAACCTGCAGCTCGCCACTGAGCCCACAAGGGGCTACGTGGGGCTACGTTGCACTCGCCCCCCCCCCCCTTCCGGCATCCAAAACCTGGGATCTCGGCATTGGTATGGTGACCGTCGGTCTCCCGACCGCCAGTCATGCGAACCCAACCCTTTATGGACAATAAAACATAAATATGATGCAAGTATATGAAAATCACATCACGTGGCTCATCCTCCATTCTTAGCAGGGCCTTAGTACTTTAGGGGGCATGGTCTAATTAGAGGGGGCTTGGCCACGCCTCCTACAAAAACATATATGACAAGAAACCAGGGGCGGAATTAGTGATCAGCGGGTTCGGTTCCTCGGAATCCGAACCCGCCCGAACTTCACCTTTTTTTACACGGGTCCGAGCGACTCGGATCCTCCCGCCTTGCTCGGTTAACCCGAGCGCGCCCGAACGTCATCATCCCGCTGTCGGATTCTCGCGAGGCTCGGATTCTATCGCGAGACTCGGATTCTATATAAGGAGCCGCGCGTCGCCGCCATTTTCACACGTGCATTGAGATTGATAGGGAGAGGACGTGGCTGGCGTCCTCTCCGTTTAGAATAGATAGAGAGTGAGACACTTGATTTACTGGAGCATTAGGAGGAGTACTCAGAGAGTGCAGAGTTTTGCTGATAGTTATACTAGTGACTGACCACCAGTGCAGTTTTATTTATTTTTATTATTTAATATAATCCGTTCTCTGCCTGAAAAAAAACGATACACAGTCACATACCATATCTGTGCTCAGCCTCAGTGTGCTGCATCATCTATGTATATCTGACTGTGCTGAGTGCTCACTGCTCACACAGCTTAATTGTGGGGGAGACTGGGGAGCAGTTATAGCAGGAGTACATATTTAACAGTGCACACTTTTGCTGCCAGAGTGCCACTGCCAGTGTGACTGACCAGTGACCACTGACCACCAGTATATTGTGATTGTCTGCCTGAAAAAGTTAAACACTCGTCGTGTGGTGTTTTTATTCTATAAACGCATTCTGCTGACAGTGTCCAGCAGGTCCGTCATTATATAATATATACCTGTCCTGCAGTAGTGATATATATATATTTTTTATATCATTATCATCCAGTCTATACTAGCAGCAGACGCAGTACGGTAGTCCACGGCTGTAGCTACCTCTGTGTCGGCAGTCGCTCGTCCATCCATAATTGTATACCTACCTGTGGTGTTTTGTTTTTTTTTCTATCTCCTTCATACTAGTAGTTTACTTTAGGAGTCTGCAGTGCTGACAGTGTCCAGCAGGTCCGTCATTATATAATATATACCTGTCCTGCAGTAGTGATATATATATATTTTTTATATCATTATCATCCAGTCTATACTAGCAGCAGACGCAGTACGGTAGTCCACGGCTGTAGCTACCTCTGTTTCGACAGTCGCTCGTCCATCCATAATTGTATACCTACCTGTGGTGTTTTTTTTTTTTTTCTATCTTCTTCATACTAGTAGTTTACTTTAGGAGTCTGCAGTGCTGACAGTGTCCAGCAGGTCCGTCATTATATAATATATACCTGTCCTGCAGTAGTGATATATATATATTTTTTATATCATTATCATCCAGTCTATACTAGCAGCAGACGCAGTACGGTAGTCCACGGCTGTAGCTACCTCTGTGTCGGCAGTCGCTCGTCCATCCATAATTGTATACCTACCTGTGGTGTTTTTTTTTTTTTCTATCTTCTTCATACTAGTAGTTTACTTTAGGAGTCTGCAGTGCTGACAGTGTCCAGCAGGTCCGTCATTATATAATATATACCTGTCCTGCAGTAGTGATATATATATATTTTTTATATCATTATCATCCAGTCTATACTAGCAGCAGACGCAGTACGGTAGTCCACGGCTGTAGCTACCTCTGTGTCGGCAGTCGCTCGTCCATCCATAATTGTATACCACCTACCTGTGGTGTTTTTTTTTTCTATCTTCTTCATACTAGTAGTTTACTTTAGGAGTCTGCAGTGCTGACAGTGTCCAGCAGGTCCGTCATTATATAATATATACCTGTCCTGCAGTAGTGATATATATATATTTTTTATATCATTATCATCCAGTCTATACTAGCAGCAGACGCAGTACGGTAGTCCACGGCTGTAGCTACCTCTGTGTCGGCAGTCGCTCGTCCATCCATAATTGTATACCACCTACCTGTGGTGTTTTTTTTTTTTCTATCTTCTTCATACTAGTAGTTTACTTTAGGAGTCTGCAGTGCTGACAGTGTCCAGCAGGTCCGTCATTATATAATATATACCTGTCCTGCAGTAGTGATATATATATATTTTTTATATCATTATCATCCAGTCTATACTAGCAGCAGACGCAGTACGGTAGTCCACGGCTGTAGCTACCTCTGTGTCGGCAGTCGCTCGTCCATCCATAATTGTATACCTACCTGTGGTGTTTTTTTTTTTTTTCTATCTTCTTCATATTAGTAGTTTACTTTAGGAGTCTGCAGTGCTGACAGTGTCCAGCAGGTCCGTCATTATATAATATATACCTGTCCTGCAGTAGTGATATATATATATTTTTTATATCATTATCATCCAGTCTATACTAGCAGCAGACGCAGTACGGTAGTCCACGGCTGTAGCTACCTCTGTGTCGGCAGTCGCTCGTCCATCCATAATTGTATACCTACCTGTGGTGTTTTTTTTTTTTTCTATCTTCTTCATACTAGTAGTTTACTTTAGGAGTCTGCAGTGCTGACAGTGTCCAGCAGGTCCGTCATTATATAATATATACCTGTCCTGCAGTAGTGATATATATATATTTTTTATATCATTATCATCCAGTCTATACTAGCAGCAGACGCAGTACGGTAGTCCACGGCTGTAGCTACCTCTGTGTCGGCAGTCGCTCGTCCATCCATAATTGTATACCACCTACCTGTGGTGTTTTTTTTTTTTCTATCTTCTTCATACTAGTAGTTTACTTTAGGAGTCTGCAGTGCTGACAGTGTCCAGCAGGTCCGTCATTATATAATATATACCTGTCCTGCAGTAGTGATATATATATATTTTTTATATCATTATCATCCAGTCTATACTAGCAGCAGATGCAGTACGGTAGTCCACGGCTGTAGCTACCTCTGTGTCGGCAGTCGCTCGTCCATCCATAATTGTATACCACCTACCTGTGGTGTTTTTTTTTTTTCTATCTTCTTCATACTAGTAGTTTACTTTAGGAGTCTGCAGTGCTGACAGTGTCCAGCAGGTCCGTCATTATATAATATATACCTGTCCTGCAGTAGTGATATATATATATTTTTTATATCATTATCATCCAGTCTATACTAGCAGCAGATGCAGTACGGTAGTCCACGGCTGTAGCTACCTCTGTGTCGGCAGTCGCTCGTCCATCCATAATTGTATACCTACCTGTGGTGTTTTTTTTTTTTCTATCTTCTTCATACTAGTAGTTTACTTTAGGAGTCTGCAGTGCTGACAGTGTCCAGCAGGTCCGTCATTATATAATATATACCTGTCCTGCAGTAGTGATATATATATATTTTTTATATCATTATCATCCAGTCTATACTAGCAGCAGACGCAGTACGGTAGTCCACGGCTGTAGCTACCTCTGTGTCGGCAGTCGCTCGTCATCCATAAGTATACTAGTATCCATCCATCTCCATTGTTTACCTGAGGTGCCTTTTAGTTGTGCCTATTAAAATATGGAGAACAAAAATGTTGAGGTTCCAAAAATAGGGAAAGATCAAGATCGACTTCCACCTCGTGCTGAAGCTGCTGCCACTAGTCATGGCCGAGACGATGAAATGCCATCAACGTCGTCTGCCAAGGCCGATGCCCAATGTCATAGTACAGAGCATGTAAAATCCAAAACACCAAATATCAGTAAAAAAAGGACTCAAAAATCTAAAATAAAATTGTCGGAGGAGAAGCGTAAACTTGCCAATATGCCATTTACCACACGGAGTGGCAAGGAACGGCTGAGGCCCTGGCCTATGTTCATGGCTAGTGGTTCAGCTTCACATGAGGATGGAAGCACTCAGCCTCTCGCTAGAAAAATGAAAAGACTCAAGCTGGCAAAAGCACAGCAAAGAACTGTGCGTTCTTCGAAATCACAAATCCACAAGGAGAGTCCAATTGTGTCGTTTGCGATGCCTGACCTTCCCAACACTGGACGTGAAGAGCATGCGCCTTCCACCATTTGCACGCCCCCTGCAAGTGCTGGAAGGAGCACCCACAGTCCAGTTCCTGATAGTCAGATTGAAGATGTCAGTGTTGAAGTACACCAGGATGAGGAGGATATGGGTGTTGCTGGCGCTGGGGAGGAAATTGACCAGGAGGATTCTGATGGTGAGGTGGTTTGTTTAAGTCAGGCACCCGGGGAGACACCTGTTGTCTGTGGGAGGAATATGGCCATTGACATGCCTGGTGAAAATACCAAAAAAATCAGCTCTTCGGTGTGGAAGTATTTCAACAGAAATGCGGACAACATTTGTCAAGCCGTGTGTTGCCTTTGTCAAGCTGTAATAAGTAGGGGTAAGGACGTTAACCACCTCGGAACATCCTCCCTTATACGTCACCTGCAGCGCATTCATCATAAGTCAGTGACAAGTTCAAAAACTTTGGGCGACAGCGGAAGCAGTCCACTGACCAGTAAATCCCTTCCTCTTGTAACCAAGCTCACGCAAACCACCCCACCAACTCCCTCAGTGTCAATTTCCTCCTTCCCCAGGAATGCCAATAGTCCTGCAGGCCATGTCACTGGCAATTCTGACGAGTCCTCTCCTGCCTGGGATTCCTCCGATGCATCCTTGCGTGTAACGCCTACTGCTGCTGGCGCTGCTGTTGTTGCTGCTGGGAGTCGATGGTCATCCCAGAGGGGAAGTCGTAAGACCACTTTTACTACTTCCACCAAGCAATTGACTGTCCAACAGTCCTTTGCGAGGAAGATGAAATATCACAGCAGTCATCCTGCTGCAAAGCGGATAACTGAGGCCTTGGCATCCTGGGCGGTGAGAAACGTGGTTCCGGTATCCATCATTACTGCAGAGCCAACTAGAGACTTGTTGGAGGTACTGTGTCCCCGGTACCAAATACCATCTAGGTTCCATTTCTCTAGGCAGGCGATACCGAAAATGTACACAGACCTCAGAAAAAGACTCACCAGTGTCCTAAAAAATGCAGTTGTACCCAATGTCCACTTAACCACGGACATGTGGACAAGTGGAGCAGGGCAGACTCAGGACTATATGACTGACAGCCCACTGGGTATATGTATTGACTCCCGCCGCAAGAACAGCAGCGGCGGCACCAGTAGCAGCATCTCGCAAACGCCAACTCTTTCCTAGGCAGGCTACGCTTTGTATCACCGCTTTCCAGAATACGCACACAGCTGAAAACCTCTTACGGCAACTGAGGAAGATCATCGCGGAATGGCTTACCCCAATTGGACTCTCATGTGGATTTGTGGCATCGGACAACGCCAGCAATATTGTGTGTGCATTAAATCTGGGCAAATTCCAGCACGTCCCATGTTTTGCACATACCTTGAATTTGGTGGTGCAGAATTATTTAAAAAACGACAGGGGCGTGCAAGAGATGCTGTCGGTGGCCAGAAGAATTGCGGGACACTTTCGGCGTACAGGCACCACGTACAGAAGACTGGAGCACCACCAAAAATGCCTGAACCTGCCCTGCCATCATCTGAAGCAAGAAGTGGTAACGAGGTGGAATTCAACCCTCTATATGCTTCAGTTGGTTGGAGGAGCAGCAAAAATAAGAATTTACTTACCGATAATTCTATTTCTCGTAGTCCGTAGTGGATGCTGGGGACTCCGTCAGGACCATGGGGAATAGCGGCTCCGCAGGAGACAGGGCACAAAAGTAAAAGCTTTAGGATCAGGTGGTGTACACTGGCTCCTCCCCCTATGACCCTCCTCCAAGCCTCAGTTAGGATACTGTGCCCGGACGAGCGTACACAATAAGGAAGGATTTTGAATCCCGGGTAAGACTCATACCAGCCACACCAATCACACTGTACAACCTGTGATCTGAACCCAGTTAACAGCATGATAACAGCGGAGCCTCTGAAAAGATGGCTCACAACAATAATAACCCGATTTTTGTAACAATAACTATGTACAAGTATTGCAGACAATCCGCACTTGGGATGGGCGCCCAGCATCCACTACGGACTACGAGAAATAGAATTATCGGTAAGTAAATTCTTATTTTCTCTGACGTCCTAAGTGGATGCTGGGGACTCCGTCAGGACCATGGGGATTATACCAAAGCTCCCAAACGGGCGGGAGAGTGCGGATGACTCTGCAGCACCGAGTGAGAGAACTCCAGGTCCTCCTCAGCCAGGGTGTGCCCCTGACCAAGTAGCAGCTCGGCAAAGTTGTAAAGCCGAGACCCCTCGGGCAGCTGCCCAAGATGAGCCCACCTTCCTTGTGGAATGGGCATTTACATATTTTGGCTGTGGCAGGCCTGCCACAGAATGTGCAAGCTGAATTGTACTACACATCCAACTAGCAATCGTCTGCTTAGAAGCAAGAGCACCCAGTTTGTTGGGTGCATACAGGATAACAGCAAGTCAGTTTTCCTGACTCCAGCCGTCCTGGAACCTATATTTTCAGGGCCCTGACAACATCTAGCAACTTGGAGTCCTCCAAGTCCCTAGTAGCCGCAGGTACCACAATAAGCTGGTTCAGGTGAAACGCTGACACCACCTTAGGGAGAAACTGGGGACGAGTCCGCAGCTCTGCCCTGTCCGAATGGACAATCAGATATGGGCTTTTGTGAGACAAAGCCGCCAATTCTGACACTCGCCTGGCCGAGGCCAGGGCCAACATCATGGTCACTTTCCATGTGAGATATTTCAAATCCACAGATTTGAGCGGTTTAAACCAATGTGATTTGAGGAATCCCAGAACTACGTTGAGATCCCACAGTGCCACTGGAGGCACAAAAGGGGGTTGTATATGCAGTACTCCCTTGACAAACTTCTGGACTTCAGGAACTGAAGCCAATTCTTTCTGGAAGAAAATCGACAGGGCCGAAATTTGAACCTTAATGGACCCCAATTTGAGGCCCATAGACACTCCTGTTTGCAGGAAATGCAGGAATCGACCGAGTTGAAATTTCTTCGTGGGGCCTTCCTGGCCTCACACCACGCAACATATTTTCGCCACATGTGGTGATAATGTTGTGCGGTCACCTCCTTCCTGGCTTTGACCAGGGTAGGAATGACCTCTTCCGGAATGCCTTTTTCCCTTAGGATCCGGCGTTCAACCGCCATGCCGTCAAACGCAGCCGCGGTAAGTCTTGGAACAGACATGGTACTTGCTGAAGCAAGTCCCTTCTTAGCGGCAGAGGCCATGAGTCCTCTGTGAGCATCTCTTGAAGTTCCGGGTACCAAGTACTTCTTGGCCAATCCGGAGCCACGAGTATAGTTCTTACTCCTCTACGTCTTATAATTCTCAGTACCTTAGGTATGAGAAGCAGAGGAGGGAACACATACACCGACTGGTACACCCACGGTGTTACCAGAACGTCCACAGCTATTGCCTGAGGGTCTCTTGACCTGGCGCAATACCTGTCCAGTTTTTTGTTCAGGCGGGACGCTATCATGTCCACCTTTGGTCTTTCCCAACGGTTCACAATCATGTGGAAGACTTCCCGATGAAGTCCCCACTCTCCCGGGAGGAGGTCGTGCTGAGGAAGTCTGCTTCCCAGTTGTCCACTCCCGGAATGAACACTGCAGACAGTGCTATCACATGATTTTCCGCCCAGCGAAGAATCCTTGCAGTTTCTGCCATTGCCCTCCTGCTTCTTGTGCCGCCCTGTCTGTTTACGTGGGCGACTACCGTGATGTTGTCCCACTGGATCAATACCGGCTGACCATTGTAAATTGCTCTTAGCTCCAGTATATTTATGTGGAGAGAAGTCTCCAGACTTGATCACACTCCCTGGAAATTTTTTCCTTGTGTGACTGCTCCCCAGCCTTTCAGGCTGGCATCCGTGGTCACCAGGACCCAGTCCTGAATGCCGAATCTGTGGCCCTTTAGTAGATGAGCACTCTGCAGCCACCACAGAAGAGACACCCTTGTCCTTGGAGACAGGGTTATCCGCTGATGCATCTGAAGATGCGATCCGGACCATTTTTCCAGCAGATCCCACTGAAAAGTTCTTGCGTGAAATCTGCCGAATGGAATCGCTTCGTAAGAAGCCACCATTTTTCCCAGGACCCTTGTGCAATGATGCACTGACACTTTTCCTGGTTTTAGGAGGTTCCTGACTAGCTCGGATAACTCCCTGGCTTTCTCCTCCGGGAGAAACACCTTTTTCTGGACTGTGTCCAGAATCATCCCTAGGAACAGCAGATGTGTCGTCGGAGACAGCTGCGATTTTGGAATATTTAGAATCCACCCGTGCTGTCGTAGAACTACTTGAGATAGTGCTACTCCGACCTCCAACTGTTCTCTGGACCTTGCCCTTATCAGGAGATCGTCCAAGTAAGGGATAATTAAGACGCCTTTTCTTTGAAGAAGAATCATCATTTTGGCCATTACCTTGGTAAAGACCCGGGGTGACGTGGACAATCCAAACGGCAGCGTCTGAAACTGATAGTGACAGTTTTGTACCACGAACCTGAGGTACCCTTGGTGAGAAGGGCAAATTGGGACATGGAGGTAAGCATCCTTGATGTCCAGGGACACCATATAGTCCCCTTCTTCCTGGTTCGCTATCACTGCTCTGAGTGACTCCATCTTGATTTGAACCTTTGTATGTAAGTGTTCAAATATTTCAGATTTAGAATAGGTCTCACCGAGCCGTCTGGCTTCAGTACCACAATATAGTGTGGAATAATACCCCTTTCCTTGTTGTAGGAGGGGTACTTTGATTATCACCTGCTGGGAATACAGCTTGTGAATTGTTTCCAATGCTGCCTCCCTGTCGGAGGGAGACGTTGGTAAAGCAGACTTCAGGAACCTGCGAGGGGGAGACGTCTCGAATTTCCAGTCTGTACCCCTGGGATACTACTTGTAGGATCCAGGGGTCCACTTGCGAGTGAGCCCACTGCGCGCTGAAACTCTTGAGACGACCCCCCACCGCACCTGAGTCCGCTTGTACGGCCCCAGCGTCTGACTGGCCTTTTGCCTGCTTGCCCTTATGGGGACGAAAGGACTGAGGCTGAAAAGACGGTGTCTTTTTCTGCTGAGATGTGACTTGGGGTAAAAAAGGTGGATTTTCCAGCTGTTGCCGTGGCCACCAGGTCCGATGGACCGACCCCAAATAACTCCTCCCCTTTTATACGGCAATACTTCCATGTGCCGTTTGGAATCTGCATCACCTGACCACTGTCGTGTCCATAAACATCTTCTGGCATATATGGACATCGCACTTACTCTTGATGCCAGAGTGCAAATATCCCTCTGTGCATCTCGCATATATAGAAATGCATCCTTTAAATGCTCTATAGTCAATAAAATACTGTCCCTGTCAAGGGTATCAATATTTTCAGTCAGGGAATCCGACCAAGCCACCCCAGCGCTGCACATCCAGGCTGAGGCGATCGCTGGTCGCAGTATAACACCAGTATGTGTGTATATACTTTTTAGGATATTTTCCAGCCTCCTATCAGCTGGCTCCTTGAGGGCGGCCGTATCTGGAGACGGTAACGCCACTTGTTTTGATAAGCGTGTGAGCGCCTTATCCACCCTAAGGGGTGTTTCCCAACGCGCCCTAACTTCTGGCGGGAAAGGGTATAACGCCAATAATTTTCTATCGGGGGAAACCCACGCATCATCACACACTTCATTTAATTTATCTGATTCAGGAAAAACTACAGGTAGTTTTTTCACACCCCACATAATACCCCCTTTTGTGGTACTTGTAGTATCAGAAATATGTAACACCTCCTTCATTGCCCTTAACATGTAACGTGTGGCCCAAATGGAAAATACGTTTGTTTCTTCACCGTCGACACTGGAGTCAGTGTCCGTGTCTGTGTCTGTGTCGACCGACTGAGGTAAATGGGCGTTTTAAAGCCCCTGACGGTGTTTGAGACGCCTGGACAGGTACTAATTGGTTTGCCGGCCGTCTCATGTCGTCAACCGACCTTGCAGCATGTTGACATTATCACGTAATTCCCTAAATAAGCCATCCATTCCGGTGTCGACTCCCTAGAGAGTGACATCACCATTACAGGCAATTGCTCCGCCTCCTCACCAACATCGTCCTCATACATGTCGACACATACGTACCGACACACAGCACACACACAGGGAATGCTCTGATAGAGGACAGGACCCCACTAGTCCTTTGGGGAGACAGAGGGAGAGTTTGCCAGCACACACCAAAACGCTATATTATACAGGGACAACCTTATATAAGTGTTTTCCCTTATAGCATCTTAATATATAATAATATCGCCAAATAAGTGCCCCCCCTCTCTGTTTTAACCCTGTTTCTGTAGTGCAGTGCAGGGGAGAGCCTGGGAGCCTTCCTAGCAGCGGAGCTGTGTAGGAAAATGGCGCTGTGTGCTGAGGAGAATAGGCCCCGCCCCCTTTTCGGCGGGCTTCTTCTCCCGTTTTTCTGACAACCTGGCAGGGGTTAAATACATCCATATAGCCCCAGGGGCTATATGTGATGTATTTTTAACCAGCATAGGTACTTTCATTGCTGCCCAGGGCGCCCCCCCAAGCGCCCTGCACCCTCAGTGACCGTTGGTGTGAAGAGTGCTGAGAGCAATGGCGCACAGCTGCAGTGCTGTGCGCTACCTCATGAAGACTGAGAAGTCTTCAGCCGCCGATTTCTGGACCTCTTCTCTTTTCAGCATCTGCAAGGGGGTCGGCGGCGCGGCTCCGGTGACCCATCCAGGCTGTACCTGTGATCGTCCCTCTGGAGCTAGTGTCCAGTAGCCTAAGAAGCCAATCCATCCTGCACGCAGGTGAGTTCACTTCTTCTCCCCTAAGTCCCTCGTTGCAGTGAGCCTGTTGCCAGCAGGACTCACTGAAAATAAAAAACCTAACAAAACTTTTACTCTAAGCAGCTCTTTAGGAGAGCCACCTAGATTGCACCCTTCTCGGCCGGGCACAAAAACCTAACAGAGGCTTGGAGGAGGGTCATAGGGGGAGGAGCCAGTGCACACCACCTGATCCTAAAGCTTTTACTTTTGTGCCCTGTCTCCTGCGGAGCCGCTATTCCCCATGGTCCTGACGGAGTCCCCAGCATCCACTTAGGACGTCAGAGAAAGGCCATTCAAGCCTATACAACTGAGCACGATATAGGAGGTGGAATGCACCTGTCTCAAGCGCAGTGGAGAATGATTTCAATGTTGTGCAAGGTTCTGCAACCTTTTGAACTTGCCACACGTGAAGTCAGTTCAGACACTGCCAGCCTGAGTCAGGTCATTCCCCTCATCAGGCTTTTGCAGAAGAAGCTGGAGACATTGAAGGAGGAGCTAACACAGAGCGATTCCGCTAGGCATGTGGGACTTGTGGATGGAGCCCTTAATTCGCTTAACAAGGATTCACGGGTGGTCAATCTGTTGAAATCAGAGCACTACATTTTGGCCACCGTGCTCGATCCTAGATTTAAAACCTACCTTGGATCTCTCTTTCCGGCAGACACAAGTCTGCTGGGGTTCAAAGAACTGCTGGTGAGAAAATTGTCAAGTCAAGCGGAACGCGACCTGTCAACATCTCCTCCTTCACATTCTCCCGCAACTGGGGGTGCGAGGAAAAGGCTCAGAATTCCGAGCCCACCCGCTGGCGGTGATGCAGGGCAGTCTGGAGCGACTGCTGATGCTGACATCTGGTCCGGACTGAAGGACCTGACAACGATTACGGACATGTCGTCTACTGTCACTGCATATGATTCTCTCCCCATTGGAAGAATGGTGGAGGATTATATGAGTGACCGCATCCAAGTAGGCACGTCAGACAGTCCGTACTTATACTGGCAGGAAAAAGAGGCAATTTGGAGGCCCTTGCACAAACTGGCTTTATTCTACCTAAGTTGCCCTCCCACAAGTGTGTACTCCGAAAGAGTGTTTAGTGCCGCCGCTCACCTTGTCAGCAATCGGCGTACGAGGTTACATCCATAAAATGTGGAGAAGTTGATGTTCATTAAAATTAATTATAATCAATTCCTCCGTGGAGACATTCACCAGCAGCAATTGCCTCCACAAAGTACACAGGGAGCTGAGATGGTGGATTCCAGTGGGGACGAATTGATAATCTGTGAGGAGGGGGATGTACACGGTGATATATCGGAGGATGATGATGAGGTGGACATCTTGCCTCTGTAGAGCCAGTTTGTGCAAGGAGAGATTAATTGCTTCTTTTTTGGTGGGGGTCCAAACCAACCCGTCATATCAGTCACAGTCGTGTGGCAGACCCTGTCACTGAAATGATGGGTTGGTTAAAGTGTGCATGTCCTGTTTATACAACATAAGGGTGGGTGGGAGGGCCCAAGGACAATTCCATCTTGCACCTCTTTTTTCTTTCATTTTTCTTTGCGTCATGTGCTGTTTGGGGAGTAGTTTTTTGAAGGGCCATCCTGCGTGACACTGCAGTGCCACTCCTAGATGGGCCAGGTGTTTGTGTCGGCCACTTGGGTCGCTTATCTTAGTCACACAGCTACCTCATTGCGCCTCTTTTTTTCTTTGCGTCATGTGCTGTTTGGGGGGTGTTTTTTGGAAGGGCCATCCTGCGTGACACTGCAGTGCCACTCCTAGATGGGCCAGGTGTTTGTGTCGGCCACTAGGGTCGCTTATCTTAGTCACACAGCTACCTCATTGCGCATCTTTTTTTTCTTCTTTGCGTCATGTGCTGTTTGGGGAGTAGTTTTTTGAAGGGCCATCCTGCGTGACACTGCAGTGCCACTCCTAGATGGGCCAGGTGTTTGTGTCGGCCACTTGGGTCGCTTATCTTAGTCACACAGCTACCTCATTGCGCCTCTTTTTTTCTTTGCGTCATGTGCTGTTTGGGGGGTGTTTTTTGGAAGGGCCATCCTGCGTGACACTGCAGTGCCACTCCTAGATGGGCCAGGTGTTTGTGTCGGCCACTAGGGTCGCTTATCTTAGTCACACAGCTACCTCATTGCGCCTCTTTTTTTCTTTGCGTCATGTGCTGTTTGGGGGGTGTTTTTTGGAAGGGCCATCCTGCGTGACACTGCAGTGACACTCCTAGATGGGCCAGGTGTTTGTGTCGGCCACTTGGGTCGCTTATCTTAGTCACACAGCTACCTCATTGCGCCTCTTTTTTTCTTTGCGTCATGTGCTGTTTGGGGGGTGTTTTTTGGAAGGGCTATCCTGCGTGACACTGCAGTGCCACTCCTAGATGGGCCAGGTGTTTGTGTCGGCCACTAGGGTCGCTTATCTTAGTCACACAGCTACCTCATTGCGCATCTTTTTTTTCTTCTTTGCGTCATGTGCTGTTTGGGGAGTAGTTTTTTGAAGGGCCATCCAGCGTGACACTGCAGTGCCACTCCTAGATGGGCCAGGTGTTTGTGTCGGCCACTAGGGTCGCTTAGCTTAGTCACACAGCTACCTCATTGCGCCTCTTTTTTTCTTTGCGTCATGTGCTGTTTGGGGGGTGTTTTTTGGAAGGGCCATCCTGCGTGACACTGCAGTGCCACTCCTAGATGGGCCAGGTGTTTGTGTCGGCCACTAGGGTCGCTTAGCTTACTCACACAGCTACCTCATTGCGCCTCTTTTTTTTCTTCTTTGCGTCATGTGCTGTTTGGGGAGTAGTTTTTTGAAGGGCCATCCTGCGTGACACTGCAGTGCCACTCCTAGATGGGCCAGGTGTTTGTGTCGGCCACTTGGGTCGCTGAGCTTAGTCATCCAGCGACCTCGGTGCAAATTTTAGGACTAAAAATAATATTGTGAGGTGTGAGGTGTTCAGAATAGACTGAAAATGAGTGGAAATTGTGGTTATTGAGGTTAATAATACTTTGGGATCAAAATGACCCCCAAATTCTATGATTTAAGCTGTTTTTTAGGGTTTTTTGAAAAAAACACCCGAATCCAAAACACACCCGAATCCGACAAAAAAAATTCGGTGAGGTTTTGCCAAAACGCGTTCGAACCCAAAACACGGCCGCGCAACCAAAACCAAAACACAAAACCCGAAAAATTTCCGGTGCTCATCACTAGGCGGAATGGCCATAGGGCTCACCAGGAAAATTCCTAGTAGGCTGGTGTACCTGTGGGAATTGTTTTGTGTTTTGTCATGTGACCTCACCCCCCACATGACAGGCAACCCACCACACTCAGTACACTGCATTGTCGCCATTCATTCTGTTATTCCATCTCTGCAGTACAGCAACTGCCATCAAGTGATGCCGCCATGGCTACACAGTATGTTATACCTCTTGTGCTACCCATGTCAGGCCACTTCTACAATACTTTACAGGGACGCAAGGAAGGCTGCAATTGCGTACGATCAGGCCCTATGAGGACGGACCCCACCCCCCCAATAGACCCCACCCCCTCATCAGACTGCACCTCCATTGTGGTGGTTTACATGAATTTCCCGGGCTGATTTTCCATCCCAAAACACCCCTGCAAGAAACTATATTTGTGGGAGGGGGAGGGTGGTGGTAGTGGTGGTGGCGGGGGGGGGGGGTTGCTGTGCAGATCTGGGAGGAATGCGCGCATCACCTTTCTTGCTCCGGTAAGTGGATCCCTCCTCGTCGGCTTCATCTTCCCAGTGATATTCTGGAAGATGGCGCATGTGCACTAGAGAGCAAAGACAACTTCCTGAAGATGTCACCGGGAAGATGGCACCGTGGAGTGAGGGACCTGCTTCCTGAACCATGGTAAGTAGTCTTGGAAGGGGTGTGCCCGTGTCAAGGAATTAGTACCGGCTCCCCCCCGACCCTCTTGGCACCAGTGCTTCTCAGACACATGAGTCACGCCACTGTGGTAGGCTTGGACAGCTGCTCCACAGGCTTCTCCCAAAGAGGAGGTAATCAAAGTCGGTAAGTATGCCCCTAGTCTTGTAACACCAAGATGGGTGGGTGGGGAGACAGTTACAAAGTCCCTAGGTGTACCACTGGTCTACCCGTGTGGTGTAGTCACTCCCCCGAGATGGCTTAGCCATACCCCTCAGCAGCATGGACATCCCACCTTCACACTCTAGGCCACGCTCTTCCTCGTACCGGGCCACGCAAGAGCTCCTGGTGAATCTGCAACCAAAAACACTTCTCTGACTGATACCAGTACCTCTATGAATTTATTATGGTTGTCTGTAAATTGGAACAGAATTGGAAGTGCATAATTCTTTATGATCAGTTGCTCTTATTGTTTCGCAAAGTACCAACATCGTTACCCCCCCCCCCCTTCCCCTTCTAACCTTTTTATAGTCACCTACACACATCAATAACACAACATCACCTGAAAGTATTGTAGTATAAAAGACGTACCCAGAAATAATATCACCTGAAAGTACTGCATACTATAGTATAAACCTCACCTGGAAGTATGTATGGGTCTATCATTGCATTTAATATCACTTTATTTATTTTTTTTCTCCTAAAATACTGCTGCTCTACATCTAAATCTGATTTGTTTCTTATATGGTGCATGTCAGTAACAGGACTTTGGTGCTGTCTTTATTTGAGACGTTAGAACTTCCATATTGACCTTTTATTTACAGTACATTGTAGTAACGTGAGCATTGCACTTGGAAACCATACTCCCCTCTGCTGTCTGCCCTATCTGCCCCTCCTGTCTGACCCCATCTGGCCAGCTCAACCCACCCGGAGGACACAAGTGTAACCCCACTTCTGACACCAAACCACTGCACTTAACCCTGCAGTAGAAACTTGTTGTATGTGCATCAGGCAGGAAGACACAGATTTTGCTCTGCGTCTCCCTCCGTTGTGCACTTTGTTTGCCTAGAATACCCGATGCACAGTGGACAAACCAGAGTAATATCCTTCCACCAGATGGGCTACTTCTTAACAACACAACCTTATTTTCATTTTCAACTCCTGCAGCTATCCTGTGACGCAACCTGTTGCGCCTGAGGTTTACATTCTCACGGATCCTTGCTGGGTAGTTCTTTATAGGAAATAAAAGCGATATATTTCAGTTTACACAGTTTTAACTCTTTCACGGTGGCAAAGCTTTAGTCACAGAGTAGAAACAAACTGGAGACCTCGTCCTGCTGACCTTACAGGAGGAATCTGCGCACCCCCTTCTCTGGGAAGGAAGGAAATGTGCTCGCTTTACCTAATAAAGAATAAGATTTTCTTATTGATCTGGCCATAATGTGATTTCTCTCTGCCTGTTAAACACAATCGTCTCCCTGGGAATATGCATCTTCCAGATGCGAGAGACAGTATAATTAGCAGAACGCCACGCAACCACACGGCTGCCTGCATTAAATTCAGGGTGATAATAAACACGAGGCGTTACTGGGATGATTGCATTACGCTCTGAGACGTGGCGTATTAAGGGACCACATTAACCCGACCCCTCTCTGCTTATCTGTAGTATCCTATATTGAAGGGAAATAGCTCTTAGTGTGGATCGGAAGGACTTGTAGGCAATCTTATTACTGTATATTAGCTCCCAGGAACTATCTCACAATAGACCAAACATGTGCATTATATGCAAGCAATCACTATTATAGATAAGCCAAAGCCCAACAGTCATTAAACATAATATAGATGGAAGGGAAAGATGTATTGATAATTAAACACAATAGAAAACAAAGTACCCACGGGAGTCAGCCGATGGGACATGTCACATATACTTTGGTTGTTCTGCGTACAGGGGAAATCTCATTGGATACGGCGGACAATGGCGAGATTTCTCCAGGAACTAGAGGAACACACAGGAATCAGAAACTCAGCACCGTCAGGTTAAGAATATGGAAGGTGAGAGGATAGTGAGCGATGTCATGTCCGGGCCTGCTGTACCATGTAAAAGTTAAAGGCACGCTTAAGGGGGGTAGTTGCAGCAATGAAAATGGACGCGGTTATATAGAATGAAGCTTGGACTGTAAGTCCTACATGAATGAGTTGCACAGATGAGTGGAACACAAAATGCATGCGAAAAAGAAAATAATGATGGAAATTAAAGAAAATTAGATAGGAAAGATGCGCAGATAAAGCATGATTAGGTGATGTTATATGTTACACCGTTGAATGTTCCAGGTCAGAGGATGATAGGACAGAAAGGAGCAAGCGATACTGCACTGGTTAGGACAGAGCGGCCTGTGATGGGCCCTGTATTGTTATTTTCTTGTGGGGGTGGCAGGTTCTGAAGGGTTCCTGTCCCATGGTATGGTTTCTTACACCCTATTTTTATGGTTATCAATGGAACAGAGGGTTAGGTGGCCAGCTGGGGTGAACACAGTTTGAGTAGCGGACATTGGGTTGAAGCTGTGGCCCTTTGGTTACACTTGATTGCCAGATTATACTCATCCCCTTCAGGACAGTCAACATCCTTAAGAATCCTAATTGTCAAGATCTTGCACCCTTTAATCCTAAAGTTTGGCCAGTAGAGGCTATGCAAGCTTTCAACAACTTGGAGAACACTTGACATACTGCTCTCAATCCCAAACAACCTGACAACCACCACCCAATCTTTACTCCTGGAGGTGGCCACATCCTGCTTTGGAGTTGAGACAATTCTATCCCATTGTCAACCTTCTGGTCCATGCTATTCATGGGAGTTTTCCTCCAAACAGTTCTCGTCTGATGAAAAAAATGTAAAGAATAGGAGACATGGAATTATGACTGATGTAGTTGGCCCTGGAAGAGTGGAAACATCTCTTGGAAGGTGCATAGTAGTACCCTATCACCATCTACACAGAGCTATGAGAATTTACTCTAGCAGATTGCACAAATATCTCAAGTTACAGCAATGCATGCGTGGGAGGGCTGATGCATGAGGAGGCCAAAGACTGTAAGCATTCGGCAGCCCACAAAAATGTAATGCACAAAAAAAAAACCCATAAAAACAAAACTTTATTATCAACAGACACAGAAATGACAAAACAACATGGACGTTACATTGAAGTTGGGCTAGTTCTGACATTCAGACTCCAGGAATCGGCTGTGGGGGCCCTTTTAAAAGTTTTAATTCCTCACTTTGTGATTGACAGCATCGGAGAAGTTATAATGGATTTAAGTGACTAATATATTCGGCAGGTCGCAGAATGTTGGAAGTAGATACAATACAGCCACTAACTGGGATGCAGTGAAGCACACAGCCACCTGCCTCTCTAGATTGAGCTGTAATTATATTTTTCAATTAAATTTTGCATGAATGTATATTTTTAAAGGCTGCTCATGGCGCCTGCTGTGCTGGAAATACGTTTGGGCAGGCCATCTTTCTCGCTGATTGTCGGGGGCCCTCTCTAACGAGGCGGCAATTGATGACACAAATAAAAAATTATCAACTAGATATAAATGGCGTCACAGTCTGCAGTCTGTTTATTAAAAACGGACTCCATCATTTACCAATGCTCCCCGTAGGTGAATATGCCGTGGTGTCACTTTGTGCCTAACTGCTGCACACATGCACGAGATATCGGTTACTGAGGATGGTGCGGTGTGCAAATGGGAGGTGCAAGCTGGGATGGGCCGTTCCCAGATAAAACCAAGCTTTGTCAATACTGTACCTTAAATTAAACATTACATTTTTGCTTATTAAAAAGAGATTTTATTTTACTGGATAAGACAATTATTTTTGCAGCAAATCCGGCAATGGGCAGGAGGCTCATAATATCGTTTCAACGGGGTTTTTTTTTTTAGCCAATCAGGAACAATGGACCCCTCAGGGGCTTATTACTGCATCTGCAGACACTTTTCTGTAAGGAGGTGGCAAGCTTACTAGCTTATGCTAATGAATCCGGCTGTGTATACTAAAAGTCTGTGTGACTGCGTGTGGGAGCCTGTCCCGCCATTTTGAATCATTATGAATATATGCAATTGGACCAGTTCCATGCTGAGTGCGCAGATCTGGCTGGAACAAGGCATCCTGTCCGCATGACACAATCTTGATTGGATATCGGCTGCCACACCCAAGACACGCCCATGAGATGGAAGAGTTTAATGTGATCACATGGTCACCGCCCAGCTACCTCTCAGTAACTCCCACTATACAGAAAGCATAGTCTATCGACGCAGCGATCAATGCGTAAGCACAAGCGATCTCCGTCCACGTGCGGATACCTGATCCGGCGCATGTGCAGAATCTGATTTCTTTAATTGGCGTGTGTGCAGTATGCTGATATTCTCTATACCATGCGCACTGCGACTTCAGTGTGACTCAGAATGAGCTATTAGAGTCAGGGGCGTAGAGAGTCACACCAAGCCCTGGTAAAGGGGGGCATAGCTTAAAAAGGGGGCATAGCGACGCCCGTTACTATAAAAATATTTATATAATAAAATGGTGGTGGGGGGCAATTTTAAAATAACGGGGGCGCAATTTTAACACGTGATGGGCAGGGGGAGGGCACCGCTTCCTAACTTAGTTAACTAGTAAGCAGGTCCCTCCTCCCCGGCCAGCTTCCCAGTGATATTTAGGAAGATGATGCTGGCCACTAGAGGGCAAAGACTCTGGCACAGTACTACCACCGGGAAGATGGCACCGCCACCGCCGGCCATAGCACATGTATCCCGGGGGGGGGGGGGGGGGTAGCGGATCCGGGCCCCCACTGGGTCCCTCCAGCAGCCCGGGACGGGGTAATCTGTGCCGGCCCCCGCCCCCCCTTTTCTCGGCGCCACTGCTTAGAGTGCAGACATCAGCAATAATAGGATTCATAAGTTCCCCCCTTTGCCCTTAAATGTAACACTATGTCACACAGCATTCTGGGGTGCCAATTTGGCGGTGATAATGGCCCCCACTGCCGAGGGGGTCGGAGAGAAAGTAGAGGTCCTCTAAAACCGCCTGGGGATATAACAACAGACGCGTTCGTATGGGATGCGACTGTGTCGGCGACGGACCAGGTAAGTGGTGATTGAAAGCAAGTACACTTTTAACAGTATAATCTAGAAAGTAAAGACTGTTTAAAAAGAAACTAGAGGGTGGGTGACAGAAAACCTCCCACCCAAACCCATGACAAGGGATGGGACGTTCGATCTTCGTCACGCACGTTTGTTCATCCGTTATTGAGCATGTCACACCACTTTCTCACATCACCATGCACCGGCCATAATTGACGATACATTTCGTCAGGTTTCTCTTTCCGTGCATTCAGGAATCGAGTAACACTCCTAACGTAGAGACAAAGGGATTTTGCATCGTAGGGTTCAATTTAACAATGCACAACATCGCCATAAGAACCGCCACAGCACGCCATTGACAGAGCAAATAGAGAACAGGTTAGGGAAACAGCGCAACCAAGGCTTGGTAAGGGCGAATGATCTGCGTAGTGGGAATGCACAAACAGTCTTTGTGGCTTACCCTCATATTCGGCACAAATTGCCATCTTATACAAATTTGATTCATGTGATAAAGAAGTTTCCAAAATTAATTTAAGACCTAAATTAGCGGGGGAAAAACCAACCAAAGGGTGCATCATTCACAAACATCTGTCTTACACAGGCGGGCATGTAGGTGAATAAACATCTGTTAGGAGGCGTATATTCTGCACCAGGCATAAGTACTCCCTGATGGTGACGACTTATAAGGAACCAAACACATATACTACTCACGCAGGGGGTTCTAGTGGTGACTTACGTGGTCTAGCACAATGGGCCTAATTCTGAGTTGATCGTAGCAGCAAATTTGTTAGCAGTTGGGCAAAACCATGAGCACTGCAGGGGGGACAGATATAACGTGCAGAAAGAATTAGATTTGGGTGGGGTGTATTCAAACTGAAATCTAAATTGCATTGTAAAAATAAAGCAGCCAGTATTTACCCTGTTCAGAAACAAAATTAACCACCCAAATCTAACTCTCTCTGCACATGTTATATCTGCCCCCCCCCCCCCCCTCCTGCAGTGCACATGGTTTTGCCCAATTGCTAACAAACTTAGTGCTGCGATCAACTCAGAATTACCCCCAATGTCTTCTGGGTCCAGTGTCCAGCTGATAAGGCCTTCCGGTGGATCCAGCGGTGCTTCTGGGGAGTATTGCTAACCCTCACCCTCCCACAGCCTAACCCTGACCTCCCTTCCTGCAGCCTAACCCTAACCTCCCCACCTGGAGCCTAGCCATAACCTCCCCTCCTGGAGCCTAATGGTGTGTACACACGGTGAGATATTTTCTTACGATTTTGACTATATAGTCAAAATCGTAAGGAAAGTTAGTGCAGATCGCAAGGTGAAAGTCACCTTGCGATCCCGATTCGATGCCGATGCGCGGTCCTGCGTGGTCGGCATCGCAAGCCTAGATAGACTGTGCAGGCAAGTCAATTTTGACTATCTATAGAAGAGATAGTAAAAATTGACACTTAGCCAAAATCACACATAGTCAGCATCGCAAGCACACTCATTATGTGCTTGTGATGCCGACCCAGCCCCTGTCGCAAAGTGAGAATCGGGCATAGCCCGAATCTAACCATGTGTATGGGCCTTAACCCTAACCTCCCCTCCTGCAGTCTAGCCCTAACCTTCCCTCCTGCAGCCTAACCTCCCCTCCTGCAGTCTAACCCTAACCTTCCCTCCTGCAGCCTAACCCTAACCTCCCCTCCTGCAGTCTAACCCTAACCCTCCCCTCCTGCAGTCTAGCCCTAACCTCCCCTCCTGCAGCCTAACCCTAACCTCCCCTCCTGCAGTCTAACCCTAACCCTCCCCTCCTGCAGTCTAGCCCTAACCTTCCCTCCTGCAGCCTAACCTCCCCTCCTGCAGTCTAACCCTAATCTCCCCTCCTGCAGTCTAGCCCTAACCTTCCCTCCTGCAGCCTAACCTCCCCTCCTGCAGTCTAACCCTAACCCTCCCCTCCTGCAGTCTAGCCCTAACCTTCCCTCCTGCAGCCTAACCTCCCCTCCTGCAGTCTAACCCTAACCTCCCCTCCTGCAGTCTAACCCTAACCTCCCCTCCTGCAGTCTAACCCTAACCTCCCCTCCTGCAGCCTAACCCTAACCTCCCCCTCTGGAGCCTAACCCTAGCCTTCCCCTAGTGCCTAACCCTAACCTTCCTCCCTGCATCCTAACCCTAACCGTCCCCGCATGCAGCCTAAACCTAACCTACCATCCTGCAGCCTAGCCCTAACTTACCATCCTGCAGACTAACCCTAAATTCCCCTCCTGCAGACTAACCCTAACCTTCCTGAGTCCCTTCCCATAGCCTAACCCTGCTGCACGGTGCAGTGCCGACATGCTAAAGTGCATTCCGACATGTCTACATCGCTGCATTCCTGGGGGAAATTCTCATTTGTTCCGTGCTAATTTATTTGAAATAACATACAGTATATCCCATTTACCTACAGTTCTGCATCAGCCCCTCTGTATGAACTTACTGCTTCCAACCAATCACATGCTGCCCCCACCCCTTCGCGTATCCCAGCTGCAAATCCTTGCCAAAAGTAGGGAATGACCCACTTTAAGTTAGTGTCATGTCTCTATCAGGCATTGCTTTTACTGTACTTCTCTGTGATGCTTTTGCTTATCAACCCTCCCCCACCCCCCTATTACACCCCTCCCCCATTACACCATCCTTCCCCGGGTCACTCAGTTAATTCCAGACTTTCATTCTGTCCATGAAAATGGGTTTCTCGTGTTTGCATAGGAGATTTATGGCAAAGTTCTGTGATTGTTTCCATCTCTATCCTGCCGCGATGAGACGTTTCTGTAATCAGAAAATCCTGCGCCCCGGCATAACGCAGTTAGTGGCTGCCATGTGCACATACAGACTCATTTAGGAGATGAGAGAGGCGCGGGGCACTTATCCGTCTTCATAGTGTGAGGCACAAAGATAATCTGCATCCTATTGTTACTGATATTGGATCTCATGAGACATTTATAGCTGCGGCTCTCACCTCAGCCAATATACTAGATGTGCCCGATTCTCCATCATGTCTCCGGCACTGCCGTCTATGTCACACAACTAGATGTGCCCTGACCATTGTGTTTTATTTTCAGTTCTAATTATCATCATGTTTTGGTTTTGGCAAAACCACCCTCAAGTGTTTTGGTTCAGATTTGTTTTTGGTCCGGTTAAAAAACGTTTTACGAAGAAAAAAACATTGATAAATTGATCAAAATTGAAGAACACAGGTAAAATCATGTAATTTTTGCAATCCAAATCTCAAAATAAGATTTAAAATCTGAATTCTGAACTGTGGGAAGATCCGGATCGGGATTCAGTCCGGATCGGATCTCCTCGGGAGATTGGGATCAGGTTTGGTTTGGTTCAGATCCACAGAATTTGCGTGGATTCGGATTTCTGGAGAACCGAACCGCACATCTCTAGTACCAACCCGCAGCCTGGGCCTATAGATTGCCATACCAATGTGCTTCTTTTGTAAGCAATGTAGGTTGCGCACATCTTGACTGGTTGAGCCGAACTATGGTACTCGAGGCTATGTAAACAGTTTGGTAACTAATGGCAACGTGACCTCTGGGCGAGAAATATTATGTAGCTTTCCATAAACGCCATTTTACAAAGGCCTTGGGATGTTATAACTTATGTGCAGTATTTATGAAACACCATCAGCTGACGTAGCGCTGTACAATCTGTAAAATGTACACAGGCATTAATTACTAATACAAAGGGTGAGCGGAGGGACCTGCTCGCTAGAGGTTACAATCTACAGGACAATGGGGACAAGTGAGACACACGGGGTGGACAGGTGGGAGGAGTGGTGGAAGAAAAGCGGAAATATGACGGTAATCTTGGAAGCGTCAATGTAAGAGTTCTTAGCAACAACTTACCATGTTGGACACAAGTCCAATAACAGATGCTGCCCTGGGGTGGTTGGGCCCAAGCCGACTTTGTGGGGTCCAAGCCCTGGACTTATGCTTAGTTTTAGGGACCTCCAGCAATAGAGCAGCCGTGAAGTGGCCTGGAGGCTTATCATATCTTTTGCAAAACATATGTAACGAAGAGCTCTAAATTTTCTATTATTACATAGTATATAGTTCTTGTTACTAACAGCTAGCAGAGTGCGTGGTAAATTCGCATTAGCTATACGTTAGTAAATCTGGCTGCTGCAGACGTCCGCATGTGTGCCAGCTTTCTCCAGGCTCGTATTCCAGTGAAGCCGCCAGGTAGACAGGTCACTACAGTAATCAAACATAGATAATATATATTAATGAACTAAGGTCCTGGTGAAACCCAGATACAGGAAGGGCCACACAGTATATAGAAGGATATGTAGAAGTCATAGCAGCAATATTTGGAGCCTGATTGTGAGGTTGGAAGAAGGGATCACAGTCAGGTCCTGAGACTGGAAAGACGGAATGCTGATTCATTGTGTTTCCGTGATGGGACATCACAAAGCACAGCGGGTGGTGGGTGCAAGCGGGACTTAATGTCACCAAATACCCCTGAAGATGTCACATAATGTAACTACGAAACGCGTACAAACTGTGAAAGAGCAAAGGACGCATCCATCACCGCGCAGAGGTATGTACATGTGCCAGACGCAGGAGAAACAACAGGCATGGTGCACGAAGAACTTTCCAGTGAAATATATTATACTCTTATCTCCAGTCCCGGATAGTCTAATCTTTTCTCCCGGAATGCTGATAGCATGAAAAAAATGAAATGAGAAAGACGGATCTGTTGGCGCCAATCCCCCGGACGCCTGTAATAAGGGAACGGCTATTGATTTCTGATGATGTTATAATTGCAGGTGCGCTGTGGCGGCATCTTTCCCCCTCACGCTTCATAAATAGCTTACATCTGCATATTTCCTAATGATTCAGCTGCAAGAATTGCAGAACGCAGAATATAGGAACATCCACGCAGGGAGCGTGTAAGAGAAGCCAGGAGGATGAATCAGGGCCACGGAGAAGAAATCATGGGCCAGGAAGAGTTGTATTATATAGTCATTGCACAAATCCTCATTCAAGTGGCGTAAGTGACAGTTGTGTTATAGTCACTGAAACCTGTGCATAACGGGTGTGGATCATAGCGTCGACCACACTTAAGTTGACAATGTCTAGGTCGACCACTATTGGTCGACAGTAACTAAGTCAACACCTGAAATAGGTCGCCACAAGCATTAGGTCGACTTGATCTAGGTCGACATGACAAATGGTCGACAGGAGGTTTGTTTGTTTTTTTGTCGTTTTATGCGTAGAGTGACCGGGAACACCAATTAGTGCACCATGGTGGTCATTCCGAGTTGATCGCTAGCTGCATTCGTTCACTGTGCAGCGATGAGACAAAAAACAGCACTTCTGCGCATGCGTATGCGGCACAATGCGCACGTGCGACGTACTATTACAACGAACTATGTAGTTTCACACAAGGTCTAGCGAAGCTTTTCAGTCGCACTGCTGGCTGCAGATTGATTGACATGAAGTGGGTGTTTCTGGGTGTTTTTAGGGAGTGTTCGAAAAAAATGCAGGCGTGCCAGGAAAAATGCAGGCGTGGCTGGGTGAACGCAGGGCGTGTTTGTGACGTCAAAACAGGAACTGAACAGTCTAAAGTGATCGCAAACGCTGAGTAGGTTTTGAGCTACTCTAAAACTGCATAAAAAAATGTTGCCGCCGCTCTGCGATCTTTCCGTTCGCACTTCTGCTAAGCTAAAATACACTCCCAGTGGGAGACGGCATAGCGTTTGCACGGCTGCTAAAAACTGCTAGCGAGCGAACAACTTGGAATGACCATCCATGTCCCTTCGCATGGATTGCTTTGCTCGGCACAGGTTACCGTTCCCAATTGTAATCCACGTGGATCGTAAAGTATGAAAAAGTTCAAAAAAATGTAAAAAAATGTGAAAAACTCATCGACCTTTTGTCATGTCGACCTAGAACATGTCGACCTAGTAACCATGTTGACCTAGAAATCATGTTGAACTAATGCATGTCGACCAAGAGTGGTCGACCTAATAACTGTGGCCCCAAGTGTGGTCGGCCTAAAGACCGGATACCGTGCATACCGCTACTGTATTCCTGTTGGGTTGTATATTCAGAGCCGCAGCGACATTTTGGGCCTCATTCTGAGTAGCAATTCATGCCGTTGTTCACGTAGCTCAGATAAATTTTTGCAACTGGTCGAAAAAAATCCCTACAAACTGGTGCAGCGCATTTGGCGGCGTGTACGCACAGAGGCGCAGATGTGATTGAGACGCACAGTGTCTGAAGTGTAGGTGTCTGGCAGGCGGCTGCACAGCTGCACAAAGACGGTACTCTTTATGGGCGTGTTTTGGGAGTGTAACGGGTGGGTTGTATAACTGAGGAGGGGGCACGTGTGTAGCCTCCGTCCGTACCCCCCTCCTCTCTAGTCGGCAAGGCAACAGACACTGGGAACTAGGGTCACTCGGAAACCATAGTGCTGTCCCAGAGTCTATTGCGTAGGTCTCTGGGAAAATGGTGCAGCGGCCATTTTCCCAGTGATTTTCCTACTGCCTTAGAGAGAGATAACATGGAGAGACATAAAGTACCAGGCAATCAGCTTCTGTCATGTTACAGGCTGGAAAAATGTCAGCTAGAAGCTGATTGGGTGGTACTTTATCTTTCTCCATTTTGTTTCTCTCAAAGGTTTGATACAGTACATCTGGCCCCCAGTCTGTCCCTGGTTTGACAACACTGTCTGTGGTATGGTATTTCTCTGGAAGAATGGCTTATGCCAGCTCTTCTAACTT
Organism: Pseudophryne corroboree; assembly: GCF_028390025.1. NCBI lineage: Eukaryota > Metazoa > Chordata > Amphibia > Anura > Myobatrachidae > Pseudophryne > Pseudophryne corroboree. The sequence goes on along the minus strand of NC_086452.1, from coordinate 457,042,676 downwards.
GGGGTACCCCCAGATCTTGTGTACCCCCAGATCTACGTGCTATTACAGTCGGGGGTACATAAAAAAATATCAGTAAAGGCGGGGGGGCTAGTGGTGAGCAGGGGAAGGGAGGGTGACTGTTTGGACTCTTAGAGATTGACCCCGGGACTAAATAGGGAGTTTCTGGCAGTAAGATGTGACAGGTAGCCTCCTCCTGTGTATTACTGCAGAGCGGCCCGCGGAGCTCGTAGTCTTGCGAGATGAGATGATCCTAGCCTTGCGGAATATGAACTTTCCCCCCAAAAGGACACCTGTGCCGCAGTACTCTGCTGCATCGTAGGTAGCTGGTCTGCCTGAGAACAGTCCCTACTTTTACGCGGGATGTGGTCATCCGGCAGCGGAATCCCGATGGTCAGAATCCCAATAGATCCTGATGGTTAGTACAAGGGTTGGGGTTAGGCACTAGGGGGGGTGTTAGGGTTAGGCTGCAGAGGGGTGGGGTGGTTTGGGTTAGGCTGCGGGAGGGGACGGCTTGGGTTAGGTTACGGGAGGGGTGATGAGGGTTAGGCTAAGGGGTAGGGTTTAAATACTCACTGAGATATGTTGGGATTTGGGATGCCACTGTTGGCATTATGACGGTTGATGCAGGTATTGCAATACCATCCCCATTTATGCTGATATTTACATTTAATTTGTTAAATCTCAGAGCTGTACCTATTATCCTGCATTATTTACCAGGACAAACTTAAATATTGAGGCTACGAATAACACACATGTGTAGCCAAGATAACCCCCAGGTGGAAAAAAGGAGAGAGTCGCAGTCTGATATTACATAGATTGCACCTTGTCCTGAAATACAGAATCTCACCGATTCTCCAGTGAGAAAGTCAGACTCTGGGGATCTCCCTTCTTGAGTGCCCCTTTCCCCCAAACCCTTAATCCAGATCTGAAGATGTGTGTTATTGAAATTACATCAATGACACGGGTGGAAGGTTCAAAGTTCAGGCCAAGTGCCCATGACCGTAGAGAGCGGGCCCCGTACAGGTACTGTAGGGGACAGGGCCTAATGTTGAGGCAAGTCTACACCCCATACCAATATCATTATGGTGCACAGGGGGGCACCATGCGCCCTTCATCCAGGGGCAGGTCCAGGTGGGGAGGGTGAGGACTGAGTTTGACAACTTCTTGTCTATAAGAACCGCATTGATGCCCCTCTGCCCATTTGGAGAGAGAATTGACAGCATTGGAAAGGAATGAGTTAAACATCTTGTGAGGGGTGGACCTAACTGGAAGGAAAGTACAGCCCTTGGAAAAATGGGAGGGTTAGTATATGTAGGGAAGGATAGGCCATTTTGTTTCTCTCTGGTTGGTGAATTTGCCTTGTGCTGGGTGAGTGCTGCAGTGCAGAGCTCCCCATATTTGGTGTACAGTTCAGTTTTGATTTTAACTGCTCTCCCTTACTTGATTACTATGGCTTCCCGCCCTCGCCGTTCCGCCGGGACCCCAGCTCGATACCGCGCTTCTGGCGGTGGAGCTGGGCCGGGGGAAGGGATGGCAGGCCTGGGGGACGGGGCTCCATCCCCTGCGGCCTCCACGGGCGCGGGCAGGAGCGCTGCTCGGCGGGTCAGGTCGGCCTCGCCGCTGGGGGCCAGGCCGGCTTTGCCGGGCGGGCGCGGGTGGCGGGGTAGGCCAGAGATTCAGTCAGGCTCGGAGGTAGGCGGGCATCAGCCCTCGCCTCCTGGAGCGCCTGACGAAGGGGCGGTGTCCGGCGCCCGCGGGCGCGTGCATGCGCGCCGCAGCGGGCGCTCGGCGGCTGCTGCACAGGCGGGCCCTGTCTCTCCCCCCTTGCCGCGGCCGGAGCTGAGTGCCGGGCGGGGGGGTAGAGGCCAGACGGGGGTCGGTGGCTCGCTGCGCGGGGCTTGCTTCGGGGCCTCGTGCGGCGGGTATGAGCAGTGCGGCGGGCGGGGGAGCTGAGACGGAGACCAGTGGGACGCGTGCACGAGGTGCGCGCGCGCCCACGCCTGCCTCCGGCGGCGCCGGCCGCGCACGCCCTGTTGTCCCCCTGCTCTTTGCAATTAACTCCCCGGCAGCCGGAGTCCGGCGGGGGCCGGGGAGACAGGAGAAGTAGGGCATCTTTAGGGGGCAGGCTGGAGGCACAAGTGGTGGGGCAATATGAGCACCGGAGTGCAGCTGCACAAGGTGACCGGGCACGCGCGGGAGGCGCGCGAGCCCGTGCCCAATGTCAGCGGCGCTGCGCCGCGTGTTTCTCGGTCTCCCCTAATTACTCCCCTGGGGCCAGAAGATCGCGGCCCGCGGGGGAGGAGGGGTGACAGGGAATGGGTCAGCGGCCGCAGGGCGGCGGCGCGTGCGGATTATGCTCGGGGCGTCTCCCCCCTAGCGGCGGGAGATAGTTCCGGCTCGCAGGGGGAGGTGGCGTTCTCGGAGGCGAAGAGTGAGGGCAGTGCGGGCGCCGACAGGGGCGCTCCTGTCTTCCCGCCGGGGCAGCGGGCGTGGGGTGCCCGGTTGCCGCCGGTCGGGCGGCAGGCGCGTGGTCGCGCGCGGGCCCCGGCGGGAGGTTCCTCGGGGCCAGAGGGCTCGTTTTGGGGGGGTCGCGACCCCTCCGGAGCGCTGGCGTCGGCCCTGGCTACTGTGGTGGAGGCTTTAGGGCCGTTAGCAGTGGCGGGCTCCCCGAGGACTACTGTTAGTTCCGGCGATCCTGCGGCGGCAGGCGGGGCCGGTGGTCGGAGGGCTGCTGCGGCGCAGCGAGTGGCACGGGCCTGCCGGGAGCTCGGGTGGGCCGCCGCAGAATTGGAGCGGGGTCCGGGGCAGGACGCGCAGGGGTGCTCGGCGGAAACTCCCCCCTCACGGAGGGCGCGGCATGCGCCGCAAGTGCTGGCTGGGTACCCCGTTTCTTTCTCTGTTACAGGGGACCTCGGGGAGGTGGAGATGGCCGAGTACGAAGAGGAAGATGGAGGTTTGGCCACGCCGGAGGATTCCATGTCGGGGTCGGTGGCATCAGGTGAGGTGGTGCAGTCGGTATCAGATACCTCCACGAGCTCTAGTTCTCGCGTCTCTTCCTCTTCCTCCTCTTCGTCTTCTCTATCGTCGCAAGTGTCCGCAGTCAGTAGCACGACTAGGGCAAGGAAGCGGGCGACGAAATTCGCCAAGAGGGCAGCGGGCCAGCAGAAGAGGCGGAGGAGGCGCAAGCTGCTTAGCGAGGAAGCTCGTAGGGCCAAGAAGCGCCGCGATTTGCCCGGGGTCGTGCGCTGCGAATATACTGCCGTTATGCGGGGGCTTCGAGATAGCTGCCGCAAGAAGATTTGCAGAGGGGACTTCGTCGATGTGTTCGTCCTGACGAAGGACGCGAAGAGGGAGTATAAGGCGGCGGCCGCGAAGAAGGGTATCGGGACGGAGGCATTCCGTACCTTCGATAATTGGCTGGCTGGGTTTTGGGTCTTCGCGGCGTGTTACCTGGAGGACAGGCCAAGCGAGCACATGAACATAATCCGGTACCTGCATCTCGTGCACGACATGCAGCGCACGTCTGAGGGATCGGAGTGGCGTAGATACGACCAGGAATTCAGGGAAAAGCAGGACGGATTGCAGGTCATGGACTTTGGGTTCAAGGACGTTGAGGTCTGGCTCAAGGTCACTCGGGCTTCGCAACAGGCTGAGGAGCCCCGGAAGCCGGGGGCGGACGGGCACCGCGCAGGGTCGTCCGCCCAAGGGTCCAGCGCGGAAGGCGGATTGGCCAAGCCAGGTAGGTCGGCCGTCCGCGCGGGGGGGCGTGCCGCCACAAAAGGAAAATGTTTCGCATTTAACAACGCGGCGTGTTCCTTCGGCAAGCAGTGTCGTTTTCGACACTCATGCCTGCAATGCGGCGGGTCCCACCCAGCTTCCTCCTGCTTCAAAGGCAGTCGGCAGGGTGCCCGGGGTAAACAACCTTACCCCAGACAAGCCGCGGGTGGGAGCGCTTCGCAGAGCGCCAACACCAATTAAATTGGAGACGATGGGCTGGTGGTTGGACTTGTATCCGAATAGGGAGGATGCACAATTTTTGTTTTCCGGTTTTCAGTTTGGGTTTCGCTTGCCTGTTGCGAGCGAGGTGTCCGTGCGTGCCCAGCGGAACCTCCAGTCTGCCCGAGCCTTGCCGTTAGTACTGAAGGAGAAAGTGGATAAGGAGGTCAGGTTGGGCAGGATGGAGGGGCCGTTTCCATCGCCCCCGGTGGATGACTTGGTCATCTCTCCAGTGGGGGTGGTCCCCAAGAAGACTCCAGGCGCCTTCCGGCTCATTCAGCATCTTTCTTACCCGTCGGGGGCGTCGGTCAACGACGCAATACCGCCGGCTCATTGCTCGGTGGTGTATCAGTCGTTTGACGAAGCGTTGGAAATGGTCCGCGGTTACGGGACCGGGGCCCTCATGGCTAAGATTGATGTTGAGTCCGCTTTTCGGTTGCTGCCATTACACCCGGACTCATTCCGTTTTATGGGTTTCCGGATTGGAGCGGAGTATTTCATCGACAAATGTTTGCCGATGGGATGTTCCGTTTCATGCTCATTTTTCGAGCGTTTCAGCACTTTTTTACATTGGTGCGTGGAGTCTTCATCAGGGGGTCACGGGGTCGCCCATTACCTCGATGACTTCCTGTGCGCGGGCCCGGCAAATTCACCACGGTGCGGCGACTTGCTTTTCAGCATCCGAGCGCTGTTTTTCCACTTCGGCGTTCCTGTGGCCGAGGATAAAACAGAGGGCCCGTCCTCCTGCTTGTCCTTTTTGGGGATTGAGATTGACACGGTAGCAGGAGCGTGTCGGCTGCCTCGGGACAAGGTGGTGAAGCTCCGCGACGCCATTTGCCGGTTTATAGGGTCACGTAAGGTCACACTACGGCAGGCGCAGTCCTTGCTGGGCATGTTGAACTTTGCTTGTCGGGTAATCCCGATGGGCAGGGTTTTCTGCCGGAAGCTGGAAAGGGCGACTGCGGGGTGTGCCAGACCACACCATTTCGTGCGTTTGTCCTCGGAGATTAAGAGGGATTTGGCAATATGGGCCTCGTTCCTGGAGGACTTCAACGGGGTGTGTATATGGCAGGCCCCAATGGTGGACAGCGCTGGGTTGCAGCTGTTCACCGACGCAGCGGGTGCCTCTGGATTCGGTTGCTCTCTGGAGGGATCTTGGTGCGCGGCCTCGTGGCCGGCGGAATGGCATCGCGAAGGTTTAACTAAGGACCTTTTGCTGCTGGAGCTTTTCCCCATTATGGTGGCGCTGGAGGTATGGGGCGATCGGCTGGCTCATCGCAGCATCTTGTTTAGATGTGATAATCTGGGTGTGGTGCATGCGATTAACAACCAGAGGGCGAAGTCGCTGGTCGTTCTGCGGGTGCTGGGGCAGTTGCTGTTGACGTGCCTACGTCGGAATGTTTGTTTCCGCGCGCAGCACGTGCCGAGGCTAGAGAACGGAATTGCTGACGCGTTATCGCGAGGGCAGTGGGAAAGATTTTGTTTGTTGGCACCCGAGGCCGATGAGCATGGTTTTCATTGTCCCGGTTATGTTTGGCAGGTGATCGGGCCGGACTGGAGGGTCTAGCGTTGCGGTCAGTCGCGCCAACTACGCTTACGGCTTACAGGCAAGCCTGGAGCGAGTGGGAGGAGTTTGTTCAAGGACGGAATTCACAAGGTAAGAGCGGGCATCGGATGATGCTTTCTTTTATTTGGCAGCTGTATGTTTCGGGTAGGTCCAGAGCGGTGGTTGCCCGGTACTTGGCTGGGATTTCGTTTTTCAGCAAAATAAAGGGCGTCCCCGACGTGACGAAAAGTGGGATTCTGCTAAAGGCGATGAAAGGATGGGCGCGAGTCGCGCCGACGCCGCCTGACAGGAGGCGGCCCATTGATGCGGCCTTGTTGCCGGCTGTCATCAGGGCGGTGGGAGGTGTCGCATCGTCCATGTTTGAGTCGCTGTTGTTCAGTTTGGCATTCTCAATGGCTTACCACGGGGCCTTTAGGGTTTCGGAATTGGTAGCGCCTTCTAAGCGAGCAGATTCGCGCATGCTCGTCTGGGACGTGGTGGTGGGTGAGAGGTCCTTGCTTTGCAGATTGCGTCGCTCTAAGACGGACCAAGTGGGGAGAGGTCGATGGGTCACCTTGGTTCCGGCACTTGATGAGAGCATTTGCCCAGTAAGTTTGGCAGTGCAGTATGAGGCAGTACGGCCCGACGGTCGGGCGTCATGGCTGCTGCATTATGATGGGCTGCCGGTGACGAAATATCAATTTCGTTGGATGCTGGGTCGCTGTATGGCGAGCTTGGGCCTTCCACCCGCTGCGTTCGCATAGGGGCGGCGACGTCGGCTGCGGCGGCGGGATTCTCCATGGCTGAGATCCAGGCGGTGGGGCGATGGAAGTCGTCAAGTTACAGACGGTATATTCGCCCCATTGCGTGAGATGTTGGCGCGCGTAGTTTGTTGTTTTAATTACAGTTGTTCAGTCATGTTGTACAGTTCAGTACGTTATGGTGTTGTGCGTTTGTTTGTCTTCCCCCTTTTTATCCTACTCAGGGATTAGCTACTCGCCGTTGCTGGCATGAGTCGGCAGCGGGGGTCTGGAGTTATTTTGCGATTTTTTTGCCTGACTTGACGGACTGAATTCTAATCCACAATTCGGCTGATCTGTTCTAATCAGAGTCCCTCAGCATGTCTTTACGCTTTCACCTCCAGCTGAGTTCTTACATGTGTTACCCCTTTTTTTTAACCCCCCCCCCCCCCCCCCCCCCACTTTTTATTTTCTTAAATTTTGTTTCAATTTCCCATTTGTGTGTTCATGTGCGGCTTCAAATTGGCTGGAAGCACGTGCAGATCGGCTAGGCCGAGATTTCTGCAATATTCGGAAACAACATTTTTCTTTCTGGCAGATCCTTCAGGTTAACGCACTTACTGAATTATGGTATAGATATTTAGTAACCAATTTTACCCCCTTTCCTCCTCTTCAGGTTGGTTTGCTGATGACTTGACCGTTTGGGTGGTGGGCTACTCGTATGTGTTTTGGGCCGCAAAGTTTTTAGCCTCGGCGGGGGCTCAGCGGTTTCCTAGGGCTCAGGGAGTTAGATGGCTTGGTTGGCGAGGAATGATGTGGAAAGATCTGAGGAGTAGGCTAGTTAGTCAGGCTAGCAAGCATGGAGTTCCTAGAGTATTGGTTGTTCATCTAGGTGGCAACGACCTGGGGAAGAGGACATCTTTGGAGTTGCGGTGGGCCATGATACAGGATCTGGCAAGTGTGGCCGCAGCATGGACCAATTGCATATTGGTGTTCTCCTTGATGGTGCCAAGATTGAGTTGGCGAGGTGTGGCGGACGGACGCGTAATTGATGAGGCCAGGAAGAAGGTGAATGGGGCGGTGGCGAAGTGGGTGCTGTCCCACGGAGGCAAGGTAGTTCGCTAGGATTCGGTTCCGAGACAGTCACCTTTTTCGGCCTGATGGTGTGCATCTATCCAATGAGGGGATGATGCTTTTCCTGGAGGATCTGTTCCTAGTGTTGCAGGAGTTAGGGTGAGGTTATGGTGGCGGTGCGAAGACTCTAAGGAGGAGTCTTTCGCTGTTGGCGGAAAAGAACGGCAGTTTGTAGTTGTATGGTAAGCTGTAGTGATTTACAGTTTGATTTGGTTTAGGTGCAGTTCCACCACCTCACCAGGACCACTTTAAGCCCTGGGTGCACTCACCTCCATCGACTTATTTGCCGCACGACCACCCGACCGGGAGGCAGCGGAATGGGCACCCCTCCGGGTGGGAAGTCATTGTGGGGGTTGAGCTAGAACCTATTACCGTTTTTGATAGTTTGTAGTTAAATTAAGATAGTTTGGATTTTAGCAGTTTTTAAGGTTAGCGTCAGTTTAATAGAGCCGTTCTTTTTTCTGCCACCATATGCCGGCTGTTTCGGCAATTTAACCAAAGTTTTCATTTACAGGTTTGCTATGGTTAGGGTCAAATAAATAGCTAGCAATTTTCTGCCAAATTCAAGTCTCCGTGTCTTTATTTCTGGGTATGAGAGGTAACGAATGCTTACTTAGAACAAAGGGGTCCACCAAATGTCACTAGGATGTTTAGGAGAGAGAATTGACAGCATTGGAAAGGAATGAGTTAAACATCTTGTGAGGGGTGGACCTAACTGGAAGGAAAGTACAGCCCTTGGAAAAATGGGAGGGTTAGTATATATAGGGAAGGATAGGCCATTTTGTTTCTCTCTGGTTGGCGAATTTGCCTTCCCGCCCTCCCTCCCTGTTAGGTAGAGGTTCTGGCACGGAGTGCATTAACTTTGAATTGTTGGCTGGTTTATCGTTGGCTATTTATTGGCGGAAAAGAACGGCAGTTTGTAGTTGTATGGTAAGCTGTAGTGATTTACAGTTTGATTTGGTTTAGGTGCACTCACCTCCATCGACTTATTTGCCGCTCGACCACCCGACCGGGAGGCAGCGGAATGGGCACCCCTCCGGGTGGGAAGTCATTGTGGGGGTTGAGCTAGCACCTATTACCGTTTTTGATAGTTTGTAGTTAAATTAAGATAGTTTGGATTTTAGCAGTTTTTAAGGTTAGCGTCAGTTTAATAGAGCCGTTCTTTTTTCTGCCACCATATGCCGGCTGTTTTCATTTACAGGTTTGCTATGGTTAGGGTCAAATAAATAGCTAGCAATTTTCTGCCAAATTCAAGTCTCAGTGTCTTTATTTCTGGGTATGAGAGGTAACGAATGCTTACTTAGAACAAAGGGGTCCACCAAATGTCACTAGGATGTTTAATTAAAAACAGCCCTGCTCAGCAACCCAGCTGGTTACACTCGATCTCTCTGTACAAACTTACTTAAACAAGGAGAATTTCACCTGTTATAGGGGGTAATTCTGAGTTGATCGCAGCAGCAAGTTTGTTAGCAATTGGGCAAAACCATGTGCACTGCAGGGGGAGGCAGATATAACATGTGCAGAGAGAGTTAGATTTGGGTGGGTTATATTATAATAATAATAATAATAATTTTATTTATATAGCGCTCTTTCTCTGTTTCTGTGCAGGGTAAATACTGGCTGCTTTATTTTTACACTGCAATTTAGATTCCAGTTTGAACACACCCCACCCAAATCTAACTCTCTCTGCACATGTTACATCTGCCCCCCCCCTGCAGTGCACATGGTTTTGCCCAATTGCTAAAAAATGTCCTGCTGCGATCAACTTGAATTACTCCCATTGGACACAAGTGAAAACATATTTTATCTCTTATTTACCTAAGTATATTCTTTCTTACTGTGTTTTATGTTGTGATGTTTTGTCTGTTTTCATATTTTACTAAACTTATGACTAAAAAAGTAAAGAACTGTATCTGGGATGCGTCTGACCACAACCCGGCCACAGAACAGACTGAAGAGCAGACGGGGGAAGGACCGAATCCTCTTCATCCTCTCACTTGAAAAATAACTAAGTTGTTTATTACACTAATTTGGCTCAGAGTAATTCTCCGCCTCGGGGGATAATGACTGATTTAGAATATCCTTTATTCTCTCCCCTATCTGTGACCTAATGTGAAAACTCCTAATGAGATTTACCTCTTAGCAACCATATAATTTGATTACATTAACCCCTGGACTGCTGGAGAATTTCCATCTCCATTTGCACCACAGGGTACTGTAATTGTAGTTTCTGCATATCGTCATACTGTGATATTTACACCGATGTTGTGGAAGCTGTTACAAGCAAAGTCTGCATTTTGTATGGATAGAGATTTGCTGGATATTCATGACCAATGTAAGATATTATTCTGAGTGATTATTACATCTGACAGTCTACAGCAGGGTTGTATATTGTATTGGCACTGAACTATGGGGTAAATTTACTAAGATGGGAGTTCTATTTAAGATGGGATGTTGCCCATAGCAACCAATCAGATTCTACTTCTCATTTATCTAGCACCTTCTAGAAGATAATACCTGGAATCTGATTGGTTGCTATGGGAAACACCCCATTTTAAATAGAACTCCCACCTTAGTAAATTTACCCTTCTGTCTCTGTGATTTATTAAAAGTATAATATTTTAATATTTATCAAGGCCAGTTATTGTTTTGTAATAGACAGATATGAAGAATATTGGCTTAAATACAATTATTTGGACATCAGGTAGAGGGCAGATTTGTTCACACCTGTTGATATTGCAGATTTCTATGGCCACACACCAGCTGATTGCTCAGACTACAAACAGCCCTATTGTTATGGTCTATTGATCGATATCTGGTACAGCCGTACTCACTGTTACATGTACACTGGTGATGGAGTCAGAGTTTGAGCAGAGTGGGGATTCATACAGCTCCTCAGCTGGTGAGTGTATGTTGCAAATAGGCAGTGGTGCAGTGATGCTGGAACAGCTTCATATCATGTAATAACCAGTTTTCTTAGAGTAGCTAAGCCAGAGATTTTTGTCTCCTACCATTTTACACTACACAATTAAGACATGCTCAGTGGTGATCTTGGTGGCCATCTTGGAGTAGGGCTTGATGCCTCCCTAGAGAAGAGGAAGACTAGAGTCTGCACAGTAGCAGACTCATCTTTCAAACAACACCCCCTGTATCACCTGGGCCCGCCATATGTCTTGGCGACCCTGGGTAATCATCCCAGGCCTACCTTATATATGGGTGCCAAGTGCTCCAACTGCAATGCACAAGTAACTCCTCAATATGCTATGACCTTTGCTGATTGGAAGTGTTGCCTGTTATGTATGTTTGTAGTCTGTAGCTTTTGTATTCTATGTCTAGTATGGTCCTCTTTTATATTTTCTCATTATGGATAGCATCCGTGTACAACACTGTATTGTCTGTCCTGTCCTTTGGAACCTATGTAACCTTCCAAGATGGCTACCTCATCTGGTACACTTGTATGTATTGAGAACAAGATGGGTGCTTTGTCTGGTACACTTGTATGTAGTGAGAACAAGATGGTTGCCTCATCTGGTACACTTGTATGTAGAGAGTACAAGATGGTTGCCTCATCTGGTACACTTGTATGTAGTGAGAACAAGATGGCTGCCTCACCTAGTACACTTGTATTTAGTGAGAACAAGATGAATGCCTCATCTGGTACACTTGTATATAGTGAGAACAAGATGGCTGCCTCGTCTTTTACACTTGTATGTAGTGAGTACAAGATGGCTGCCTCGTTTGGTACACCTGTATGTAGTGAATACAAGATGGCTGCCTCGTCTGGAACACTTGTATGTAGTGAGTACAAGATGGCTGCCTTGTCTGGTACACTTGTATGTAGTGAGAACAAGATGGCTGCCTCACCTAGTACACTTGTATGTAGTGAGAACAAGATGAATGCCTCATCTGGTACACTTGTATATAGTGAGAACAAGATGGCTGCCTCATCTGGAACACTTGTATGTAGTGAGTACAAGATGGCTGCCTCATCTGATACACTTGTATGTAGTGAGTACAAGATGTCTGCCTCGTCTGGTACACTTGTATGTAGTGAGTACAAGATGGCTGCCTCATCTGGAACACTTGTACAGTATGTAGTGAGTACAAGATGGCTGCCTCGTCTGGTACACTTGTATGTAAGGATTAAAAGATGGCTGCCTTGTCTGGAACACTAGTATGTAGTGAGAACAAGATGGCTGCCTCTTCTGATACACTTGTATGTAGTGAGTACAAGATGGCTGCCTCATCTGGTACACTTGTATGTAGTGAGTACAAGATGGCTGCCTCGTCTGGAACACTTGTATGTAGTTGAAACAAGATGGCTGCCTCCTCTGGTACACTTGAATGTAGGATGGGCAATCTGTGGGTCTGATAATTCTGTGGACATTATACCCCTTTTCCACTATAGCACGGGTCGCTGCCGTGTCGCCCGACACGGCTGCGACCCGTGCTACAGCCCCCTTTCAGCAGCGCTCACCAACCCGGCATATTGCCGAGTTGGTGACGCGGCTAGTGACGTGGCAGGGGCAGCGCTGGGAGATCACATGGTCTCCCAGCGCCGCCCTCCCTATACACTGTGAACGGGAGCCGTGTCGCCTCGACACGGCTTCCGTTCACACTAGACAGCTAGCTGGGTTGAACACGTGTTCAACCCGGCTAGCTACCCGGGTAGGATTCCCGGATCACTTGATCCGGGAATTTGCCGGGGGACCCGTTTCCACTAGGGAAAAACACAGGTAAATGCGCGCCCCCGCGCATTTACCCGTGTTTTAAGGAGCTAGTGGAAAAGGGTATTTAGAATCTCACTTTTTCTGCATTTTGCAGTTCTCCAATGTGTATCACATCACCAGGTATTGCTGGTCCTGCCCACTGTACCCTATCCTATATAGTGAGCACAAGATGGTGGCTCCTTTACAGTTTATTTCTGGCAAATGCACAGCAATATGAATCCTTTTATCAAATAGCACTACATAAATAAACATTATTATTACTATCATTATTTTGTTCTGCTTTTATCTTGGGATCTTTATCTCACGATCCACAATCATCAGTAAAACTTTCTGTCAGTAATAAAAAGTACACAAGTGTTTTCCTATTAATTTAGCCACAGCGCTCGTCTGAACAGTGTTATGATCCCTATTTTCGACCTTGGACCTTTCTTTGTTCTCTGTAGATTGCCGTTTTCACTTTTAGCTTTATATTTTGATAAAAGTGTCAGGAACAAAATAGTTTGGCAGCCCAGGCATGTCTCATTGCCAATTAGGTTGAGTCCCTTGAATGTTTTTGCAAACCTATTGCATATTTCCAGCTAACAACAGTCAGTTTATTTGTGCTTGGAGTTATTTATACATGTATGATGATCTAATAGCTACATTTTAATAAAACAATGGGCCTAATCCAGAGTTGATCGCAGCAGCAAATTTGTTAGCAGTTGGTCAAAACCATGGGGGTCATTCACACCTGACCGCTAGGCTGCGTTTTCGGACAGCCTGCGATCAGGTCTGAACTGCGCATGCTCTGTAATGCACAGGCGCGTCGGTCCGCAGCGACGGGATGTGCGAGAAAAGCGATCGCACAGGAAGAGGGTGTTTGTGGATGGCAACTGACCGTTTTAGAGGAGTGTCCGGAGAAACGCAGGAGGGACCAGGCGTTTGAAGGGAGGGTTTCTGATGTCAGCACCGACCCCGATCCTTGCACTGGAAGACTAAGTCCTGGGCTGTGCAGGGACTGCACAAACTTTTGTTTGTGCAGCTCTCTGCACATGCGATCGCACCCCTGCACAGTGACTCCCCCCCCCCCCCCCCTTTAGGTGGCGACTACCTGATCGCAGGGATGCAAAAAACGCACCCTAGTGATCAGGTCTGAATTAGGCCCCATGTGTATTGCAGGGGGGCAGATGTAACATGTGCAGAGAGAGTTAGATTTGGGTGGGGTGTTTAAGCTGAAATCTAAATTGCAGTGTAAAAATAAAGCAGCCAGTATTTACCCTGCACAGAAACAATATAACCCACCCAAATCTAACTCTCTCTGCACATGTTACATCTGCCACACCTGCCATGTACATGGTTTTGGCCAACTGCAAACATATTTGCTGCTGCTATCAGGTCTGACTTACCCCCTATGTCATTATTGTGTATTCACGGGGAAAAAAACAGTTGTAATTAAAATCTGAAATATGCCATCACTGGGTCCAGAAGCTGAAAAGAGCGAAAAGATGATTAACCCACAAAATTGTTATTTGTAACATGAGAGTACTGTGTATTACTGAGTTGCTGGCCCCACCCCTTTGTATGTATCAACCAATCCGCACGGTGCATTTCTCCAAAGCAAGACTGGCCAACTTGTCAGTCACATTGTGTCTGCTCTGGTAACGAAGCTTCTCCTTAATAACATGGCAACCTGAGGAATGAAACAAAGTACTGTGGCCATAGGGACATGTACTAAGCAGTGATAAAAGTGGAGAAGCGAGCAAGTGGAGAAGTTGGCCATGGCAACCAATCAGCACTGAGGTAACATCTATAATTTGCATACTATAAAATGATACAGAGCAGCTGATTGGTTTATCTGGCAACTTCTCCACTGGCTCACTTCTCCGCTCTTATCACTGCTTAGTAAATGTCCCCCTAACTTTGGTAAATAATAGAGAACAAAAAAGGCAGGCCCCAATCTTGATCGTTCTCTTGGCCATGGAGACTCATGACGTTATTACCGCGTATCTCCGTCACGTTTGCAAACACTGTTTAGTGATTGTGTCCTTGTTACTGCTGGAGAAGTTACACATCATCCTCAGTCACTGCGGCACAATTCACAATAAGGACACTTTGTGTAACAGAATTAATGATTGCTGACTATTCGTCTTCAGTGAGATTGCGTGTCCATGGTATGACCCCAATGTTACACGTAATCCCATAATAATCTGCTCATTCTGATTGATTACTCTGCTTTTCCTCCTTCCTATGTAATTAGCGCAGTTCTGTCCCCTTCGGGTTACAAGAACTCATTCTATGATGGGCTAATTCTGTGTCCGGGGGGAGAGGATATCTTTCCTGATAGACTATCCTAGGACCATCTCCCAGCGGTAACCTTTCCTGTGACGCCATGCTATCCGCAGGTTTTCCCACTTATTTTTCAATGGCAATAACCTGTGCTTAATGAAATGATTGCGGTTTAAGTAGCTATTATCATCAGCAGTAATATCAGTTAAAATTCAGACTTCCACGCACGTTGTAAATATAATACTGTAAAGTATAAATATCTTTCATTTGTTTTATTTAGTAAAACAAGATTCGGGGGGTATTTATCAAATAGTATTAGCGGCATATGCCCAATTTTCTAGGGGTACCCGCAAATATTAAGGACCCCCCAATATGTGAAGAAGGGACCTCAGCAGATATCTCCTTATCTCTTGGGGTCCTTCCATTTCTGTCAGCAGAAGCTGCGCGCGCGCACGCACGCACGCACGCACACTAATAATAATAACGAGCAGATTAGTTGGACAATGAATATTGTTTTCTGAATATGTCCTGCTTCAATATGATATTGTGTAAAGATACTGTCAATCATTTATTATAATGTCTGCAACACACAGCAATGGGTCATTAATATGCAGCTGCGGGTCAGTGGGCGTCGCTCACCTACTGCGTACTACATACATAAATTATACACACAAAAGTCTGAATATATTTAGCAAAAGAAAAGATACAAAGCCGTACACCGCAATGACACAGACACTGTAAAATGTCAGCTTCTGACGTTCTTATTATCTATCCTTTCCCAGTGCCAGAAAATCGTGTCAAGTCAGAGCAAGCCAGAGAATGGCAGTGACCCCGGCACAGATCAGTAAGGGGGACATTTACTAAGCAGTGATAAGTGCAGAGAAGTGAGCCAGTGGAGAAGTTGCCCATGGAAACCAATTAGCACTGAAGTAACATCTATAATTTGCATACTATAAAATGATACAGAGCTGCTGATTGGTTGATGGGGAAATTTCTCCACTGGCTCACTTCTCACTCTTATCACTGCTTAGTAAATGTCCCCCTAAGTGAGCACATAGTGACTGTGTTTGGACTATACAGTATTGCATGTTATTTTATTACTATGCTCCAGACATGGCGTTGCTGCAATGTGGCGTAGTATCGGTCAATAAAATAGTCTGAATCTATCAGGCAGATGGTAATTTTATTTACCCCATGTAATGGTTCATCGGTATCCGGACTGTGGATCGACACCACTTAGGTTGACACCCATTAGATCGACACCCCTTTGGTCGACAGTGAATAGGTCGACACTAGAAATAGGTCGACGTGACCATTAGGTCGACATGAACCAGGTCGACATGCAAAAAAGGTCGACGTGAGTTTTTCAAATTTTTTAAAATATTTTTTTGAACTTTTTAATACTTTGCGATCCACGTGGACTACGATTGGGAAAGGTAACCTGTGCCAAGCGCAGCAGTAGCGAAGCAAGGCACCTTGGTTGAAGCATGGCGAGCGAAGCAAGCCTTCCGAGGGGGCATGGTACACTAATTGGGGTTCCCGGTCACTTTACGAAGAAAACTACACAAAAAAACATGAAAAACTCATGTTGACCTTTTGTCATGTCGACCTAATGGCCGTGTCAACCTATTTCTAGTGTCGACCTAGCCACTGTTGACCAACAGGTGTCAACCTAATGGGTGTCGACCTAGACACTGTTGACCCTTAATCCCCCCCCCCCCCCCCATTGTTTTAGTTTCCATATCTGATGAAGTGGGCTGTGATCCACGAAACGCGTCATACTGCTGGGAACTACGGGCTTAATTCAGACTTGATCGTAGCAGTAAATTTGTTAGCAGATGGGCAAAACCATGGGGGTCATTCCGAGTTGATCGTAGCTGTGCTAAATTTAGCACAGCTACGATCATGTTCCCAGACATGTGAGGGGAGTTGATAGTCGCTGCCCCTGGTCACAGCATTTGCGTGTGACATAATGCAGCTGCTGCGGCCCACCCCCGCACGTCCGGCACGCCTGCGTTGGCCGGACTGCGCCCCTAAAATGGCGGGCAAACGCCGCCGTGCCGCACCCTCCCGCCCAGCGACTGCCTCTGCCTGTTAATCAGGCAGAGGCGATTGCTAGGGAACGACGGCCTTCGGCCATTCCGGCATGCGCCGGCGCACTGCGGCACTGGCACCTGCGCAGTTCCGACCCGATCGCTGCGCTGCGATAAACTGCAGCAAGCGATCGGGTCAGAATGACCCCCTATGTGCTCTGCAGGGGGGGAGGGGGGCAGATGTAACATGTGCAGAGAGAGTTAGATTTGGGTGGGGTGTGTTCAAACTGAAATCTAAGTTGCAGTGTGAAAATAAAGCAGCCAGTATTTACCCTGCACAGAAACAATATAACCCACCCAAATCTAACTCTCTCTGCACATGTTACATCTGCCCCCCTGCAGTGCACATGGTTTTGTCCAACTGCTAGCAAATTTGCTGCTACAATCAGGTCTGACTCTGAATTAGGCCTACATATATGAGTTACCGACCATTCCGCGTTTGGAGAAATGCAGAAATACTGAACAATACACCACAGTGTAGAAACACCTTTATTCAGAGGGAGTGCAAAGTGAATTGCTTGTGTGGCTTAATAGTTAATACCCAAATCAGAATGAGCCCCGTAATGAGAAGCGTTAGAGAGATTCTTCATTCAAGAGATTATTGATTTTATAACTGACCCTGAATTGTGGTACGTCCTCACAGTCTAGGCAAAGAGGTTTCTTCATTTTATCATGTTTTTTTTTTCATATACACCTAGTATCAGGGATGGGCTGTGACAGGGCCGTCTCTTCATATGGGCTCAATGGGCATCTGCCCAAGGGCCCCATGAGTAAAAGGGCCCTAGGCTGATAGCTGAGGGTCCCCTTATTCCAGGGGTACCAGATTTTGAAAATCGTCCCTGGGGAACCAGAGATATCTGACTGCAAAGCAGTGGTCCCCATCCAAACCTGTTACTTGCTCTTCACAGCCAGATATCTCAGGATCTATCTGACTTAGGGGCCTATTTATTAACATTATTTTTACTAAAATACAGGTTGAGTATCCCTTATCCAAAATTAAAAATCCCACATTTTTGGTTCCCCTACTGAGATAATGACACACATATATATGTATATTATATGATATATCTATATCAGTGGTTTCCAAGCTTTTTTGAATCACGGCGCCCTAAAATACCAGATTTCTTTTCACGGCATCCCTAGGCCAAAAATTTCTTATTGAGAAATTTAGAAAGAAATATTACATTAAGTAGATGGCGTTTATATTAGAGATGTGCACCGGAAATTTTTCGGGTTTTGGGTTTTGGTTTTGGGTTCGGTTCCGTGGCCGTGTTTTGGGTTCGAACGCGTTTTGGCAAAACCTCACCGAATTTTTTTTGTCGGATTCGGGTGTGTTTTGGATTCGGGTGTTTTAAAAAAAAAAAACCCTAAAAAACAGCTTAAATCATAGAATTTGGGGGTCATTTTGATCCCAAAGTATTATTAACCTCAATAACCATAATTTCCACTCATTTTCAGTCTATTCTGAACACCTCACACCTCACAATATTATTTTTAGTCCTAAAATTTGCACCGAGGTCGCTGGATGACTAAGCTCAGCGACCCAAGTGGCCGACACAAACACCTGGCCCATCTAGGAGTGGCACTGCAGTGTCACGTAGGATGGCCCTTCCAAAAAACACTCCCCAAACAGCACATGACGCAAAGAAAAAAAGAGGCGCAATGAGGTAGCTGTGTGACTAAGCTCAGCGACCCTAGTGGCCGACACAAACACCTGGCCCATCTAGGAGTGGCACTGCAGTGTCACGCAGGATGGCCCTTCCAAAAAACACTCCCCAAACAGCACATGACGCAAAGAAAAAAAGAGGTGCAATGAGGTAGCTGTGTGAGTAAGCTAAGCGACCCTAGTGGCCGACACAAACACCTGGCCCATCTAGGAGTGGCACTGCAGTGTCAGGCCGGATGGCCCTTCCAAAAAATACTCCCCAAACAGCACATGACGCAAAGAAGAAAAAAAAGAGGCGCAATGAGGTAGCTGTGTGACTAAGATAAGCGACCCTAGTGGCCGACACAAACACCTGGCCCATCTAGGAGTGGCACTGCAGTGTCACGCAGGATGGCCCTTCCAAAAAACACTCCCCAAACAGCACATGACGCAAAGAAAAAAAGAGGCGCAATGAGGTAGCTGTGTGAGTAAGCTAAGCGACCCTAGTGGCCGACACAAACACCTGGCCCATCTAGGAGTGGCACTGCAGTGTCAGGCCGGATGGCCCTTCCAAAAAATACTCCCCAAACAGCACATGACGCAAAGAAGAAAAAAATGAGGCGCAATGAGGTAGCTGTGTGACTAAGATAAGTGACCCTAGTGGCCGACACAAACACCTGGCCCATCTAGGAGTGGCACTGCAGTGTCACGCAGGATGGCCCTTCCAAAAAACACTCCCCAAACAGCACATGACGCAAAGAAAAATGAAAGAAAAAAGAGGTGCAAGATGGAATTGTCCTTGTGTTGTATAAACAGGACATGCACACTTTAACCAACCCATCATTTCAGTGACAGGGTCTGCCACACGACTGTGACTGAAATGACGGGTTGGTTTGGACCCCCACCAAAAAAGAAGCAATTAATCTCTCCTTGCACAAACTGGCTCTACAGAGGCAAGATGTCCACCTCATCATCATCCTCCGATTCATCACCGTGTACATCCCCCTCCTCACAGATTATCAATTCGTCCCCACTGGAATCCACCATCACAGCTCCCTGTGTACTTTGTGGAGGCAATTGCTGCTAGTGAATGTCTCCATGGAGGAATTGATTATAATTCATTTTAATGAACATCATCTTCTCCACATTTTCTGGAAGTAACCTCGTACGCCGATTGCTGACAAGGTGAGCGGCGGCACTAAACACTCTTTCGGAGTACACACTTGTGGGAGGGCAACTTAGGTAGAATAAAGCCAGTTTGTGCAAGGGCCTCCAAATTGCCTCTTTTTCCTGCCAGTATACGTACGGACTGTCTGACGTGCCTACTTGGATGCGGTCACTCATATAATCCTCCACCATTCTTTCAATGGTGATAGAATCATATGCAGTGACAGTAGACGACATGTCCGTAATCGTTGTCAGGTCCTTCAGTCCGGACCAGATGTCAGCATCAGCAGTCGCTCCAGACTGCCCTGCATCACCGCCAGCGGGTGGGCTCGGAATTCTGAGCCTTTTCCACGCACCCCCAGTTGCGGGAGAATGTGAAGGAGGAGATGTTGACAGGTCGCGTTCCGCTTGACTTGACAATTTTCTCACCAGCAGTTCTTTGAACCCCTGCAGACTTGTGTTTGCCGGAAAGAGAGATACAACGTAGGTTTTAAATCTAGGATCGAGCACGGTGGCCAAAATGTAGTGCTCTGATTTCAACAGATTGACCACCCGTGAATCCTTGTTAAGCGAATTAAGGGCTCCATCCACAAGTCCCACATGCCTAGCGGAATCGCTCAGTGTTAGCTCCTCCTTCAATGTCTCCAGCTTCTTCTGCAAAAGCCTGATGAGGGGAATGACCTGACTCAGGCTGGCAGTGTCTGAACTGACTTCACGTGTGGCAAGTTCAAAAGGTTGCAGAACCTTGCACAACGTTGAAATCATTCTCCACTGCGCTTGAGACAGGTGCATTCCACCTCCTATATCGTGGTCAGTTGTATAGGCTTGAATGGCCTTTTGCTGCTCCTCCAACCTCTGAAGCATATAGAGGGTTGAATTCCACCTCGTTACCACTTCTTGCTTCAGATGATGGCAGGGCAGGTTCAGGCGTTTTTGGTGTTGCTCCAGTCTTCTGTACGTGGTGCCTGTACGCCGAAAGTGTCCCGCAATTCTTCTGGCCACCGACAGCATCTCTTGCACGCCCATCTCATTTTTTTAAATAATTCTGCACCACCAAATTCAAGGTATGTGCAAAACATGGGACGTGCTGGAATTTGCCCATATTTAATGCACACACAATATTGCTGGCGTTGTCCGATGCCACAAATCCACAGGAGAGTCCAATTGGGGTAAGCCATTCTGCGATGATCTTCCTCAGTTGCCGTAAGAGGTTTTTAGCTGTGTGCGTATTCTGGAAAGCGGTGATACAAAGCGTAGCCTGCCTAGGAAAGAGTTGGCGTTTGCGAGATGCTGCTACTGGTGCCGCCGCTGCTGTTCTTGCGGCGGGAGTCAATACATCTACCCAGTGGGCTGTCACAGTCATATAGTCCTGAGTCTGCCCTGCTCCACTTGTCCACATGTCCGTGGTTAAGTGGACATTGGGTACAACTGCATTTTTTAGGACACTGGTGAGTCTTTTTCTGAGGTCTGTATACATTTTCGGTATCGCCTGCCTAGAGAAATGGAACCTAGATGGTATTTGGTACCGGGGACACAGTACCTCAAACAAGTCTATAGTTGGCTCTGCAGTAATGATGGATACCGGAACCACGTTTCTCACCGCCCAGGATGCCAAGGCCTCAGTTATCCGCTTTGCAGCAGGATGACTGCTGTGATATTTCATCTTCCTCGCAAAGGACTGTTGGACAGTCAATTGCTTGGTGGAAGTAGCAAAAGTGGTCTTACGACTTCCCCTCTGGGATGACCATCGACTCCCAGCAGCAACAACAGCAGCGCCAGCAGCAGTATGCGTTACAATCAAGGATGCATCGGAGGAATCCCAGGCAGGAGAGGACTCGTCAGAATTGCCAGTGACATGGCCTGCAGGACTATTGGCATTCCTGGGGAAGGAGGAAATTGACACTGAGGGAGTTGGTGGGGTGGTTTGCGTGAGCTTGGTTACAAGAGGAAGGGATTTACTGGTCAGTGGACTGCTTCCGCTGTCGCTCAAAGTTTTTGAACTTGTCACTGACTTATGATGAATGCGCTGCAGGTGACGTATAAGGGAGGATGTTCCGAGGTGGTTAACGTCCTTACCCCTACTTATTACAGCTTGACAAAGGCAACACACGGCTTGACACCTGTTGTCCGCATTTCTGTTGAAATACTTCCACACCGAAGAGCTGATTTTTTTGGTATTTTCACCAGGCATGTCAATGGCCATATTCCTCCCACGGACAACAGGTGTCTCCCCGGGTGCCTGACTTAAACAAACCACCTCACCATCAGAATCCTCCTTGTCAATTTCCTCCCCAGCGCCAGCAACACCCATATCCTCCTCATCCTGGTGTACTTCAACACTGACATCTTCAATCTGACTATCAGGAACTGGACTGCGGGTGCTCTTTCCAGCACTTGCAGGGGGCGTGCAAATGGTGGAAGGCGCATGCTCTTCACGTCCAGTGTTGGGAAGGTCAGGCATCGCAACCGACACAATTGGACTCTCCTTGTGGATTTGTGATTTCGAAGAACGCACAGTTCTTTGCTGTGCTTTTGCCAGCTTAAGTCTTTTCATTTTTCTAGCGAGAGGCTGAGTGCTTCCATCCTCATGTGAAGCTGAACCACTAGCCATGAACATAGGCCAGGGCCTCAGCCGTTCCTTGCCACTCCGTGTGGTAAATGGCATATTGGCAAGTTTACGCTTCTCCTCCGACGATTTTATTTTAGATTTTTGGGTCCTTTTTTTACTGATATTTTGTGTTTTGGATTTTACATGCTCTGTACTATGACATTGGGCATCGGCCTTGGCAGACGACGTTGATGGAATTTCATCGTCTCGGCCATGACTAGTGGCAGCAGCTTCAGCACGAGGTGGAAGTGGATCTTGATCTTTCCCTATTTTTGGAACCTCAACATTTTTGTTCTCCATATTTTAATAGGCACAACTAAAAGGCACCTCAGGTAAACAATGGAGATGGATGGATACTAGTATACTTATGGATGACGAGTGACTGACGACACAGAGGTAGCTACAGCCGTGGACTACCGTACTGCGTCTGCTAGTATAGAGATGATAATGATATAAAAAATATATATATATCACTACTGCAGGTATATATAATATAATGACGGACCTGCTGGACACTGTCAGCAGACTCCTAAACTACTAGTATGAAGAAGATAGAAAAAAAAACCCCACCACAGGTAGGTATACAATTATGGACGAGCACTGACGACACAGAGGTAGCCACAGCCGTGGACTACCGTACTGCGTCTGCTAGTATAGAGATGATAATGATATAAAAAATATATATATATCACTACTGCAGGTATATATAATATAATGACGGACCTGCTGGACACTGTCAGCAGACTCCTAAACTACTAGTATGAAGAAGATAGAAAAAAAAACCCCACCACAGGTAGGTATACAATTATGGACGAGCACTGACGACACAGAGGTAGCTACAGCCGTGGACTACCGTACTGCGTCTGCTAGTATAGAGATGATAATGATATAAAAAATATATATATATCACTACTGCAGGTATATATAATATAATGACGGACCTGCTGGACACTGTCAGCAGACTCCTAAACTACTAGTATGAAGAAGATAGAAAAAAAAACCCACCACAGGTAGGTATACAATTATGGACGAGCACTGACGACACAGAGGTAGCCACAGCCGTGGACTACCGTACTGCGTCTGCTAGTATAGAGATGAAAATGATATAAAAAATATATATATATATATATCACTACTGCAGGTATATATAATATAATGACGGACCTGCTGGACACTGTCAGCAGACTCCTAAACTACTAGTATGAAGAAGATAGAAAAAAAAACCCCACCACAGGTAGGTATACAATTATGGACGAGCACTGACGACACAGAGGTAGCTACAGCCGTGGACTACCGTACTGCGTCTGCTAGTATAGAGATGATAATGATATAAAAAATATATATATATCACTACTGCAGGTATATATAATATAATGACGGACCTGCTGGACACTGTCAGCAGACTCCTAAACTACTAGTATGAAGAAGATAGAAAAAAAAACCCACCACAGGTAGGTATACAATTATGGACGAGCACTGACGACACAGAGGTAGCTACAGCCGTGGACTACCGTACTGCGTCTGCTAGTATAGAGATGATAATGATATAAAAAATATATATATATCACTACTGCAGGTATATATAATATAATGACGGACCTGCTGGACACTGTCAGCAGACTCCTAAACTACTAGTATGAAGAAGATAGAAAAAAAAAACCCACCACAGGTAGGTATACAATTATGGACGAGCACTGACGACACAGAGGTAGCCACAGCCGTGGACTACCGTACTGCGTCTGCTAATATAGAGATGATAAAGATGATAGAGATGAACAAAAAAAATATAACACTACTGCAGGTAAATATTTATATAATATAATGAATGACGGACCTGCTGAACACTGTCAGCAGAATGCGTTTATAGAATAAATAAAAAAAACACCACAGGAGTGTTTAACTTTTTCAGGCAGACAATATACTGGTGGTCACTGGTCAGTCACACTGGCAGCAAAAGTGTGCACTGTACTCCTACTAAAACTGCACCCCAGTCTCCCCCACAATTCAGCTGTGTGAGCAGTGAGCACTCAGCACAGTCAGATATACATAGATGATATTATCATGCAGCACACTGAGGCTGAGCACAGATATGGTATGTGACTGTGTATCGTTTTTTTTCAGGCAGAGAACGGATTATATTAAATAATAAATAAAACTGGTGGTGGTCAGTCACTAGTAACTAACTATCAGCAAAACTCTGCACTCTGAGTACTCCTAATGCTCCCCAAAATTACTAAGTAATCAACTCAAGTGTCTCTATCTATTCTAACGGAGAGGACGCCAGCCACTTCCTCTCCCTATCAATCTCAATGCACGTGTGAAAATGGCGGCGACGCGCGGCTCCTTATATAGAATCCGAGTCTCGCGATAGAATACGAGCCTCGCGAGAATCCGACAGCGGGATGATGACGTTCGGGCGCGCTCGGGTTAGCCGAGCAAGGCGGGAAGATCCGAGTCTGCCTCGGACCCGTGTAAAAAGGCTGAAGTTCGGGGGGGTTCGGATTCCGAGGAACCGAACCCGCTCATCTCTAGTTTATATGTCATCCTTAGGGTCAGTTATGTGGTGAGGGACAAGATTTGCTTCTGTTTGGCCTCATATTTTATGACAGGCAGCCACCAGCACTGGTTTTGCCTATTATATTGACCATGAATAATTTGAATTGGTCCTGGACCACCAACTCAGGGCACCCCTGCAAGTGTCCTGAGGCACCCCAGGGAGCCACGACACACAGTTTGGGAACCTCTGATCTATATAATATATTTATATATACACATAATATATAATATATATGTCATTATCTCAGTGGGGGAACCCAAAAATGTGGGATTTTTAATTTGGGAAAAGGGATACTCAATCTGTAATGTGAAAAAGGGTGTTTTCTGTTTTCACACCCTTTTCACATTATTTTAGTATCACCTGAAAAGGACTGTGTAAAGGACATTTGGAGCAAATTTCATGAAAAACTGCTCCAAACCCTTTCATTCACTTTTTTTTAGTAACCCACATCGCATTCCCCATACTTATAATGGGAAATGTGATGTGGGCAAATTTACAAAAAAAAAAAAAAAATGTGCAAAAATACCGCAGTGTGCCCTGTGATAATCTCGCCAGCTCAGGGCAGCACTGCGATGTGCACCCTTTTGCCCAGCTTTCTCTGCACCTGGCAGAGAAAGCTGAGCGGGGACCAGGCTGCAGTGATCAGCTCTGTGTGTCCGATGGACACAAGCTGATCAATGTGTAAAAATAAAATTAAAAAAGTTAAAAAAAACAAAAAAAACATACCTGTCCAGGGAGCCGGTGTCAGCTGCTCCGGTGAGCGCTGCCGGGCGCCGGGTCCCCCATGTGCTGCAATGTGACCCTGATGCAGTAAAGTGATGCTGCAAAACGGCAGCGCATTTGACAGCACCGGGGGTCACAGCGCAGGAGAAGGACCCTGGGGAGGGGGGGGGGTTCCGCGGCACGCAGGGGTAGTCGTGAAGGGAGGGGGGTCGACCGGGCGGTGGCGGTAGTGGCGATATCGGCGGGGACGGTGCATGCGCAGCAGGACGCAGCAGGACATTTTTAGGAAAAATACCCTGATGATGCTGTGTAGAGGCACCACAAGCTCTGTTCCTGCATGCGGTGATTGATACATCCCTGCGATGTAATCAATTATCGCAGTGCGAGTTTGGGCGATTTTATCACCTGTCATCCGCATCCTGGATGTGGATGGTGATAAATAGGCCCCTAAGAGTTTTTCTGAGGGTATACTACAAAAGCTGGGACTCTCCCCTTTCGGTGGACACTGGAAGATTGTCTCTACTATGCCCAGAACCAGAGATATCAGCCTTCCAGCAGCTGCTCCCTGCTCCAGCTCCACATGCCTGGGATGCGGTTTTATATATTTGTCTAAGGATTGCTCCGGCTCCTCAACTCTGATCCCCAAGTCCCCAGTACCTCCTGAAAGGTGGAACTCTCTAGATTGTTATCTCATTGAAAGGGAGTATTGATCCCTTTCCAGGAACTGGACATATCTGCAGTCAAGCAAGCTGCCCCCCTACCGACAAATGATGAGTATTAAGCTCTGCCCTACCACCCTGGAAGTCATGTACTGGGGCCCCTTCATTCATTCCAATGCCCCTTCTACAGTTTAGTGTTCTCCCTCTCGCCCCATCTGTGCAGTAAACGAGTAATTAGTAGAAATTACTTCTCCAGGACCGATATGCTGAGTGGAAGATATAACAACCCCTACCGGGATATCAAAGCTGCCACTGATAATACCGCCCACCCCTACCACTGGAGAATGGGTAGGGGTCCCAGTGCATTGCTTTGCCCAGGGGCCCACACTGCTGTTAAGATGGCCCTACCCGGGGGGCATGCACGCTCCAAAGGGGCATTGCCAAAGCTCACGGAAGAGTGAGACAAGTCACAGGGTGTGGCCTCGCTCGGCCAGCCCATTTCTATGTGTGACCGAACCAGGACATTAGGCCATGGGCCCTGCCTGGCATTAAAAAGCAATGACTTTATGTAATTCCTAGTACTAATGGCCCTACATTTATTCATTATGAACTTTTTACATATATATTAGTAGGAAGTTAAGGCCAAAACTGACCTAAAGGTGGGTAAAAAGAAAGTGAAGTCTTACTACTTATGAACTAAGGGGTCTGTTTACCAAAGGCAAAAAGCCATAAAAATGCCTTATTATTGAATTACATCACTTCTTCCCTTTTCTTTCACCTTCTTTTCTCTATCGTCCTAGTGGATGCTGGGGTTCCTGAAAGGACCATGGGGAATAGCGGCTCCGCAGGAGACAGGGCACAAAAAGTAAAGCTTTTCCAGATCAGGTGGTGTGCACTGGCTCCTCCCCCTATGACCCTCCTCCAGACTCCAGTTAGATTTTTGTGCCCGGCCGAGAAGGGTGCAATCTAGGTGGCTCTCCTAAAGAGCTGCTTAGAAAAAGTTTAGCTTAGGTTTTTTATTTTACAGTGAGTCCTGCTGGCAACAGGATCACTGCAACGAGGGACTGAGGGGAGAAGAAGTGAACTCACCTGCGTGCAGGATGGATTGGCTTCTTGGCTACTGGACATCAGCTCCAGAGGGACGATCACAGGTACAGCCTGGATGGTCACCGGAGCCGCGCCGCCGGCCCCCTTGCAGATGCTGAAGTCAGAAGAGGTCCAGAATCGGCGGCTGAAGACTCCTGCAGTCTTCTAAAGGTAGCGCACAGCACTGCAGCTGTGCGCCATTTTCCTCTCAGCACACTTCACACGCAGTCACTGAGGGTGCAGGGCGCTGGGGGGGGGCGCCCTGGGAGGCAAATGTAACCTATATAAAGGCTAAAAATACCTCACATATAGCCCCCAGAGGCTATATGGAGATATTTAACCCCTGCCTGGATTCACTAAATAGCGGGAGACGAGCCCGCCGGAAAAGGGGCGGGGCCTATCTCCTCAGCACACGGCGCCATTTCCTCTCACAGCTCCGCTGGTCAGGACGGCTCCCAGGTCTCTCCCCTGCACTGCACTACAGAAACAGGGTAAAACAGAGAGGGGGGGCAAATTTATGGCGATATTTTGATATATATAAAGCAGCTATAAGGGAGCACTTATTATAAGGCTATCCCTGTTATATATAGCGCTTTTGGTGTGTGCTGGCAAACTCTCCCTCTGTCTCCCCAAAGGGCTAGTGGGTCCTGTCTTCGTTAGGAGCATTCCCTGTGTGTCTGCTGTGTGTCGGTACGTGTGTGTCGACATGTATGAGGACGATATTGGTGTGGAGGCGGAGCAATTGCCAAATATGAGGATGTCACCCCCTAGGGAGTCGACACCAGAATGGATGCCTTTATTTATGGAACTACGGGATAGTGTCAACACGCTAAAGCAGTCGTTTGACGACATGAGACGGCCGGACAATCAATTAGTGCCTGTCCAGGCGACTCAAACACCGTCAGGGGCTGTGAAACGCCCTTTGCCTCAGTCGGTCGACACAGACCCAGACACAGGCACTGACTCCAGTGGTGACGGTGACGAATCAACCGTATTTTCCAGTAGGGCCACACGTTATATGATTTTGGCAATGAAGGAGGCGTTACATTTAGCTGATACTACAGGTACCACTAAACAGGGTATTATGTGGGGTGTGAAAAAACTACCTATAGTTTTTCCTGAATCAGAAGAATTAAATGACGTGTGTAATGAAGCGTGGGTTGCCCCTGATAAAAAGCTGATAATTTCAAAGAAATTATTGGCATTATACCCTTTCCCGCCAGAGGTTAGGGAGCGCTGGGAAACACCTCCTAGGGTGGACAAGGCGCTAACACGCTTATCTAAACAAGTGGCGTTACCCTCTCCTGAGACGGCCGCACTTAAAGATCCATCAGATAGGAGGATGGAAAATATCCAAAAAAGTATATACACACATGCAGGTGTTATACTACGACCAGCTATAGCGACTGCCTGGATGTGCAGTGCTGGGGTAGTTTGGTCAGAGTCCCTGATTGAAAATATTGATACCCTGGACAGGGACAATATTTTACTGTCGTTAGAACAAATAAAGGATGCATTTCTTTATATGCGTGATGCACAGAGGGATATCTGCACACTGGCATCACGGGTAAGTGCTATGTCCATTTCGGCCAGAAGAGCTTTATGGACGCGACAGTGGACAGGCGATGCGGATTCAAAACGACATATGGAAGTTTTGCCGTATAAAGGGGAGGAGTTATTTGGAGTCGGTCTATCAGATTTGGTGGCCACGGCTACAGCCGGGAAATCCACCTTTCTACCTCAAGTCACTCCCCAACAGAAAAAGGCACCGACTTTTCAACCACAGCCCTTTCGTTCCTTTAAAAATAAGAGAGCAAAGGGCTATTCATATCTGCCACGAGGCAGAGGTCGAGGGAAGAGACAGCAACAGGCAGCTCCTTCCCAGGAACAGAAGCCTTCCCCGGCTTCTACAAAAGCCTCAGCATGACGCTGGGGCTTCTCAAGCGGACTCGGGGACGGTGGGTGGTCGTCTCAAAAATTACAGCGCGCAGTGGGCTCACTCGCAGGTAGATCCCTGGATCCTGCAGATAATATCTCAGGGGTACAGGTTGGAATTAGAGACAGATCCACCTCGCCGTTTCCTGAAGTCTGCTTTACCAACGTCCCCCTCCGAAAGGGAGACGGTTTTGGAAGCCATTCACAAGCTGTACTCTCAGCAGGTGATAGTCAAGGTACCTCTTCTACAACAAGGGAAGGGGTATTATTCCACTCTTTTTGTGGTACCGAAGCCGGATGGCTCGGTAAGGCCTATTCTAAATCTGAAGTCCTTGAACCTGTACATAAAGAAGTTCAAGTTCAAGATGGAGTCACTCAGAGCAGTGATAGCGAACCTGGAAGAGGGGGACTTTATGGTATCCTTGGACATCAAGGATGCGTATCTCCACGTTCCAATTTACCCCTCACACCAGGGGTACCTCAGGTTCGTTGTACAAAACTGTCACTATCAGTTTCAGACGCTGCCGTTCGGATTGTCCACGGCACCTCGGGTCTTTACAAAGGTAATGGCCGAGATGATGATTCTTCTTCGAAGAAAAGGCATATTAATTATCCCATACTTGGACGATCTCCTAATAAGGGCAAGGTCCAGAGAACAGCTAGAGATGGGATTAGCACTGTCGCAAGAAGTGCTAAAACAGCACGGGTGGATTCTGAATATTCCAAAATCCCAGTTAATGCCGACAACTCGTCTGCTGTTCCTAGGGATGATTCTGGACACGGTTCAGAAAAAGGTTTTTCTCCCGGAGGAAAAAGCCAAGGAGTTATCCGAGCTTGTCAGGAACCTCCTAAAACCAGGAAAGGTGTCTGTACATCAATGCACAAGAGTCCTGGGAAAAATGGTGGCTTCTTACGAAGCAATTCCATTCGGCAGATTCCACGCAAGAATTTTCCAAAGGGATCTGTTGGACAAATGGTCAGGGTCGCATCTTCAGATGCACCTGCGGATAACCCTGTCTCCAAGGACAAGGGTGTCTCTTCTGTGGTGGTTGCAGAGTGCTCATCTATTGGAGGGCCGCAGATTCGGCATACAGGATTGGTCCTGGTGACCACGGACGCCAGCCTGAGAGGCTGGGGAGCAGTCACACAAGGAAGAAACTTCCAGGGAGTATGGACGAGCCTGGAAACGTCTCTTCATATAAACATTCTGGAACTAAGAGCAATATACAATGCTCTAAGCCAGGCAGAACCTCTGCTTCAGGGAAAACCGGTGTTGATCCAGTCGGACAACATCACGGCAGTCGCCCATGTGAACAGACAGGGCGGCACAAGAAGCAGGAGTGCAATGGCAGAAGCTGCAAGGATTCTTCGCTGGGCAGAGAATCATGTGATAGCACTGTCAGCAGTGTTCATCCCGGGAGTGGACAACTGGGAAGCAGACTTCCTCAGCAGACACGATCTTCACCCGGGAGAGTGGGGACTTCATCCAGAAGTCTTCCACTTGCTGGTAACCCGTTGGGAAAGACCAATGGTGGACATGATGGCGTCTCGCCTCAACAAAAAACTGGACAGGTATTGCGCCAGGTCAAGAGATCCGCAGGCAATAGCTGTGGACGCGCTGGTAACGCCTTGGGTGTACCAGTCGGTGTATGTGTTTCCTCCTCTGCCTCTCATACCAAAAGTATTGAGAATTATACGGCAAAGAGGCGTAAGGACGATACTAGTGGTTCCGGATTGGCCAAGAAGGACTTGGTACCCGGAACTTCAAGAGATGATCACGGAAGATCCGTGGCCTCTACCTCTAAGGAGGGACTTGCTTCAGCAGGGTCCCTGTCTGTTTCAAGACTTACCGCGGCTGCGTTTGACGGCATGGCGGTTGAACGCCGGATCCTAAAGGAAAAAGGCATGCCGGAAGAAGTCATTCCTACTTTGATTAAAGCAAGGAAGGAAGTAACCGTGCAACATTATCACCGAATTTGGCGAAAATATGTTGCGTGGTGCGAAGATCGGAGTGCTCCGACGGAGGAATTTCAACTGGGTCGATTCCTACATTTCCTGCAATCAGGATTGTCTATGGGTCTCAAATTGGGATCTATTAAGGTTCAAATTTCGGCCCTGTCGATTTTCTTTCAAAAAGAATTGGCTTCAGTCCCTGAAGTCCAGACCTTTGTTAAGGGAGTGCTACATATACAGCCTCCTGTGGTGCCTCCAGTGGCACCGTGGGATCTCAATGTGGTTTTGGACTTTCTAAAATCTCATTGGTTTGAACCACTAAAGAAGGTGGATTTGAAATATCTCACATGGAAAGTGACCATGCTTCTAGCCCTGGCTTCGGCCAGGAGAGTGTCAGAACTGGCAGCTTTATCTTACAAAAGCCCATATCTGATTTTCCATTCGGACAGGGCAGAACTGCGGACTCGTCCGCATTTTCTCCCTAAGGTGGTGTCAGCATTTCATCTGAACCAGCCTATTGTAGTGCCTGCGGCTACAAGTGACTTGGAGGACTCCAAGTTACTGGACGTTGTCAGAGCATTAAAAATATATATTGCAAGGACAGCTGGAGTCAGAAAATCTGACTCGTTGTTTATATTGTATGCACCCAACAAGATGGGTGCTCCTGCGTCTAAGCAGACGATTGCTCGTTGGATCTGTAGCACAATCCAACTTGCACATTCTGTGGCAGGCCTGCCACAGCCTAAATCTGTAAAGGCCCACTCCACAAGGAAGGTGGGCTCATCTTGGGCGGCTGCCCGAGGGGTCTCGGCATTACAACTTTGCCGAGCAGCTACGTGGTCAGGGGAGAACACGTTTGTAAAATTTTACAAATTTGATACTCTGGCTAAGGAGGACCTGGAGTTCTCTCATTCGGTGCTGCAGAGTCATCCGCACTCTCCCGCCCGTTTGGGAGCTTTGGTATAATCCCCATGGTCCTTTCAGGAACCCCAGCATCCACTAGGACGATAGAGAAAATAAGATTTTACTTACCGATAAATCTATTTCTCGGAGTCCGTAGTGGATGCTGGGCGCCCATCCCAAGTGCGGATTATCTGCAATAATTGTACATAGTTATTGTTAACTAATTCGGGTTATTGTTGAAGGAAGCCATCTTTCAGAGGCTCCGCTGTTATCATACTGTTAACTGGGTTTAGATCACAAGTTGTACGGTGTGATTGGTGTGGCTGGTATGAGTCTTACCCGGGATTCAAAATCCTCCCTTATTGTGTACGCTCGTCCGGGCACAGTACCTAACTGGAGTCTGGAGGAGGGTCATAGGGGGAGGAGCCAGTGCACACCACCTGATCTGGAAAAGCTTTACTTTTTGTGCCCTGTCTCCTGCGGAGCCGCTATTCCCCATGGTCCTTTCAGGAACCCCAGCATCCACTACGGACTCCGAGAAATAGATTTATCGGTAAGTAAAATCTTATTTTCAGAGGGTCTTAATAAATAGCCTCCTATGTTACGACGCTGCAGATATCTCCGGAAAAATGGGTCCAGCTTAATTTTCCTGCATATCTGCACATGTACAGTTGGTCGCCGCCATTTTCCCGGAGACCTAAGCATGTGCAGTAGACACTGACACAGTGCCCACATGGAGCTTGCAAATGGCCACCAGCATTCTTAAAAGGAACCTGGGAGGTACAATACCAAAGTCAGTACCTCATGCCTCCGTGATGCTGACAATGTCTATAATATTTGTCCTATTAAAAACACGTTAAAGGTTAAAGAACACAGTACGCAATTGGCGTAAAAAGTACCGCAAGGGTACTCCCTTAACTATACACCTTAAGGAATGTACTTATACTGTAAACCTCTGTGTAGTGGGAGAGTGTAGATGCAACACAGTATAACCTTATTACCTTTAAAGCTGTTCGAGCGTCACTGACGCTCTGAGATTACTTAATACTATAAGAAATACACAGATACCGTGCTCAGGGTCCAACGCCTAAATATATATTATGAATGATATACTTGCAAAAAGACACAACGTGAATAGTTGTAGCCAAATTTTAAAGTTTATATTGATAATGGCAGAGCAAGATTACAATAAAGTGACAGTCAGCATGCACTTTACAAGTAATTACAAGGGAGCTCCATCTGCCTCTCGAACATGGCATAGATGGCCCCTAATATTGCATATTACAAAGAATTACTCCACCCAAGCTTGGACCAATCATAGCAGGCCTTGAGGCCCGTTCCTCCTTATCGAACACCATCTGGTCCTGGGTGGGCACATGACACAAATCAGTAAGACTAGGGTGACTTAGCAAAGTAAAGCAAGTTCTTGTCACGTACCTACATTCTTTGTCAGCAAAACATCTTACATAATAATGTCTGTTACGTATTACATGATATTAAAAAGTCAGAATAGATTCTATACATTGCTTAAATTTCCTTAACAATTCTCACCCTTTTGATAATTTTATTATCACACATATATAAAAACATAAACTAAAAGGTAACAATGGCAGTACTACTAATGCTAAGAGGGTGGTGTGACTGTGACTGGGGATGATATAGCCACAGACGCACCTGGGCCTACCCTGACTCTGTTGCCACACCCCGCAGTCAATTGGTACCTGCAGGTCAAAGTCTTGTCCTTTAGCAGCCGCTTTTCCCGGGCAAATTAGGTCCACCCAGTACTCTGATGCCCCCAGGTTTTATTATGTGACAAAGTACCAATTGAGACAGGATGTACGCAAGAGGAAGAACTGACTAAGTACTGCCTCGCGGTTGCTATTCTGCTAAGCATTCACACACCTTTATTGAAGCATTCACACACCTATCTATCTAGCTGTAAGAATAATAACAGCAGCCGGAGGTGCACTAGGGCACAGAGACCACTCGGTGAATTCGCTGGAATCGGAATGACTGACTCGTCGAAATCACTTCTCGGGATAAACTCCCTCTGGGATGGTGTCCAAACTGTCGAAGTACACCTGCGGGACCCTCTTTCAGAGATGATGTCTTCCACCCAACTCTTACAACAACTGAGGGGTCTCTCAGAAGAGATGGGCAGTTGGGCTGGGCCATCAGACGGTCATCTCTGTGGCTGTTATCATTCTTCCTATTAGGCGAGCGAATCCACATTTTTCCTGAAATGAGAAATACAGCACATTAAGCATTTCCAAGCGATCAAAAGAAATACAATCAATCCTATCACTACCACTATGGGTTTTATTAAATCCGATAATAGATTGTTAAACCATGCACCAATTGACCCCATCCAGGAGAAGGGATTCCATCCCTCCTTGGATATGTCTCTAGCTTGTTTCTGTAATTCCTTTACTTTATTCATGTGCGCTTCTATGGGGTCGTGTGAGTCCTCAATCCAGGTACAACATTCCTCCCATATAACAGCACACGTTCCTCCCTCCATAGCTAACAAGTAAATGAGAGCCATCCTATTTTGTAGGGTCACCTTCCTAATTTGAGCCATTTCCTCATTGATAGCATGGATGGCACTTGTGGTCTCATTAATTATCCCATCCATAATATTTGCATATTTATTTAACTTATTTGCTAATTCAATTCCCCAGCCTGTCCAGGCAGGGAACCACATCCAGGCTTTATCTGCTGCAGTAAACAATTCTCTCTTGTATCTAGTCTCTCTAGGGCCTGTTTCTATCATATTGGTAAAAGAGATGTTCTCACGCTGTCTTATGGCTGGCACAACTCTTCCTATAGTGCAGTTCCCCCAAGCTCCCATAGGAAGCCATGAGTAGGCCCTATTTCCACAAATATAGTATAGGCCTTGCTTCAACACCCTAGGGATTATCTTACCATGGTTTCCCAACCAGCTCTGAAACCATACCATATTATTGTGCACTTGGGTCTTACAATCCCAATCATTCTCATCCATCTGGTTCGGACAGGCACACCTAGGGGCACAAAGAGCTTTCATATTTGCACACCAACATTGATTGTTACAGTTACAGTTCACCTTGTCACATAACTTTTCATTGTATTCCATGTTAAATACTAAGGCAGCATTTTTACAATTTGTTTCTCCAACATATACCTTAGGTAAGTTGACTAGGTGACCTTTTAGTTCAGCCACGTGGTTAATAAACATAGGCCCTATGCACATAGTGGGCGGAGAGATTATACCAGCAATTTCTAAATATATTCCTAGATCTGAAAGAGCATTGTGAGCAGTGTGATTTATGTCTATTTCAACATTATAGCTATAATCTGTGAGGTTAAGATCATTCATCGAGATAGGGATACCAATCAAAGGGATTCCTTTATGGTTAGCAGGAACATAAGAACAGATACAACAGTCAGTGGCGTTCAGCTCCTTAGCGGTCTGCTGATGTAGAAGCCATATAGAGTTATTTTGCTTTTCTCCTTTCACCTGCACACACTGATATAAAGCACAAACAAGCAGGCAGAAAAACAAGTGTATCTTAACAGTCCATTCAGTTCTCTTCTCCCCGGGGGCCCCATGCTTTTAGGACCAGTTTGCATCATTGACCTGAAAGTTAATTTTCTTACAGTGAGAAGCGTACTTTCCTCTCCACTTTGACGGAGGTCACTGTGGTCAATAGCACCTGGTACGGGCCATCAAATCGGGGTTCCAGATGTGTCTTGTGGATCTGGTAAAGAAGAAAACACTTTGCCATGCAAATTAGTCAGTGGCTTATGAAGCTGAACAACGTAGTCAGTAAGAGAAGCGTACTGTCCATGCAATTTGAGTGGCAGCCTGCCAAACAGTATCTCAAATGATGAAAGTCCATGTAATCCCTTTGGGGTATACCTCATTGCAAAAGGATCTACTAGTAAAGCTTGTACCCATGTAAGTTTTGTTTGCTCACAGATCTTAGACATTTTTAATACGCTATTTGCTCTCTCAACCGTTTCATGTAGGACATACCTGCACACAAATTCAGATATCAATTTCTTTGCTGTTACTGCAGCCGTTACCTTGGCAACAGGCCACGCCTCTATCTACAAGGAGAACATAACCATTCTGTTATAAAGTATTTCAAACACTGTGCAAACCAAAATATAGCAATCATAGCAATCATTCCCCCTTTGGAAACATATGAAGGGAGATGTGCACACAATCGACCATCCTCATGTTTCCAAACAATATTTATTTATTTATTTGCAACCTGCCTTCCCCCATTTACCAAGTGTTTGGGGACCTGCCTGATTTGACATACTTTCTCTCTTGAGAACACGGGCTGCTCCACTGTCCACCAGATACTCCACTGAGTAAAAAGGCATTTCAGAGAGGGTCAAGTGGACAACGGCATCACCCCCCTACTCTCCGAGTGTTAGGAAACGAGTACAATGTTACAAATTGAGACCCTGGAACTCTGTGGAATGTGTGACAACTGGGGAGTTCCAGTACTCATGAGTGAAGCTGCGGTCAGTATGAATGGCCGCAGCAAGACCTTTTCTAACCCTATAACCATTACTCCTCCCAGTGGTCGGATGGTGCCTGAGGTGCTAGTCTTCTGCCCAAGGCAGCCGCGTTTGAATGGGCGAATTAGGTTCGCCCAAACTCCGATGCCCTCCAGTCTTACAAGGTTACAAGGCACCACCTGAGACTGCGAGTGAGGGGAAAACTAGCTACAGCTAAGGTGACTATAACATGAGAACTAAACAAACAAGTTATGTGCAGCGCTGCCGCCAGTACAAAAACACAAAACTAAGGCTAGTGGGAAGACCCACAAAATATGACACTGTAGTTACCAGGCTAGTAAACAAAAGTATAGCACTCTAAATAAGTACATAAGAAATCCTGGCATGCAAACAGAAATATATCCTAAAATACATGAACCGAATGCAGCTAGTGGGAAGACCCACAAAATATGTCACTGTAGTTACCAGATTAGTAACCAAAAGTATAGCACTCTAAAGTACATAAGAAATCCTGACATGCAAACAGAAATATAACATACAATACATGAACCGAATGCAAACAGGAATGAACCACTGCTGTGGCTCATAACATCAAGATGACTGGTAACACTGGAAGCCCTCCCTGTCAGGCGCTATCCTGCCCCCCTTTTTGGTGCTGGACAATTTCTTGCAATGTGGCCCTGTTTCACACAATTGTAGCACTTCACATTTCTGGACTCCCAATTGTTCCTCCCCCTAAACTTACCCCTCTGGGGGTTACCAGGTGTGTCAACTACCATCACCCTCTGGACCATTTTCTTCTGTACCTCCTGTATATTTCTCTGTCTTCAGCTGGCTAAACTCACTTGTACCAGGCATGAACTGCTCTCTAACAAGTTAGGCTGAGGCTTGAGGCAAGCGATATTCCTCAGCCCTTTCATCTCTCTCACCTTGGGTTATTTTAGGAGTGATGACAAGCTCACCTTCCACTCCACACAAAACCCTTCCTCCCCCTCTTTCTCATCTGACTGTACCTCCCCTCCTTGCTGATTTGCCCTTCCTGTTCTTGTTTCTGATGTAAAAAAAATACTTTGGGCTTTTTGCTGTCTTTTATAAGATTCTACCATCCACCTACTCCAAGCTGCCTATTCATTTGGCTCAGTGAATTTTGTTTTATTTTTTTGTAGAGGGTTGCCCAGCGGGATAATTCAAAGGTTCCCTCTTTTGGGATCCCACAATCCATCCCCCTAGTCAGCCTGCCCCACTTAGGTAAATGCCGGCTGACCCATTTGCCATATTTCTTACTCATCTCCTCCTGTGGGGTACGAGGAGTCTCAGGACGTCCATTACTCTGATTTGGTGATCAGCCAAATCCACGTTTACTGTGACTGTTTCCCATAGCCCTGCTATGGTGGAGGGGACTCTTGCACCCCTCTCTCAGTGTTTCACAGCACTATATTCTATGGCTATTTGCTGTTAGGGGAAGTCCCACACAGCGAATCCCCGCTTTTGGTCCCTCCAAATTTTCCAACAGAGCCAAATGAAAATCAGCAAGGCGAAGATGCCAAACAATATTTGCCCTCTAATGTCCTCTAGGTTAAACCATGCAAGTAAGGGATTATCTAAGTAAGAAGTATGATTTTTCATGAGACACAGAGAGACGCCAGTCTGCAGCTTCAGGACACGCCCTTCAGTGTAGCGAGAAACAGACTCAAACCAGTGTACACAGAGCTGTCAGATAGCAGGCCAGGAGGTAATCAGAGATTATATCGCTCCTGTTCGGGGGAGAGCCACAATCAGTTGCCCACAGACTGGTATCGACAAGCAAGGGTAGACCAGCAGAGAAACTACTCTTCACCAACACTTATCCTTATATTTGTCCTTCCACTATGCAGACAATGTTAATGACAGTTTACGTGACAGACTGAGAAGATAGGAAACATTCGTGTCTGAGGACATTAGGGTCCTCTTACTTTTTACTCCACTGCCCCCAGCATGCTTGGGGCAGCACAATCATTCAGCCATAAAGGGCCTCTGTCATGCTGATGTGGCAATGTGCCAGCATCTACATACACTCACACATGCATATCAAAACAGATATTACAACACAAAACAACTATTCAGGTTCTTGGGATCTGTACTCACGATAGTGGGACGGAGGGTCTTAGGAGCAGAGGAGGGGAGAGCAGACAGAGACACAAATGTTCTCACCTTTTTTGAATGGCGCCAATCTGGTCTCCAGTCCTCCGTTCCTGTCCTGATTCCGTTCCAATCGTTTTCAGATCCCGGGTTTCGGCACCAAATTGTTGTGGAAAAAAGACACAACGTGAATAGTTGTAGCCAAATTTTAAAGTTTATATTGATAATGGCAGAGCAAGATTACAATAAAGTGACAGTCAGCATGCACTTTACAAGTAATTACAAGGGAGCTCCATCTGCCTCTCGAACATGGCATAGATGGCCCCTAATATTGCATATTACAAAGAATTACTCCACCCAAGCTTGGACCAATCATAGCAGGCCTTGAGGCCCGTTCCTCCTTATCGAACACCATCTGGTCCTGGGTGGGCACATGACACAAATCAGCAAGACTAGGGTGACTTAGCAAAGTAAAGCAAGTTCTTGTCACGTACCTACATTCTTTGTCAGCAAAACATCTTACATAATAATGTCTGTTACGTATTACATGATATTAAAAAGTCAGAATAGATTCTATACATTGCTTAAATTTCCTTAACAGAATTTAACACAATACAAGTCATACACTACAATATAACATAGACTACCTAACCAGATAACTACACAGGAAATACAATACAATACAATTACTATTTAAGGGAAAATAAGAGAGAAAGAGAAGGAGAGAGAGAGAGAGATTGAGAGAGATTGGCTCAGAGTAACAAGAAGATTAATATGATTGCGGAGAAACACTTACACATGTGAGGAACAATCGCTGCGCAGTCAGTCAATGCTGAGAATCTTTGTTTAGAAAGTACTTGAGCTTACCCATGCTGCCTGTCCCTATATACACAACACCCAGCAACACAATTGTCCCTACAATGCCGCATGGGGCAGAAGCTAGACTCCATTTTGGGAAAACTCCACTTGATTCCAAAGACTACACCACATGGCTGAAAGGGGGAGGGGAAAATACCCGGCAGCAGCCATTTTAGATTTGCAGGTCCAAACACATGGCACTCTCTACTACACCACAATCACATAGCAGAAAACACAAGACTCCATTTTATTCCAAAATGTCCAAGCCTCAAAACAATGCATATGTTCTGATTTTACAATTCCAAACAATCTAAATCACCTTTCACAATTTCAATCCAACTTCCTAGAACCATCTTATTAAATCTCCATAGGCAAACAAATACCACAAATGCTATGCTACAGGTTGTCTAATGTTCCACTTCATCACAGACTTCACAGAGTATTCAGCACAAACAAGTTACAATCACACAGCTGCGCAAGCCTCACCATCCCCAAGCCATTTGTTTCTCCAAACCAACCACTCTATGCTTACCCATCATTCCACAACTACCCCACCACAAAACACACATTTAAAACTACTCTATGCCAATCAGCCATGAGATATTGAAATTATGATACTTAGCCTTTCGTAAGGAGCCTGGTGATGATCCAGCCATGCTTGCTGTGTGTCAGGTAGCTGTGTGAGTGAGTGAGTGAGCCCTGTGATCTCCAGTGGGTATATCATACCCTCATTCCAGCTGTGGGGGTGTGTCAACAACAAGATGTGTGTGTGTGTGTCCCTCACAGCATGTGAGCCAGCTGCATCAGTGGCCTTGGTTATGCAAAATAATGGGTGATGACCAACACATTCCTGTCTTGTGGGAAGCTATTGTTTGGCGAATACTGTCCCACTGTCCACTCTCAGTTGAGACAATGACATCTCAGCAATCATTCTTCTGTATACAAATCCAGCCCCATTTCGTAAACACAGGTGTTGGCCCTCCTCATTGAGTCTCAAAGCTCAGTGTAATTAAAGGCTATTGTACTCTGTCTGCGGGAAAGATACTGATTCGGAATACAATTAATCTTCAATTACTATTCCTGTGCTTTAGCTATGCATATGAAGATGTGAAGCCCTCACAACATGCAAACTATTGTTTGGGGGATCTCTAAGGTCAAAGAGCCATTTGAGACCCACTGATACCTGTTGGACTCAGGGGAATATTAACTTATAAAATACATTATATGGTTGAATTATGTAACGATTGAGTCGCACGCTGGGCACACAGAAACTCTACCGTAAATGCGCATACAGTGCGCCTGCGGGTGCACGTAACAGCGGGTATGCGCACGCACGGGAGAGCGCCCGCATGCGCAGCGCGGACATGTATGAGGTGCAAATATGGCAGTGTGCATAGTGATATTTTTCTGACTTTGACAGTCCACTCTTTGGCAGTCAACAATAACTGCCACTTCCTAAAACATTTCAAAAGGAGAAAAAGATATGTCAAGTGTAAATACATTTCCATGGTTGGGTTGGGGAGGAGAAAGAGAAGGTGTGAAAAGGGTATGACCTAGTGAGATAGCAAAAGCATGTGTGTATGAATCCATGTTTGGGGGGTCATGTATCATCGTGCCGTACGTGTTTTAAATCAAGCTTCGAGGTATTGCGAAGTATACATGTGAATTCCTTCTTATCCCGTGGTACGGGTCTGTGGATGGGCTGTCAAACTTTACCGAGCTCTTTTCGGCTTTGGTTGTAACAAAATGGGGGAGCACATTTTAGTTGATGATACATGAATGGGGGAGATATGTGATTGCTGATATCTGTGCCTGTATTCCCTATCGACCATGTGTGTCATTACCTGAGGGTTGTAGAAATGAAGAAAAGACATAATTACGGTAAATGCGGTGGTATTCTATGTCAGGTAAATGTACAGTCGTCGATTGAGGTCTTGTTTGGTGTCTGTTGAATGCAGTCTTCTTTGTGCTTTTGCCCATAAGGTGCGAGCAAAAGCTGTCAATGTCCATAGATTTACAAAAGTGTTGGGCTAGCGTAATTTTAAAATTTCTAGGGAAACTGGGGATCCATGGCATAGTTCATCAAAAATCTGTGTATCAGGTTGTCAAACTTCTTCTTTAATCCCTCTGTTGTCTGTATATCGGCTCATCAAATTCCTCGTCCAAGTGGGTCTTGTTACCTTGGAGGAAACGGAAAAACAGGTGAAAGAAACGGACCGTAGAAATCGCATTTTCATCACATCATTGTTTCTACATTTGGGTCATAAATCAAGTCCATTGGGATTACAGTTTCCTCACTCCTTAGACTCATTACCTCAGGTAGTACTTTTCCAATATAACACAATCCTTCTGAGTTTGGGGCAAGCCGCTCATACGCCTTTCTCCCGCATGTGAAATATGCATCATCGGGGAGAACATATGGGACGGAGTAGGACATAACCATATTACACACCTTCCATGTGAAATCTCCTAACCCTAATTCTTCCATCTGCTTAGTACACGTATCAGGTTGTACGATATGTGCACAGTATCCTGGTGATACCTCTCCAACTCTCGTAATCCTATTTCCTAAGGTATACCTATATCGGAAAGATTTTCCTCTACTGGCTATGTGGCGTATAAGCTCTGTATCTGTGGGCATTCTATCTGCTCTATGCGAAAAGGTCATGGTTTGGTTACTCCATGACACTTCCCAATTTCCCGGCTTTCGGGGATTGGAGATGTTAAAACATAATAGGGACCTATCCACATGGTATTGGTGGAGCTTCAAACTAGGAGGGCTGGAGATATTAAACCTCCTGTCCACCAGTCTCCCACCACTTAACTCAAGTACCTCCCCTAACGTTAAAGGAAATGGTACTAGCCCTGGTTTGCTATGACCTTGAGGTACTTGAGAGCATACCCAACAATCTGTTTTATTTAACACACTACCCACTAAGGAGTGATAGTCACTCAATGGATGCCGGTCCATATGGATATTAAAACTGGATTGGCATTTCTTAATGCACCCATCCTCCACTACGTTGTCACAGAGCCTACAGATACAGTTTTCTTCAACTAACAATCCTTCACAATGTTTACAAATAACATGGCTGCTAGATCGTTTCCGGTACTCGCCTTTGCTTGGTGATTGTGTTGCTATTGGAAATTTACACCTCCGTCTCAGTCATCGGAACCTTTCTGGATCCTTTCTCGACCTCACTGGTACTCTCGCCGGAACAGACTGTTCTGGTTAACATCATGGTCAACAGGAAAATCCATATCACAGTCTCTCGGGGCAAGTCCATCTTACAGGAGGAGAAAAGAAGAAATTTGTAATGGGGTACAGAAAATCAGTTTGAGGGGGAGAGTAACTTGTTACGATAATTAGTTCTCTAGTCTTGTTGTTCTTCTTGCTCTGTCGTCATCTCAAAAGGTGCTGTCTCTCAGGGGCAGATTTATTAAGCTCGGTGAAGTGATAAAGTGGAAGGTGATAAAGGACCAGCCAATCAGATCCTAACTACCATGTCACAGGCTGGGTTTGAAAAATGACAGTTAGGAGCTGACTGGCTGGTCCTTTATCTCCTTCCAATTTATCACTTCACGAGCTTCATAAATCTGCCCCTCAGTCTTCTAAACGAACATTCCGGTGATGCAATATTCTTTCAAATCAGCGATCTCTCTGTAAGGAGCAAAAATCTTGCATTACCATTTGTCTAACTGATGTGTGACATACCATCTTTAAAACATGAAAACATGAGTGAGAAGAGAGAAAAAAAAAAACAAAAGAGAGAGAGAACACTTCATATGCATATATATATTACATACATCTCCAATAACCAACAATACAATAGGAAAAGAGAAAAAAAAACATTTTTCAAACATTTTTTTTAAAACATTGTCAGATCGTCAGGCTGTCATATCTACATGTCCAATGGTTTCTTTGCGCCGTCCCTCCCCCCAGCACTTCCATATTCCATTGTCTGTATCTGGCCAGAATACATTGGTGCGGATAGGTCATGCTGGGGTTTGGTAGACTTCTGCAAAGACCAAGCGGATATGCAATGTTTGAGTCCTTACTAATAATCGTCAGAGGTGGGGAGAGAGAAAAAGAAAACATTTCACAGATACATTTACAACGTTTCACCTGGTCATTCCTGTGTCTTCAGGGAATGACCTCCCAATTTATTAACCGTTACCTCAGGCTTACCATCAGTTCTAATGATCACCTTTCCTGACTATATATTATGGGTGTGGCCCAAAATTCTTCCTATATGATCCCTGATTATAATTTGGTGTGTCCTAACTTTTGCTCATTTTCATGTCTAGGGGGTCTGATTTTATGTGG
The DNA here is from genome assembly GCF_028390025.1 of Pseudophryne corroboree. Lineage (NCBI taxonomy): Eukaryota > Metazoa > Chordata > Amphibia > Anura > Myobatrachidae > Pseudophryne > Pseudophryne corroboree. Next base: position 456,999,118 of record NC_086452.1, on the reverse strand, counting down.
GCTGTTGCAGTTACTGGCATAATGCCCTTCTCTTTTGCACAGATCACAAATCCTTAAGTTCCTCCATGTGCCAATGGCCTGGGGTTTTGGTTGATTTGATGCCTCCTCAAACGCTTGGATGCTCATCACCATCAACCGCTTTCCCTGTACTTCTCTGACTCCTTGGATACCATGATTATGTCGTTGTCTAGGGGGTTCATATACCTTTTGTGAATCTTTGATCATACACTTAGATCTTTCCTAGGATCTGGGTAATCAGACATGATTGATCTCAATTCTGTCCGGGACCAGGGATGGCGCATTGCACTGTCCTTGACGGGAATGGTTCCCTGATCGTCAGTCTTCCCATTGGGGACTGTGATCACCCTGACAGGACTAAACTCAATTACATCACCTTGTTTTGGTCTTACAATATGGGGTACATTTGTTTGTGCGTGATATAAAACATTGTACGTACCTGTGGACACGACCTCACCTGACCCTCCGTTAGGGGGTTTGATTATTGCCTTTACCAATTTGGTCGCGTCCACCTGGATGTCTTGTAGGATGGCTTCTGGAAGAGGTGCCGACATCGTTCTGGGCTCACTTTCTTGTTGGTAATCCTGAGGGAAGTTTAACATGGGGTGCGACTTGCACAGGTTAACATTTGTAATTTTTACACTTTCATTTTCATAAACATTATTACATTTAACACTTTCATTCTTAATACAGTTACTAAGTGCATTTTTATCGTACAACATTGTGCCATTTCTCTGCAACCATAATCCTCTCCATTGCCATGTCTCTCCTCTCAAGATGAAAGTTAGGTAAGTCAATTAAATCTCTTTGTAATTCACCTTCCTGTTGCCATAACTGCAAATGATCATAATGCTTGATTCGTCTCTTTGCTGATTTAATGAGACCTATCCTTCTCCTTAAATTCGTTAACACTTCTAGGCTGAAGCTACCTACTCTTGGGAATTTCTCCCCGTCATGTCTAGTCATTCTCTCCCATTCATCACATAAACTTTCTGTGTGACTTCCGTATTTCTCACACATTACATACCTTGCCGACCCAATTGGTCGGTACACTGAATCAACCCGAACCGAGGTTGATCGCCCCCTACCTGAACAAGTGGCCCCCATAGTTCGAAAGTGTTGCTTTATTCAGCCAACCCTTACGCAAACCAAAATGTTCAAAATAGGCTGACGGTGGCGGTTTACCGAGTACCCCACTCACTCGCCCGCGCCGACCAATACGACCTGATCACACCGATATGGTGCTGGCGTACTCGACCTAGGGCCCCTGCGACCTGAACCTCTATTTACTGGAACCTGTGAGGGTGATCCGAAGAACACTTACTCTTTCCAGTAACTATTGGTTGCTGGATAGTTCCTGAGTGAGCAGCGAACTTCCCTTAAAATAAAAAATTTTTTACACAAATCACGTTAGAATGTACAAATAGCGTTTGTGACCCCTTTACTCTAATGGTACTAGGTCAGATTACTAACTAATGTACACAATTACGTGCGGTACAATCGTTTAGTGCACAAGCAACTAATCTTATGTACTGAGCGACCAACGGAATCGAAAATTTCGGCTGCGAATTCCTTCAGCCAGAGCTTATATGGCCTATATGGGTGTTGCACCAACCCTTTCTTGGTGTTGTGCCTGTGGACTATATAGCGGACTTCCTTGTCTGCTGTACCTGAACCTGCTGGTCTGTTATGACCTCCTGGTCTGTTACAGTATGACCTCCTGGTCTGTTACACTCTAATGCTCAAATTGTATATTTAACCAGGGATGCCTCCCTAGCCACCATGTACGTCACTTACACGCATGTACCTCACGAGTACTCGACTTTTCTTGTGGTTCAACCTTAAAAATTGTAAAAACAAACACTCACTCACCGCATATACACTTTTGTTTCTATTTCTATTTCTGCGCAGAAATTTTTTTCTTTAGACCAGATGTGTTACCAATTAGGAGAAGGATCTGTTAATTTAAATTTGGAATGTTAAACTAGATTTGTGCGATTTATCGCCTGGCGTTATTTACCGCGTGGCGCTACTTATCGCGTTGAGAGGAGAGGAGAAAAACTTGTGTTTTGAGTTACGTGGGCGTACCCGGACGCTCCGTTGCGTAATTTACGCTGCGTGCGTCGGCCTTTGGTTTGCGTGCACAAATCTCAGTTTTTGTTAGAGACACGTGTACGCAAAATAAAGATCCACCGTAACACAATTTATATGTTTATCAATGTAGATGATCCTTGATCATCTACCGCACACCACACTGACTTCGCCTTATCTCCCAGGCAAAAACTGTGTGTTTGTCTATACTTTAACTATGTTACCTTTACTCTTAAACTATAAAATAGCGGCAAATCTCTTTTAGCACGTTTATCAATGCAAATGGCAAACAGGAAGGTGAGATATGTGAAAGTACACAGATGAAAATGCAATTCTAAATTTAATCTAATAACATACATTGATGTAAGCACAGACATATAGACATTTAGACCTTATTCAGTGCTTCTAATTTGCATATGAATTGCTTTTTAACTACAGTAACTCTGTAAAAGGCGATTTATTTCAACACTGCTAGGGAACCTAACCAGTCACACAGGTTCATCTGCATTTCAATGGCCATCCTGCACCAAGCAGAGTAGGGTGGTAAGGAAAGCAAAAGAAAAAAAAAAAAAAACTTTGTTTTATCTGTGTATCGTTCTTAAATCAAATATTTAATTTATTATTAACTGTTATTAAACTGTATCTGAACTACTTATGATTGACTATGATATGGACTAAACAAATGCATTGAAAAAAAACTAATTAAATGATGATTTCTTTTTGACAGTGGATGGCTGATTATTTCTTGAAAATCAGCCATTTTAGGGGAAAAAAATTTGACCTTCCCAAAATGGCCGCTGCTCCTCCCCCATCCATGAGGTTTACACAAAATGGGGGACAGACCTTTTGTCACAAAGAAAAATCATCATGCCAGCCCCTTTTAGTTATCACGCTATGCAGAGCGATTAAAAATAATTTTAAACCTATTTAAACAGACAAACCATCCAATCTGCGTGTGCAGTTGGCACCAAATAGAAATAAAAACCAGATTTACAAAGACAATAACGTACTGTTCTTACCTTCCAGTTCCCGAATTCCCTCAGCACTCCTTACCAAGTGAAGCAGGCGCTTATCTGGTCAGCACTGCAGTATCCCCGACCTCCAAACGGTTTAACGAGGGATACTACCTTCCACTCTTTGCTGACCGATAATGTCTGCTGAAGTTACCTAGTGCAGATATGTGAAGACCGGAGGAGCTCCCCAATTGACAATGTCTATAATATTTGTCCTATTAAAAACACGTTAAAGGTTAAAGAACACAGTACGCAATTGGCGTAAAAAGTACCGCAAGGGTACTCCCTTAACTATACACCTTAAGGAATGTACTTATACTGTAAACCTCTGTGTAGTGGGAGAGTGTAGATGCAACACAGTATAACCTTATTACCTTTAAAGCTGTTCGAGCGTCACTGACGCTCTGAGATTACTTAATACTATAAGAAATACACAGATACCGTGCTCAGGGTCCAACGCCTAAATATATATTATGAATGATATACTTGCAAAAGAATTTAACACAATACAAGTCATACACTACAATATAACATAGACTACCTAACCAGATAACTACAACTACACAGGAAATACAATACAATACAATTACTATTTAAGGGAAAATAAGAGAGAAAGAGAAGGAGAGAGAGAGAGAGATTGAGAGAGATTGGCTCAGAGTAACAAGAAGATTAATATGATTGCGGAGAAACACTTACACATGTGAGGAACAATCGCTGCGCAGTCAGTCAATGCTGAGAATCTTTGTTTAGAAAGTACTTGAGCTTACCCATGCTGCCTGTCCCTATATACACAACACCCAGCAACACAATTGTCCCTACAATGCCGCATGGGGCAGAAGCTAGACTCCATTTTGGGAAAACTCCACTTGATTCCAAAGACTACACCACATGGCTGAAAGGGGGAGGGGAAAATACCCGGCAGCAGCCATTTTAGATTTGCAGGTCCAAACACATGGCACTCTCTACTACACCACAATCACATAGCAGAAAACACAAGACTCCATTTTATTCCAAAATGTCCAAGCCTCAAAACAATGCATATGTTCTGATTTTACAATTCCAAACAATCTAAATCACCTTTCACAATTTCAATCCAACTTCCTAGAACCATCTTATTAAATCTCCATAGGCAAACAAATACCACAAATGCTATGCTACAGGTTGTCTAATGTTCCACTTCATCACAGACTTCACAGAGTATTCAGCACAAACAAGTTACAATCACACAGCTGCGCAAGCCTCACCATCCCCAAGCCATTTGTTTCTCCAAACCAACCACTCTATGCTTACCCATCATTCCACAACTACCCCACCACAAAACACACATTTAAAACTACTCTATGCCAATCAGCCATGAGATATTGAAATTATGATACTTAGCCTTTCGTAAGGAGCCTGGTGATGATCCAGCCATGCTTGCTGTGTGTCAGGTAGCTGTGTGAGTGAGTGAGTGAGTGAGTGAGCCCTGTGATCTCCAGTGGGTATATCATACCCTCATTCCAGCTGTGGGGGTGTGTCAACAACAAGATGTGTGTGTGTGTCCCTCACAGCATGTGAGCCAGCTGCATCAGTGGCCTTGGTTATACAAAACAATGGGTGATGACCAACACATTCCTGTCTTGTGGGAAGCTATTGTTTGGCGAATACTGTCCCACTGTCCACTCTCAGTTGAGACAATGACATCTCAGCAATCATTCTTCTGTATACAAATCCAGCCCCATTTCGTAAACACAGGTGTTGGCCCTCCTCATTGAGTCTCAAAGCTCAGTGTAATTAAAGGCTATTGTACTCTGTCTGCGGGAAAGATACTGATTCGGAATACAATTAATCTTCAATTACTATTCCTGTGCTTTAGCTATGCATATGAAGATGTGAAGCCCTCACAACATGCAAACTATTGTTTGGGGGATCTCTAAGGTCAAAGAGCCATTTGAGACCCACTGATACCTGTTGGACTCAGGGGAATATTAACTTATAAAATACATTATATGGTTGAATTATGTAACGATTGAGTCGCACGCTGGGCACACAGAAACTCTACCGTAAATGCGCATACAGTGCGCCTGCGGGTGCACGTAACAGCGGGTATGCGCACGCACGGGAGAGCGCCCGCATGCGCAGCGCGGACATGTATGAGGTGCAAATATGGCAGTGTGCATAGTGATATTTTTCTGACTTTGACAATGCTACTAGTGTATAGCTACAAAATAGACTGCATCCCCTTGAATGTTGGTTCAGCCCACAAAATGGCTTCCTCTACTGCGTGTAAGTGACAGGTGCCCATTATCAATAGCTGCAGATCTGCAAAACCCTGTTGCTATGGGAGGTGAGAGAGGCCACAGGCGCAATCCATCCTTCATGTATTTCCTGAGACATTTACTGTATGGCCAGAGCTGCAGGAAGCAGTTGTATGACTGGAAATCCTGTCCCACTGAGGTACGCAGAAGGCTATGTCATACACTCTGCTCCGGTATTTAAGGTGTATGTTACCGTGCAAAATTATTAGAACCAATTAAAAATATAATAGATTTTATAAGATAAAGTACATTATTTGTGGTTATTATCTTCTACTATTTTCTGCAGTTCCATCTTATAACCTCTAGATGTCACTATAACTACAGGGATTCAGGGAGAGAATTAGTCAGTGACTGAGGGGTATTAAACCAATTAAAAAGTAGATAATTGGAGCAGTTGCTCATAGCAACCAATCAGATTCTACCTATCATTTCATAGAATGCCCTTGATAAATTCTAACTGGAAGCTTATTGATTGCTATGGGCCGTCTCCTCCACTCCAGAAAGTTTAATACATTTCCCCCTAAATCTGGAATAACAGTTACTCTGCTTATTGCATGTAAAATAATGCCCATCTCGTGACATGAAAAATTGCGCAATACGTTCGTAATTAAAACTGTACACACATATTCTGCAGCGCTTTACAGAGAATATGTCAGTCCCTGCCCCAGTGGAGCTTACACTCTATACTCCCTATCCATACTTACCTACATTATATGCTGCAGGTGTCTTCGGGGGGTGGGTCCGGACTTGACATCACTAAGCCCCACCCCCCGCATCGGGAAATGCCACGATTCGAGGGTCTGCTGGAAGGGGGCGGGGCTAAAATGACGCGATTTGTGTCATTTTAACCCGTTCTCCACCCGACAGACACGCGAATGCAGGAGGTTATATCTCCATCCTGCTCGCATCACTAGGGTGCGAGCAGGATGCGAGAGACCTGCCCACTCTTCCGGGGGTGCGGGGGGCTACCCCAAAAAACAGGAGCCTCCCGCAGCTTCCGGGAGAGTAGGTAAGTATGTCCCTATCACATGGGAAACACATGCACACAATATATTATTTTATTAATATTTTTGTTGTCAGACGTTTGAAGTGTGGGAGGAGTCCCACATAAGCACTGGTAGAACATACAAACTCCACACAGATCATACAGAATTTTGGTTAAGACTTGAACTCATGACCACAGGGCTGGAAGTCAGTGACGCTAACCACTAGACATTTGAACAAGCCACCAAAAGCAGAGCCGCCCGTAACTACCCTTTCACTTATATGTTCCCTTTACCCATATATTGAGGCACTCTGTACAATATTGCCTTATAGTTCATTTTCTACACTCGTCATTTTTTTTAAACTAGAAATTCATGTAAATCCAGTTATAATTGATGTATAAAATGTATATGTAAGATAGCTGTAACTTGATAGCTTTGCTGCTGGTTACTGTGACATCACACACCTAGCCTGTGACATCACTAGCCTGACATCACAATGCTTCATCCTGTAACATTCTATCTACAGCTGCTGAAGTTTCCAGTCACCATGCAGGAAGACAGGTAGGAGGAGGTGAGTCCTACATAGCAGGCAGAGCTGGCCTTAACCAATATGATGCCCTAGGCAAGATTTTGGCTGGTGCCCCCTAGCACCACCGCTAGTTCTGCAGGAGATGCCTGGCATGAGTCAGCTGGCAGCTCTGCTAACGTCGGGCGCCTTTTGGTTATGAAAATGCATCTTATTTGCATTACTATGTGGCTAGGATGCACAAGCAGCTTCTGCTGATTAAAATGATATGCAGCATGCCTATATTCTGTGTGCGACTGCGGCTGTATCTGCATACGAAATGCTACAGTACAGTGATTTCCAGGAATACACTGCAACGTAGCATTTTGTATGCAGATACAGCCGCAGTCACACACAGAATATAGGCATGTCGCATATCATTTTAATCAGCAGAAGCTGCTGGTGCCCCTAAGCATACCAAATGCCCTAGGCATTTGCCTAGTTTGCCTATGCCTAAGGCCGGCTCTGATAGCAGGGTATGATGGAGGGGGGTAAGGAAGACAGAGTGCAGTATAGGCCGCTGAAAGGCAAGACAAGATAGTCAGAACAGGGAATACAGGTACGAGGACACATCATTAGGAGAAGCTCAGGAAGGAATGACATATTTGGGAATAAAAATGTAGTGTTACAGAAATAAATAGGGCAGTATGGAGGACAAGCACATACAGGGGATGCAGATAAGTCTCTATGAGGCAGGATCTTGCTTTGGGATGAAAAAGTAAATAAAATAGATAAATGGCAAATTGATAGATTTTAAAGTATGTTTGGTTTAAGAAAAATTGGATAAGTGGTTAACTCATGGACATTTTATTGTACATCTATCTCTATTGTCCTTAAACTAGGACTATGCTTAATGATAGTCTTTTGTGTTTTTTCATCATCTGGCAAAGTTCTGGCAAAGAGATTTGTAGAGTGTCGGGTGACCGGCAAAGAGATCTGCAAAGTGTCAGTTGAAGATGATGGGAGGGGTCGCAGAGGCAGTAAGGACTGGAGGATAACATGCAGGAGGTAAGTTACCATACTTGTGTAATTGTGTGTGTGGTAGGGGGTATTGAGAGCACAGTACAAAACAGAGACTACAGTATGGTGGGGGAGAGCAGACAATACAAAACATGCAGAAGGGGGCAGCTCAGTATGGGGTTGACGGGCAGGGGCGGTGCTAGGGTGATCGGCGCCCACTTGCAAACTATAAATTTGAGCCCTCCCATACTTTGTAAAGTGACAGCGAGCTTCGTGAAGAAGGGGTGTGGTCTCAGAAAGAGGGGGTGTGGCCACACAATAGTACTCCCAATTTAAATTACGACACACAAAAGCACAATCTTAGTCACATTACACCAGACGTAGTAACCCAGATTCGTAGTACGCCACATAGTGTCCCTTATTCATATTACATCACACAGTAGCGCCCCCTAGTCACATTATGCTACACAATAGTGCCATTACACACATAATGCCCACAGTAGTAATGCCCTATACAAATAATTCCCACAGTAGTAGTCCAATGATATACAATGCCCACAGTAGTAGTGCCGCTTATACATGTAATGCCCACATTAGTAGTGCCCCCTATAGACATAATGCCCACAGTAGTAGTGCACCTTATGTACATAATGCCCACAGTAGTGGAGTCCCATATATACATAATGCACACAGTAGTGCTGCCCCATATACACATAATGTCCACAGTAGTAGTGTCCTTTTTACACCTAATGCCACACAATAGTGCCCTTTATACATAATGCTTTATACACAATACCCATAGTAGTGACCCTTATACATAATGTCCACAGTAGTGCCCCTTATACACATAATGCCCACAGTAGTAGTGTACCTTACACATAATGCCTGCAGTAGTAGTACCCATTATACACATAATGCCCACAGTAGTAGTGGCCCTTACACATAATGCGCACAGCAGTAGTGCCCCTTATACACATAGGGGGAGATTCAAATGTTGGAAAAGTCAGTTGGGAGTCTGTTTTTTCCTATCTGATAGACAGGAAAAAACAGACACCCAACCGACTTTTCAAACATTTGAATCTCCCCCATAATGCCTACAGTAGTAGTGTCCCTTATACACGTAATTTAATTTGTAATATAAAGGATAGTTACAGTAGCTCTATCATTATGACTGTAACCTGCACACTGTGGGTATTGTATGATACTAACATGGTCGTGACACTAGGGAAGATAAAATCTGGAGCAGATGACTTGGGTCTCTATGAGACAGGATCTTGGTTTTAGATGAAAAAAGTCAATAAAATAGGTAAATTGCAAATGAATAAAATTGAAAGTGCACAACAAAATGTAGTAGTACAATTATACACATAGTATGTCTGACCAAGAATTCTGGTTGTTTAGATCATCATCTGGCAAAGTTCTGGCAAAGAGATTTGCAGAGTGTCGGGTGACCGGCAAAGAGATCTGCAAAGTGTCAGTTGAAGACGACGGGAGGGGACGCAGAGGCAGCAAGGAATGGAGGATAACATGCAGGAGGTAAGTTACCATACTTGTGTAATTGTGTTTGTGGTGGGGGGACTTGAGAGCACAGTACAAAACAGACTATGGTGGGGGAGAGTGGACAATACAAAACATGCAGAAGGGGGCAGATTAGTATAGGACATACAGATGGTGTGGGGGCAGGGGCGGTGCTAGGGTGTTTGGCGCCCCCATGCAAATAATAAATTTGAGCCCTCCCGTACTTTCTAAAGTGACAGCGAGCTTCCTGAAAAAAGGAGTGTGGTCTTACAAAGGAGCGTGGCCACACAATAGTACTCCCAATTCAAATTACGCCACACAATAGCACAATCTTATTAACATTACGTCACACGTAGTGCCCCTGATTCATAGTACGCCACATAGTAGTGTACTTTTTTTACATTGCATCACACAGTAGCGCCCCCTAGTCATGTTATGCTACACAGTAGTGCCCATTATACACATAATGCCAACAGTAGCAATGCCCCTTACAAATAATGCCCGCGGAAGTAGTGCTGCTTATGCATATTATGCCCACAGTAGTGCCCCTTATATGCATAATGTCAACAGTAGTAATGCCCCTTATACACATGATGCGCACAGTACTAGTGCCATTTATACACATAATGCCCACAGTAGTAGTAGGGAGCCTGTTTTTCTCGGTTCATTTCCCCTAATGTCAAAACTGGATAAGCCGCTCCTCTGGAGATAGTGGAACGGCTGACCTTTTTATCAATGAACTGTGGGCAGATATACTAATCCTGGAAAAGTGATAAAGTGGAGAAAGAATAACTAACAACCAATCCGTTACTATTTGTCATTTTTCAAACACAGCCTGTAACATGGCAGTTAGAAGCTGATTGGCTGGTACTTTATCTCTCTGCAGGGCTTAATACATCTCCCCCATAGAATAACCAAATGATGAAACTGAACATGGTATAAATTATGTAAAATAGAGCTGTAACAAGTGACTAAGGGAGTCATTCCGACCCGATCACTCGCTGCAGTTTATCGCAGCGCAGCGATGGGGTCGGAACTGTGCATGCGCCGCTGAAGGCCATCGTTCCATAGTAATCGCCTCTCTCGCTGGGCGGGAGGGGGCAGAAAGGCGGCGTTTGGCCGCCACTTTGGGGGCGCGGTCCGGCCAACGCAGGTGTGGCCGGACCGTGCTGGGGGCGGACCGCAGTGGCTGCATGACATCACACGCAGCCGCTGCGAGCAGGGGCAGCAACGAGTAACTACCGGGCAGACGCAGGAGCTGCGCTGGCCGGGAGTTACTCAACAAGTACAAAAGCATCGCCTCTGTGCGATGCTTTTGTACTTGTGCGGGGGAAAGGGGCAGACAGACATGTGGGGCGGGCTAGCCCTGTGCTGGGCGTCCCCCCGCAAGTCTGGAAACATGATCGTAGCTGTGCTAAATTTAGCACAGCTACGATCAACTCGGAATGGCCCCCTATTTCCCTATCTGTGCATATAATAAAGGTGACAGAGCCCTTTTCCCTACCGCACATGGGGCCTGATACAGATGCGGACGCAAAGCTGCTGTTGCACACAAGTGGCTCAATGCTTTTCCACTGCGCATGCGTGTAAGCTGCACTGCGCACAAGGGGGCCGGCGGTCATTAGGGCGACATGCGTTAAGTCGACATACATTGGGTCAACCACGTTTGGTCGACATGCATTAGATCAACATGATCGCTAGGTCGACGTGGTCATTAGGTCGTCATGTACTAGGTCGACGTGGGAAAAAGGTCGACATGAGTTATTTCACAATTTTTTCATTTTTTTTGACCTTTTTCATACTTAACGATCCACGTGGATTACAATTGGGAACAGTAACCTTGCCCGAAGCGGGGACGCGCTCCACTAATTGGGGTTCTCCATCACTTTTTGAAGAAAACTAAACCAAAAAAAGTAAAAAAACTCATGTCGACCTAGTGATCATGTTGACCTAATGAACCACACCCGCACAAGGGAACCTAATTCAGACCTGATCGCAGCAGCAAATTTGTTAGCAGTTGAGAAAAACCATGGGGGGTCATTCCGAGTTGATCGCAGCAGGAAATTTTTTTAGCAGTTGGGCAAAACCATGTGCACTGCAGGGGGGGCAGATATAACATTTGAAGAGAGATAGATTTGGGTGGGTTATTTTGTTTCTGTGCAGGGTAAATACTGGCTGCTTTATTTTTACACTGCAAATTAGATTTCAGATTGAACTCACCACACCCAAATCTAACTCTCTCTGCACATGTTATATCTGCCTCCCCTGCAGTGCACATGGTTTTGCCCAACTGCTAAAAAAATTCCTGCTGCGATCAACTTGGAATTACCCCCATGTGCACTGCAGGTGGGGCAGATGTAACATGTGCAGAGAAAGTTAGATTTGGGTGGGGTGTGTTCAAACTGAAATCTAAATTGCAGTGTAAAAAGAAAGCAGCCAGTATTTACCCTGCACAGAAACAATATAACCCACCTAAATCTAACTCTCTCTGCACATGTTACATCTGCCCCACCTGCAGTGCACATGGTTTTGCCCAAATGCTAACAAATTTGCTGCTGCGATCAACTCGGAATTACCCCCAAGACTGGAAGTCACCATTTGGGGTGGTAACGGGGTAGATAACTGTATACAGGCGTGTCAGTTCTGTTTAATCACCTTTCCGTGCACGTGTATAAATTCCCCATTGCGACCTGTGTTTCTGCTGGAGAGCCCTCTGTGTCTGGGAGACTTGCTCAGCCTACGACTGCTCAGACTCACTCAGGGTGGACTGCGATGCATTTCCGAATGACAAAAGATTGCAGCAACAATCACTTTAACAACCACAACTGAATCAGGTCCACAATTACACCATTATACTGTATGTGACTATTTTATCACATTTAACAACTAAGGGGTCAATTTAATTAGGAGCGAGTTTGTCTTACAACAGCCGCACTTTCCGATAGCCCAAACTCGCTCAAAAGTGCCCGCAGCCCTATCTGGCCACAAAGGGTGCGAGTTTGAAAGCCGTTGCCAGTGTTGAAACGTCGCAGCAATGCCAACTTGTACCTAATTGGATTGACTCCTAAATATTAACAATCTATAGCTTTTATTATTTACTGGTCAAATTACTTTTCTGGAGGTACCAGGGACGTGCAGTCAGGGGAGGCAGTGCCTCCCCTGTCATAATGATTAAAATAATATAAAGAAGATACAAATAACACATTCTACTTTGTATTATTTTAATCATTTTTACCTGACAATCCAGCTAAATCTCTATGGGAGGCAGCGAGAGCACTGCCTCCCAGTGACAATGATAAAGTGTCTGAAGAGGGGGGCGGGCAGGGGCGGAGCCAAGTCACGGGCTGCAAAAGCCCATTGAAAAATGAATGGAAAGCGGCACCAGCACAGTTGCCTCATTGACAGGGGCTGTGCCTTCAGCCCACATGAAGGCACACCCCTGTCAATCATTGGACAGCGGCAGGGGGTGGGCTGGGACGGACGGGCAGAGAGCCAGATGCCCCCATTCCGATTGGCCCCACTGCTCACAGCCGCTTCTCGCGTTCCCGAGCCACTCTTGCAGGACCAAGATCCGACAAGTGGGAGCTTCTGCGTGCTGCGCTCCCGCCCCCCCCCCCCTCCCCCCGCTCCCGTTTTCTCAGCCCCGGCCCTCTGTCTTGGTCCCCCCTGTGCTCAACAGTCTGACTTCTCTCCTGGCTGCTGAGCTGATCTCCAGCGCCCCCCTCCCCCCCCCCCCCCCCGCTCCTCTTGGCCTGCGGTACAGTTACAGTGTACAGACTGAGGGAGCGCCGGCTCAGGAGCCTGCAGCAGCGCCGGAAGCAGAAATCATGCAAGTGGCTGCAGTACATTACACTACACAACAGTACTCTATACTACACTACATTACAGTACACTATACTATACTACATTACACTACAGTACACTATGCTACACTACAGTACACTATGCTACACTACATTACACTACAGTACACTATACTACACTACATTACACTACAGTACACTATGCTACACTACATTACACTACAGTACACTATGCTACACTACAGTACACTATGCTACACTACATTACACTACAGTACACTATACTACAACACCATTACACTACAGTACACTATGCTACAATACATTACACTACAGTACACTATACTACACTACATTACACTACAGTACACTATGCTACACTACAGTACACTATGCTACACTACATTACACTACAGTACACTATACTACACTACATTACACTACAGTACACTATGCTACACTACAGTACACTATGCTACACTACATTACACTACAGTACACTATACTACACTACAGTACAGTACACTATGCTACACTACATTACACTACAGTACACTATACTACACTACATTACACTACAGTACTCTATGCTACACTACATTACACTACATTACACCCTAAGGGTAGAGGGGGGGATGTAAAGTGCTCTACCTGCCGTTATGTGTAAAAAGGGGACACAGGCTACCGTAATGTGTAAAAAGGGGGAATCTGTCCGCCGTAGTGTGTAAAAAGGGGATGCTGTCCACCGTAATGTGTAAAAAGGGGACGCTTGCTGCCGTAATGTGTAAAAAGGGGACACTGTCTGTCATAATGTGTAAAAAAGGGGCGCTGTGTGCCGTAATGTGCAAAATGGGGACGCTATCTGCCGTAATGTGTAAAAAGGGGACGCTGTCTGCCGTAGAGTGTAAAAAGGGTACGCTGTCTGCCATTATGTTCAAAAAAGGGGTCGCTGCCTGCCGTAATGTGTAAAAAAGGGGAATCTGTCCTCCGCAATGTTTAAAAAGGGGGACGCTGTCTGCCGCAATGTGTAAAAAGGGGGATGCTGTCTTCCGTAATGTTTAAAAAGGGATCTCTACCTGCCGTAATGTGTAATAGGAGGCTGTACCTGCCGTAATGTGTAAAAGGGAGCTCTGCCTGGCGTAATTTGTCTAAGTGGCGCTACTGTGCAGCGTAATTTGACGAATGGAAGCCCTGGACAACAAAATTGCTTTCATGTCCTCCTCCCACTCCCAGTCCCAAACATTAATTATTATAATTTTTTCTATAAAAATGTAAAATATATCACAAGTATGATGAGCAGGCAGGCAGCGGGCATTGGCGGCAGTGGCGGCATCGGACTGAGATGCAAATTAGTGGCGGAGGACTGGGTCAGTTGATGGTGGGCGAGTTTGTAAGCCATTGGCGGTGGCAGCACGCATCGGCACAGGGGCAGTAGTGGGCATTGGCTCTGCGGCGGTAGGGGTCATCAGCAGGATTCGGCGGACATTATGGCTGTAGTGCCTCACCAGCCACTGACCTCACCGCACGTCACTGGAAGGTACATTACCCACTTATTACTATAAGAGAGAACGTATCCCCCCAATGTGTGTATTGTCTAAAAACAATTGGGCCCTTTGGGGTAACTGTCCGTATTTTAGGCATTTTCCATGTCCTTAATAGTTACAGTAACATATTTACATAGAGATCTTTCTCTCTACACAACCGCACCACTGTCTGCAGTTTGTCTCTCTCCTTCTTCATCCACTAACAATGTTTTCTCTTTTACTCTTAGTCTACACAGCAGATGACCTTTGGCAAGTATAGGCAGGTATAGGTAAGTATTGTACCCCTCCCAATACCTATAGCTCCCGGGGGGGTTAGATTTAGGCTGTGGGTTGGGAGAGGTGAGGGTTAGGCCACGGGTAGAGTGGGTTGGGGTTAGGCATCCCCCCCGGTTAGGCTGCAGGGGAGGGAGGGTTAGGTTTAGGCAGCGGGGCGGAGGTTAGGATTAGGCACCTCTGCGGTTAAAGTCAGGCACAAAGGGGGGGGGGGGGGGGGGGTTAGTGTTAGGCTGTGGACAGGGAGGGTTAAGGGGGTGGGGAGAAGGGAAAACACCCCTTTACTCACCCCCAGAGGCGTTGGAATGGGTGGGGCAAGGGGGCAGCTCCCCCCCCCCCCCCCCAAACATGAGAGGCGCCGGCCAATGTACACAGGAGGAGCGATGTGCAGTCAGTTTAAAAACCGCACATCACTACCAACGTGCAGCGCAGGGACTAGCAGCGGCGCTCCCCCACCCCTAACTCCCAGCAGAGCAGTGCCAAACTGCTGCAAATCGCGGGTGTTTTGGGGGCGTGGCCTAATGTCGAGGAGTGCCCGCCTCCTGTGCATATAACAGACGCTGCGGAGCGGGAGCGGCCAGTCGGCGCCGGACACGGAGCGGTGAAGAGCTCCAGAAGAAAGAAGGAGAAGAAGAAGCTGCAGCCGGGAAGAAGAAGAGGCGGCGGAGAAGAAGCGGCGGCCAGAAGGAAGAAGAGGAAGCAGCGGCGGCCGGAGAAGAGAAGAGGCCCGGGATCCGACGCGGAGGTCCGGCGGAGAGTGCTGCAGTGTGTGGGTAGCAAAAGAGCTAACTAAGCTCCCCACTGCAGCCTCTCCCAACGTTCTGGTAAGCGGCCTCGGGCCGAGAGTGTTCCCCCTAGACCACCAGGGTGTCAGGCATTAGGCCTGTGGGCACGGACGGGCAATAGGCCCGAGCAACAGATAGGAGAAAGGGGCCTGCATGCATCGAGCAACCCTGGCGTTAGGCCAGGATTGCTAAGGTACCCGGGAGAGGCAGGCGCTAGGCCTGAGGCTGCAATCAGGCACTAGGCCTGCGCCACAGTAGGTAGGATAAAGGGGCTATCTCTGGAATAAGTGGTCTTGGCGTTAGGCCAAGACCGCCCACCACTTGATAGGCAGGCACTAGGCCTGAGGATGAATATCGGCTGTAGGCCGTGGGAGAGCTAGGATTAGAATCGTGACCTTTGCTGCTACTTCAGGGAGGGCGCACTGTGGGAGGAGTCTCTTGTACGGACTGGTTCCCTCTCTTTAGTTGGATACCCCGGCGGGTGGGCTGTGCGGCAGCTCACTTGGGGCCCGTGGTAGGTCGGGTATGGAGGGTCGGCTGACCCTCGTATCCTGGACGGTCCTTTAGGGTTCGGAGGAGCTGTGAAGAGACTGCCCGGTTTCACACGGTCTGTCCCCAGACGCCGAAGTGGCCGGCGGTCCTCGAAGGGAGTTAGGTTGTATCAGTGGTTTTCCTCCAGATGCGAAGCCTCCATCAGACCGGACTTGAGAGGTAACTTCCATTATGTTATATTGTCATTCTGTTATGTTGCACTTGCTTGTACTGTCCGCTGGAGCTAGATGAAGTAGCCAACCAAGTTACACTGTTTGAAGTTCATAGTAAGTAGGCTCAGTTCTGTTGTTTGCCATTTATTAGTCCATAGGGAGGCTGCTGTCATTCTCTTTCCAGGTGCAGGGAAGCGCGGCAAGCAAGCTGACAAGAGTACCAGTGTGAGTATAATCTGTGGGTGTGTGTCCTTGTCTGTGTTGAGCGCCGGTCGTGGGACCCCGCTAGGCCTAGCGGGCTCGCTCTCACCCAGGCGCGCGAGTGCCGAGTGGGTGACATTTTGGGTGGCTGAGGCCCACGGGCCAATGATGACATTCACCTAACCGGTGAACGTCGCGGCCACCCCGGTGTGCCACTCTTACCCCATCGGGGAAAGGGGTGAGCACACTGTGATAGTGTCTCTTTTTCCCCTAGTCGTCGGTCTGCCAAGTCGCGTCCCCGGTTCGAGGCCCGGTGGAAGAATTTCGCTCGGACAACCAGCGATAGATCGGACTGGAAACGACGAGAAGCATTCTGAGGTAAGGAGCGGTACACTTGCACGGTCGCAGGCGTTACACTGTATCGGCACCCTTACATTTGGCGTAGTCGGCAGGATCACTGGAAAGAATGGATCAAGCAGACAAGTCGGGGAGCGACAGTGATGAGCCTCGGGCCAAGCTGCCCATTGGGACAGCCCTGAACCATCTCGACAAGTTTGACGGGCAGAATATGCCCCTGACGGAGTGGATCGAACAGTTGGAGACCACTATTGACTTCTACAAGATTCCGAAGAGTGTTCAAGTGAACTTGGCGTTGAAGGTCTTGACTGGTGACGCCCGGAAGATGGTGAGGGTACGTCCTGAACGGCTCCGGAAAAGCCTGGCTGACATCTTCACCATTCTAAAGGGCGTATATGGAGAAAAGGCTACCACGACCACGCTGAAGAAGCGTGTTTTTGCACAGATCCAAAGGGAAGACGAGACTATCTCCCAATTCGCTAACGCGATACAGGAATATATGAGCGAGATCGAGACAAGGGAGGATGAGGATTTGATGACGGGGGATCCGGATTCCACCTTGAGAGGTATTCTAATAGGTGGGCTAAGGAGTAGGTCCCTACGAAACTACCTCGAGGACAAGGTCGATGGGGATGGCAAGCTCACCTTCTTTGAAGTGTTGGGTATGGCGCTGAAGAAAGAAGAAAATGCGGAGTTCAGTTCCAGCGCCGTGTCCACATCACAAACCCAACCGGTAGATAGGGTTCGGACGCCGGAGGTTAGTCCCTTGGAGGGCTGCATCAAGGAATTAACCACCACACTCCTTCTCGTACAGGACGAAGTGTCCCAGTTAAGGCAGAGGGTGGAATGGGCGGAGAGTCGAGACGCCGACCAAGAGAAGAGGGGTTGGATAGTTATAAAGACAAGGCCCCTCGGAAGAAAAGGGAACAGGAGAATACTGGACGTCGGGGAGGGGAGGTGCGCCCGAGGGGACCCCGCGAGTTAGTGTGCTGGGAGTATGAGGAGCCTGGACACTTTGCTCGGGACTGCCCGGTCCGCCGACATGGCAGAGAAGGGCGCAGGAGACCTTTAAACTAAGGTCCCTCGCGGTGGCGGGACAATCCGCGGGGGAAGGAGGCGAGTGAGTAGATGTCGTCAACTCATCCGATTTGTTCGGTGAGTGTCCCACAGTAGTAGTCAAGTTGGGAGGGAGGGATCAACGTTGTCTTTTGGATACAGTGTCGCAAGTGTCCACTATGTCCGAGAAACGATTTAAGGAAGACTATGCTCATCTCACGACCACCAGTGTCGGGAATTGGGTGACCCTTGTGGCTGCAAACAATCTCCCCATTCCCGTGAAAGGGGTCGTGTGGATCGAGGTGGAGGTGTATGGACAATCCCTTGGGAAGAAAGGGTTTGTAGTGGTCAGCGGAGAGGAGTTCCACCATGGGCCGGTGATCCTGGGAATGTACATCCTGCGGAGTCTGGATCAAGTTC